>NC_072868.1:3312802-3937802 GCF_028858705.1 Grus americana
GCGCCCCGGGCTCGGGCTCCTCCCGCCGCGCAGCTCCGCTCGCCCCACCGGGGAGCGCGGCGGGGCCGGAGCCGGGGACCGGACGGTTCTCCCCGCGCCGCTTCCCGACCACTTTCAAAATTCCCTCCCGCAGGAGCCGGGCGCCGCCGGCACTTTCCTTCCTCTCCCCACACAACCCCCCCCACCCCCGCTCCCCGCCCGCGGAGAAGTTGCGGGACGCGCAGAGCGGAGCCGCCCGGGCAGCCCCGCCGGGCACCGCCGCCCCCCGCACCCCCTCCTCTCCCCGCACCGCCACCGCCGCACCGGTACCTTGTTGCAGTGATAATAATCCAGCGGCCCGAGGCAAGTGGGGTCGGCGCCGGGCAGGGAGCCCACGGCGGTGGGGGCGGAGGAGTAAAACCTAACGTCCATGCCGGGGCTGCGGGCGGCGGCAGGCGGGGGCTCCAGCGGGCATGGACCCGGCTGCGGCGGCGGCGGTGCCTCTGGCGCGGGGGGCGGGGAGAGGGCGGGCGGCGGCAGGCGGGGGGGCGGGCGGTGGCCCCCGGCCCGCCCCGCTCCGCACCGCCCCGCGCCGGGGCCGCTATTGTTCGCGGCGGGGCCGGGCGGCTCCCCCCGGCGGCCGGGCCGCCCCCGCCCACGCTGCCGGTACCGGCGGGTGTTGGGGCACCCGGGCTGGAGCCCCTCCGGGGGCGCCGAGTAAGGGGGGGAGAGCGGGACGGGCCCTCTCCCCCTCCATCGCCAGCCGGCCCAGGGAGGGGAAGGCTGCAACGGCCGCCGGGGGGCCGGCAGAGACACCGGATCCCGCTCTCTGACGGGGACCCTGTCACGTCTGCTCTGTCCCCCCAGCCCTCACCGAAACGCCGTGCCCGGTTTTGCCCTCCTCCCGACGCAGGACGGTGCCGAGCAAGCCTTCCTTTCCCCCTGCGCAGCCCCTGGCGCCCACCCCCTGAAGAAGGATGCTTTCCATCATGCCGATCCACCCTAAATAGGACCCCATCACCAAAAGGCCTCGCTTCCCAAAGGCCTGCGTCTCCCTACACGCTCTCCCAGCCGGGGGGGATGAAAAGCGGGTCTCAGCCTCGACGCCGGTGTTGCCTTCCTGCTCCCCAAGGCGTGGAGACCTGCGGCCTCCCGTCACCCGGCTTCGTACACCTCGCCGTCTTTACGGACCCCGAAAGGCAGCACCCAGCCGTGGCCAACCGGCAGCCCCCTCTCCCGCCTGAGTCCCCACAGGCCGGGGCTGGCAGGGCAGACTGGCACGGAAAGCCCCAATCTAGCAGGTGGGGAGGGAGGATGCTCTGAGGCGGAGAGGCTGAGCTCTTGCCCAGCACCCTGGGCCGTGCAGGATTACCCCCTTTCTGTGACACCACTGCAGGCCCTGCGCTCTCCCGCTCCCTTCTGCACATCTCCCGACAGGCCCCTCAGAAAACCATCCCAGTGGAAGATAATGTTATATACGGAGCGGTATTGCAGTGTGTTATTCCATTCCCAGATACAGCGAGTTACCGCAACTGATCCATATGCTCGCAGACAGCTAGGACAGGGCTGATAGTCGGTTTTCTGGCAAATCTCTGATGGAAATGTCCCCCCCCCCCCTTTTTTTTTTAAATCTTGATTATGAAGGCACAGTTACAACATGAACCCTACAGGACTCTGTAGCTGGAAAACGGAGTTAAATAAACGCTGAGTTCTTTCATTGCGAGAGTGCGGCCAGCTCCTGCCAAATTCAGGAGCGGGGAGGCGGGCTGGGGTTTCGAGGGAATGCCAGCTCTGGGAATCGAGTGATTATGTAAAAATCGTAGCTCTCATTTAAATGAAAAACAAGCTTTTAGCCCTCGTGATGGTGGAAAAAATTGATCTGAGGATAAAAATTGATTTGGGCACAAAAACTACTTCACATTTATTATTATTTTTCAAACCGTATGAATTTTCTGGAGAATCAGCATCGATCCTTCTGTGTTTAGCAGCGAAGCAGGTCTGCTTGCGGGAGTTCTCCACGCGGCGAGCTGCTCCGAGGGCTCCCGGTCAAAGGCATTATAGAGACGTATAATATTTTGCATTACAACTTCGAAGATCTGTGTTCAGCTGACCTGCGCTCTTCCTGATTTGCACACATCCAGAGAGGGATGGTTTTCCTCCCTGTTTCAGCAAATACCGAGCGACATGTCAAATTATTAGAGCTTCAATATTTTTGTAAAACCCTCCTAAGTACAGTGACTAGTATATTATGAAGTATAAATAATTAAAACTAAATGAGAGTTGTCAAAATAATGGAACAAAGTGTATTTTATGATGCATTATTCTAGCTTGTTTATCCACGAAATTCAGTAATTAGTAAGCAGCCTCTGAGTCATTAGTATGAATTAGAAAGGTTTTACTGTATTATTATCTTTATTAATTATCATAATTATTATATTTCATATATTGTGGAGTCATTGCTAGCAGCTTTACAGTTAAGGCTGAATTGGCTTTTTCACTTAAAGCGGGATTTAATTCTGTTGTTTCCTACAAAAATTAACACATTTTGTCACCAAACTTGCAGCATCTCCCTGGCAGCTATAACCCCATTTCTCTTCAGTGCCTGAGACACCGCAACAGTCCCATTCAAACCATTTTAAAAGCTCGTCTTTCCCAAACGAAGCACCGTTTTCTTAATGCTTCCTCAGATCCCCGGAGCACGAGATTTACAACAATCAGCCCTGTCAAACTTTGCACGTTCCTCTGCCTTCGTTAGACCTCAAACAGAGACTGATCTGAAAAACCCGTCGTCACAAAGTGTTATTGCTATTAATATCCATAAATGCCTTTTTTTTTTTTTTTTTTGATATATGCCAAGGGAAGCTGGCAGAAGAAACGCTCTTCATCAAACAAATGTTCTTACAGCTCACCTCGTGTCTTCAGTGCTTCTACTCGTTAGACTGTCAGAAGAAGATAACGTGGTCGAGTGGAGCATCAGTCGGCTTCCCAGCACGACCCCTGGCCATGGCCTGGAGAATGACCTGTCACGAGGTGTCTCCAGCCTCTGCAGCGCTCTGCCCCTGCGTCAGCAGCTCCCGCTGCGCCGGGGCGGGGGGGACCTGCCCGGGCTCACCACGTGTTCAGGAAACCTCCAACTTGTACCTGCTGTTAAATCCTGCTTCAGCCTGTTTTTACCTGCGTTTCAAAGTATTTTGTCCCTGGCGGCAGTTTGGCGTCTGCCCCATGGAGCAAGCGGGGGTCTACAAGGAGATGCGGATTTGTCTGAACTTCTGCTTTCCCCTAGCACTTTGGTGTCCCTCTCTGCGTAGGACCAACATTATACAACCTCTCCCCACCAAGGCAGGGGGATTAATGGTGCGGAGCTTCTTCCTGGCAGGCGTAGGACACACCGTACATCTTACCTGGGCTTGCCAGGCTGCCCCGAGGGGACTGCAAAGGTACAGCCAGCGCTGGCCAAGTTTCCGATGAGGATGACTGCATCTCCTGAGCTCCACGCCAGACGGTGTGTGCACACAGCAGATGTGCTCCTGCTGCGTCACCCACATCTGGATTGCAGCAGAGCTTAGGAAGGAGCAAGGTGCCTCATGCCCCTGGAAGGTCTCTCTTTGGGATCTCTGTTGTCCGAATGGAGAGAGCCGAATGAATTCAGGCAACTACTAGTTTTTGCCCCAAGTGGGGGAATTTCCTGGGCATGGATTTGAATGCAGGTACCTAAATTCTACCCAGACCCTACTTTTTGATATCTATCCTGTCTCAGTCTTTCCCAGCAGGTCAGAGAGAAAGCAGCTTCTCCTTTTTCAGAGCTGGTGATAGCAGAAAGAAGGCTGAGCATCCCTGGAAAGCCCAGCTCTGCAGGAGCCACTGCAGCAGGGGGATGTTGAGCCTCACGATGACAACATGCTTGTTCTCCTGTAGCGATGCCCATGTTGGACAGGTCTTACCTTCCAGTCGCAGAGACTCAGCTCACTTTGCATTAGATATCACCAGCCGAGCAAGGAGCATCCCAAGGGTGCAAAGAATTGCAGGGATCAGCCCCAGCCCATGCGCCTGTTACCGGCACCAACATAACCTGTAGGAATAATTGAGGTCAGTTAGACCTCAAAAGACCATCCTTGGGGGATCTCTCACTGCAGTGGGGAAATAAAGGCCAGACCTCCAGGCAGGTGGAACGTCCTCACCCCTCAACACGACATATGCTCAGCAGAGGAGCAGCTTTCACGTGGCTCAGTGGATCAGCCATTGATCAACAAAACACCTCCTGGATCCACAAATAGAGGACCAAGGTAAAAAAAGTGAGTCAAGGCCTTGTGTTTTGGCCAAGAGTCAAAAGGTGAAAGGAACGGTCCAGGATGGCTGCATGGACAGCAAAGCCAGCGATACCACCCGAGCCGCAGCGTTCAGAGCAGAGCAGAGCCGAGCCAAGCAGCTAAACGCAGAAACGAAAAGATGCCGTTCTTTCCCTTCTTTTCACAACTGACTCCTCACAAAACCCAGAACATTTGTAGTTGCTTTGGCCGGGTCGTTGAAAGAGGAGCTCCAAACATGACAACTCACATTTCATGCCTAACATTAGCCCTGGAACAGAAACAGCAGAGTGTGATTATCTCAGCAATCCCATTTAAGCCACACGGACTCCTCACAAAGAAGAGAAAACTCGACAGTGAGTATTTCTAAATATTAGGCTAAACCTGAACAATCATAATTTCAAAGGCACCTTTTAGAAGCAGGAAAAACTGTCGGAATCTATCAGTTTCATTATTTGTTTCAGAGTAGTCCTCCTCCTCTCAACATACCATCTAAAATGCCTGCCGAAATGATTTTTAAAAAAAAAATTAGCACAACACAGTTTATTACTTTAAAATACTGATATCATTTTTCCACTGTATTTTGCAGCTATATTTTGACATTTTATTCTTATCCCCAGTTTATTTCCAAGAACTATTTAATTCAGAGCTACACTCCTCATTCCTTCTAGAAAGTATATAGATCTCTAAATATTCAGTAGTTTCATTGGTCATAAAAATGCTGAACAAATGGATAAAACCAATTGCCAATAAACACGATGCAAATGTGTACATTAAAATGCAATGAAATTGGATTAATTAAATCCACATTGCATCTGGATTTACATGTAATACAAAACAAAATTAAATGCAGCTCAAGAGCTTCCTATTACTTTAAAACGGGTCTGGCTGAAAGTGTGTTCGTTTACCTGCGTGTGCTCTGGGTCAGGAACTGTGCCAGTAAATAAAAACATCCACAATCTAGATAAGCTAGATTTGACCCACAAATCAAGGTTATGAATTTGGCATTTCACGTCATTTAAAATCTAATGTAAAATTGCATCTCTGCTAACAAAACTGATGGTATTAGGCCTTCTTTTTGGCATTGGGTTTTGGTACCTGTCCAAAAAATCTTCTTGACATCCTTTAAATGCAGCTATTTAACCACCTGTCACTTTGCTTTAGACGCCCATTGAATTTCTGACAGGAAAAACATTATTTTGTCTACACATTATTTCATGACACAAGAAACGTAGCAGATATACAGCAAAGTTTACACATTGTGTGAAAATCTATTTAAAAAAAAGAGAAGAGTTGTTACATGCTACTAAGGCAATTACTCCATAATTAATGTCATTGATAGGATAAAACATTCCAGGAACCCAAATATAACAAAACAAAACAAGCTCAGACAAGACAGAGAAGCATTAAGGATGCTCACACATTAACTCACATTGTTCTTCTGCCCAAGTGAAAACACCTGCTCTCCTTTGGTTAAATAACTGGCTGATGCTTATGAGCAAATTATTTTCCCCCAAAAATCTCCATTAACATGAATATGCTGAAGACAAAAGGTGCCAATATTGTAAAATATATCAGCAAGCTTCTTCTCACGTTCAAGGTGATAGGAGTGCTTGGATACCTTGATACGTCAAGCCTCCGCGCTTCCTCCTAACCTTTAGGGTATTACCCAAACGGAGTCGCGGGTAGGTGGAACCTGTAAGATCCTCACCTGACTTTCTTTTTATGAAATGACAATATAACAAAGCTCAAGCTCAGCACGTTTCATGGACGCCAAACGTAGCAAACATGGCTGCACTGATTACCTGGTGTTTATGAAGCGATTTGGCAGCGAATGTCAAAACCCTCGGAGGAGCAGCTCAGGTCTTTGCGAGGTGAAGATGCCACGTGCCAGCAGAGTGCCAGACGGCCAGCTCGGCCTCACGGGGAGGTGGCAACGGTGCTCAGAGGCACGAGCATTTGCCCGAGACCTCCTCTTTCTGAGTTTTCTTGGTAAATCTGTTCTTTGGGGCAATGTCAACACACGGGCTGGAGAATGACAGCTGATGGTTTGCAGAGTCAGCTCAGGACTGCGTCAATCGTCTCTGCTCCAGAGTGCCACGGCGAGCTGGTCTCAGTTTAGGAAACATGCGATGTGGCAGGAGGAGGGTATTTTATGGTTTGCTAGCAGACCTGTCCTCTCAAAGGTCGTATGTATTGTTTCTGCTGGCCAGAAGTTTCAACACGTGGGGTGAAATCCTTTCACTAATAAAGGATGAGAGCACCTATTCCTTAACCTTACCTCCTTAAACCCATACCTAAACACACTCCCGATTTTTCAAAGCATCAAGTGACCAGCAGACCCCATCCCCCAAGAAGTGAGCCGGCACTGCAGAAAATGAATTTACTCGCCAGACGCAGCCTTGGGAGGCCAGCTGCAGGTGGCTTGCTTGAAAAGCCCTGACCATGGGCTCCGTACTCACGTCTGTCCCAAGTTTGCATTTGACTTTGGACATTATTTGACTGTTTGGCTGCCTGGCATCCTTGTTTCACAGGAAAGTGTAACAGCTTGCCCTCCTTCCTACTGCTGCCGCATGGCAGGAGAAGACTATCTGAATGGAATGTGCTTGCTCAAACCTGACCTGGCCAGCGGTGCTCATGCAAATTTGGGGCAGAAAGATAAGAGTGGCTACAAGAGAGAGGAGATTGCACTCCGGGGAGGAATGAGGACCTGGGGTTGTTTGGAGAGGAGGACCAGACCCATCTCGGGGGGGGGGGGGTTTGGCCCAGCGCTGCCCCAGCTCTCACCTCGGCACGCTGGCACGGCGAGCACCGGCACGCCACGCTGACGTTTATAATTCCTCCAGGAAAATGTAAGCTTTCCACAGGCAAACTGTAAGCAAAGAAGTGGGTTATGTCCAGGAGCGTAAATACAGGCGTTGTCTTGCACAGATTGAGCTTACAAGCTTTACTCCAAAGAAAAAGCGAAGGCCCGCTGGAATAGAGAGGCAAGCTTGCTCTGCCGCTCTCGGGGGAAGGTGTCACCGGAGAGTCTGAGGGGGTGATGCTCAACTCTGCCAGGGACACGCCGGTCAAGGGCAATGCGCCTGTAATCCAGCCATCAAAGACGTGCCCCTTCACCGAGGCAGGAACGCCAAGGTCCACGTTCCCTCCTTGATCACCAGTACTTTTTCTACAGGAGAAGCCGCTAGAATTTACTGATTTCCCACCTTTCGCCCACATGAATGGGGTGGGAGTCACCCCCGTGGGCTGCCGTCAGCCCCGCGGTCCCATCCTCGGCGAGGCGGAGCTCGGAGCCGCTCGACTTTGCACGCATGGGACACTTAGTGAATAAGGTTTCTGTAACTAAGTGTTACAAAAAACATTCAAAACAATTTGTCAGGGTCTTGTGCCACTTGTATAATAGAGGAAATTAATCCCAGGTGCCTCCCCGGCCACTGGCAGGAGTATTACACCAGAGATGAATTTGGCTTCGTATCTTTAATTTTACTGTGCAGTCGCTGAGAAGAAGTATTGCTTTTGATTTCAAGGATGTCACATACTGTGACCAAGTTTAACAGTTTCTTCAGTATTCTTCCTCCTAAAGTAAAGGAGTCATTTCTTATAACTGCGCTTTGAATGAATGTCTCGGGCTCACGCTCTGAAAGTGATGCAATTGAATCATCTCGCCGGTTCATTTTGAGGGGTGAAGCCGACGCTCCCCTCCTCTACCCAGAAAATTAATCTTTCTGAGAGCATCTCTCAGGCTCTTCAATGCAGCAGAGAGTGATTTTTGTTTTATAAATGATCTCCTGAGCTTGCGGTAGTTGGCTGCTTTCTCTAAACTTACTCAATATTTTGGTGGTGTGAGGGAGCTCCTGTGCTCGCCCCTCAGCCCTGTGAGGAGAGTGGTGGCTGATCTTCAAAATTAATTTTTTTAATTTTTTTTTTTTATCTTTTAAAGCAGTTTCACATGGCTCTGCTTTGCCAGAGTGACACGAAAAAAATTGTCTATTGTGAGATTTGCCAATTGATCTAGGATTAAATGTCAAAATTCATTTTAGCTCAGTTTCATTGCTGCAATTTTTTCTAATGTTTCCAAGCCTCCGCTTTTGCATTCACCCAACATATCATCACTGGGCATTTCGTGGCAGGGTGGGAATTTCCCAAGGTAGCCTCTGATCTGAAGTTAGGTACACGTACTTCACTTTAAAAACATTTTTGCATGTATTCCTGCACATTAACACACACTGCGCCCCTACTCGACAACGCAAAATATTATCACCTTAAGAAACAAGGCTAAAATTATACCCCAGGTTCCACTTGCTATATATATTATACATTCCTAGTGACAGAAAGTTACCTTTTTTAAAACCCACAAACGTTAATGAACGTGGCGATTATCAGTGGTTTCTAGCTATTTCAGCCTGACCTGGGATGACTCCTGCTTCTTCAGATGGTTTATCGTCGTCCTTGCGGGGCTAATGGAGTGAGGGAGAGGAGAGGTTTGACACAAGTCTGACATCAGGCATTTGTAATGGCATCGCTAAAGCATTTGTGAGTCTGAAGCTTTGAACACGAAGAGGAACTCTGACTCCCCGGGCTCTTGGCAGCCTTCCTCCGGGGTTTCTGCTGCCCGTGGAAATGCCGGTCAGTGTTATTAGCTGAGCCGGACAAATAATGGATTTTCATTTCAATGACAGAGCTAAAGACTCCAGCAATGCCAGGGAGGGTGTGGGGAATTATCACGGGTTAACCCCCAAAACGTCCTGTGTCTGAAACAAAACTTCCAGCTAAATGTCAGGTTACTTCCTGCCCTCTGTATCTTAAGATAATTGCATCAGTCAGGAAACAGGCCTTCTTTCCAAGCGACAACTGGAAATGGCTCATTTTTGAGAATGTTGAAATGAGGTATTTTGAATACTTTCAATCTGTTTCCCCATCCTCTCTTTCTCTGGCAGAAAGAAGTTGCAAAATTAATACAAATCACAAATTGTTTAACTCTGATAGATTCAGTTTTCACCAAAAAGATACCTCCTCCCCTCAACGTCCAAGGACGAGCCCCATCGCCTTCAGGCCCAGCTGCAGAGACCCTGGTTCTCAGCTCTGGACACCCTGGTAAAATACCCCAAACCACGACCCACACTCTTCCTCCTTTTAGTCTCTGCCCCTTTCTTCCACCCCTCCTTGTACTACTGGACTTGAGTTTCACCTTGGCCAGCTTCTCTCCATGGCTATGCAAGACCTCCACCCCCCAAATAAAAGCAGCAAGTATCACAAGACTTGGCAAAGTTTCTTTGTCTTTGTTTCCTAAGTTCTGCAGGCTTTTCAAGAAACTTGTACGACATGGAAGTCGTGCAGCTTCTTCCACGCTAGACGTTTGCTTTGACTCTTAATAAACGTCTTCCTAGATTCTGCCATTTTACCACTATTTTCCTCTACACAGTTAAAAAAGCCAGAAACCCGCTCCCTGAGCAAGGCAAACAATGCGGAACGAGCGTGGGCTACGGAGGCTGAGCCACTCGGGACGTGCTCTGGATCGAACAAATCTACAACTTTCCAAAAGCCAAACCCCACCGCCCCACAGCTCGTGTTCTGACCACCGCAACCTGCCAGAAGAGTTTGCTCTAAGACATGGCATGGGGGGGCGGGCCAGGAGACATGGCTTCTGGGGGAGGTTAGGCTGTGGGTGATGAAAATCAGACTTTTAGAGGGAAGTCAAGCTGAATTTAAACGAGCAGTGACTCCCATGCGGCAGCACGTGTGCTCGTTGGCACAGGCACGCACCCAAACTCAGTCTGTGCTGAGGATCTGAAGCATCAGTCGCTCCTTTCCCCTTGGCTGCTGGAGGACTTTGTACGTGAACGCAGCAGGGGGAAAGAAGGATTTACCCCATCCTGATGTTCCAGGGGGAATTTCAGGGGATCCCACATGACCCTGACACAACAGCCATTCACCATCCCACTGGGAAGGGGAACAAGGCTCCGGGGTTCGCCGCAGGGAGAGGTGCCCTGGGAGGTCAGGCTGCGCTGGTTGTGGATCACTCTGCACCCAGGGAGTCTTTGGAGAAAGCAAGATTTTTGCCACATAGGATCACCTTAATAAAATGCCAGTGAAACACAATACTTCATTATGGTCATGCGCTGGGGAGAGGGATTTTCTACAAAATAAGCTTTAATGGTTAATTATTTTTTTCGTAAAGCTCCTAAAATAGTTTCTGCAAGTTAAATAGAAAGATTGAAAAAAACCCACAACAAAACAACACAAAACAAACCGGGGCTTTTTTTTCCTGTGGATGCATTGCAGCCTGTACCCACGGGCTCTGGGCTGTCATGTCACGTCCCAGGCCACGGCAGACCGAACACCGTGATGCAGAGCAGAGCCCACATCTCCCGGAAATTCATGTTTTCCCCTGAAAGGGGAGAGTCTCGAGATTTCAAACAAACCTTTGCCAGCTGACTGTGCAACTAAAGAAAACACTGATGTAATTCGATGAACAATGAGGAACCCAAACTTAGCACAATGATCATTCTGGCTTTGTTTTCGATTTCAGCAGCTCTGCACAACGTCGATTATATTCACAGGGGCCACGTTTGCAGAAACCAAGGTCTGCAAGGGAGTGCGTTCTTCGCTTGCATTAAGAATACACCCTTGCTCCACGCGAACGCAGGCACGAGCAGACTTTAACATGGTGAGACCCACTTGCACAGCACAATTAAATCACGTTTGAGCGTGTGTGACAGCTCTGCTTATTCCCTTCACCCCTTTTTTCAGAAATGCAGCCTCAAATGATGTCCAAGTTGCTTGGTTTGGAGGCAGAGCTGCAATGCCCGAGGTCTGTAGGAGCTGGAAGGCATGGAGAAGCCTGCCCCATCCACTGCTGGAGAATGAAATTATAATAGTGAAATCATTCATGGCCTGGGTTTCCAGAGCACCCACTTCATCCAGCTCTGGGCTACACTCAGTCTGGTTAATAACATGCATTTCAGTATTTCTGCAAGCAGCACCCTTCAGCAAAAAGGTCCTTGCATTCCTCAAAGGCAGGGAGCGAGCAGCTCTGTGCAAGAGCAAGCACATCGCTGTGGCATTCGTAGGCGTAAACTGCTTTGTTTCAATGCTGCTGAGCGCAGCTGCAAACACCAGCCACTAAACCCATATTAAAAACAAGTAAACGATGAAAACCTGGCAAACTCGGTCTCCTCTGAGTCTTTGAATTTAGTACTCGTATATATGGTTTTTTCTGCAAGGAAATGTTTATCCCTCTCAGATTTTAAATGGGGGCTAAAATGAGCTGATAGCATATCTTTAAATAACAATGTAAGCTCTCTGTGAGTTTCTTTTCCCTGGCTGGTAAGACAGGGCTCCCAGTCTGGCCGGCTGTTAAATGTGCTATTTCAGGTGCTTGTATCAGTACCCGCCTTTCAAAGTACTGAAAACATGGCAAAAGAGGATGTGAGAATGATGGGGAAAACATCTGTACGTTATTTTTGAATATTTAATTCCAGTGAGATGGTTTTTTGCTTGGTAATCTTCCCCTGTCTTTCAGCTGAACGCAAGTTTCTGGGATCACGGGGAGAGGCAAACACGTGCTCATGCTGCGGGCTCCTAGCCGGTGTCGTGGGCTAAAAGAAGGTGCCTTGTAGAGCTAGATAATTAGTTTTGAGATGGGAAACAAAAGACAGGAACAAATGGATGGTCTCACCTGTGCAGGGAGGATGCCAGTGGAGCCCCATGGGGACGTGGGCTGGGGCCAGTGTGTTCATCGGTGAGCTGGAAAAGAGAGTAATTAACACGATGAAGATGTTTGCAGATAATGAAAAGTTTTCACATATTGTCTTAGGGCAGCTTTGCTGCTGGAGGAAAGGTGTGGAACAACATGAGCAGCATGGAGAAAGATGTTCAGGAGCTACCATTTAATATCTCTCGTAATGGAAAAAACAGTGGGACCCATATTAAATTAATCAAAAGAAAGTAGTTGTCTGCTCCATAGGAAATCAAATTGTGGAACTCATTGCCATAGGGTGCTGTGGGACCAAACGTACGGGTGGGTTTAAGAGAGACAAGTTCTTTAAAGCAATTAGTTGCGATGACCTGAATATATAACATCAGGAACGCTCTACATTCATCTTTTCCTAAATCTGAGATAATGCCCTGGGGAAGTGTCATTCACTGCAGGCTTTGTCTCTTTTACACTTTCCTTAAGCAGCCACCATTAGAGATAGGATACTAGGTTATATGGATATTTAGGAAACATTTATGGCTTTAAAATCATTTTCCTGATATGGGCCCTGACCGCAAGTGAATACGAAGTGATCAGCTGCAGCAAGCTCTGCCTTCAATCTGACAAGAAAACAGGAGGCAAGAGTTGAAGGTGAGAAGTGCTATAAAACCTACAAATTTTATTGTTATGGATGAACGTGATGGTTGGTTGTCAATAACATATTTGAGGGATATTTGCATTAACCTAGTGACAGAACTGACCCAATATCACATAAAAATTATTTATGCTCCGATTTATTCACTAAGCAGCAACAAGATGCCCTAAGTAATTAATGAAGCAATGTTCCAGCCACACGGATCAGGCAAAGCCCCAAGAATGGTATTTTCCCTACAAAATCCACTTTTGCAAATACCGGGCCAAAGGTCTCTCCTGCGCGGGAGCTTGTACGTCTCGGTTTAGCTAGGAGCAGAGTTTGCATTGCTTTGCAAAGTCATGCCCTCACACCTCTCCTGCTGCTGAGTGTCCCCAAAGTGGGAGTCTTGGCCAGGGACAAAGACCGACAGATTTTACCCGGGTTCAGGTTATGTCCTGAATCGAGCACCACTGTTGCGGGAAGCCTCTCCTCTCTCTATCGGCGTACTTGGTACGTTTCTTTTAATATATATCAATAATATCTTCATTAAAAAACTGCAAACAAGATCATTCCCCCTTATTTAGTGAGTGACAACTTAACCGTTTGTGTTGAAAGCGTTGAAGCAGGCACGGCTCAAGGTGTAAACGCTTTGTTCAGAGCTGCGCGGCATTTACTCTGTGTTAATCCCGATATGCTCTCCTGAGCGGTAACTGTTTGCCGTAGCAGAGAAGCGCTTGCAAAGCTCAGGCAAGGCAAGACCCGAGAAAGTTAAACCATTAATAAATCTACAGGTAATTTCCTGACTGCGAGAGTTCACTATCATAAAAAAATAAAAAATAGTGACATCTAAATTATACCTCTGATATTAAGAGCAGTTTAGTGTTGCTTACAGTCTTTGAGTCACAGAATAAATGGGGAGTAAACCAGAAGCTGCGGGAACCTTGCGGGTTTTGCATTTACAGAGCTACGCATCTGAGAGGAGACTTAAGCTGGGCATGTGGAGAGATACAGAAATCTTTAGATTTGCATATACAATATTGAGATCATGAGAATGTCACATTTAAATGCAAAACTCACGTGTCTCATGAATAAATCATGAGTGGTAGCAAGACTGATTTATTCCTTTTTTTTTTTCTCCCTCCAATTGTCATCTCCCCCCCCCACCCCCTGAACAGACACTGATCTGCAAAGCAGACAATTCCTCCTTCCCTTCCCGAGGAAATGCATTGATAGATGAGGCTCGATAAGAAGCTGAAAGCTCTTCCAAAACAAAAACATGTGCGTGTGTTTCTTGTTTATACTTGGCTAGGAAGTAAAGAAGCATCATTTCCTCTCTCTCTCTCTCTTTTTCTTCTTTCTCAAGAGATACCTTAATACCATGGCAACAGCCTTCAACCCTTTTCTTGTATGACACAACCAGATTTGGAAAAGGTTTGCTGTGTGTTGTAATCAAATCCAGGCAGGTCAATCATGTAAAGAGATGACTTCCCATGCACCGTGGAATAATGAATGAATAGATCACATAGGTCTTCCTTCGTTCCTTCCTTCCCCTCCTTCTCCCCTCACCATTTGAAGTGCCAGGGTATTAGCATTTTGTCTCTGGTGAATAAAATTGAAGTGAACAATTTCCAAAGGTTACTAGAAAATACAGAGCGTTGCAGAGATGGAGAAGAATCGGTGGCTATCATGCCTAAGAATAAAAAAAAGTCTCCAATGTGGACACGAACCTTATTGTGCCATTAAAGAGGAGAGAGGTTTTATGTGCAAAACAGCAACAAATAAGACATGTCAACGCTGTGAAACACGCATCTCACAAACTAAACAGGTCCCGCTTCCTCTTGCTGCATGCGTAGCATTTTCAGGCTTAAGATATCACTGCCAATTTCACACTTTGAAAACAGCGATGCAGATCTCATTAACATCAGACCAGGATTGGTTTGTTGTGGGTTGGGTTTTTTCCTTATGACATTTTCTAAATATCAGACATGTAGGATTAATCCAAATGATGGGAATGTATTGATTCTGACAAAAATTTGCTTAAGAAAAGACGTCTCTGGTCAACAATGAAATTTCTGATCAAAGCTGGGAACATACAGCACAACGTATCCAAGAGCTGGATGAAGACAGACACTTGCATATGGGACACAGGAGCTCCTGATGTATGGTTCTCCCCTTATCTCCTGTTGAAGCATCTCCACACGGTAAATGTAAAGTCTTCATTGACTTGGTGACTTTAAGCTTCATTTTCCATACCAAAGGCTGAAAGTCGTGACTACTGACAACCAACTCCATTGATGCACCTCTGCTGAATCCTAAGTTTTCTGCGAAAAACTGCACCCAGAGGTCCTACACCAGCAGAGGCAGCCAGCAGCCCCACAGTCAATCACACAACTGCTCTGTGCATCACTTGGGGTCAAGTTCCTGGCCAGCTGGTCAGAAACATACTTGACCTAAGGCTATAAGTGAAAATGTGCTTTTTCTGGGGTCTGAGGGTTAGTCTCCACCTTCCTCAGTGTTACTAAACCTGAAAACACTAGTGAAGCCCTCTTACTTGTCCCATTGCAGGAACATTTTGGGGAAGTTGGAAGGTTTTGTGGGACAGGGATGTTCCTCACTGACCTCTACAACATTTTCACTGCACAGTATTCACCAGAGCACTTTCCGCAACACACGACTTCAGAAGCTTTCTGCACACCTAGTATTTGCCACACCTATACTTCGATTTAAAAGAGAAGTGTTTTAAGTGCAGGTGCTAGTTTCCAGGACTATTTGCTGCTTGTATCTACAAGACGGTGTTGCAAACATGCTGCAGTTTGTAGCTGGAGACTGCCTGATGGAAATGTTCTCATGGCTGCAGCCACGAACTCTGCAGCAAGTGAGCAGGACCCTGCAGCAGTAGCATTAGTGGGCAGGTAGTGGTTTGGCATAGTCCTGCTACAACCTGAATAGGGCCGTGGAGGACTCCAGCTGCCACCGTCACTGTTTCCCTATTAAGCCAGAAACAAGCAGCCCCAGGGCAGGGGGTTTCTCCACTGGCTCTTTGCAGACTCTGATTCCAGACTGGTGTCAAGCAGGGAATGGAGGGGCAGGGGAGGGAGAGCTGAACCCCCAGAACACCCCCTGAACCACCACTCCCTCCTTGGGTTAATACTCCCCCAGTGATAAAGATGCAGTGAACTCTGTATTTCGTATCAATCAACGTATCCTACTCTGTCTGCACAGCTCATGGGGGTGGCGGTGTGTGTGCACACTATCATGGATGCTTTGTTCTAGAAATGACCTAGAATAGCCAGAGCATAAACAGAGCAGACCTTCCTCCCTCTGGTTCCCTTCAAAACACACAGCTTTAACTGAATTGTGTTATGCACATGCAGTTTCCTATGATTTTGATTCAGAACTCTCCAGCTGGTGATGCTGACCCAGCTATTGGCCTTAGTGAAACTATTCCAGCTCATACTCACCAAAAAAAAATTACACTGGGACAATTCATTCCATTAGACAAGACAGTTTCTTCCAAACCCTTGGACAGACCTTTCCAGATCATAACTGTAAACATACACCTCCATTACTCCAATGGAAATTGCACTGAAAGACTGTTGAATTTGCAGAGACAAGTGTTCAAGGCCACTCGTGCATCCTCAATTCAATTTTCCTGTGAGCATGTCTGACAAAGTCTGAATGCTAGTTGTTAAAACATGCAAACTTTTAAGCATCTTAAAATAGTCTTGCAATAAAGACATCTAGCAGTCTTAGCTGTAGGTGAACTAGGTTTTCTCACCTACTGGAAATTTCCAAGACCTAGTTTTGATGGAATTTTAATTATAAAGATGGTTTTGATCTCTGGATGTTAGCTACTAGAGAAAGACAGTACTTAAAAATGGAAACTTAGAATGAAGAAGGAGTCTTAGAAAAGTATGAGCTACTATTTCAGGAGAAGGCCTGTTAGCTAATATGCTTTGTTCGATCTGCAGTAGGAAAATATCTATAAAAGTGGCAATATTAACCAATGCTTGAAATTGAAATTCATAATTTTATTTTGAAACAGCTTATCTTTCAGTGCTGGATCCAAGTTCTGTGTCAGAAAAATTTTTATCATTTCCCCTCAGCAAAGGATAAGAATGGAGAGCGTGAGAGGGATTAGGATGAAACCATTGCAGGCTTGATAATGGCACAGAGGTTTTTAAAGATTGACTTTGAAGTGAAAAATTAAGCAAACCTTTATAAAAAGACTTCTTCTTAATCAGAAGTAGTGTATTTATGAGAAGCATCAAATGTAAACAACTGAAATAGCTAAGTGCCAGACTGAATGAATGTCATCTGTCTCCAATAACCTGGAAGCCAAGTTCATTTTTCTTCATTTACATCCTGAAATTATTGGAGGCAAAGTAGAATTGCTTGGTATTGAGCAAATCTGGGCACTGAGTGACCCGGTATCCATGCTCCTGTCCCATCACCGTACCATCCCTAGCAGCCAGCTCCAGCTTTTCCCAAACATCCTTTCCAAAGAGGTTGTTGGGGGAAAAAAACCCTGATATTAGTCCAATTTCCACAGGGTGCCATGAGTATCAAAAAAGCCAGGCCATGGGGTGAAGAGTTTCTCACCACTGGTTGGTATCAGGTGGGCACTGTAACTCCATGGGGCTAAAGTCACATCAGTTAACGTGGTACGGACCAAGGGCAGAAGGCATTTGGCCAGCCAGGCTGACAGGTCCATGAACCAAGCACAGGGCTTGGCTGGATGGACAGAGCCTCAGTAGGTAGTGCTTTTCTGAATGCTTTTAAGAGCCTCATGACTAGACAGCTCAATCACGTGAGATTTGTTTTCATCACCAATTAAATGCCCCAGATTCCTTAATCAGGAAAGTTTTTCTACTCTTAAGTTACCTGCAAACAGTCCTAATTGTTCAATATTAGTCTATTGTGTGACTAATTGTAGTAGCAGGGAAAGGTTTGCATACCAGCTGGGGAAATGCTTGTAATCCAGACACTTTAGGGAATAAACATTCCTGGTATTCCTCAGAGGCCTCTTCCCTTCCATGAGGTTTGGCTGTTTTTTATTAAATAAATTATCCCCCCAACTCTCTACTCCCAAACTTACTGTTCTATCCCCATTCCTTTTTTCTTTTAAATTTTAAACTACATACACTAGCCTGAATTTCCCTTCTCTGTACTAGGCATCATCATCTGACCTTGAATCCAAAAGATGTAAAATAACCCCAAAAGAACAGAAAGTCAGTAGCTTGCACCTACCTGGTATTTGAGAGAAAGAATCACACACATCTGATAAAGCTGGAGAATGAGCCCCTTTAACACTGCATTATTCCCCCCCCAAGCCCCTCTTTCTTTCAGATGATAGAGCCCTTTCAAAACACTGCTCAATAAAACACCTTCTCCCTCCATGCCATGACCCCAATTTGCAGGATCTCCTCAGTACCCATGACCTCACCCAGGGCTGGCTGCCCACGGCTGTTAAATAGCAGCCCAGTGCTCCCCAGCAGCAGGTGAGCCAGGGCTCACAGGTGAAGGATTTGAGTAATGCAGTGATAAAAGCCACTAAAAACCCCTTCTTGCTGTTTGCTTCCTATTTTTTCTTGTGCTTAATCATCCATTACCTTTTCACTTCAGTTTGGTGCTTTTAGGAACTACTGTATGTGATGAAGAGTTCCCTTGTACTTAATTAAAAGGATTTTGTTATTTGGGCTGTACTGCTTTCTCCTTTTTATTCCCATTTAGCACCAGGAGTTGCTTCCTTTTGGTTGGAGGGAGTAGTACTGGGCACAGGCTACATCAAAGTTAGTAGGTGTAGGAAAGCATTTCAACACACTTAACTTTAGGGTTGTGTTTAAATCACACTGATGTCAAGAAACTCCATCATGAAAATCGGGTTCCATATCGGATTGTCATCCCGTGTATGAGATCTAATAGCTATGGTATGGGAGAAGCTGATCCTTTGTTTCTAGCAACATTCTGAGAATAAACATCACCCACGTTTAAATACCAGATACCTTTTGAATTGATCCGGCCGTGGTCTTAGGCACAGCGTAGGAGTCCTTTCCCGTTGCAGTTGGGCATTTCCTATAGCTGGAGCTAGTTTTAATTTATTTTCCTGAATTTTACAATACCAAATCCCCGTTCAGCTTTAGAAGTAATTATTATGTCAAAGCATAAGGTATTTTGAGACCTACTAACAGATGCTCTGCTGTTATTTCATATCCACCTGCGGCACTGAAGCCTCTTAGGCATTAATGAGTACCATCTCTGAAGGGGACTTACAAGCAGCCATGTGGGAAGGAAACAATTTCCTAGGCTTGATCTCTCAATAAATGCAAAAATCATCCCTGATATCTACTCCTCCCTTTGGGTTGGCTTCATTCCCCTCTCATTTCCAAAGGATCACTACATCAAAGATGTAAGAGAAGATCCAAACTCAAAGTACTCATTTCAAATTCTAGTCTAGGACAAATGAGCAGGATTTCCAGCAAAGTTAATGACAGCAGTAACCAGAGACACCAAAGATGCCGCTGAGCCTCATGCTCCAGTGAGCTCCGAGTCTTTTTGTATCCACTGCAGAGGGGTGGATGGAGATATTTATGTGACTGTGTTTGTGCTCCTCTCTGGTTCTTTGATTTGTTTAGCAAACCCTGGTTTTCCCATGGTTCCTCCAGCCAAAGATATCCACTGATTGCAAGGTGCCCTTGTGGGACCAGCACTGATGTCATGACTTGTGGGTGCTGGAGGGTTAGACCGTCTCTACTTGGAGCTGAGATCATAAAATGGTGTAATTCCCTCCTGTGGTTACTTCAGTGCAAGTCTCTGTGCAGTCACTGGCGAGGAATCTGGGTCCCTTCTCAGGATACAACTGCATTTTAATTGAATTAAGCTATGTCAAAGTAATCCAGCCATCGTATAATCACACTCCGGTCCTGCCCTGAAATAGCTCAGGGAGTGATTTACAACTCATGCTCTCAAGTAGAAAGGACAAAAATTAATTTCTACCTCATTTACAGGCTGAAAACTTTTGATACTTGCGTTTTTCAGAAGTGACTTTCAACATTCAAAAATTTCTGACAGTGAAGAGTCAGGTGGAGAGCGGGACATGGAAATTCGCACTGACCGCAGACCCTATTAACCTCTTTCAACACTTTTTGCTTTCTAATGCTCTGAGAAGGTCACAGCTCGAGCTTATTTTTTTCCTTTCATTTGCACCTTTTACATTGATCTACTTAATTTTTCTTGCGTCTGTGATTGCAGAGGGCGATGCTTTGCTGCACTCCTGCAAATGCAGATCATTTTGCCTAAAGGCCACGTTACCGGTGCTAATTTATTCGGGAGCAGAGGGGAAGACAAAGCCAGGTGGAGCATTCTTGTCTGCTCATGTTTCTTTTGATTGCTTTCAAAGCATCTGCTGGATCCTCTGCAATGTGGCACATTTCCCTTCTCTGCTGAAGGATGCAGATTTGTGCCCTTTACAACTAACTCCTCTGACCCCAACTTCTCACCCACCCACGGTAATCCCTAAAACTCGCTCCTTCAGAGCGCAGCACACATGTGCCCACTGTGCTTTACCTGCCTGATCTGTAATCTAGCAGCCAGCTCCCCTTGGTGAACCGGGTCATGGAGCAGGAGAGGGGCCAGGATGCTTCTGACCTGACTTCTCAGTGTGTCCTCTTTCCCCGATGCTACCTGAACCCTGGGCATGGTGTTTGCTGCACTTGCTTGGCAAAAGGCTGAGAGGTCTGAGAAGGAGCTGCAGTAAGCCCTGGGGAGACAAGGGACCAGCTCCCCTGATTTCTGAGGAGCTGCACTGCCTGCGTCAGGTAGGACTGGGTGCTGTTAAATTTATGCGCAGATCCCATTTCCTATCAATTCGAGACCTTACCTCTCGGTTTCATTTCTGTGTGTACATTTATGAGAGACGCTCATTCCAGAAGTAACTAAACCCCCATGCATCAAATGCTCCGAGACGGATGGGGCTGACCTAAAATCACACCTGAAGCGCTCCAGGGACACTCTGCTCATCTCCCTTGAGCGTCTCCTTACCCGTGAGCAATTGTCGCCCCCGAGGGGTTTGTGGTGGTGTGAGAGAGCTACGGAGGTACCAGAAGGCTTTTTGGATGACCTCACCATGGGGGACATCTCACCCACCTCTACACGGAGGTGTTATGGCACCCTGAGACCATCGTCCCCGCTGCTGTGGCTGAGCAGAGGGGATCTCTGCTGCCCTCGAGGCTCCGTAGTGTCGGTGCTGGGTCACCCCCCTCAGCCTCCACGGCCACAGCAGCTCTGTCAGACGTTTCGGTGCGATGGGGTTGAGAAGGCAAATAACATCAGGCAACGGTCTCCTCCCAGTTGCACAAAGTGTCCGGGTTCGACTCGCTCCCGCCTGCCTGTTCGCCCACAGAAGTCAGGCAATTGCGATTTATCTCATTTTTAATGTACTTTCTGCCAAGAATTTCAATCTGATTATCCCAGAGCTTTGGCCAACCACTTCTAGCCTGGGTCCTTGGCCTTCTTCTTTCATGAAAGGCTGCTTTTAGCTCTTTGGCCTAGTTTTAACCCTCAAGGATAATCTCTCCGCAGCACTTGGCAAGTTGCCAGCAGGATTAAAATCTGCTGGGGTTATTTACTCTCTTAATGAAATGCAATATACCCAAGTATATCAGCTCTAATTAACACCCCGTCTGCAACATCTCTCCTTAGCTCTGATAATTATGAAAAAAATACACACTCTCCCAGTCACCCTGGCCAGTAGAGAAGAAACGAATTTCAGTAGTTTTTCAGTCTTATGACTGCAAATAGAGCTCTTCCGAAACTTCATGCTGGCTCACTCCTCCTTCTCTAAGCTGAATTGTTGCCAAGAGTTGTCTGACACTTTTGCATTTTATTTAGGTTTGGCTGAAACGGGATGTGGATGAGGACTGGAAACTCAGCACGCCCTTGGGCCAGCAATGCAGGGTGGCACAGGCATGGTAGGGCGGTCGGTCCTGATGGTGGGCAGTCCCAGGAAAGAGCTTCTGAAGGGGTCCTGCTGTAATTTGGGGCTGGGAAGCGGGGAACGGGGTTGTGCCGGGCTATCAGTCCTGTCTATTACAGCATTTCCCTGGTGAAGCCCTCCAGGATGTTTTGTTTCCACAGCCTCATTTCTAGATCTGCATTTTTTGTGGGTTATTTTTTTTTTTTGGAAGGATCGGCAGGAGCTGAGCTTGCACCCCTGTTATCTCCTGTGCAAGGCTGCGCTCGTGCCCAGAGGAGCTCTGGTGGGAGCACAGCAGGCATTTCTCAGCCTCTTGGGACAGAAGCCGGGCCACCCCTCTCTGAGTGTGCTCTGTGCACACACATGCACCAGCCCGTGCTTTGGATATGGCCGAGCCCGTTTCACCCTGTCTGCAAATCCCTCCCACCCAGCAATACATCTGGCAAGGAAGCAGTGATACCAGAATGGGGCACTGAAGTCAGAAGAAAGGAAAGCCCTGGTTTTTGAGGAAGAAAGCAGGTTTGAGGAGGTCTGGCTGATGTAGATATCCGGGCTGAATTTGGTTTCCAGGGCATTTTAGCAGCCCTTGCCCCAGGGTTGTTGTGGGTGAAACAATTCTGACACAGGGATCCTGGAAAAGGACTCCAAGGATGCTTTGACAAAGTCTGGAAAGCCTGTCTTAACTTTTCACTGTCACAGCTGCTGATAGAACTCTAATATATTCGTAATTTGGAGGAGAATAACTCCAAATAAGCACTGCAGCCTCTCAGAAACCCTCATCTGTGCTAGATTACGTCAAGGGCTCTTGAATTAAACAAATCTGAAGTTTCTAGGCCAAGCCATTTTTGAGATATGACATGAAAAAGCATTAGGAGATGCTTCAAACACTCTGAATTACACTTATTTTCCCTAAGACCCATGTCTCAGAAATGGATTGTCTGATACGCCTCAGGTTTTGCCAAAAACAATCCTCCTCTGGCTATACACCACATCCGCGCAGTCCGAAGATGCTCCCAGCTTTTTTATATGACTCCAGCAGCGGGGTCAAACCCAGCCATTGGAGAGCTCGTTATAAGCTTCATCACAGGGAAAGGGGAGAATTGGGAGAGTCGATTTCTATCAAAACCCTGGCACTTCGCAGCCCTGCCTGCCACCCCAGATGCCCTGGCCTCGTTGAGCCAGGACACAGCTAGCAGCTTCTCACTCCTTGGGTGCACTGCCAGCTTTTCCCCCAGCCTTTTGAGAAATAATAATTGCACTGCGCACGCACTGAGGTTTTCTCCTTGGTTCCTCAACCCGCTGCCATCAGATGAAATAGAGGTTAAAAAGTTGTGTAGAGCTGGACGGAGGAGTGCCTGGACCCAACCCTGCCCACCAGAAGAGGTCACATCGTTAAGAGGGCAGTGCATGTAAGTTGTAGGTAACTGAGAATAATTTGTATATACACACGGGCAGTATATACCTTCACTCTGCAGTCCCTGAAGCCAAGGATGGGGTATAGATTCAAGCCAGGGCTGCATGCAGGTGGATGGACAGTGGAATTCAACATGAGTCTCTAAGGCCTCTCCAGCTCTGCCAGACACAGGCAGAGCTGAGCAAGCCACTCATGCAAAAATTGATTGATAACACTCAGCTCTCTTGTTGTAAAAAAAAAAAGAAAAAAAAAAAGAAAAAAAAAGAAAAAAAAAGAAAAAAAAAGAAAAAAGAAAAAAAAAAAAAAAGAAAAAAAAGAAAAAAAAAGAAAAAAAAAGAAAAAAAAAAAGAGGTAAAGTGATGACGTGTGTCTGACTTCATGCAGGGGCCTATCTTGCTTGGGCAGCAGAAGCAGCTCTCCATCCTGCGCAGCTGCAGCAGGAATTGAGGCTTCTCAGCGTTTTGTGATGCCCCTGTCATTGCAGAATGATGTTGCTGCTAAGATGGCTGAAAAAGAAGCTGCACCTCCCATTTCTGATGACCTTTCTCCCGGGAGGGATTTAGGGAGGTAGGTGAAAGCAGAGACATTAGTAAAGTATCCATGTACCCTTGCACTTACTTCTTCTCCACTAGTGAACTGCTGGCAGAGTCCCAGAATCTGCTGTCACTAAGGAAAACAGTGGCATACAGACAGAAAGTCTTACTGGGTCCATCAATGACCTCTGAGCACGAGGACGGGCACGCTGCAGATTTATCCCTTGTGCTGGGAGTGCTCCATGCCTTAGCACCAACAGTGATGGAGCTAGACTTATTCCTTGAGAAAACTGTTTGTCGAAGGCTGAGAAAGAGCAGAAATGATGCTATGGGTTCCAAAATAGCATTAATTGTTTCTCTGCTTGTGAGGTGATTTTCAGCTACTGTCTTATCCAGAACATGTAGGAGAGGGGAGGGAAAGCAGGTGGTTAAGGAGGACCTGGAAGGGTTAAACATCATGTCTCAGGGAGAGCAGTTCAGTCCCCTGGGGGTTTTCAGTAGGACCTCTACGCCATTTGGACTGAAATAAGAGGGGAGGATGAAGCCTGCCCTGCAACGGCCCTGAGTGATCCTTCCAGAGAGCACCTGGTGGCCACCTGCAAGGGGCCTCATGCTGAGCCATGGAGGTGCCATCACAAAGTGATGCCAGACCCTTGCCAGTCTTGGGGACACTAGAAAGTCCCTTGGAAAACTGTGCAATGTGTGCCAAGGCTGGGACCAAGGCAACCATGAAACTGAGGAGGGGGAAAGTTATAACTGAATATGACATGAGTTTTTTTGGGCAAGGTCTCACTGTGTGTTTCTGCCAGCTTGGTCTGGGCAGGCAAATTCATTGCAAAGGATTGTATGGAAAAAGGTTTTAGCATCAGCATTGGAGATGGGCTTTGCTGAGTGGTTCGTCTTCACTAGAGAAGAGGTAACGAGGTGCTTGCAGAGCCCAATGGACCAAGCCCTTGGCAAGTGCCTGTGTGCCCATCTTCAAGGTAACGTCCTTCTGTGTGTGCTCAGCAGCCTCTTCCTCCTGCCCTGAAGCATGACAAACCCACCTTAAGAGCCTTTTATGTCACTTGCCCACATCCACCTCCCTGGAGACTGCGGTGGTGCAACACACCTCGGTCAGGACAACTGATCTGAGGGATAATGGCCTCTGGTTTCAGTGCGGTGTTGAAATGCAGTCTTCTCTGGTAACATGGGATCTGCAGTTCCACATCTCTTCCCCCACCCAAGCACATTTGCATCTGAGCGCTGTGGGAGATCTGGAAAGCTCTTCCCAAGCACCTCCTGGGGCAAGAGCATGTCCAGGCTGAGCCTGTGCAAAGGACACTGCAAGGAAGAGGTGCTGGGTGGACCAGGTCACCAGAGAGACTGAGGGACAGCTGCAGATACCGCAGCACAACCGGGCAGCACTTGTCCCAGGGTGACAAGCGTCATGCCAAGCTTCTGGCAGGGGCCACATGATTGGATGCTATGATTATTTAACTGAACTTCAGGCTGGCTATTTATGGACAGAAATTATACCCAGAATCCAGGCTACAAAAGTGTTTAAGTGCTCTTTGGGAATCTTCCAGGAAATGTCACAAAATTCTGATTAGGCAAAATCAAGATTTTTCATAGGAGCGCAGCAGGCTGTTCAGCAGCGTCACGTAAAGAATTTCTGATCGAAAGCAGAGACAGGCAGTGGCAGGGCAGGCAGCTGCCTGCAGGAGAGAAGGTCTTCCAGGCCAGGGAGGACCCAAACTTTGGAGCAGTAGTCTTTTTGTTCCCTGGGAACAGCCTCCACTGGTTTCCATTGATGGTCAACCCCAGCCCTGAGAAAAGTTTGCCATAAAAGCTCCATTAGAGAGGTGCGTTTGAGGACCATGCCCTTGGAGAACTGCTCCCGCCTCACATCAGACCTGTTGCAGAAGGCTAGGTGGAGAAAATGAAATAGGAAAATGAAATATTAAATTCAGCCACGCTGTAAATGTTAGTGAAAGGCTGCAGCTTGAGGAGAGATGCTGCAAGATGCCCCTCCATTGCAACCCTAAGGATTCAAAAATTGTGAGTCATATATCCCCAAATTGGGTCTCTGCCTTACAGAAATAATCTCTGTATTTATGTGTATCTCCGTGTGAATAAGGAATGGGGAGGTGTTTGTAATTTGCTTTCTGAATTTCGAAGACTGTGTTTTTAATCTTTTCTCTGCAATGCTGAGGCTCAGGGGTTTTTTGGTTTGGTTTGGGTTGGGTTGGGTTGGGTTTTTTATTGATGGTTGAGACTGCTGGGCAGTTACCAGCTCCAGGAGCCATGGCTTCCAAGGGACACCTGTAATGAAGCAACGCCACCAAAGATTATTAGCAATCACATAACCAACATGGGATTTCTTTTGAGGTAGAGCCTCCACACGTATTCCAAGTCAGGTGTTTAAATAAGGTGTGCGTGAAAAACCTCGTGGAGGGGAAGGATTGAATTTCTCCTTTCCTTATTAAAGACTTTCCTCAAATTCATCTTTCCTGATGTCCGGCAGCTAGGCGGTAGGGAGCTCGGCTGGGTTGGGACCTCAGTCCAGGCTGGATGCCCAGTCCAGGCAAGGTGCCTGCACCTTCTCAGCAGTCAGTAGAGAGGAGGAGCTGTAAGGGGCAACATCTCTGGCATGTGGCATCTTACACCATTGGGGGATCTTAGGCACCTATTTTAAATTAGGATCTAATCTCACAGTTAAAGTTTTATGTAGGATGATCAAAGCCTTACATCTTTGCATTGCTGTGATGTCTGGCTCACTGGATCTGTTCTCATTGCAGCTTCAGCTGGGTCCAGCAAAAGAAAAAGGAGGCCAACAGGGAACACCGTCTCCAGCCATCACTATGCAGGTGCCAAATCCTGCAAACACGCTGAGCCTCAAGCATAAAATGTAGCGTTCAGGCAGGCAAATATGAAGCCATTCAATCAACTGGCATATGTTTACTTGCCTATACGTTCACTTCATCCTGCTGAAATCACTGGGAATGCCCCTGTGCAAAACCAGGCCTTGAAAGAGTATTTTGCAATGAAGTTTTAGCAGGGCATGCCATGCTGAAGAGCAGCTTTACAACAGAGGTGAGGATATAACCCCCCAGGGCTGCCCGTGCCCTGCACTACCACCCAGAGCTACCCACCTCCTGCTCCTCAGCTACCCATAATTACCTTACCCTAATTGCTGGCTCCCCGTCATTAGTTATGTGAGGCGTTTACCCAAAACTAGGAAGGCAGGGTAGGAGCACTTCATCCTAGGAGAGGGTTAATCTCCCGCTGGATGCAGGATGCCCTCATGGGAATGGAATGTGTAGTGTTGGTAAGTGGTTGTGCCCCAGAAGCCTTTGAGAGCCCACTGACTACTGCATGCTAACGATTGGTATTATTAAAGAACAATTGATGGCCTGTAACCAAACAACAGAAACTAATTACTGGAAAACTTTTATTGTCCTTTAATTACTGGGCCTCTTTGTCAATTAGCAGAAGAGAGAGGGAGAGGGAAGAGAGAGAGAGAGAGACTTTATGGCAACAATAAATTTTCCAAAACTACAGTCATCAGTAGCTGAAAAAGCAAGTCTATTAACACACAATATTAAGGCATGATATTTACTCTAGTTGCTAAATGTAGGTGCTTTTCTTCTGAAAAAGTGCAGGGCTCTAGGAATACTAATTAGGGTTTTCCTCCTACGGCTCTGCCGCTGCCTGACACCGCGGCTTTCATTTTCCAAGTAATTTTACCCCTTGACCAAGGGTTTCTTTCTGCAAGGCTCCTCCAGCAAACTGGCCCTGTGCCCACCACGTAGCATCGAAGCAGCCCAGGGGGGCTGAGAGGGAGGGGGGACAGAGCCGGGCGCCCGGGTGCCAGGCAGATGTGGTGGGACGGGACGGGGAGCTGAGAGGGGCCAGCTCACCACTCTGTGAGTGCAGGTGCATGCGGGACCCGGTGCCTGGTCAGGGCTTGGCTGCACGGACCCACCTTTCAGTACTTTCTGGTCCTTGTTCCTGGCTCACCAGCGCTGTCCAAAAATAGTTTATTCAACTTTTTTTTTTTTTTCCTCATCAACTGCCAAATAAATTATTTCTGGGCATATTGTCATGAGTAGTTAACCTTCTCTGAGGATGTTTGAACTACAGTTACCCCCAAAAATGAATCACTATTTTTTTTTCCCTGTCACTTGGCAAATAGCACTCACCAAAATAATTTTCTCCTATTTGACTTTCTCAGATTAACTAGTTAGTACCTCCTCTGAAAGAAGTGCTGTGGGCATTGGGTAGGATGTGCATCGCCAGGGAACCCGTCCCCGTGGGGCGATGTGGCCACTGCTGTGTGTGGGGCTGTGCTCCGCATCCCGGGTGCTCCCTCCAGGTCCCCTCTCCCACCAGGGAGCTGTGAGAGCAGAGAGGGCCACCAGACCTGAAGGCGCTTCTGTCGGGGATGAGATGCTTTGTATTACACAGTCATTGCCACGCTCCTAAAAGCTTCAGCAATAATAACTTTCATTGGGGATGGCTCTTTTCTCCCTCAGCAAGGGGATCTGGATATCTTTGAGTATTCAGGAGCTTCATGAAGTTTTATGTCAGCTCCTACACGTGCTTTGGCAGAGGCAGGGACAGAAGTTATTGGAAGGAGTTAAATTGCTCCCCAGAGTAACTGCTTTTAAATGTAGCTTGCAAAAGAGCAAAGTACAAACCTTTTATCAGAAAACAAATATCGTTTCAATTCATGATGGCAAATACTGGAGACGCCTGATTTTTCCGTACGTTGGCCTGCCGAGCCCATGCCCGCGCTGCCAGCCTCTGCTCAACGCACTGACGGTGGGAATTCGTGGTGGTGGCAGGATAAGCGATGGGGAAGTAGCTTAGAAATTTGTCACAGCCTGTCTTATTTTATGTTACTTGAATAGGCTGGGGTTTTGTGCTATCAGAGAGGATCCGGAGTAGTTCCTGCAGGTGACCTTAACAGCGACAGTAATCTATGGTCGTTTGACACATCTATCCCTATGCGACGATGCACAGGAGTAGCTAATCCTATAGAAAGCAAGCCAAGCTACACAGGATTTCTGGAGTTTACCCATGGGACATTTTCATTTCAGTATTGGGAGGGGATGCTGAAGCCCCTCACCCAAATTCCCCTTCTGTCTTCAAGGGGGCTGGAGCAGGATTTAGTTCAAAGAGGGAGTGGTGAAGCCGGCCCTAGCAGAGGAGTACAACACACGACGTCTCTCGTCGCAGGTGGTTTGCAAACAACGTGTACCTGGGACTGCACACCCAGAGATCCACCTGAGACAGGAAGAAACAATAAACCCGAGGGGATGAGGCCGGTTTTCTTGGCAAAGGTCCCGTGGGCGGTTATCTGTGGAGCAGGGCAGGATGCGGGGATCAGCAACACCTGGCTGCACAGCCCATTGAGTAACGGAGCACAGGCTGCCAGGTGGCTTGGGCTTTCCCCCACGCAGCTTTATCCCTTCTTTTTTTCCTTCTCCTTGCACATATGTTGTCTGTCTCCTTCCACATTTTATTTTTCCTTTCCAATTATTATTTTCCCTTTTTCTTTCCACTACTCGCACAACACCCTTTCTCTTCCTGTTTTGCAACTTTTCTCTTGCTTTGAAAAAAGGGAAGGTGTAGTATCTCCCCTTGTCCTAATTTCCTGGTAGGACTGATTTCAGAGCTCCTGTTTCTGAGAATTTCTCTCTATGTTACACATGCACCTGGTACTGATGGAGACAGAGATGCACAACCTCTGCAGGGTGGGTGACCTTATACAATAGGAAAGTCCTTACAGAAGTGCATTTACTTAGGAAATTGTATGAATAATGGTACCCAAAATAAGATTTCTGCCAGGACAGGTATTTCAGTGGAAAACTGTTGTGACAGATTCTTGAAAGCTGGGAGGAATAGTAAGAAAAAGCACATACAGAGAGAGCCAGGGTTACACAGACACTGAAATTGCGTTCTGCCTTCACCCGCCCCATAGCCTTTTGCTCCCTGACCCCTCCTTCGAGGCCTGTGTCTTGCTCAGTGCTAAAAGAAGGTGTATCCACTGGGGAAAAGGGCCTCGTTGCTCCAGTCAGATGCTGAAGCAGCTTGACAGAAAGAGCTGTAATGGTAAAGCAGGCCCTAGGGCCAAGGCATCCCATCTGCAGGGCCATCCCTGTCCACATCTGAGAGCTGTCTGCAGATCCTGGCACTGCAAGGAGGGTTACTGAGCAACTTTGGGCTTGCTCTGTCCCCTTCTGGTTTGCTGCTCCTGCCTTTCATCCAGCATTTAGCAGGAATGTGTGTCAAAGCACTCTGCCTACAGAAGCAGCACCCATGTGCCCATTTTACAGATGGAGAAACTGAGGCACAAAGGTGCAGTTTCTTCCACAGCAGATTGGGGGATCCCATTCCACCAGCTTCATCGTTGTGAGTATGGCACTGTCCATCTCAGCCCCTGAAGGTTTCACTTCCAACTCATGCTTCCACCAGGTATTCAATATCCTGGACATGTGGCCATGCCTCATGCAGGAGTTACTTCTAGAGATGTTCAGCACAAGCCAAGGATGTGGGAGACCTGGGACCTGTTTCCTACATTTCCTGAGAAAAGGGACATGAGTCAGGGCTCATTTCCCTGGTAGGGGACTGTAACTCTTGCTCGTGTGCCCCAGCTGGTGGGTCTGCGGACACACAAACCTCTGATCATGCTGTGGTGCCTCCAGAACCCCAGCTGAGAGCATGAGAGCTGCACGTTGGGCACTGTATATCAGCACAGGCTCAAACTTTGGTCTTGAAATGCAGTGGTTGGATGGTGTTTGCTTTTAGTACCCCTACAACACAAGGTGGTCACTGCCAGGAGTGGGGTAGACGCATGAGGGACCATCACTGTGAGGTAGCAAACAATTAAAAAAACCAAGCTGCCTTCCTCTGGGACTCTTCCTGGTGTTTCCTCTAGCAATTTTGGCTGTGAGCACCAATAGCAATCACGTACTCTGTCTCAGCCACCACTGCCCCGGTCCCTGCTGCTGCCAGCGAGGCTCAGCACCAAAGGTGACAGCCCCACCCTCTCTGTAACACGTCCCCTGCTCTCACCGCAGGGACGTGTGAACTTCACAGCTTACTTTGACCCATTTAAATGCAGGTGGTTTTCTCAAAGAGCAGGAGGAGTGATTTCCTCCCGCAGAGCTCACTGCCCCGGCTCTCCCTGGGAAAGGACAAGGTTGCATTTCGGGGGCCCTGCTCCCCGCTGGGAGCAGCTGCGGGGGGTGGGGGCAAAGGTGCAAGGAGCAGCGTGAGACATGCACGGGCACACACCACCGCGGTCAGATGGAAAAAAAAAAAAGGCACCTGCTCAACTCTGGTGCCGTTGTCACGATGCTCCCCCCTCTTTGACATTTTACAGAAGCCCCATCTCCAGGAGACACGCAAACACAAGAGAGGTTCAGGTTTCACTTCTAAAAACCAGACAGCTTCTGCTTCATCGTGACTTTTCTCTGCAAATAAGAACATGACCCAACAGCTCAAAACCAGAAGGAAAATAAGAAGGAACTCCAATTAAAAATGAAAATCTTGTGACAGTTTGGCTGGTTCTGTGGTTTGGGAACCTCAGAATTTTTTAGCATTTGGGGTTGGCTGTACTCTCAAATTACAGGGAATAACTTGCCTTTTTATAGAGTCTTTCATCTGGAGGAACTCAGCCTGCTTCACCAACTAAACCCAGAAATATCGCCAGCTCATCACAGCAGCCCATCTGTCCCATCCGCTTGAAAGCGCAAGGTGAGGCGAGGCTGGCACAGCACCGCTGCCCACCGCTGAATTGGCCGGAGGCTCCCAAACGACCCTCTGCAAAGTGTGATGGATCTTCACTGACCACACCTGGCCAACACCTCCTTTCAAAACTGTTGCAGAAGCTGGAAGATGCAACACAGATATCGGAGGCAGGGACACTTGGGTGACGCTTTGCAGCATGGGTCCCTCTTCCTTCCGGCTCCCTGCCATCCTCACTTAAATAGCCGTTTCCAAACCAGCCCATTGCTGGTTTTTGTCTGGGCTAAGAGGATATTGCATGTTTTCTCAGGCAGGCAGCAGACCTCTAGCAGCAGAGTTGATTTTTAGATAAATCTGTCCCATGCTTTCACAGCCACTGAGTTTGAGTGTGAAAGCTGGGGGACGGTCTGTACGCATGGATACGGATGGTGCATGTTATGGAGCTCGTTTTAAACACAAGCTTCGTACGATAATGAACATGATTTACTGAACTTATTTATATAAAATTAGATCATTAACTAATTAGACTACAATTTAATCTTAATTTTTGCTGGAGTTTATAACTACAGGAAATTGCCAGAAACACACAATATTCATCATTTCACATAGTTAAATGATTCAGAGCCTGGGTGGCTCCCCCCATACCAACTCGAGGTCAGTAGTTTCATGACGCATGCTTTCTACCACATCCAAGGACATGAGAAATCTCTCCAGAAAGTGGGAAAACATAGATGCTAACCACTTCAGACAAGAAATTGGTTTCAGGTCAGCCACTGAAGGACTCTTTAAAGAAATATGTCAAACCTGGGCAAGGAAGAGCTACCCAGTGCCAAATCCCAGCACTCCACACTGAAGAGCCCTGGACCAAGGACCAGAGCGTTTTGGGATGCTGATGATGCGAAGCTATCTGACAGCATGGTTCTTCATTTCAGCCAGGCTGGTTTGCTCCTGTCTCTTACAACGGTTGCAGTAGATGCTGGAGCAGGAATCCCACATAGAGTACAATAGTACAACAGACCTGCAGTATATAATTATCATGCTGTATCTGCTTTCATATCATAAGTATTTTTAGATGTGTCAGTTTGAAATGTAGGATTTAGTGCACAGAGCCTAATGGATTGTTCTTTCTTTCTCTCTCTTTTAATGTCAACTCTCAATATGCATGAAGTAGACATAAAAGCACTTTTGTGCAGGTGCTGTGAATCTCTTAGCACAGATGACAAGGGGAGATGGTTTTGTAGATTCATTGAGCTTCAGAGACAGGACTCCATGATCCAGCCTGAGTTCCTGCATAGCAATAGCTCAGGTTTCACCCACAGCCCCCTCCACGAGCCAAGCAGCTCTGCACATCGTGGGAACAGCACAAAGGATCTCCCTCCTGCAGAGGTGGCTGGTTCCTCCCGCATGGGACCACACTCATGGCTTGCACAGCCTAGGAAGGAGAAGAAGGGGAAGTCACTTCAATTCTGTGTGGTCCTGCAAGGCCACCTGAATTCTGCCTCACTCAAATTTGGCAGCGTCACAACGGGAGCCGGAGCAGCCAGCCCATGAGCAAGAGACCCCTGGGCCAGGCAGCAGGAAGCCCTCTGCAGAGGGGAGTACCTAAAATCCTGCCTGGGCTCAGACTTGGTCTCAGACGCTAGAGCTGAAAGGCTGATCTGCTCCAGCCTATGGGCACTTAATCCTGTCCAGAAGGCAAAATATTAGCTTGTGCTCGACACAAGGATTGCAGCAACCCGCTTGGCCAAGTGTGGTCCCTACCTGTGCCCACCAAAGGCATCATGCATTTTGTAACATCCCCCACGGAAATGCATGAACAAAAACTTCCTCAGCCCACGAGGCTCAAGCACTCAGAGGCTCCGTGGTGAGGTGCAGTGGGGTGACAGAGTGGGTACCAGCCCTCCCCATAGCTGTGGGCCATCGTGGTGGGATGCATGAAAGAGAAGGAGCAAGAAGGAACTGCCAGGGGTGGCAGTGTGCATTCTGTCTAGTGACCCAAGGGGAAAAAGGTAAAAAAAATAGTAATTGGAATCTGTTATCCTCTAACTTTTGATTTCTTTACCAAAATGGCATTCATATAGCCTTGTTCTGGGTATGCTCTATCACACTAGGTACTGTTCTCTGAGGTTTTTTGGCAAACGCACAAGAAATCCCTTGGTTTGGCAACCGGTCTTGTAACGGTCCAGTTGTCTGAATTGTGCAGAGGCCACAGTCTGTCTTTTACACTACTGATCTCCTTCTGCATCTGGCCAGTGGATACAGGCTTCAGAGAGACCTGCAGAGGTACATAAGCACAGATACATGTTCACTTGCCTCACAGAGATGTCCAAAACCCATTAACATGTCACGCAGCTTAAGTTAATACACCTTGCCTTTCGGCAGAGCTTCCCTGTGCCCAGCACACACTCTGCAAACATAACCCCAGAGCAGGTTCATCCTGGAGGTCCAGGGAGGATTTGCACCGCACATTCCCAGGAACAGGCACACAGAAACCAAATAGCCTTATGCTGAGCTACTCCTAATCAGACCGAAGATTGCCACCGGATAGACTCGTCATTTTGCTGCTGTTTTACTATGTTTCTCAGTTCAAACTCAAGCAGAAATCAGACGTGGTTTGGTTCCCCCCACCCTCCCCACCTCCCTTTTTTTTTTTTTTAAAGCAGCTCAATATCAACACTGCATCAGAGTAAATAAAGGGGCAGCTCTAACTGGCAATTGCAGTACCCGGCACACTGGCAATTTTTGATTGTGTGAATGATGCTCCGGGACTGTAGTAAAGGCATAACTGAGACAAAGAGAAAATCCTTCCGAGAAATGTCTGCTTATTTAAACTGTCACTACCATAGAACAGAAACCTTTGTGGAAACCAGTAATTCATGGGAGCAGATTTTCAAAGTCCCCCTATTCATGCGCTTCAGCCTAAGGTAAACAACTCTGTTCTGATAGTTAACCCCACCCTGTTTGAGGTTGAAGTGAAGCATTTTTTTTCCAGTATGCGATATTTACTTAATAGCTGTTATCAAGCTATTATGAGATCCCCCTTCCACCACCCACAGCTGTGTGCTGGATGTGTCCCCATCAGTCCCACAGCAGAACAAGTCACCCACCCAGCAGAGAGGAGTCACTGAGCAAACAAGTAAAGAACGAGGCAATCAAAGATAAGGTGAAGTGGGGGAGGGCAAAAATTCATAATTTCATGAAGACAATGGTGGGAAAACAAATTCATCTGGAGCAAGTTTTGTGTGCACAGATAGACTGCACTGAAGTGCAGTTAGATTTGGCACTTTCTAGCTTTGACCTGGGGAGCACTCGGGTGAATTTGTGCTCCAGAACACCAGGAGGACGCCCATCTGGGAGGTGCTGGAGCTTAGGCGAGTGAAGCCAGTCCCATGAGGTCCTCCTGTGCTGTCCTTCATGGTGACAACCTCTCCAGGCAGGGACTGTCTCTGGGAGAGCACAGAGCCCAGGGCAATGGATCTGGCAGGACCAAGCTAACGTTGTTCAGCTGCAATGGGGAACAGAAGATAGATCCTGATCCCACTACCCTGACCTGGGGTCTGCACCCAGCTCTGCACCTTGCCTCTTACAGCCCTACTGGACTGGCGTTTGGGCTCCAGAGATTCAGAGATGTACCACCAGATGTACCATGTTATGCGTGGTGCCAAGTGCATTCTTTTGGGGAGATAACAATACCAGTTGGTCTATTTTTAATTCAGTTCCTTGACAGAACATTTAGCTGTTCCTCTTAGAGAAGAATTTTGTAATGGGTTCCTATCATGTCAATTTGGAAAGCATTCCAGCCTCCCACTACTGAGAAGTGTAAAACTATTGGCAACATATGGCATCCCCGTGGAGCTATTTAATTGTACAAAGGGCTGCCAAAAGATAAAAAGGGACTCAGAAAAAAAAAAAAAAAAAAAAGAAAAAAATACTACATCTCCGTTCTTCCCCTTTCAGCATCTAACAACAAAACAGCTTGCTAGATTTCCTAAATCCTCTCTCAAACAAAGCTGGGCTGCTGCTTTGGTGGTTAATAAGCTGGGGACTCTCATGGTGTGACTGGGGATTTGTCTCCAACCCAAGTTCTCAGCAGCTGAATTTTGGTACTACTTGGTGGAGGCTGCTGCCCGGCATGGGACCTGTGTTCCTCCTGGCCCTGTGGCCCAAATGCTTGCTGTGGGGCTCTGCCTTGGGGATGGGGATCTTGTAGGGGAGGATGAGCTGTGGGGCAGGCTGGATTGGGCATGGAGCCCAGGGGGTGCAGGTGGAGTCCCAGGGCAGCTCCCCAGGGCTGCCGGAGATGCTGGTGCCCCTGATATGTCTACATCTCAAACTAGAACCCAAGAGAAACCTTGCAAATTTCTCAGGGCCTTTAGATATGTTGTTATTTAACAATGCTGTCATACAAACAGGAGACACATCTCAAGGGTCCCAAGAAGCTATATGGAATGTATGGTAGTTTTTATGACAGCTTGAAGGGTTTTCTTCAGAGCAACTAGCTTTGCAGGAGGAAAAACAGCTTCTGAATGTTTGAATGATCTGCAGGCACTGCCTCACTAGCTGTGGGCATGGCCCCCTGCACCCCCTGCACCCCCTGCACCCCATGCTGCCCAGGCTCAGCCCCATTGTATGCGCTGGACCACTCCTGGCTCGAGTCTGGGGGATCCAGCTTGTTCCCTTGGCCACCAAGGTGTGATGAGGGGCTCGGGCACTGCTCATGCACAGCAGAGCACCGGGATGACCCTGGTTTGGGGATCTCTGCCCAAGAAAGTCTACCAACACCATCCCTGAGCGCCTCATACCTTCAGCCGCACCAGCACATCCCTGCACAGGCATGTGCATGACATCACCCCAGCATGAATGCAAAGTGGAGGATGCAACACAACTCATTATTTCCTTTTTAAGTTCACAGTCCTCCCCAGAAGAAGCCTCCACCCCTTGGGGACTCCCTGGAGGTGATGGCAAGCCAATGTTTAGGGACATAAGAGGAATTAAATACCACCACCACCATCTAAAAAATTTCAAAGAACATAAATGCTTAAACTTCTCATGGAAAAAAAAACAGGAAAGAAACAAGGGTGGAAGCAAACGCCAAGCCCTGTTCTGCCTAGTGAGAAAATTCAAGACATTATTAAACCACAGTCATTCTCTTGAAAATGGAAATCCAATTTTAATTAATCCTATAAAAGGGAGCATTGAGGATGGCAGGCAAGAGGTATGTTTGAAACTCAGGGTAGGAGGGGAGAGGGGCTTGAGGCCAAAACAGATACCCACAGAGAAACAGGCAGCAAGAGATATTATTGCATCAGACACTGGAAGTCTGCAAGAAAATTTGCAGCACCATTGAAATACCAGTAAAGAGAAGGGAAGGAAACTATGGGGAAGCTACATTATTCATCATGAACAGAACAAGCCCCACACAGTCTTGGATCTGTTCATGGGTAGAAAGGCCAAAGCTCCATCAGGGTTTTGTAAAGGGGACACAAGAGGGAGTTAACTTAAGAAATAAGGAGGAAAAAAACCACCAAACACACAAGGCAGGGAAGGTGTCAGCCCAGATCTCTTAAGATCCTGCAGAAAGAAAAGGTGGAACAGAAACAAAAAATATCCAGTCTGTCACTAAAACCGCCCCTGTGCTGAAAACCTGGAGAGTCACAGACTGCACAGCTCGGTAGCAGAAGCTCGAGGTTTCACCCTGACTATGCAGGCATTGCAATACCGGGAAGACTGGATGACCTGGATTCTCCTCTTGGATGGGGAAAAATACATTCAAATGGATTTTCAGAAAATATTTTGACCGTATTTCTCAAAATTGATTTTGACAAATAATTTTCTCATTTTCCAGGGCTTAGACGCAGGATAGGATGAAACTTCCTCCCCATCCATGCCAGGAGCATCCTCCTGCTTCTTCGGGGGGTCTCTCAGACCACCCTCCCCAGCAGCTCTAGAGACCATCCTCATCCTCCACTCCAGGGACCTGCTGGCCCTCACGGGAGTGGCTGGAAAACCCTGCAGGGAATCCACGTCTCATCCCCATGGGAAATCCCAATAGATCTTTTGCCTGCTTTCTGCTTTTTAGCCAGAGTCTCTTGCCGATAAAGGAAGAAATAGCCTGACGGAGGTATAAATATCTTGACTGAGATAAAAGATTCCTAAATCCCAGTGACTTTCCTATAATGATCCTAAGTCACTGAGGCGGTTTTGAAAAATTTCTGCTGCGGTACCAGCACAGACACGAGGTTTGGCCTCTGCGGGAGGAAGAAAGCCTGAGTGCATTACTCCAGTAAGGGCCATCGCGGCTCCCCATTGGCATGCATTATTTATAGCAGGACTAGCAGTAAATTAGTATCTGATGAGCTCTCAGATTGAACCTTCGTGTTGGCTCAGTCCCACTAATGCAGCCTACGGAAAATGCGGCTGCACAGAAGCGACGTCGCAGGGTCTATCAACAGCACTCACCAAAACTTCCCTGCGCTATTAAGAAGCTGATTCCCTGGGACTGTTTGCATGAATTGGAGCAAAAGGTGTCGTTGTCAACAACAAGCTGGTCTTTATTAGTTCACATTGGATTTCATTAGAAAAAACTTTTTTGCATGGCAGATAATTAGAACTGGGAGATCAGATAGAAAAAAGACATTGTCTAGAAATCATGTTTTTGTTTAATCAGAGGAATAACAAAGACGCATCTGCTGAATGAACTCACTTTCTTTTCCTGAGTTGGGCTGGATCTCATTAATAAAGGAATTATTTTATTCTGAAGAAAGTCGACAGTTTGAATAAAAGCTAGAACTCTTTACTTGACCAAAGGCATTTTAAAAAATTGTCTCTCTCCTCCTTCCCTTTTGCATAAGAGCTGACTTGTCATCCCAAAGACAGAGATTTATGTTGCTATTCTAACAGCATCTTGCTTTACGTCATGGGTTGGATTCTGCATTTGGTAATGCCGTAAATGAGATGTGCAGCAATATACTAGCAGGAACAAACAGGAGGGGAGCCTTCCTCCACAGCCCCGATTTCCGTCAGTATTGCTGTGGTTGGGCAGGGCCAAGAATGGTTCATCAGTGAGGATCCCTCATATGCTGGAAAATCTCTCGGCCTTTGCTTCCCTGCTTAGGGAACTGCATTTCATCAGTCCCCTTCTGGGGACCACCACTACTCCGATGGCCTCCCCTTCCCCCTGAGACGCCTGCTCCCATCCACCCAATGCCCACGATCACTGGCGTTCACTCTTCCCTTGGTTTCACCTCACACCTCCGCTCCCCTGGCTCTGTGTGAGATGAGGAGACTCCTGTCCCTTCTCCGCATGTTGTCTAAATGTTGGGGACAGCAGAGCGTGAGAAAGTATTGCACCTCCCAAGCGAACATGGGATGGGGTTGGACATGAGCTGCGGATTTAGCTTAGGCAAAAGACAGAGCTGGGTCCAGGTTTATTGTCTCACAGGAGTGGGCCTAAACACAGGGGAATGTGGCTTCGTTCTTTTTAACAAAAAGGTCTTGGTTTCATCTCAGCGTAAATTGCGAAAGTCTTTAACATCTCAATATTTTTCAATGGGATGGGAGATGCTTCCCACTGGACTCTAACAACTAGTGGAGCTTGCTCTCTCTCCCTCATCATGAGATTTCAGTGAAATAATGAACCTAATTAAAAAAATGCATGAAAGATGCAACGTTCCAATTCCACCACGTCCCCTTTTACAGAGGATGAGGATGGCTGATGCAGGATGCCCTATTTTGCTGCAGAACATCTTAGCATGGAACAAGACTCTCCAGGGTGTCTCCTCTAACACTGGTCTACCTTAAAACTGCTTTTTCTTTGGTTGGTTGGTTTTGGTCATTTGAAAAACATCCAGAGACACTGCATTTGCAGACAAATGAGAAATCTTCAAGGAGAAGAAATGCAGATGAGAAACCTCAGCTTTCAACAGAGAAGTCTTTTTTAATCAGATCTGAATTGTAATATCAGTAACATGAGCTCTTTTAAACATTAACCAAACCACAGGAACCATGCGTGCAGGGGAAGGGTTGCTAATTTCTTAGAAAAGTTTCTTGTTTCCTTTTTTATTTTATTGTTGCCATAAGACTTTGCTCTAGGGTAAGCCGAAGAAAGAAGAGGAGAATCTGGCTACTTTTTCTTCAACTACCCAGTGGTGTCAAAGGTAGCAATGTTCAGAGTATTCCCAGAGGGAGAGAGGACAGGGTGACGTGCAGTCACGATGAACAGCTTTCTGGAGCTTGGATTCCCACCTCCTGTCCTGGCCATGCATGGTCCTCAGGTGGGACCATGAGCTGACCATGAATCCGGATTGTCCCATCAACCTTTTGGCAGATGTTCCTGATGCTGGCCGAGCTGCAAGCTCCAGCCAGTTAAGACCCCTGCTTCCTTGGCTGGAGCTACAGCTCCCCAGGCTGCATCCGAGCGGGGAGAACTGCAGGGGAAGCCCTTTCACAGGCAGTTTTGGTAAACCAGTGAGGACGATATGGAAGAGCTGGGTGTAGAGAAGAACTGCGCTGGGGTGATCACAGATTGGTTCAGTTTAAACAGAAAGATGAACTAAACTGGATCTTTATTTGGGAAGGGCAGACTTTGAGAAACAGAGCAAACAAATGCAGCCAGCGCTACTCATGCTCTCTACAGGAAAGCGCTAGGGCCTGAATACAGAGGAGACCTTGGGAAGTCAAAAGTGCAAACCGATCTGGAAGGTACATTCCAGGCAAAGGGAGTACATATGCAGCTGGTCTCCTGGAAGAGATATTGCAAGAAAGCAGAGAGCCTGAAAGGGACAGAAGAAGAGAACGATCAACAAATTCCCTCAGAGTTCAGAAACTGCAAGACTAAAATGAGACTTGCCAAAACTCAAGCTGAGTTACAACTTGCAACTATTTATGTTTTTAAAAGAAAAAAATCTTAGGTCACACAGACAAAAAGAGAGCAAGATGGATGAAATAAAAATAAATGTAGTTACAGCAAAAAACCTAAATGAGTACTTTGCTTCAGTTTTCAATAAAGATGATGCTTCAGGACACAAGGGCACACGGATGATAGCTAATGGGCATAAGATTTATAAAAATGGAAATTTCGGTATCCAAGGTGAAAGCAAAACTGAAAGAGCTTTAATGCACTGGAGCCAGGGGGAACAAACAATCCAGCCCAGACTCCTAAAAGAACTGGCACACGAAATCACGAGTCCACTCGTAAGGATTTTTAATACATGAATCAAGCAGGAGAAAATGGCAAGCCCAGTTCTCCCATTTGAAAAAAGAAATAAAGGATCCAGGCAACTAGAGACATCGACAGTATGCGAAGCTTAGAATAAATTTGCAAGGAAAGAATAATTAAAGACCTGAAGGTAAATGGAAAATCGGATCAAATATAACAAATAAAACACTCGGATGATCCTGACGAGGGAAGTAATAGAAATAGAATGAAATGTAATAGTACAAAGTGCAGAGCTGTGCACACTGGGACTAATAACACAAACTTCTGCTTGAAGCTTGGGCCTCATCACTTGGAAATGACAGAAGAGGAGAGAAACTTCATCATGGGGGGATGGTGAGCTGTTGGCATGGTACAGCTCTGAAACAGGCAAATGTTTTATCCCAGGCAATGTTTTCCCACTAGGAATGGGTGAATATGAGTAACTGCATCCCTGCCCAGGTGCGACCACATCCAGGACCACTGGACATCTCTCGCCACCCCTGTCGAAGGACAGCGAACAGGAAGGTGCAGAGAAAGGCTGCAGAAGGGGCCATATGGGTTGAGAGCTCGTCTGCCTGGGGAGAGGAAGGGCTTGGCTGGTGTAATAGGAAAAAGCAATGGCCAAGGGAGACATGACTGCGATGAGGGAAGGGGGAATAAACAGAGAGGAGGAAGAAAGCTATTTAAGCTAAAGGACTATCTTGGAACAAGAACAAATGCAACATGCTGGCCATGAAAGCATTTAGGAAGTTATAAGAAGATTTTTAATAGAAGAGTTATAATGGTCTGGAACAGACTCCTGAAGATTAGGGGAAGGAGGAAACTAAACCTAGGCTTGAGGAAGAGACGGAGAAATACGGTGTGGATGCTGGAGGTCTTTTCTCATCCTCCGGTGTTACGGCTAGGGAGGGGGATGTGAAACAAGTGGCTGGGCAGGAGGTGAAAGGTGTGGGTCACAGCTCCTGTGGCACAGCCAGACTTGCCCAGTTGCTTCACCTGGAGGCGCAGCAATGACGGTCACCACTCAAATGCTTCCAATGTCTCTGCACATTCAACCTTTCACATAAAAAGCCCCATGATTCTGTTACAAAAATCTCCTGGTTTGGGGTAACTTTTAAATTCCTTTGCCACTGGAGTCATGTTTTGGATGTTAGTGTTGATGCTTCTGCAGACAAAATAAAGCTGAAAGTAAGAAAGTGGGGAAAAGCAGAGCTGCCAGTAGATTTTCACCCAGGAGAGATGGGGTATGAGGGAGAGGAAGCCAGAGCTGGGCGATATTCACCTAGAAGAGACAGGACTGGGCAAGGCCATTCTAACCCCCACAAGTACCTGCCTTCATCCAAGGTATTGGTGCTTGAGTCTGGTGCATTGCTAGAAGCAGCTGATGCTGGGGCAGAAGGGACTTCCCTTCACGTCTTGGAAAAAATGTTAGTCCTCTGCAGAAGGGCTGTACTTTGAGGCTAGACATAAAAACATCAACTTTGTCTTGTGTGCCAATATGATCTCAGCTTTCTCCCCCTTCCATTGCTCAGTCAGCTCCACGGGCAAAGAGCTTAAAACCCACAGAGTGCCGAGCCGTGGCAAGCATCGCAGGCTGGGCACAACATCTCCGCAGGGCCCTTGGCAGATCATGGAGTTGAGAGGGTTACTACCGCAGAAAGGAGTTAAGAGACAGATTCATCTTTCACTTGCACTAACCTTACCCTTGCTGGCTTTCACGGTGGTCTTCCTGATTCAAAATACATAACCGAGACATGAGCAGGATGAGCTGATCCTGTTGCTGAAGCAGGAGGCTGAGCAGAGCCTAAATTTTTAAGCGTCACTTGGGTCACTGATCAACTGAGGTGGGAATGGTATGGCTGGACATGCGGGATGAGCCCCCGGCTGTATTGCATAGACTGAACACACATCAACATTTCATCCGTTAGGAGTGGGTCTGTGAAATAAGGAAGTGCCATTTCCATCATCACTGGAGCCACTATTTAAATTCACTTGGATCACAGAGTAATTTTTCCACTCTGGTAAAGGTTTCTTTCGTAAGTGCCACTCCATGTCTCTTGATTTGAATTCCTTGTACCTTTTTTCATCAATTTTTAATAGGCTTCCAGATTTTTAATAGCTTTAGAGATTTCTTTTCTCCTTCATGTCTATGTTGTTGATTGTAAGACTGGCTTTTGGATGTCTCCGTTCTTTGATACCCCGCTTGCCTGGGTCGTCTTTGCACTTATCCTTTAAACATATTCTCAATGTACTTGGTTTACTTCATTGAGCATTTTTGAAAGCATTGCCTTTGCTTTTCCTCTCAACTCTGTTATCTGAATACATCTTAGGTAATTAATCAGCTCCCATTGATCTGAACATAAATTTCCAGATTTTTCAGACATTCATTACATGTGCTGAATAGAAGTGAGAGTGGCTGGATGAGAGAATTCATACCTGACAAACAGCCCATCCAGATCTGAGCTGTTCCTTCTTCTCATTCTCTTCTCCTCATTGAGTAGCTGGGTGGGGGAGTGACATTTTTCAGACAGCTGTGAATGAGAAGTAAAAGCTCAGAATATAAATTCACTCTCTTAAGGGCTCTTCTTCCCAGTTCCTCTAGATCAGCAGCCATTTCTGAATTTAAAATGACCAGGATTAGCTGGTCCTACTAGTTGCTGTTTCATTCCTAAGCCCACCTCCAGTTGTGATACATTTGGATCCCAAAGCAGAACAGCGCGGGCATGGGAAGCTGGACCAAGTCATCTCGAGCTCCTATTGCCCTGCACAGACACGTGTCTTGCTGTGAGCACCAGTTACCTTCTTTCACCCTGAAATCCAACCTGTAGGTCTTTATCCGTGCCTCGAGAAGAACTGAGGACAGGTAATAAAATGCAAAGATGGATCCAAATTAGAGGACATACATGGAGATGCAGGAAATCATACCATATCTTTGTCTCTATGTATCCACTGTCAAGGGGGAGCAGGCTGCAAATGAAGAAAAAAACCCAATATGATTTACTGTATCATGAGAGAAACAGTGTGCAGCCACACACTAAAGCCCATATCACAGAGCATTAACATAAGGTACAGAATGACCATCTGTGTAATCTCAAGGGTCCCTGATGTAGCTTTTTCATTGAGTTATAACTTATATTGAGCTGCATAATATTATCCTCCTTTCCACTATCTTCAGTACTCCTGGAGGTACAGGGTTTCCTGATAACCGGATTAAAAAGCAGCTTTCACACTCCTTGGCCAGCTGCTGTCACCTCTGCCCTAAACATGATCACCCATCCCAATTACACGGGGTCTGGTGAAGTCACTCCTGTGTCAGTGGCACTTCGCAGAGCAGCTCCAAAGTAGTGAAGGCTATTCGTCAGAGGAAGATTTCCTGCATATTTAAAGAGCTTGAAGTCCTATGTGCATGTACCTCATTGTGCTTCATTGCCAAAAATGCAATTAATGGGTTTTCTACTGCAGCACAGGGCAGAAATAGCGCTGCCTCACTTTTTATGCTTTATGTACTCTCATGCTGTGAATAATGAGTATTCTCAAAGTAGAATGAAAAAAATGTATGAATTGCCCATCTTACTGAGTGGACGTGAATGGCAAAGGCCATAGGTAGGGTATAGATCAGATAAACTGCATGTTACATCTCATCTTCATCTCCCTGGCAAACCAAAGTGGAAAGTGTTTGTAAGGCAAAGAGCTCAATTTAATCAACTCTCTCCCTCTCTCTGTGTATATATTTATATGTATACTGGTCAGTTTATCCCTCCACTTTGGTTTCAGCAGGGATATTTTCAGAGTAAGCTACAAACCAGCATGAATCAGGGGTCTTGAAACTGGCTCTGAATAAAAAAAGTAAAATTACTTCTGTTAGGAAAATTCAGTTTAGTAACAAAGAGAACAATGCCATAGCAGATCAGTCCAGGATGGCCAGCACCATGTTTCAGAAGGACCGTGTTTTTTGATGTTTAGTTATTATGAACTGTACCTCTTATTCATCCTGTCTCTTGATCTTTTCTTCCCTAAGCATGGCATTTGCTCATGCAGTACAACTGTCTCTCAGAAATCACTGTTGCAAACTGATTTCCAGTTGCCAGGTCCAAAGATATTTTTATTTTAGTCAAATATTCTGTTCCACTAATTCAGTCAGTTCACCCACAAAGTTTAAAAAAATCCTCCTTTTTGTCCCACAACTACTCCAAAGAATGTGCATGTGAATATGATTTGCCAGTAGTTCTGCAGCTCTATGCACTGCTTTTTGAAATGGGCTATGCCTAGTGTCTGCATGAGAATGATTTAATATTTAAAGAGAGTGAAGAGGATTTGAAGAATCCTTATAGCTGAGGAAGTTTGTGAAAAATCTCTTTTCTGGTTTAAAATGGATCAGAAACATGGATCCTGTTTATTGGACTCAGTGGACTCAGTTTTCCCAGTGTTCAGCCTTGGAGACAGCCTAGGAAAAAGTCTCATTTCATTATGCAGCACAGACCTGATCCTGCAAGATCTTAAATAACCAGAAAAAAGCCATTGAAAATAGTGGTATAGTTCACACACATGGCAAAAAGCATGGGTTTACATGCATTGGGGTGCAGAGATCAGACTCTTCAACATACCAAACCAAACCATAGGTACAAGCTTGGGGAAAATGCTTTTCAGGACATAAAGGCAGGTTGTGGTTGGATCTTGCTTCATGCCCATCTCACCCGCAGGAGCTCGTCCTTCCTGCCTTCTGCAGAGAGTGGTGCTGAGGGTGGAAGGAGCGGAGCATCCTGTTCTGCCACGCTGGGGTGTCCTTGCCCATGCCTCAGGAACTCACTTCTGTTCTGGCTCGGCAGACATGCAGATTCTATTCCCTGGTCTCCATGTCCTTTAATAAGCTTAGCAAAAGCCGTGCACTGCATATGGTCAGATTGCAATTTTTGAATAGTTGTAGCATGGGCAAATCAAACCCAATTTCCTGCAATACAAAGCCCTGCACTGCTCCCCAATGAGAGTTATTTTCCTGCCAAATTGCATCTTTCAAACCACAGCCAATTCTGCTGTAGAGCTGCCAAGAAAAAAAGGTCAGAAAGATTTAAAAAAAAAAAAAAATCTCCTCTTACCGTATTCAAAAGCATCTCTCCTAATTCTGCTCAAACTTTCAAAACAAGGGAAAAAATCACTGTGGGGTAGGTGCTGATTATAGGCAATTTCAGCCCAAAGGACAACGTTCTGCAAACCTATTAAGAGCACCTGAAAATAACGACTTCTAATGCAGCCAGTGCTGGAAACACTTTCTCCCTACCCCATGTCTGTATGAAGAGTTGCTCCAGTGAAGCCAGTGGAATTATGCAGAACTGGGGCCTTCCTTACTGCAGTAATCGCTGCTACCTGTACAATATTTTACATGCATCAGTTTTATTTGAAAGACTCTACCATGAGTACCTGCTTAGCAACATACTTTATGAGATAAATATGCAGTAAAGGGGAGGATGGGAAAAGCATCTCTGCTTTTCTATACAGGAGAAAAAGGTTGGACTGGAAGGTGATTTGAACAAACAATAAAATATGTAGAATGAGCAGAGTAATGGAAGATTTTAAGGACCCAAGCAGAAAGTAGAGGACATTAGGGAGAGAATGCTAGCTGGAAGCTTGTTTATGGAATTGGCATAAGATTGCATTTTAACTTACTATGTGTATCAGCTGAAAAGGAGGAGAGCTACGTGACTTGTATTAAGTGCTGCACTACATGGAAGGTGATTGAAGACAAGCTGTACTCCAAGGGAAAATATTCTGCCAAACATCCATGTCCACAGAGGTAGGCTTAGGATAAAGGAAGATTTTGGAGCAGGAAACGTGGAGAACTTGCAAGTGTCTGTTGACAGGTGCTCTAACAGCCAGCGCGGAAAGCCAGCGCAAAAGTTCAGGGTCTGATGAAATCATATGTAAAGTTTTACAATGCAAACCACCCAAACAGCTGTAAACACCCAATTTAAACGGGTCGCGCTGGTGTGAAGGCAACTCTAGGGCATTCAGGGTTCAGGGCAGGTGAGGTAAGAGCTGCTTCTTGTACAGAAAATGTGAAGTTTGTTGTTGGCTGAGGTGGAGGAAAAAAAAAGACTTGTGAAAACCACCAAAGGCCCAGCCTAGACAGCTCTGCAGGCAGCGCAGGCAGAGACAACAAAAGCAGAAAGGGTGATGGAGGAATCCATGTGGAAAGGGGTGAGACGCGAGGTTGGTGCTGCTGCCTGGGATTCGCTGCTGCATGGTGAGGGTTTTTTTTCATGCAAGAGTTAGAAACTCACCTCCCTGCGACACATATTCATTTTCCAAAGTAAGGAGCCCAGGGAAGTGGAGATTAAAAGACTCAAATGCTTCACCACAGTGCTTGAGCAGATAATTAGGCAATTAGTACTATTAAAGGATGACAAAGCACCTGGCTAGCTGAAGGACATTGCTGGGTCCTGAGGCCAACAGCAAGGGTGAGGGAGGAGATGCCAACTCTGGAAGGGCTTTTTGGATGGTCCCTTACATTGCGGCTGTTATTTTGGTATTAACAGTGCACAGGGCTGGTACCTGCTGAGTTCATTTGGTGGAGGATCATGGTGAGAAACACTAAGGGTAGGTCTGAATGATCTCCTCTGTGCAGGAGGACATCTGACCTTACAGCAGAGATACATGCACTTGCTTCAAGGCTGGAAAACAAGGACTTCTCGCAACCGTTGGTGGACTGAGGTCTGGAAAGCCTTCTCCTGGGGCTGATCTGTTCGCTGTCGTGAGCTAGGGGAGGTGACAACAGTGGTTTTGCAGTACAGTGCTGTGAGAGCTGGGGATGGGCCACCAAGCATGGAGGTCTCTGGCAGTGTGACCCTCCTAGACCATGTTTGATTGCATTTCTTTCTTGTCTCCTTTCTTAGCTCACAAATTTTGTTTACTTTTTCACTCCTGCACACCAAGCAGATGTTCTCATTGCATATTCACATTGACAATGAACTTCTATTGAGCAGTTACAGCCAATTTAGAACCCATTAAAGGACATGAATAGTTCAGATTGTCCCTTCCAATTTCCTTTACTTTGTCTTTAATGCACCAAATTTGTTGCACCGCCTCATTGCCCCTTCATGGAACTTGCAGAATTCCTTAACTGAGCTTTCAAGACTTGGACATTACATATATTTTCATATTTATTCACAAATTTTCTTTTTACTGCTCATGGATTGAAATGAATGCTCAGGCATTCAGGCTATTAATAAATACACTTGTTAACAATGGTCCTCATGTGAACCATTAAGACATTGCAGTATTAATAGCCTTTCCTTTTGGAGAAGGACTATTTATGCTCACCGTTTTCCTTTCTTCAGGCTGGATCTGATCGAATTGTTCATTGTGAGTAATCTCCTTTGAGAATATAGTTCTTATTTCTCTATGAAAATCATTCATTAATTCATCCCGTGAATTTTATGCTGAGACATTCAGCCTTTTGCTTTCACTGTTTGCTCCTTATTACTCACTATTTGGTGTTGGTTCACCTCTGTGCTATAGTACGGCTCCTCCTACATAGCTGGATGATGAAAAAATTAAGCAAGGAGTGACTGGCAGCTAATAGCCAGTATTTTGTTTCTTTTGTGATTGAATCAGCCTTTAGCAAAGATCTAAAACTTGAGAGGCCTGTGAACTTTTCATTGAATGACCGATAGTTGCCTGCTTGTCATGAAAAGCCAACACGATGGCTCCAGTGGCAAGTCTGCGGGTGCCCTCAGCCTAGCACGGAAAAAGCCTTTCCTACTTCCAAACCACAGCAGCAATGTTTTCTCTTGGGCCTGGAAGCCTCCTGGGAAATTTTCTCTTATTTTTAAGCACTTTGTAAAGCACAGTGTTACTGGGTAAGATTCACCACTATGCAAGAGGCCAGCAGTGTTGGTGGCGGTGATCCTGGGAACCAATTTTGCCCTTCCCCGCCCCGCCCCCCCCCCCCCACTTCTTTACACTTTCCCTACTTCCCCCAGCCTGAGTAGAACCAGGAGCACCTCAACACCTCTGAGCATTCAAACCCTGCAGTCAAAATGCAGCAGTTACCATTCAAAAGTCAGCATCTGTTCCTATACATTTTCATGATGCTCAACACCCACCCTTCCCGAAAGACATCACATCAGTCACGCTGTTTGCCTGCTCGTTGGTAAAGCTCATTTTCTACTTCTTCTAACATTACCTCTCCTGGTTACTGAGCATATTTCATGAGAGGGGTCTGGATAAAACAATCTACCCCCAGCATGCAAGGGGACCTGAGAGCTCTGTATCTGGTACAGTTTATTTCTTTACACATTGTAACTTAGGGCACCACGTGGTAGGGAATTTATTTGCAATCAATAAGCTATAATTTCCCAAACTGCCAAGAAAAGAAAGGTTAACTTAAGACCATCTTCTATTCACTTGGATTGTTGCTGTCTGAGACCCCACAAAGGAAAAGACGAATAAAGACATAACCTTAATTAACCACAGGGTAAGTGCTGGGCTTACAGGCTCAAATTCCTGCAGCTTTTCAGCTCACGCTTGTATAAATTATTATATGTCTTTGCACATAGATGGTAGGTTGGGATGATCAGCATCTGGAGTTAAAGTGCCCTTAGGCTCACAAACCTGGCCGCTTGACCACAGTTCTTACAAAAGCCAATAGGCATGTCAATGTTGATTCAGCAGTAAGAGGGCTCAGTGCTTGTGTTCTCAAATTATATTATGAGACAAGCCAGAACCTGTGAAAAAAACAAGGAAAATCTCCTAGTGATTCCAGTGGGAAGTAATCTAAACGCTTATTAGCCAGCATCCTCCTGTGTAGATTCACCCATCAAAGATCTGTCACAACTAATTGGAAACATGTATCATCGACACCATTGTTATTATTATTTTGATTGCACTTAGGAATTTGATTAGAAGACAGCACCTCTGAAACTTACAGCGTAACAATAAAACAAGGAAAAATAAAACAGGAGTACAGACAGAGGAGGGAGTACAAGCAAACAGCCTGACTTTATTGGTTAATGTGATAGATGGTGGTTATAATGCACCCAGGACCTGTGAGTTGCTGCCAGGAAAAAGGGAAGTCTTCAGGGTGGATTTGCAGAATGGTATCGAGGTGGTTTGGATGATATTTATGAAGACAACTACCTAAAGCAGACATCTCCGACAGGTCAGGTGAATTGTGCTCACCAAGGTCTTCCTTCCTCTTGCCAGCCAAGGATGCTCACAGTGGCTTGCTGAGTTGTACACGTTCAAGCTCAGAAAATGCGATGAATCTCAGCAAGACTGTCTGGGGTAGGGGGGTGGATGTCAAGAGCATGAGTAGGGAGGGAGGCTGGGCTGTTCTTTGTGGGCAAGAAATGGTCAAAGAGGCCATACCCATGGAAATCCTGGGTAAGGAGGCCAGTTTTCTGACCAACATAATGAAAGAGCAATTGTGGAGCCAGGGGGAAAGTCAGGAGAACAAGGAGACAAGGAAATGCAAGGAGAAAAGATTTCAAGGAGAAGAACATTTTCAACTCTGTCAAGATGGGGACTTGATTCATCCAGAAGCAAAACGATTGTGTCCTGCATCAGAAGGAGGAGGTCTTTTGGATTAGTGATAGGGGTTTTACTAATCAGAAAGGTTTCCACCAATGTCCTTATCATTCCTAACCTACAGCTTCCCCTTCTCCTCAAACCATAGCCTCTGGCATAGCCATCTGTAACTCTTAATCCCAGTCTGCCCTGGACCTCTCTGCAGAAGAGGTTCTCATTCAGGCCCGGGAGTCATGTGAAAGAGTAACTTTTGAGAGATTAAAAATGCGCAATCCACTTTCCTCTGGGTTTGAAAATCCTCCTCTTTGTGATAAAAAGGCTTTATATAGTCCTTCTAACCTTGCTCTTTCAGGGGCACCAAGGGCAACTGGATCATTTTAGAACAAAAAAAAGCAAAGACAAGAGTGAACAGGAGCTGACTTATTATTTAAAGAATTTCATTTTCATTTTGAGGTAAGTGTAAGTCTAAATTTGCTGTTATGTAACAAACTGTATTTAAAAGCAATTGCTTTTGAAAATACACTATTGAACTTTGAAATTACTGTGATAATGCAGCTTTAGTCTGTGAATGCTCCAGTCTGGGAGGAAGCACAGCAGCAGCCTTTGATGAGGACATGAATTTGTTATGACAGGCTAATTTTACAAACCCATGGCTGCCTTATGGCAGAATTATAAAGATATATATATTAAAAAAAGAATGCCCAAGAACCAAGAAATGTATCATGTCGCTAGTGAGAAAATGTTCCTGCAGAGTCAACTCCCACAGGTCAATTCAAGGTAGTATCCAGCCGCCTTTGATAGCTCAGGGAGCAAAATGTTGTGTACATTGTGCATGTTTAGACTGATTGGTGACTTCAGTTGTTTGATATGCGTCTGTGTGTGTGTCTGTGTGTGCTGTGATATGAACTGCTTCACATAAATAGCAAAAGACAGATCTCTGGGGAAAGAGCAACGAGAAAAAAAATACATCAGTCTTCCAGCCTCCCCCCCCACCCCCCAAATAAAATCTTAAACAATCGAAATCATGCCTGGAACCTTCCTGCAGCCTGGCTGTGCCTGAGCGGAGCTGACATTGTGAGTTAGCATCAGGATGGCAGTAGTGGTCTCCTAGAAATAATCTCATTGCAGATATCCTCACTAATCCTCTAGCGGGAAGGGGCAGGAAGGTTTTTCTGGATGGGGCTGGGAGAAACGTCTGCTGTGGAACCTGCAGATGAAGTAAATAAGGAGGTGGGGGAAAGCATTTCAAACCGCAGCTTGGAGATGCAGGGAGAAGACTGGCTGCCTGGAGAAATGGAGAGTAGGAACCTGAACTGGATGGTCTATGCAGGAATGGAGGAGGCAACCTGGTGGCACAGCTGGGGGTACAGGCAAGCTGGGACCCTTGGAGTGACAGCCTTAGCCAGAGTCACCAGGAAATAGGGACAAGGGGAAGGCGGGCAGCACACAGGAGAGAGGAGAAATCGTGTGGCAGTGACCTTATTGACTGCTTTTTGCTCCCATGAAGTTCTTGTGACCAATGGCTCAACAAACCACCTCCTACAATGTTTGCTGAAAAGGCGAGTGGAGCTTTTGGGTTTAAGGAAATCCGCTTGCTGTGGATGGATGCCAAGATGCACTCAAGTCTTTGCCACTAATTTTGTGTAGTGCCATATCATACAGTGGCCAAAGCAGCCCAGTTTGTGCTTCTGACAAAATCTGTAAGGCTCAAACACTCCGACGGTGACTGAGGGAGCTATTACAACAAGCTCACATCTCAGTGTCACTGTGTAAATCTCTCCAGCCTGTCACTGATGGAAGGGTCTATGTGACAGGTGTCACCCATAAATCCCATTTAAATACATCCATTACTGCACACTGTATCACTCACAATCACCCATGAAATGTCTTTTTGGAGTCAAGAATCAGACAGGGATGATTTAGGGCTATTTCGCTCATGCGATGGGATTAGCTGGATCTCGCAGCTATTAAGATGCCGTGCCCAACGCTGGCCCCAGAAGGGACGAAGAGAGCAGGCAGCAAACAGCTCCATTAGCTGGTTCCAGCAGCCTTTCCCACACATGACTGGAACTGCATCAAAATGAGACGTTAAAACTGACCCCAGAGACTGCAAAACCCAGTTCCCACGGCAATATGCACCAGAGTACTGCAGGTGCCTTAAGTCTTAGACCCAATGAGACCTGCCTCTCACTTTCTGTCATTATTTCCACCTTTGCAAGTGGCGTTCAAATAGCTTTCCCCCCCCCCCCCCACACACACACACCCAGGCACACATGCACACAGACTTTTGCATGGGTGTGAAAGATGAGACGTGGACACAATGAGGCCTTTCGCCAGTCAGCAAATGTTTTTTTCTGGTTTCTGCTCCAAAAGGAGCAGGCAGTTTGAGACATTAGTCTGCTCCAAATAGAAAATTGGTAGGGGTGTCTCATTTAATTCAGAATAACATGAGAACATTTGCGAACTGAAAAGGACGATTTAGATGGGCAAATACTCGTCAGGAGACATCAGTGATGGCTGTTATTTAAGCCTGTGCTAGACAGGAGCCATGCTGATAGAAGAGGCTGGGAGACATCCCAGATGAGCAACTCTTTTAGATACTGCTGAGTAAAAGCAGAGGAGGAGAGGTGACCACATATCCTGTCTCTGAGCAATGTCTGGCAGGAGCAGGTTCAAAGGAAGAAGAGCTGAGAGCAGTCCCAACACAACCGAGACAGCCAGTGTCCTCCTGGCCCTGATAAGAACTTCTGCTCTGAGCTCTCTGCTGATGCTCCAGCCCAAACGCCAGAACTTCATTCTCCTGTAGCGACTTTTCTCGTTATCCACAGAAACATCCAGTCCTTTTCCTCATGATGGCCTCAGCAACATCTCTGGCACTGAGATGAAATGAGGAGCGTTCGTGTGTGAGAGAACAATTGAGTCTGAATCAGGATCGCGGGTTCAAGCAGCAGCAAAAGGCAACCAGCGTCGATCCGAGTTTCATGGATTCAGCTCTGCCTTAATTTGCCAGAAAGGGCACGCAGAAGGAAGAGCCATCACCACTTCTTTTTGACCGTGGTGCTCAGGATGAGCTGCTGGAAAGAGATCAGATCGCTCAGACAGAAGCAGAGGGAGATGAGAGAGAATGTCAAGCAAGCACAGGAGAGGGTGTGGGTGAAGCTAGGAGCAGGAGCATTGTCACTTTTAATGAGGAGGGTGATTATGTACTGGCAGCTGTTTGCAGATTAGAGACTGAGGACTTGGTCGATCAGGGATAATTATCTCTCTCTGGAATGAGGAGATTTTCTCTTTTCTGGCAGGGGAAGAAGTGCTGGGCAGCTCTGTGCCCAGTGCCCAGATCTGCCGCCCCAGGAGGGGAAGCCAGCGGTATCTCTGTCCCCCACCCCAGTGGAGGAGGAGTCCTGTCCTCAAATCAGCCCAGAAGGACTGGATTACAATCCATGGATTAAGCCAGTGCCCTAGGTTGTCCTTAGCTCCTTAGCCTAGCGCAGACCCATTCTGGCTTCTAGGCAGCTCCCTACAGGGTCCTGTGTTGGGTATTTTCCAGCCTAATAAAATGCTCTGAAGAAGGTGTAGCAGGATGATCTGCTTTGTAGGTCACACATCTGCAGGAGCTGGTAAAGGGTCAACATCAAGTATTTCTGAAACTGCACCCAAAGGCTATTGGTTCATCTCCCTTGATCTATTAAATATGGAAAAATAAGGCAGCTCTCTCCAGCTAACAACAAACTAGTATCAACCACAGTGGATTTGTCAAATGGTTTACTTTTGGAAATAAAATAATTAGCTGCACAAAAATGTTTCTCAGAAGAAATGCCATTCCCTTCAGTTTCACCAGCAATGCAAACTGAGACAGCAATCACGGCATACTGAGAGCATTTCAACTCGCCTTTATTAAAATCCTAACCTGACTTCATAGGTAGCATGTAGCTCTAGAATATGATCTTCCCAGCTTAAAAGCTGTATCAGCTCACCTATTGCCGAAAAAGTGAATTGAAGGCATCTTTTAAATATGCTTCCCAAGCAACTTATGGGTGCTAGGTTATCCCTCTTTTTCTGCTTTAATTAAAGGAGGTTAACTTGATTACCAGGGAACACCTGGGGTGGTTAGCAATCGGTTTCCAGTGCTGAGCTGGATTCAGTCCCATGGTCTGCAGAGTGAAAGTGCAATGGTGGTGGTGGGAACATTACCTGCAAGTGGCCTCTTTCACTCATCTCCTCCTGGTATGAATACATAGATTATACAAAGGGTATAATGGTGATCTCACCCACAGAGGGGAGAACATCCTAGGCCCAATATTAATGTCTTCATAGGAAAAAAATCCTTTAAAATTTATTGCTCCAGGAAGTTTAAAATCTTCTTCATGTTGGTTTGAAAAGGCTTGTGGTGAATCCAGGCTTCCTCCAAGTGGCCTTGCTCTTGGTATGGGATGAACACAGGAATGTGAGAACAAGATGGTACATACTGGAGCATCACTACGGAAGCACTCCACTTCCACTGCCCTGAAAGGCAAAGTCCTCAGTGGCTTTAAGTGAAAGCAGGACAGGAAAGCCCAGAGCGATCCCACAGGAGCTTCTGTGTGGACAAGTGACTGCGGTGAACACAGTGACCTGTCTCTCTTCCCTCTCTATCTTCTCTCAGGCCCCAGAGATTAATGGAAAGCTCTTCCTATTATGGAAAAATTTTCCTATAAAGCGCACAGGAGGTGCTTGGGATAGAAACCCTGAGGGGATGGCAGTAAAGAATTAATCGGGGAGAACAGAGGTGAGCAGGTGGCTTGGGACAAAGCTGGTCTGGTGGGAGCTTGTCTTCGTGTCCTCGTCCTCCCACCTCCCACGAGTGCCAGCTGTATGCCAGGGGCAGCGTGCTCCGTGCGCAGCAGCATCGTTCTAGACATCTGACTACAAACTCGGCTAAAAATTATTCCGCGGTCAAAAAAATTAATGTCTTGGAAAAATAAACAGAATTTTCTGAAGTGAGCGGGATAATCATAAATTAGACCCAAATGGTGAGTGTTTCTTGCAGCACTGTACGACACAGTGAGCCAGCCCTCGGGGATTTCTCCCTTCCATATGCAGCGGTACAGCTGCCTGCTGCTCGCTGACTTTTCTGTGTGCTTGCCAGTACACTCACGAACCTGCAAGGGAGATGCCAGGCTTGCCAGATGCAATTTCCTTGCATTTTAAAGGTGTGACTCTGATCCAGGTTGTGGAGTCTCCTGTACATTGCAAAGCCAAAGGGTTCAGCAGATTTTATTGCCCTGGAATCCAGATCTTGCCAAAGGAGTGAGTTGAAGATATGAGATGAGTAGTCATCTGTCTGAGCTTGCCCTGAATCAGGCACCTGAGACGTGGTCAAACAAGGCACCTTGAAAGTTTGCCATCTAGCTTAAAGTATAATATATGGCAAAAATCCTAAAGAGGAGGGCTAGAAGGGACCTGTCCTGGTTTCGGCTGAGATAGAGTTAATTTTCTTTCTAGGAGCTGGTATAGTGCTGTGTTTTGGATTTAGTGTAAGAATGGTGTTACACCCTGATGTTTTCAGTTGTTGCAAGGTAGTTGTAGTGCTTACACTGAGTCAAGGACCTTTCAGCTTCCCACGCCCTGCCAGGTGCAGAAGAAGCTGGAGAGCACAGCCAGGAGAGCTGACCCAGGCTGGCCAGAGGGATATTCCCTCCGTAGAACGCCATGCGCCGTGTGTAACTGGGGGAGCTGGCCGGGAGCGGGGATCGCTGCTCGGAAACAGGCTGGGCATCGGGGGTTTTTCCCACGGGTGGTGAGCAATTGCATTTGAGCAGCATTTGTTTTTTTAATATATATATATATATGTTGTTGTTGTTGTTGTTGTTATCATCATCATCATCACCATCATCATCATATTCCTTTGTTATCCTATTAAACTATCTTTATCGCAACCCATGAGTTCTGGGGTTTTTTTCCATTCTCCTCCCCATCCCACTGGGATGGGAGGGACGAGCAAGCGGTTGCGTGGTGCTTAGTTACCAGCTGGGGTAAACCATGACAGGACCTCACAAAGTTGATCCTAAACAAGATCAGCTTCATGTATGTCCTTTCTGACATGAGCCTAACCTATTTATTTTAAAATTCAGTGATAGACACTCCTAGCCACATCCTCTCCCTCACTCCCCAGTCCTGCCGAGTGATTTGCCCCAGCGCTTCACTATCCTCAGAATCAAAAGCCTTTTTTCCTTATACCTTGTGTACTTTACCGTCCCTTCGCAACGTGACTTCTGTCCTCTCCACCACAGACATGGAGAATAGGTGGTTACCTTCCTCTTTACAACTCTTCTATTTGTGGACATTTCCCCAATATTTTCTCCCTCTACATAAGTTTACTTGGCTACAAGTTTTTGGATTATCAACAGTCCAGAGAACAGGAGAAAATTGTCTAAAAAATAATAGAGAAAAACCAGAATCCCTTTCCTTCTTTGGAATACATTCCCGTGAGGATGACAAGTTGTTGTTAGTGCTGACTAGTAGGCGTAATTGGCAATGACTAATTAAAATGCTTTTAATTACAACACTCAAATTATGATTTTATAAAACAATAACATTTTGCTTATCTGAAAGCTAAGTATTTATTATTCTCCAACTGCCAAATATTAGTCAAGTACAAGCACACCCCTTGGATTTCTCTCAAAAGACTTCGGTGATCCTTTGCTAGCAACAGGCTGAGATACAGGTGCAGACTCTATAATTTCAGTTGTTAATCTTTCCGGGAGTTTTTCCCCTCCTCTGCCCATTTTGGATTCTCTCATCTGGACTCTCTTTTAGGTCTTTTCTTTCCTGGACTTTCCTGGACAACAAAGGACACCTGGGGATCCACCAATGCTGAGTCAATCTGAGGAACTGCTCTTGCTGCCCCCAGGTATGCTTCTGTTGTACCTCCCAACATGACATCTGCCTTCTACATTTGCCGCCTTTGCACCAGCACCAAACCTCACCCACGTTGCAATTCGCTGTTTTTCTGGGTCTTTCCCGTTGTTTCTCATTTGGTATGAAATATGTGGCTAATGGGCGCTGGAAAAACAAAACTATGCTTTCTGCAATCTGCTACAGTGATTTTTTGCCTCTTCTCCACCCTAAAAGGTCAGGATGTCAGCTACTATTATCACTGGTCTTTTAAAGCTGATTGATTGGAAAGAGAAACAGCCCCAAAACATTGACAGATAGATGAATGGAAGTGCTGAGCCTGTGTTACTAAGTACAGTGAGGGCTGGGGCCAATGTTGCAGCCTTATGTTTAAATCCTGGGATTTTTCCTTTTCTGGTGCAAACACACCCACCTGCAGACCTCGAAAGAGGCTTCCCATACAGGTCAGGAAATTTGGGGTTTGATATCAAGCAACCAACCTGCTTACACATGGGACCCATTTGTTCACTGCCCCAGCTCCGTGGGCTGTCCAACCAAGAAAGGCAAGATGCACAATTCCAGTCCCTAACTGGAGAATTTGACTTATTTTCTTCTTTCAGTGCATAAGTCAGATCCTTGATGACCCAGAAACATAGCAAAAGACAGTAAGACCACTACCACTTAGAAGAGGACTTTTTCTCTCCCACAAATATATGGCTCCTGATGGGAAATATTTTGAGAGGAGAAAAATGAGCACACAATGTTATGTATGACTGTCTGATTTCAGAGAGGGAAGGGATTGAGAGAAGAGTTTACATTTGCGAGACTGCTGGAGTGGGGGTAAATACACGTGCTTTGCCAATTCCTATGTTCAGCTAAATAAGCTCTTAGCCTCTCTGGTGTCTGACAAAAAGCATTCTCTCAGGAAACATGGATATATTTTCTGCCTTGGTAGCACACACACATGTACACATGGACATGAAGAAGCAGCTTGTTTGCAGCATTTCCTCTGCATTTTGTTGTATAACTTGTATGTTTTAGAGAAGAGGTGGTACATTGTCTTTTTCCTTCCATCCTTTAGCTACCAGGACAGCTACCAACTCTGGTAGTTTAGGTCTACAGCCAGTATATATTGAGAAGACATTAACCTCTTGCGAAAGTGACCTGAATTGCTATTAATTGTAGTGGCAGAACTAAATAGCTGTCCTCAGTGTGTTTACAACTGTAGAAACAAACAGTTTGTTCTCAAGATAATGACAAACCGCTTATATTTGGTCTACAAAAGGACTGTTTGTTCTTTAAATACCTGCACCAGGAACTAGTTTGTGAAAGAAAAACAAAATGTCTTCATGAGCAATCCCCTGCCTGTAGCTGCCCTTTCTGGGATGTCGGCTTAGCTCGCCGAGCTCCGGTCAAGGCAAAAAACAGATTCAGGTTCCAGCCAGGGAATGAGGACTCAGGAGCAAGCCCTGGTCAGGTCAGAGATGTAAATATAAAGTGACTTGGTTCCTTGGTGATTTCCAGCGTTGTCATAGATTTCTCAAGGACTGTTAACCACTGAAGCCAGGCCGATACCAGAGTTCAGCCATCTCTGAGATGTTGGCATCCCCGCAGCGGAGGCTAGGTAGAAACTATGACCCTTCTGAGCAGCGCCATTCACATGTCAACACTGTATTCATCTCTGATGGCTTCTGAAAAATCTTGCAAAATGAATTATCCAAATAGGCGCCCATGAAGCCAGATGAAATAAAGGCTGAGGTCCCACAATCCAACTTTAAACTGCATCTGATCTGGAAACTCAACCTCTAACCTGTAGTCAAGATGTGAATAAAATTAAATGTTTAATTTTTTTTTTTTTTCCTCCAGACCATTCCTAAGGATGTCACTTTCAGAAGCTGTATGATCCCTTGGTTTTGAAGGTAATTTGTGGCCCAAATCTTGGTACATCCTGCCCTTGGTGAAAACTCCAGTGTGTGTCCATGTCTCACCTTTCCTGGATTATTGTCGAACAGCAGAATACCAGCTTACAGAAAGAATGATTTTCTGGACTGGATTCCCTTAGGCCTGTAATTCTTAACACAGACTCAAAACTGAATTCACCGTCAGACATCTATGTGTATCTCTCAGACATGTATCAGAGACTGGGCAATTTATTGCAGCAGCAAAAATACATCTGCTCTGATTAGATGGAATAAAATAATGCCACAGAGATGGAAGTGAGTACTGAAAATCTTTAGCAATGTGGTTTTCAATCTCCTGCTCCCCTGTATGAATACACATGCAGGTTTGAACTCCACTGCATTGTGAATGCAGATGACTCCACTACCAGCCCTCCCAACCTCTGAGATCCCACACAGGGGGTCACGTTTTAAATTCTTGCCTGTATGGGGGGACACCTCACAGGTCAGCATCTACAGCAGAGCTGGGTGCTGCCAGCTTCCAAGTATCCTGTTTCCCATACCGAATGCCTTTGTCATGCTTAGTTGGCCGGTTCCTCGCTGGCAGGCCCCCAGGTCTATGTTGCATGGAGTTTACAAAGAGCTGGAAGCTGTTCCTCCAGGCTTGGGACTTGGCATTGGAAGTGCCACTTCTAAGATGGTGGGCAAGTCAAGTGCTAAGATGCACGTGGTATGATGGTACCTGCTGGTCTCCAGCATTCCTGCAGCACCAGAGAGTTGGTACATGAACGTGCACAGGGCAAAGGACCGGTGAGCAGGATATACAGCAAGTGGGGACATGGGAGAACCCGACCCTGGCATGCACCGACACAAGCAGCAGAAAGGTGTGTAAAATAAATCTCTCTTTTTCCCCAAATCTCACCACTTCCAGCAAGGCTCTGCATGTCTCCTGTTAAACCCAGAAACAGGACTAGATTCTTCACACAGAGTCACACACGGGATGATACGTGAAGACGAACACTAGCAATATTACCAATCACCAGGCAAAGCTGCTGAACTCTGTAAATAAACAGCTTCCTCGCAGCTCTCCAGCTTACTACACCAGGCTTCTGGAGATTATTTCTGCCAGAGGTCTTCAGAGCTTCCTTAACATTAATTCACTTTTGAGAGTGATTCACCTTGAACAGTGAATATTTTCTCGAGTATCTCATTCTGATCAGAGTGTTCCCTCTGACCTTATAATCTGCAGCTCTGTTAATGCCTTAATGGCACCTGGTTATCCCGGCACAGCGGGATGGTGCTGGAATGTCCTGCCATCCAGGATTATGAGCTCTTCTGGGTTTTCTGGAAAACCCTTGCTGCTGTTTGTAGAACAATGTGATTTCTTTCTTCCTTAGTGCAAAGTATAGGCTTACAGACCCCTCACTATTGCCTGTAAAAAAAAAATGTCACTGTCTCATTCAGATCCAGCTATTTAGACCTTCTATTTTTTTTTTTTTTTTTTTCCAAAATTGCCTCTTTTGCAGATGAGAGCTTTCCTTTGCTCCATTCTGCTGGAGCTGTCTATATACATCCTTCATGAGGCTGTGCAGGTGCGTTCCTTCAAAAGCATAAAAAATTTAGTGCAAATAACCACCTTTTGCATCCCTACCAACCCCTCCTCCACACACGTGTTCCCAGGCAGGAAGGGCTGAACCTATTCGTGGTGCTTGTTCTGCTGGGACTGACTTTACAAAGCAGATTGCAATAGCGCGGATCACTGCAGTTTCCCAGCAGAGCTACTGCAATACTTAGGTCTCAAACATGTAACCCTCTAACGAGCAATCAATATGTATTTAGGACCTGCCCTTTCGTTTCTTGGCTTTTACAAGAATTTTGGCTGCCTTGAATATGAGAACCTTACAACTTCGTAGTTCTTACTGCAAAGAAGCACACAGCAATGAGTAGGACTAGTTGAGTTTGTCATTTCTCTCTCTGAGTTTATCATTTGTTTCCTGAACCCCATTTCCACTGCAGTCAAAGGAAGCCCTTGAACTAGTTTTTTAACAGCAAGGACCTGCTGGCCTTGCAGACCCACGTTTACCTTGCAGACCCAAGTCTTCCAGAATTTGCCCAGTTTTGACCTCAGTGATTGTAGCCATTAACCTTCCTGACACTCAGCAGTGGGAGCCAGAAGCATTTTGTAGGTAACAAAGAAAGGAAAGAGCTGAAGGCATCACTCCTGGGGCTGGGCTGGTTGCGTGCGGTGGTCTGTCGGTGGTGGATGGCTCTCCAGGGCTTGGTTAGATGCGTTGCACAAGCCCCTGGGACACCGCAGTTGTGTATGTTCAACAAACCATTGTGGTTCTGCTGGGGATCTTATAGCATTTCTACATTGCAGCATTTACACATACAGCGTAACTGTGAATATCTCTAACATTCAAATGCAGATGTGCTTATGGAAAAGTGCAAATGCACATTATAAGAAGAATCTGTAACACTAGATAACTTTTTTGAGTGTTGCAAGAAGAGTGAAGTGATATGCAGGCAAAGATACACACCAGTTATATGTTATTACTACTACTGAAAACCAAAGATTTTCTGTGCATTTTCCAGGATACATAAAGCAAACACACTTGCATGTCCTGACCAGGTCCTCTCTACTCAGGCAATGATTTCTAATGGTGCTTCACCCTGAGAAAACAGATACGATTAAATCTGAAATTTACAATCCAATAACGAAATGGGTAGTTCTGACGTTTGTGGAGGAGAGAGCACAGGCCATTCTGCTCCTACTGCGTCCTAAGCATCTTCAATTTGAAGTTTCCAGTCACTGCTGCATTCTCTGGCAGGCCAGACAGAAGTACAGATAACATAATATGGCACAGTGCATCGTCTACTGGTCAGGAGTAGGAGGAATTGATTTCTGACTAATAAAGAAAATTCATTACCCAGACTGAATGAGTCACAAGGAAATGAAGGCTGCTGTAAAGAGGGAGGATGGACTCATGCACCCTGTTATTTTGGGCGTGCTTAGTTGCAGAAAAGGTCTGCCTATACAGCATCGCAATCTGCTCAGCCTTGGCCCATGTCCTACAGCATGCTTGCAGCTCAGTGGCTGCAGCTGCTGTTCAGGAGGGAGAGGTCCTTGCTGTAGCTAGGACTTCAGCACGATTTTTTCTCCCTTCAGCAAACTAGCACCCTTTACACATCCCCATCCCTCCGTGAGGGCTGAAAGAAGGGTATTACTGTTGTCAAGCAGAGCCAGCAGGCACGCAGAGGGCAGGCGAAAGGAGGGGAATCCTCAGGGGCAGAGAGCTGCTGGAGAAAAAAAGCCTGCTGCTCCTCCACTCCAGAGTGAACGAGACTTTTAGCAAGACAGACCTCAGATATGCACTCAGGTAAGTGAGATCAGATCCTAATCCAAAGGGTTGCTGTCAGACCTGGATTTGGCCCCTGGTAAGGTTTTACTTTTCCATCAGCCTTGCTTGGCTCAGGTCCTGGGCTTGAGAACAAGACCAGACTGCCGAGCTCGAGAGAATACAGACCAGTTCAGTGCAAGGTTGGGGGTGTCCAGGAACAGGAGTAACCCTGGGGCTGGGCCTGATCAGCCCTTCACGGTCTCTGCAGCCCTGCACCTGTAGCAATGGGCTCTGCCCCCCCAAGGCAACCTCGCAGGAGGGCAGGAGGAGCACAAAGCACGTGTGGGAGGGGAGAAGATGCTGCAGTTTGCACCATGGGCTTGGTGGCTGCAGCATGGGGATTCTGCATTATCCAGGATAACCTGCAGTGCTGTCTGTGGGGCTGGAGCAGATCAGGGGTTTCCTCTACACCCACAGCTCTGCAGGTGCCCCAGCAAGGCGATGGACCACACTGGAGCACATCTGGTCCAACCTGCTTGGGCCGGTGGAGTTGGGCTGCTCGAGGCAGGGGCACAGGGTGTGCTGATGGGGCATGTGTTGTGGCCTCTCTCCCAGGCTAAGAGTTGTCAAGAGGTTGTGGGATTTCTGACCAGAAGCCCCCTTTCCATCACACTGAAGTTTCTCTCCTTGAAGGCATGTTCCCTGTCCCTCCCTGCTATTCGTGTTATGACTGATAGCATCTTCTGTGGCAGGGAACGGTATCTTCTTAGTTAGAAGCCTCCTTGTTTAGTCTTACAGCTGTCAATTAATTCCACATTTTTGCTATTCAGACTAGCTGGTGGGTAGCAACATTTCCTGCTGCAACGAAAATTTGTTGTGAATAAGAGCTGGAAGGGGAACAGCATTAATATTTGACAGCAGTTAGTGCTGAGGGAGTCTTTGCACTTCACAACCCGAGACCCACAGGGGTTTCTCAAAGTAGCAGTAGTTTAACAGCATTTAAACAGGCTTTTGCCACACGCAGCCCAGCTGGGGGCTGCTGCTGGCCCAGGCACGCTTGTGCCATCCACAGCTCAGCTGCGCTTCCTGGCTCGGGCTTGTCCTTTAGATCAGAGGTTTTGGGACACAGAAAGTATAAAAGCAGCTGATGAAATATAGCTGCTTCCTTTTTACCCCCTGGTTTAAAATTGTGTGATACTGGCCACATCATATCTCAGCATCTGCTGGCATTTCTCCAGTTTGGAGGAGAAACCTCCCCCTTCCCACCCTAGACTTTGTGGAGTTCAAGACTGAAGTAATGGCAGTTCTGCTGCCAGCAAAGAGATATTCGAGGTTTCACTCCAAAACCAGGTTGAGAATGGGCAGGAATATCTGTTTTGTCTTTCTGCAGATTAAATTTTTCACGTCTCAGCTTGAAATTTCTGTGTAATTTTCTGCAATTGTCTATATTTTAAATAGGATGCATTTGCAACTCGGTTGTGTCTGAAGTTTTCCCCGTTCAGCCTGATCATCTTTCGCTAACAGGTATAATTTTCAAATCCTTATGCATCTCTGCAGGGTTTTATAGCAAGACCTGTCCTAGTGGGTTTTGCAGAAACCTGAAGTGTGAATGTTCCTTTTGTCAGCTTTCATGTCACTTGGGATTGTTATTTGTTAGAAGTAGAAGCTTATGTGGCAACTGTTGGAGATGTAAACTCTTTGCTGCCTTCATACACTTGTTACATGCTGCCATGAAGTAACTCTGCGCAGCACAAGGAAGGATTTTACGTGCAGCCGTTGACGTATAACAGGCGGTGCCCAGCTTTGGGTACTGGTGCCCTAGCACAGGTACACATATGTGGTACATGCATTAGTACCCACTGTGCAGGTCCCTCCCCACTGACATCCTGAACAGCCAGAAAGTCCACATGCCTACAGGCCTTGCTACACGGCAGCTGGGATCCATGATCTAAGCCACCCAGTGGTGTTTCAACCAGTAAATATAGGAAGAAATCTTTGTGGGAAAAATTGAATGCTTTGTTTGGCCCAAAATAGAGTGGTTCATTTCAATTTTTTCTTCATTTTTTACAATGTTTTCAATAAAACTGCATTAACTTCAAATCATAAAAGGAATATGTTTCATATTTTTCAGAATTTGAAAAAGCTTTCATAACCATAATGAGTCTGAATGCATTTTGTGTTTTTAGATGCCTGCAATTTTTTCACCCAAATAGGGCTTTCTCTGAAACCGCTCCCCAGTGGTGCTGCTGACAAAGTAGTATTAACGTTGAAAGAAAATGCACAAAATGCCCCTGCCAGCTATGCAAACAAGGGAATTACATCCAGAATTCCCAGAGGAATGAAGCAAAACCAGTACGGAACCTACATCTAGCAGGTCCTCAAAGCAGCAAAGGTCTGTGTAGGGCAATGTTTGTCCTCAGTCTCTCCACCCCAGCCATCTCCACCACCAAAAAATACTCCCTCTCACTTCTGTTTTGCCAACATGGACAACTCCCCCCCAGAACTCCTGTGGCTGTTATGGGGAAGCAGAGCCTCGTGCTGACTCCTCAGCCCTCGCCAGGCACTTAAACCATCCTCACGCCCGTGAGACGGGCGGCCCAGGGGGTTCAGACAGCGGGTACAAGTCTACAGCGTGTGTGTGAACCTGCCGCCCTCCTACATCTCTGCTCCTCTTGGCAGAGATAAGAGCACCCGAGGAAAGACCTTGGGAGACAAGCCACAGATTTATTTGGTCTTTAAGCTGCAACAGGCTGTTGGCTGCTGTGTGATCTTTGATAAACCCAAGGATGCGGAGAGCCGCAAGTTTGTAAAAGTCACTGCCAGCAGCTGATACAGATGCTTTCTGGCATGACACCAGGGAGCTGTGACACTCATTTGATCATATGTTTATCCACATGTCCTGCACATACTGATAGTCACAGCGATAGCCTCTGGGTCTACCCTCACAAATGATGAGCTTTTGAATTTCTGTGCCTGCACGCAAGGTTTATAAATGATGGCACAATGTTTTTCAAAGGCCTTTCTATATGGTGTAGAACCCTTTCTAATGTTGCTGGGGCTCAAGTCATGGAGAATATAGGTCAGATTTGTCTTTGCTATGCTAGAAGTCATGTTGAGTCTGCACTTTGTGAATGTCTAGTCCAGATGTGCTCCACAGCATTTCTCCCTGTGTGGCCAAGTAGTGGTCTCCTCAGATGCTGTCTTCACATTTGCTTTCAGTGTAGTAGTCTATGTTTCCCGAGCCCTCATTGCTGAGTGCTCTTATTGCCAAGCAGACACACCACAGTGCTCCTCCAGTCCTATGACATGAAAACAAGTCAGCAGCGACCTTCTGGGTTCAGAAGGACTTCTCCTATGTCCCCAAGAGAGGAGGCATCTGCCGCAGTCAGTCCTCTGCCCTATGACTCCACCCCGGTGGGACCTCTGGTCCCTTTCATTGCTTTAACTCAGCCTTTCAACTCTCCCTCTCCTGTCTCTCTCTTTAACCGTCCACTCCACGCACATCTTTTTGCAGACACAGCTCACCCCACACTTCCAGCAGTGCTAGAGCTGGGGACGCCACCCGGAAGCGGTGGGGGTGTGTGCGAATGGGCTGGGCGTTAGACTTGCAGGGTGTGCGTGGGGGAAGATGCTCTATGTGACAGCCGACTGTACGTGCCCAGGGCTGGGGGGTTTAGGGTGGCAGTTTGTATCTGCGCTTTCCATACTGCTGGCATCATGTTCTCCTGGAGTCAATGCGTGCTCTGTCTCTATATCAATTGCACGGCCAGCTTCTTTTTGTACCACTTATGAATTATTGCTAGCCCCTGTGGCTGTTGTCAGAGCTTCTCCATGTCTCATAGAGACATTGATTCATACGCCAGTGTTTCCAGGCTTAATTATGCTCGCGGTCCCTTCCTTACATTCCTTTTCTCCCTGTGCACGAAGGCAGCTCCCCAGCTTTCGGTTAGCTGCGAACGTGCTCATCTCATCTCCCCGGCTTCGTGCCTGCTTTGCTAGCTCTATGCTTAGACTCCATTGAATTTCAAAAGCCTCCATCTCACCTTGAAAGGGATGCATGATCTTTCTTTCTCTGCAGTCCAGTGTCCTCAAGTTCTGTTCTCCTCTGCTCTCTTGTCCACCTAAATCCAGGGCCTTTGGATGCCCTGTTGTCCAGGCTCAAACCACACTGGCCTTTCATCACTGGATAGGATTATTCTCCAACTTGCTTACACCAGCCATAAAAATGAGTCTATCACAAGCAAACTTGAGATCAAAACTGACAAGTAAGCTTTTTAGATGAGCCTGTTCTGCTGTATGTAATTAACGTGTCTTGTTTTCTTCATTTATATTTTATTTATATGCTTTTATGTATTGTGAGAATCTCCAAGAGGGTTTTCTTTTTATGAATTATGCTTTGTAAAACAGAAGAACTGATGTTGATGAAATAGTTATTATCAGCTAAAGACTGCACTCCCAGACTGTGCCTTCCTTCCAACTGGCAATCTGTCACTCTTCAAAATGCACCAGCTTGCCATGACCGACAGACAGACAGGCAGGCAGCTCCCGGGAAGGAGTCTCCGAGCCAGGAGGAGAAGGCTAGAGCAGAGATGATGATGAAGGTGATTAAAAATAGAGAAAGATTCCTTCACCGCAAATTACAGAGAGAAGTTTCAGAGAAGAAAATAGCGAACCTAAAAAGATGTTGCCTAAGGGGGCTTTTACTGATTTTAGACTGTGTTGCTCAGCTCAGTTCACTCCAGTGAGTGGCTGTACCAGGTTTTTAGGATGGAAGAAATAATTGCCAGTATGGGGGCTGGAGAGAGGATTTTTTATTTTTAATTTAGTTCCCCTAAAAATTCTTTCTTCATTTAAATCTTGGAAGCAGGAGCATGTTTGAGGGAGAAGATGATTGAAAATGGATCATTTAAAACTTAGTCCCCTTCTTTGTGTTGATGAAGTGTTTGCCAAGCTACTGCCCGAAAGGGAATTTTGTCATTCTTTATAATAAACCCCTGGAAAACATGGGTTTCACTGGGATCACTGAGATGGCAACCAAAGCTTGAGTGCTGGAAGCAGGGAGTAGGAGCACAGAAGCTCCTTTACATAATTCACCCAAAGAAAATTGGAAACAACTCTCCCAGTTCAGTAGCATCTTTCCTGCTAAATACTTGGATTAACTGGGACAGCCATCCCCCCAAGGGAAAACCAGCAAGGTACCACCACAATTCAAGAGTGAGGCAGTCACAGCGGGGTGGGAGACAGAGTCCCCCCACCTGGGTGCTTGGGAACATGGACCGAGGCTGGGCTGTACCAGGGATGGTGTTTGGAGGCCTTGGGGTGAGAGCACAAGGGAAAGGGTGGTTTATATCTGCCCTCCACAACCACTCATGAGATGCTACACAAGCAGCCCCAAGTGCCTGGAGCTGCAGCCAAGCTGCCCCGACACGTTGCGGCAGCCCAAGGCAGGGAAACGGCGAGAGGTCTGCGAAAACACCCCAGGGAAAATATGTGTGCTGTGAGTCAGGCTGAAACATCCTCATATTTAGGCACAGTTTGGTTTATCAGGTGCCCTTTACCACATGGCTTCCGATGAGGCTCCTCACAAGCGATTAGGATCCTCTGACAAACTCCTGCAAGTCCCCACTATCAAGATTGCTGGCTTGAATAATGCTCTAAATGTCACTGCTGGGGCAGGAAACCCAGCCATTTTGATACTCTTGCTTCTGTCCTGATGATTCATGTTGACATTTACATGACAAACCGGAGCGGGGCGGGGGGGGGAAGCTGCTGAATGCATCGCAGTGGCTGTGGAGAGCTTCACGGTAACGTGATTCAAACCAGCAAAGCCCCCAAAACTCCCAGGAAATACCCTCAAAAAGCCAGAAGAGTGCAAGGAGGCTGTAGAGAGCTGCATTCCCTCCCAGTTCTGTGGAAGACAAGTTTTCATGCTCATCTTGGACTTCTCCTAGTGTAGGATGCTGAGCACAGCTACTCAGTCTCCAGGACTGTGAACACCCCTCTGCCCAAGAAGTTAACGAGGTGTGAAAGATCATATAAGGAGATTTAGCATGTGGGATATCGTTTGATCTTTTAAGATGTTTTTCACTTAAGATTTCAGGAGTGTACATGAACACAGATCGTAACGCTGTTGGACAGAGGTATCTTGAAAAGAGAGAGGCAGGGATGTTAACTCATCATTTGGAAACCTGGAGGTTTGACGTTGCTAGGAAATAGCCCGTTCTTTACCATTCTCATTACATAGACTTTCCATTGTAAAATAAATGATTTTCCACCTCCACCAGTGCTCACGTGCCTCAGCAGGGCACCACTCACAGAAAGTTCTGCAGGTCATACTGTACCATCCTTTCTAAGGACGGTGAAGCAGAGGTACAAACCCCGTATTGCCAGGTTGTGATAGAACCTGGGGAGGAACAAAGCACTGCAGAGTCTTGCCCTGAAGCTCATGGCCTCATTTTCAAAGCCAGGCCCTTGCCCATGGTGCCAACATTGGCTGTGCCTCTGTTTTGGGGATGTTGCTAGTTGAACTTTGCCAACAGCATGCTGTTCATTTGGCTGCTTGCATCTTGGGAAGGAGTTGCCTTTGTGATGTTTTTTTTTTGTAGTTTCTGTGAGAAGGGTTATTTCCACAGCCTTTGCAACATCAGCAGAGCCTCTAACTAGGCCAATTTACCAAATTCTGGGTGAAATTCTACGCTGTGCGGCTCAGGAAGTGTAAATACGCAAGGGGACATTTCACGTTACATGTGCTGTGTGTAAGCTGGAAGCCAGACACCAAGAATCTCCATCCTTAGAAATTTTTCAAAACTTGACTGGCCATGGCCCTGTGCAACCTCGCCTTACTTTGAGGTGGTCCTTGCTCTGAGCTGGAAGTGGGACAGGAGACTTCCAGAGGGCCTATCCAAACTACATTGTTTTCTAAGACCGATTGAGGTGACCCACAAATGAGTTATAGGTAGACAGAGGGATTCAGGTTGGTTCCAAATATCTTTTAGGGAACATTGTTGAAAATTGGTGGACTTTCTACCCTTAACCCTGTGAGATAGACCTCTTGTGACCATTTGATAACAGCTCCTATTGCACAATGTCCGTTCATTGTCTTTCCGATGAGTTATTGGTGATGTTCCTAGGTGAAAAATACGAGTCTGGTCATGTGGGGCAAGGCATGGCATGAACCAGATCGCCTCAATGCCCTTTGGTCAGGAGCACATCACATCTTCAGGCTGGACAAATCTTGAGTGCAACGAACATAGTAGGAGAAAGTGAAGGAATGGTGGGGAAACCAGCCCTGCCAGAAAGCAGAGAAGAGCCTCTGTGACTGCTAGCAGCAGCGAGGAAACCACTCATCCACTTGTACCTCCTGATTATTTCTCAGCCAATTTCGTGACACAAATGCAGCTGTCCCCACAGCTGCCTTTGTGACTCCAGGGCTAGGAATCAAAGGGGGGTGTTGTGGTACTGCTTTTCCATGCACACATCTGCCACACATCCATGTGTGCATGGTGTGTAATTACACATATAGTTGGGCATATAATCCTGAGCTTCTGCTGTTCAGAAAATGAAACAGAAGTCCTCAGGGAGAGAGAAGAGTGAGCTCATCCAACGCTCAGGAGAGCCTACTGTTCAAAGGGCTTATGGAACTAGATTCGCAAGAGGGATGTGAGCAACTGCAGCAGCATTTTGGGGCATAAACTCAAAATGTAGCTTCTCAAAGTCCTAAAATTCCCTGCAGTGTCCTCCCCATGCTCACTTAGCTTGAGACTGAGGGTGCAGTGGAAACTTGCTGCCCAGCTGCAACCCTTGGTGCTGCCTCCTCCCCTCAGTGTGGATGGCCTGGAGTCATGTAGGCACATCTTCAGGGGGCAGAGTTAACCCTGCAGACCTCTCCCCAACACCTTCTGTCATTTCAGCACCTCCTGGTTTGCTCTTTTATAACCACCACTACTAATCAGCTACTTGACCCATGCACACTTTGAGGCTAGCAGGCAATGAGGTGTCCTCATGCTGTACATAAGATGTCCAGCTCCTGTGTGACAGGTAGCAGCACTAAAGTGTAATAAGTGCGTCACTGAGTCCTTCTTCTGAATTTAGGCCCCTGTCTTCACTCCCAGCTCTATATTTAGCATGTTGAGCAATCACAAACATACGAGTTCCTGTGCCATCTGCATCAGTTGTTCAAAAATAAGGCAACTGAATGGCAAACCATGCTGTACTCTAGGAAGAGGGATGCTTTTAGCACATTGTTAAGAGTCTTCCTTCTTCTGCTCATTTATTTATTTATTTTGCTCTAAAAGAGGGATCCAAAGATACAGAAAGCTTTTATTCAGGCAGCAGCCCCAGCAATTGTATTTGTCAATATGTGGAGAGTATCTGAAAGTGATGTATTTGCAACATATATGGTCCATTGCCTGATTAACTCAGAATGAAAACCACCCAAGCTTCGCGCTAAAATCAGTTAGCAATACAATATCTCCAAAGATTGTGCAATTACTTTTATTTTTTTTCTGAATGGTTGCCAATAACTGCAACTTTCACAGAAGATAAAGATCTTTTCTGCTTCATTACTTCTGAGATGGCACATTAGGATCAAATGTACCGTCCTATTAAATAAAACTCCAGGAACACTATATATAGCACCATACCAAATGTGGTCTGCAAAGCAGCATTGATCAGATCAGCCCAGAATGCTGTTTACGTGTTGAACAGTTAAAATATTCCTGCTATTAAAATTTATCCTCTTTTTTGGTAAATCTGTGTGTACAAGTTGCATATTGTACTCGCACAACTGCTACTTATCCTCTCCGTGCGCACATGCTTCAGGAGCCTGGCCTAACCTCTGTAGGGAGAAGAGGTCATGTTTTACATCATCTAACCTAGTCTTGATATGCACTGCCAATTATCACGAACCTATGTGTTTTACCAATGTAAATTCCTCAGCTTTTAAAGGCAGAGATGAGTGAAGAGGTTGTATTTTTCCTGCACCTGGAGAGGCTGAGGTCCTCTTGTCTGCGGGTGCTTGTCAAAGACACAAAGCAGTATTGCCGTGTAATTTTTTGCCAGTGACGAATTGGCAGTCGCCTAAGGACAGCGGGTCAGAGCCAAAGCTTCAGTCCTGAGTAACAGCCTAGTCTCTCTCAGAACAGCAATGGCCTTTGAGTCACTTCTCTACACACAAACTCCCAGCTTTACCACCCAAACTTCATTCTTGTAGAAGAACAGAGCCCAAATCTGACCCAGGTTTTGGCCCACGGGAGATGACACTTCACTCAGACAGGTTATACCCACATCACTGGGGTTCCTGAAACGACCCTGAGTTCACACGTGGCAGCGATGGCCAGATGCAGCTGGCATGCATGGGGCAGCAGTTGGAGGTACTCAGGTGTTTGGGAGGGGGGGACATCCCCGAGCACCCTTCCCACACAGGGGCAGGAGGAGCAGGCGTTTGGATAGTCAGTAGGGTCTGGGCATGGCACTGGGCTTGCTCATCTCACAGACCTCGCTGCTTGAAGAGCTAGTGGAGAAGAGCAGCCCAGCCAGAGGGCAACCCGGCTCTTGTGAGCCGAATCCTGCTTCCCCCGGCACAGACCCACCGGAGTGGCCCTGCACCCTACTGCGCCCGGGGAAAAACTCCTCGTCCTGGCACCTCGCTGGTCCTGCTCCCGCCGTGTCAGAGCACTGCAAGCTGGTGATTAAAATGTGGTTTGCATTGTGCAAACATTTGTGTTCAATTATTAACGGGCATATTTTGAAAATGCAGAAAACCCCTCTGAAATTATATTCCAGTGCATACACAAATTAAGTAAAGGCACATTTGACTGGATGGGCATTTACATATAAATTGCCATCTAATTGCACTAATTGCACACGTTCACAGATGTGCTATTGCACAAACAGGTTTTGCACATGGATATCAGGTGTCTGCTTTGTTTTGTAGCAAAGATGGCTCTAAATCAATATGAATTATTGGTTCCTCTCTTGCCAGACCATGGCTTAGATCAACAACTGTCCGAGACATGGCGAGGAAGACCTTTGGAAGTGATTTTCCAGCTTCTGTTCTGAGTCACTCTGATTTCATACCCTCAAGCTTGCAAGCCTTCCCTTCCTTTCCGGGTCGTAAATACTTGTCTTGTCTCAGGGAAACATTTGGTGCTGTTAGGTACTAAGGACACAGTGTAAAAATCTAATGTCTTGGCATTTTATTTTTATATTGGAAACCGATCAAATAGTAAAAATGAATCTTGGATCAAGAAAAGTTTAAAAGATAGTAAGTAGGAGTTAATGTACCTCAATAACATCTTTTTTGTAGACTTGTTACCTCTTTATTTACCCTTCAAGATATTTGCTTCTGGTTTATAGCACAATATGTATTGAGGAGAGACATAAACTGGGCAGGGAAATGCCAATGAAATGAGAAAATAGAAAGTTAATGGTGAAACTAGAGTAGGCTAAATTAATTTACTGATTATATGACCATATCCCATCAGTAAGACATGAATTATTTTGTTTACAGTCTTCAGGTTGTTGCCTGGCTCTGCTACCCTTCACTGTTTTCAATTTAAACTGCAGTGATTGTAAAGAGAAGAGAAAATAAACCAAATGTTCCCATTCCACTTATAAATTTTATGTTTATAATCTTGTAGCCATCCATGGAAACCATGCCTGTTATTCAAGTGCCTCGCCTCCCCAAGCTGAGCATAATTATTACTGATACATCTGGATGTTTAACTACCTACTACAGACTCTTGAATTCCTTCCAGATTTAAAATATCCATTAATACAGAAGTGGAGAAGAGTGCAGTCACAGGGGGAAGAAGAGAGGGGAGGGTTTATGTCTATTATTTCAATTCTCAAAGGATTTATGCCTTGCTTAGCACCACAGGGAGTAAAATACTGTTACCTAAGCTAGTGTCATTCAGTTAGAAGGATGTAACGTGCTTCTTTCCACATTGTTTTACAAAGAGTTCTTCATGCACAGCGAGACAGATCCACTCTAGCTTGGTGTCCAGAGAAGATGGAGATACTCTACCATGGTGCAACTCTCCCCCAGCCCAGGGGTATCACTGGGGACATGTGCAATGCATGCATGTTCAACACACAGTTTTTTAAAGCCCTTTGGGCTGAGCTTTCACTCAGACCCCACATATTTTTGTAGCCAATAGATCAGTCTGTAAAAGCACAACTTGTACTTCCATCCCATGCAATGCACTCTTCTTGCTGGGGTGCTAGCTCCTGAGCAAAGTCATACTGGACCAGGTAGGTCACAAATTGACAGTGAGGATCCCAGCTAGCACAGAAATCACTGGTGTGAAGAAATTGAGTCACTTTTGTGCAGTGTCACTACAGATGTCGGTCCCTGAGTCAATCATAGAATCATAGAATCATAGAATCTTAGGGTTGGAAAAGACCTCTGAGATCATCAAGTCCAACCATCAAGTCAAAGGTGAGTATCTTGCATTAGGGAAGACCCAGCTTTTCAGGAGCATCTGTAAATCCCTCCTCCAGGGGATGCATGCTCAGAGGTAAGGATCCTCCTCAGCCCCTCTTGAAGGCAGCCTGGAAACCCCATTTAGGAACTTTAGCTGTTCTGCAAAGGTTGCCCAGTATTTCTCTACCCTATCAGCTCCATTAAGGCTATGGTCCAGACTTATTGATTACTTTCTAATCTGTGCCCTATTAAATTCACACATCCATCTAACAATTACATACATGGCATCATTCACTCTTCAGCAATGCCCCATTAGTTCCTATTATGAAGAACACAATGGTAGTTGTGTTGTCGCTGCCTCATTAACCGCAGTATGTACCTGATCCATGGTACATCGTGCTGGCCCAGGTCCAGGTAGCAGATTCATCACAAAAAGCAAAGGCTGACTTCTTGCCTGACACTCAGCACTTGAATCATGATTTTCAAATGTTCTATATGTGAGAAACACTTAGGTACAGAGAGTGTCAGATCCCTTTCTGTGAAACTATTATTTGCCTCCAGATAGAATGGGAAACAACTTGTCTCTGATCATAGCAGTTACTTATAAGCTGCCAGACTGGAGGGATAAGTGAGATAAATTAAACTGAAAGAGCTCGCTTTCCAAGAAACAGTTCACTATATTTGCTCACACATTTAAGTAAGCATGCAGCTTTTAGCCTGTAATCAAAGCACGGTGGCTGGACCAAAAGGATCATATTTAGTACACCAGATCAAAGAGTAGCTAACTGAGAGTCATGTACCAATACAGTCCCCCCAGGTTTTTCAGCACTTGTCCACTACCACTGCTACCTCTGCTTGCTACCGGAGGCAGGAGCCTGCAAGACAGCTGCTCTTTGCTGCCCGTTAGACCTTATTGCAAATAGGGCAGGACACAATCAGACTTCATAAAAGAACAAGCAACCAAAACCTTATTCCTTCACCAACTCCATCTCTCACAGTCCCATAAAATCCCCATTTGCCAACCATGAGAGTGGATGCAACTGGTATCATTTCAGACGAGGCTTTTCTGCACCCATTTCCTACAGTCTTTGATGGCATTGTGAATGGAGCTTCTGAAATGCCTCCTACAGCTATGTAATTTGTCTCCACATAAATGTGTTTTGAATGCACATGGTTACCAGATGGAATTTCACATTCGATGTATTAAGGGGACCAGATGAGCACAGAGAGGTTGTACAGGCCGTGCATTGTGCTTCCGATATTAGTGGATTCCTTCTCACAGAGGAAGTGGCCTGTAATGGGAAGTCCCATCTGTCACTGAGATACTTGTTGAAATTGAATGTTCTGATTGAGTTTTTTTTCAAGACTTAAAATATTTTGGTCCCATCAGCCATCCCTTTAGCTCTAATCCTGCAGTGGAGGTACAGAAAAAACATAAGAGCATTTGGTCTGCAATTACCAAAAAGGATGATGTTTTGTGACTAGTAGTTAGAATTTTAAGTGGTGCAATACAATCACCTTGGCGTGACCCGGAAAACTTTCTTGAAGGAGAGATTTATGGACTTGGTGCTGGAACACCTGTGGCTTCAGTTTTTAGCTGAGATTCTCAGATCCGTCTCTGAAGCCTGCCCAAAGAAAAGCTAAGTTGGCATGATCTTTAGCAAAAAAAAAAAAAGAGGAGATATGAAGCTGAGTGTTTAGACCTAACGGGGACTGAAGGTGCACAAAGAGGACTGGAAGACAGGAGTATCAGGAGACTTCTCTTAGTAAACAACAAAGCCAATGGGAACATTAAAAAACTATTACGTCTAGTTTGGATCAAAACTGCATACTATGTGATCCCAGATAAAGCTTCTGAAGATGCTCTGGGAGCCAGAGCGCCAATGTCTGAGGTCATCCTGAATTCAATTTTTCCTTATCTTTGGTTTGGGTTTTGAAGAGGAAAAATTACTGTGAGCAGAAGGTCAATGTCACATAACTGTGACTGGACACCCTGCTGGTAAGATTTGGTGAGGGAGAAATATCATTTGTGAACCAAATCTGGCCATCCACCACAAACCCTTCTGCCAGGCGTTGCTTCATCCATTCACGGTTGTACTTTGATTGCTCCAAGGTGTCCCTAGCAAGCCAACATCATGCTTGGCTGACTTACAGCTGAGAACTCATTTTTTAGTGATCCTGATCAGCATCTTCTCCTGACTCACCAGCATAAACTCGAGGGCCCAAAAAAAACAATGGAAGAAGAAACGTTAACTCAGTGAGACAGCAGCATCTGAAAACCAAGGCAAGGTTGTCATCACCTACAAGTGGAAGCTATTACTGGATCAGTCCCCCAAAGTGGTGACAGGCTGCTGAGCTGTGCAGCCACTCCTCTCATGCACAGAGCTTGTTGTGCACTTACGGGGCAGGGTGGCCTCACACCCTAACAGACAGGCTATTGCTGGGGCTCTGCCACCCAGCTTATGAGGAGCTCAGGAGTGAGGTCCTCCTTGCAGATGGGACACTACAGCCACTGTGTGAAAGGTTTCAGCCCACCCTGACAGTGCATCCCAGTCATTGCACTGCCTCTGCCATGCCTTTGCTCTGCTAGCCAGCTCAAATACCCTCTGCAGGGTCTGGCACCGCAGGAAGGAGCCAGTGCCATGCAGGACATCCCTGCCCAGAATGGGAACTGACACTGGATGGAGAATCCCCTCCATCTCTTTGCTTTCATGCTCCCAGTTTTGCCATGATGGTCACTCCTTTGAAATAGGGCTGGGCACCTGGGACAGCATTCTTTTGTCTTACTCCATTTCCTCCTTGAATTTCCTGCCATTTTCTTTTCTTTGAGGCCTCACAGATCCTAGGCATCCTCTGTTCCCCCAAGGATACTGGCGTGGCCCTGCTTTCAGACTGTCCGCTTTCCTTCTTTCCTTCCTCTTTTCTCCTGATGCTGTGTCCTTTTCCTCATAGCTCAGCTGGTGGGACGATTCCCAAAGAACAGCTAGCATGATCCTCTCTGGTTCTGTCAACATCAAGTGATCATGGCTCACACTCCAGATGAGTGACTTAAAATATCATGGGATTTAAAAATATTTTAAACCAGCATTTATTTGTTGGTGTCAGGCTGGCCAATGATCATGTTCTCAGAATATGCTTGGTGGTTGGAACTACAAAAAGAAAGATGAGATGAGCTAATAACACCTGAATAGCACTCTGGTAATGAGAAGGACCCACCCAGCCCTGAGAACCAAGAGCACTGCCTTGGTTTACTTAAACTGTTGTTTACTAAGGCACTCCCTGATCCCTGCATCTCTCCCCAGTGCATCCCTTAGCTTGGAAAGGATCTTCTCACAAATCAAGCAGGAGCTCTTGTGTCCACACATTCTCTACAGCCTGGAATTCACAAGACAAGAATCACCTTGGGCTGAGTGATGTTTCATGACATGTTTCATGAGTCCCCTGGTAGCTGGTGAGGCTGCTCCTAATCCCAAGTGGTCCCTTCATGGTTATCAGCCACAGGGTACCCCATCCAGATGAACCTCCAGTGGCAGCAGCAGCACGTGTCCCTTCCCAGCTACCCACAGGCCTGTTTCATTAACCCATGCAGAAAGAAACCCCAGGCTGGGTTCAAGCCTGAGAACCCCTAGCTTTCCAGGGAGGTCTGACAAATGCATCAGCTCCGAAAACTGCCGCTTACGGATACTTGTGGCTTTCCGTTAAGTCAAGATTTCTGTGGCTAAAAGTCTGCTCTGTGAAGGTGCCTATTTCTTATCCCTAATGCGCCCACCCCTATTTGTGATGACTACTTTCATCTCAGATCAATACTGAAAACCCCTATTAATTAGTGATACCTCTGTGTACTGTTCTGGGCTGGTGCTAGCCAGGGTGTAACTTATTAGCAGTTTCTAGTCAAGTGAAAATCAGTGTGTGGGAAGTGAGCACTGTATTACCAAATAACCTTTTCACTTTGTGCCTGTGCTGCTTGGCTCAGCTCAGTGTCTCTGCACTGTTGGACGGTGCTTCAAAACCCATGGGCAGGGAAGGGGGAGGAAGGGCTGTCCTGTGTGATGGTTTTGGTCAGGGCTTTGTCTAGCTCAGCCAGCTGGAGAATGGGGATTTGTCATACCCATGGCAACTCACTTGCCTCTTCTGATGGTGAGTCCAACAACAGCAGTGAAGACCCTATGGGGGAGTCTTTGGGCAAGCATTTCCCCATGGCAAGCAGGGGCTGAGAGCTGCTGCCTAGCAGCAAGAAACACGCACTCCACGCAGACATGTAACAGGGCCGATGCAAGAAAAAACATTTCTTCGCCGAGCCTTGAATACCAGCTTGCTAAGATCATCAAAGGGTAACCTGGACTGGAGTGAGTCCTCCAGAGTCTTACAGGATAGAGCTTTTCAAAAGCACAAGGTTCAGCTGATGATAAATACCAGTAGTGGAGGCTCAGCATTGGCTCATGCTCTATTTCCCCTTTGTTTTTGGGGGTCTGGTGCTGCGGCGTGTTCTCCCTCCAGAGACAGTCGTTTGAAACCAGCGGCCTTTGTGCACATTGATGAAATGGGAGATCAAACCCGAACTATCTCCAGGAAGGGTGAAAGCACTTGAGATTAGCATTTGCATCAGCCTCTGCATAAAGCTTAACAAGATGAGGCCCTGTGCCGGCAAATTCTGCTGGCCTCCATGCTGGAAAACCGTACGTTAGCAGCTGAGGAAGCTGGGACAACAAATATGTTTACAGCAGAAAATTCAAAGCAAGGGCTGAATTACTTGAGCTAATTGCAAATCAATTTGTTCAACTGGGTCCAAGATATCCTAATTCCATCCTTCAAAAATATAAACTATGCAGATAACATTGATTGACCTATTTGCAACTGCACTCTGCCGCACGCTGCGAATCATGTCCCTGTATTGAGTTACATGCACCTATAAAGTGGTCAGCTCTTGTGTATCCTTTCTTGACACAGGTCTGGAAATGAAATGAGAGTGCTCTCAGGGACTTTTAATATGCTTTGGTTTTCATTAGGGCATTTCTGTTATTGTTGGTTTTCTCCCCCACTTAAGCCCCCCTAACCAAACAAAATTTTTAATCCCCTTTCTTTTGAAATAGTTGTTAGTCACTCAGTAAATACAGGTTTCCTGCCCTTTAAAACTATTTTTCTCCCTTTTTAACTTGTTTATTTTGGCAACAGAATGCCTTCTTTCAAAGCTTCTGTGAATAAAATGGTGCTGGTGGAGGGATGGTATCAAAATGAAACCAAATCTGCTTCCTGGATTGAAGTATTGATAAATGGTCTTAAGATGCATTTGTTACCCCTGAGAGTTTAGGGGCTCAGCTCAGGTGCTGCACAAGGGAGGTGGTTTCCTACCACATCTCTGGCAGCTCTGGTCTGTGTGTAGGGACAGGAATTCAAGGTGTGCATCCAGCTCCCTCTGACACCTCCTCCTGGCTATAGTGTCTGAAACCTCCTCTGTAGCCTTGAGCTCACTCACTCTGCAGTAATATTAGACTTCAGCCTCCTTTAACGCTGGATTTCCAAGTTCTCCTAACTCAGACACCATAAATTTCCATGCCTTAATGTTCACCTAGAGAACTTTTTTCTCCCTAAGCACTCTGGAAACCTTGCACAGACGCCTCAGAAGATCCCAGGGTACTGATGCCTGCAAACACCTTGGGATCAGCCATCTCAAAGATCAAATCTCAATGCAGCTGAGTCCTGTGCAAGTCCCTAGATGGTAACAGCAGGGCTGTATGGAGCACATCCATTCTCACGGTTTGGGCAGTGTTTTTTCACCTTGGCAACTTGCTAATTTACAGTTTTCAGGGAGAGACGTGCAGGGATAATGAGCTTAAGTGAGAGAGGAAATGGAAAGAGTATGCCAATTTTACAGGCTGTCTTCTACGTGCATTTTCCACCCAGAAGCACAAGCAATTCATCTCTACAATTCGTGGCACAGCTTCTAGACAATGCTCACGTGCCTATGTGTGCAATGGGTTTGTTGGGGATGGTCCTGCAGCAGCAGAGATGGGGTGGTCATGGGGAGCACAAAAATGGGGAAACCATCTTTCTGAAAGAAGCAATGGCAAAGTTTGATGAAAACACAGACTTTTTAGCTCCCTGGTGGGATCTGCCATCTCAGTGGAGGTAGGGGATGGAGATCCATGTGGCAGCAAAGACACAAGGGTTATTGATGTGTTAGAAACCATGGAAGAGATTGAGAATGGTCATGTAGAAATTAGGGCTTCTCCCCTCCAAAAGGTGGCGGAATCAATAGCCCAACTGAAGTACATCTACACTAATGCATGCAGCATGAGCGACAAACAGGAGGAACTGGAAGCCATTGTGTGACAGGAAAATTATGATATAGTTGCCATCACAGACACATGGTGGGATGACTTGTACAACTGGAGTGCTGCAATGGATGGCTATAAACTCTGCAGGAGGAACAGGCAAGGAAGGAGAGGTGGTGAGGTGGCTCTGTATGTTAGGGAGTGGTTTGATTGTCTAGAGCTTCATGATGGTGATGATAAGATTGAGTGTTTATGGATAAGAATCAGGGGGAAGGCTAATAAGGCAGATATCACGGTGGGAGTCTGTTATAGACCACCCAACCTGGATGAAGAGGTAGACGAACTATTTTATAAGCAGCTGGGAGAAGTCTCACAATTGCTAGCCCTTGTTCTCATGGGGGACTTCAACTTACCAGATGTCTGCTGGAAATACAATACAGCAAAGAGAAACAGTCCAGGAGGTTCCTGCAGTGTGTGGAAGAGAACTTCCTGACACATCTGGTGAGTCAACTAGGGAATGCACCCCACCAGGCCTGTTTGTGAACAGAGAAGGACTTGTGGGTGATGTGACAGTTGGAGGCCATCTTGGGCACCGTGATCATGAAATGATAGAATTTTCGATTTTCAGGGAGCTAAGGAGGGGGGTCAGCAGAAATGCCACCTTGGACTTCCAGAGGGCAGACTTTGGCCTGTTTAGGAGAAAGGTTGGCAAAGTCCCTTGGGAAGCAGTCCTGAATAGCAAAGGAGCCCAGGAAGGCTGGACATTCTTCAAGAAGGAAATCTTAAAGGCACAGGAGTAGGCCATCCCCATGTGCTGAAAGACAAGCTGGCAGGGAAGAAGTCCAGCCTGGCTGAACAGAAAGCTTTGGCTGGAACTCAGGAAAAAAAGGAGAGTTTATGGTCTTTGGAAGAAGGGGCAGGCAACTCAGGAGGACTACAAGGATGTCATGAGGTTATGCAGGGAGAAAATTAGAAGGGCCAAAGCCCAACTAGAACTTAATTTGGCTACTGCTGTAAAAGGCAATACAAAATGTTTCTATAAATATATTAGCAACAAAAGGAGGGCTAAGGAGAATCTCCATCGTTTATTTGATGTGGGGGGAAACATAGTGACAAAGGATGAGGAAAAGGCTGAGGTACTTAATGACTTCTTTGCCTCAGTCTTTAATAGTAAGACCAGTTGTTCTCCGGGTGCCCAGCCCCTTGAGCTGAAAGACAGGGATGGGAAGCATAATGAAGCCCCCTTAATCCAAGGGGAAATTGTTAGTGACCTGGTACACCACTTAGACACACCCAAGGGTACTGAGGGAGCTGCTGGAAGTTCTCACCAAGCCACTTTCCATCATTTATCAGCAGTACTGGCTAACTGGGGAGGTCCCAGTTGACTGGAGGTTAACCAATCTGACACCCATCTTCAAGAAGAGCCGGAAGGAGGATGCGGGGAACTACAGGCCTGTCAGGCTGACCTTGGTGCTGGGGAAGGTTATGGGGCAGCGCACCTTGAGTGCCATCACGCAGCATGTGCAAGACAACCAGGTGATCAGGCTCAATCAGCATGGGTTTATGAAAGGCAGGTCCTGCTTGACTAACCTGATCTCCTTCTGTGACAAGGTGACCTGCTTAGTGGATGAAGGAAAGGCTGTGGTTGTTGTCTACCTGGACTTTAGTAAAGCCTTTGATACCATTTCCAACAGCATTTTCCTGGGGAAACTGTCTGCTCATGGCTTGAATAGACTTACGCTTCACTGGGTAAAAAACTGTCCGGATGGCCAGGCCCAAAGAGTTGTGACTGGAGTTACATCCAGTTGATGGCTGGTCACAAGTGGTGTTCCCCAGGGCTCAGGACTGGAGCCAGTTCTCTTTAATATCTTTATCAATGATCTGGACAAAGGGATTGAGTGCACCCTCAGTAAGTGTGCAGATGACACCGAGTTGGGTGGGAGTGTTGATCTGCTCGAGGGTAGGAAGGGTCTACAGATCTGGACAGGCTGGATCGATAGGCCAAGGCCAACTGTATGAGGTTAAACAAGGCTCAGTGCTGGGTCCTGCACTTGGGTCACAACAACTCCATGCAGCACTACAGGCTTGGGGATGAGTGGCTGGAAAGCTGCCTGGCAGAAAAGGACCTGGGGGTGCTGGTCAACAACCAGCTGAATATGAGCCAGCAATGTACCCAGGTGGCCAAGAAGCCCAACAGCACCCTGGCTTGTGTCAGAAATAGCGTGGCCAGCAGGACCAGGGCAGTGACCGTCCCCTTGTACTCAGCACTAGTGAGGCTGCACCTCGAGTTCTGTGTTCAGTTTTGGGTCCCTCAGTACAAGAAGGACATTGAGGTGCCGGAGCATGTCCAGAGAAGGGCAACAAAGTGGTGAAGGGAGCACAACTCTGATGAGGAGCGGCTGAGGGAACTGGGGTTGTTTGGCCTGGAGAAGAGGAGGCTGAGGGGAGACCTGATCGCTCTCTACAACTACCTGAAAGGAGGTTGTAGCCAGGTGGGTGCTGGTCTCTTCTCCCAAGGAACAAGTGATAGGACAAGAGGAAATGGCTTCAAGTTGTGCCAGGGGAGGTTTAGATTGGGTATTTGGAAAAATTTCTTCACCGACAGGGTTGTCAAGCATTGGAACAGGCTGCCCAGGGAAGTGGTGGAGTCACCATCCCTGGAGGTATTTAAAAGATGTGTAGATGTGGTGCTTAGGGACATGGTTTAGTGGTGGACTTGGCAGTGCTAGGTTAACAGTTGGAGTTGATGATCTTAAAGGTCTTTTCCAACCTAAACAATTTGATGATTGTATGATTGTATGATTCTATGACCTGTGCATGGCTTATTAGTGACTTTTTTGTTTGCAGCAGACACCAGTGATACTTTCTTGAGTCTGTGTGGGTTACTGGCCTATGCTATTATTTTCCACTGTCTTTGCTCTCACTCACATTTTAAGTCTTTACTCCCTTTTATGGACTTGAGAACAGAATCCCACGCAAATGTCTCACAGTCTTGCAAAACAAACAAAAAAAAGACTCAAACCCCTGTTGTCTTTAAAGGTGCCTTTTTGGGGCCTTTTCTTGTGCTTTCCCACTAGTTTGGGGGGAAAAATGCCTTTGACTTATGAACATTTTATAGAGGCAAGTCATGGTGATGGGAGTTAGTCCAAGACATCTCTCCATCTTTCCTGAGCACCTTGTTGAGCTGCAGGGAAAGGCACACACCTTTTTCTTCCATTTGTTCCATTGTACAGTCAGATGGGCATAGTACAATCCAAAGGGAGACTGTTTCCACCCTTTTCACTGATTTGTTTCTGGTTTGATAGAGTTTTTAATTCTATTGTGAGTCTTCAAAACACTCTACTTCTAAACATGCTCATCTGGTCCTTGTTCTTCCCTTCTCTGACCTCCTTATCTACTTCCTTCCAAGGCTCTGTAGATTTTGCTTTCCACAGGCTTTGGAGGAAAGTTGGGGATGGATGACTCTAGAGCAGGTCCCATTGCTCGCCCTTGAGCTTTCAGATTCCTACACAATGTCAGGGCTCCCTGCTGAGCCAGGACTCCTTGGCATGCAGATTACAAAAGTAGCTGAAAAGTCAAAATCTCAAATATTGTGAATCTGAAAAGTTCAGTTTGGATTAGCTACAACTTCATAAGTATTTTGTGACTCTATTTTAGAATTCTTAGTGAAAGCCTTTATGATTACAGTACTTCTAAAATTTGAAACCAAACCTTCTATTTGAAGACTACCAAGAAATGTTTCTTATATTTTCTCCAAAAGAAGTTTTTATGCACAAGATACATCAAAACTGATCCTTAGTCTCTGCAAAGACAAATTTTTACCCTTAAATAATATTTTTTTGGAAAAATTTTTTCTCCCTTCAAGGGGCTCAGTGAAGTCAGGCAGAAAACACCGGTCCTTCCAAATTAAAAAGTCAGAAGGTGGCAAAAGGGCGTGGTTCACTTCTCTTGCAATTCACACAGCACATTTGTTGCAGTGAAGGGAGGGGAACCAACATCTTCCAAGACTGTTCCTGGTGTTATAATAATTGCACACAGTATGATGAGATGTTCAAATTGTTCTGAAATTTAATTCAATCTTACTTCTCCCTCCAGACTACTACTTCCTTTTTGTGGCCCAAATCATATTCTTTGAGAGAATTACTTGTTTATAAAAGTGGGGGCTTTTATAATGGAGTAACTGTGTTTTCTTTCCAACATTTCCATTGGCCATATCACTCTTTTATGGAAATAACACAGATTACATATGTAATTACCTTATCCAATCTCCATCAGCCCATATGTGTGGGAGTCTCCCCTGAGACTCTTGGACAAGGTCTTTCTTCCACAGACTTATAATGACTTTTCACTGCTTTCTTCATCATTTTGGGTTCAGTGACAAATTGACGCTGTGTACACATTTTGCTTCTTCTTCGCCATCTGCCCGCCCACTCCCAGGTCAAGAGAGTCCTCTTTGGAGAGCTTCCATCTCATTGCTATTTCCTCAAGGTACAAGAATAGAAATATAATGGGCAGGGATGCATCAATACAACAACGTTTTGTTCACTGAATATAGTCCAACTACTTGTTGTGGTAATGACCTCATTAACGATGCAACGTGGCATGCCAATATTTCAACCTTTTCCTCATTGTTTCTTTTCAGTCCTGTCACAACTTGTGTTGAACTTCTGCGATGTTCTCCAGAAACGGACACAAAGTACAACATAAGGTGTGACACTGTGCTGTGTTCATCCCAAGGCTGACCACAAAGCCTGTTTCATCTCGTGCAATCCCCAGGTTCTCCCATGTGCTCTAAAGGTAGCTACGATTTCATGTGCTGGACCAGGGAAAAGCTGGGTTCATCTGGTGATCCCAGAACAGCCGTGAACTTGGGCTGTTTGCCAGCCAATGTCAGTGCCTTTATTCCAGGACAGAGTGGGAGGATGGTTTTTATGAGCATAACAAAATCTATGGAAAGAACTAAAAAAAACCCCCAGATTTTCTGCTCCAGGTAAAAACCCCACAACCCTGATAAAACCCCCTCCTTTCTGTGTTTTACACTCAATAGCTAATTTCACACTCTTTGTCTCAGGCAGTGCTGTCTGATATGAGCTGATATGCCGCTGCCTTCAGCTGCTGGAGGCTCCTAGTCTCACCCCATGTATAAGTCTGCAGTTATTGATTGGCTCCAGGATGATTTCTAATAATAAATGGAGAATAACCTCCACCCTGTGCCCACAGGGGGTCTTCTCCCACTTGTGGAGGTAGCCCACCTGCCTGCCATGGTGCCAGGCACTGCAGGACTGAAACTCTCAGGGCTGTAAGTAACTCTGTGACTTTGCAAATGGAGACGTGACAGGGAAAGGGCTGAGCAGCTGCCAGGGAAGAGCCACCATGGGGAAGGTGAGAAGGAAGGATGTCTGGTGGCTATGTGCAAGGACCACTGCTAGGCAGAGGGCTGTCCAGTTCAAGACCTTCCATCAAAGACCCGGAGGTAAGACTCCTGACAATCAGCCTTGCAGATCACACAAAGGTTGGTGAACAGGTACGTAGCAGAGACCCAGTCCCACACAGTCATACGGAGCTATCTGGGTCACTTGGTAAAACGGGACTGATTAAAAAACAAAAAGGAAAGGAAAGCGTTTTAATACAGCCAAATGCAAGGAAGAAAAGAGCACAGAGCCAGGCTGGGAAAGAGTTGCTCCAAGCAGGATCTTCACAAAGCCAAGTTTCTTTGGAGGATGGTTGAGCACTTGCACATGAGCCTCTGCTGCAGCACATGGGGTGTCTCTGACAGGGACTGGAGGAGGGAGGGAGAGAGAGAGAGACCGTGCTTTTACCTCTGTTCCCAGCACTGCTGAAACTAGTGTGGCCAAACTGTGCAGATCTCTGGCATCCGTACTTTAAATCAGATGTTGAAATGTTCAGAAAACAGCCAAATAAATCATAACAGGGCAAGAGAAAATGTCTTGAAATGAGAGGTTTATAGAACACATTGTTTATCTTAGCAAAATGAAGAAGAAAAATTAACTTGGAATAGAAATGTCTGGTACTAAAGAGCTTACACATCTGCCAGAGAAAGGTAGAACAAGAAGAAGAGGCTGGAAGCTGAAGTCAGACATTTTCAACTTAGGAATAAGGCACACATTTTCAGGAGAGATGGCAATTAAAAGCACTGGGACAAATTCCAAAAGGAAGAGGTGTTCCTTCAACTTTTGGTGTCTTCAGGTGGGGCCTGGGGTCCTTTATAGAAGACACACAGGAATCCGCCTCGGTGGTCCCGAGTTAGCTGAACTGGAAGAGCTCAGCCCTCTGTCATGAAGATAGCCACTGCCACCCTCCACAGCGTGACTTGGAAAGATTTCCAACTCAGGAAGATGGCTGCTCTCCCCATGCTTTGCACCTTCCAGGTTGCCCACCACAGATGGCAAAGAGATTCAGAATGAGTGCAAAGAACAGTGGGATCCTCGATCCAGACCCTCACCCCCAGGACATGCACTGCCTGGTCAGCGGGGAAAGGGGCATTTTAAGGGCCAACACTTTCCTTCTTTCCTCAGGAGGAAATAGAGCAGAGCAAGAAAAAAAAAAAAAAACTAGAAAGAGAGGGGTAAAAGTGCTGAAAACAAGAGTGACAGAAAAGAGCAAGGACTGAAAGGGAGAGGAGGAGGACAGGGTGCAGGAGAGCAGGCAGCACAGTGCGAGGGCAGCACGATGCCAGCACAGCGCTGGTGCCATGTGGAGTGCCAACGTGAGCACGCGTGGCTGTTGCAGACCTGCCTGGTCTCGGGTGGCTGCAGGCATGACTTCCCCACCCCTTGCCCCGGGAGGTTTCCCCTGCGAGTCCCCGGGGCGAGGCGGGAGGGACCCTGCGGGCAGCAGAAGCCCGGCAGAGGCTGAGTCAGCCTCCCACCTCCCGGCATGAGGAGTGGGCTGGGTGAGAAAGGAGCCATGTGAGGGGGCTGCTGGCGCTGGAAATCACTCTTTCTAGTTTTCATTTCCTCGTAGACACAGGCTGCCCCACTCAGAAACGAAACTTAGAGGGAGACACACCAGTGCTGCCTGAGATGCAAGGAGCCATAATGCCAGGTCATACAACTCAGGGACAGGGCAGCTGCTGGGCTGGGTATGTGCAAAGCGGGCACAGCCCTGGGGACCACATGGGGCTGGCTGGGATTCCACTCAGCTCTGAAGGAGAGGGTAAATGTAGGGAGGATGTTTGCTAGTGCAGAGGAGGGATTTAGGAAGGGTGGAGAGGTGATGCTAGAAGGGGAAGAGCTTCCCCTCCACTTGTCTTTGCAGAAAGCGGTGCTGGAGGGGCTTAGTCTGTTTTCACTTTGGAGCGGTTATGGGTGTGGAGCAGCTTTTAAAAGCCCTGGAGCATCCCACGTGTGCATATGCCAGTGCTTCAGGCTGCTGCCCTGGGCAACTGCTTGCTTTGCCTGTGTTACAGCAGGGCTGCCATGTCATCTCCCATCACCTGTACCAGGAGATGCAGCTTCTTGCTTTGCTTTGTTTCAAGGCAATATTGTTCAGTCTTAGCTCTGATAAAAATTACATTGCAATGCCCCTTTCCCATAAGCATCTCCTGTGTACAGAAGATTGTCTTCCTCGCATGGCCAGAGCTAAGTGTGGAGACCACATGTGAGCCAGACCCAAGCTGGGTAGGAGTTCAGCAAAGGCAGACTGCCCTTACATGAGGCTGCCTGATTTCCACAGTTGGATTACTGGGAAAATGCAGAAAAGGAAAGCAGACACTTCCAACTTCAAGCTTCTACCTAGGGATAGGGGGAGAAGAAGACAGTCAGGTTTGGCTGATTAACTCACTGCCCATTGTGGACATTTGGAAGGAGCTTTTTCCTGATGGGTTAGTGAAGAGCTAAGTCTTTGTCATTACATCTCCTAAGGAAGAACAAGTGGTGTTTCTCATCATGGAGAATAATTTCTTTTGTAAAGCAAAGGCAACGTCTATATCCCATATTTGTGCAGTGCTCCAACAACAGAGCCTTCAAAACACAGAACCAAATGAGCACTGCACCAACACACAAAAACCTTGAGTCTTCAGACAGCCTGGACAGGAGTGAGTCCTGCTTCCCACTCACTAACATGATGCTTTGGTTTTCTTATTCATGATGCAGCTACTTACCCCTAGATTTGAGATAATTTGCTTACAGAAGCAATAGACTTGCTCATGGGGACAAAACTAGAATTTATCAATGAAAAACAAATGGAAATGCCCATCTCATGCCAAACACATGCCAAATACTGAAGGTCTCTTTGCTGCCCTTTAAGAGTCTGACAAAGCTCCACAGCCATTACAGTGCACTGACTTTGAACTGGTTTTGATTTCCCATGCACCAATGTTCATTCAGAAAGGAATGAAGGCTAAAATATTTGTCCAAATGACTCCAAGGGTTCTTTAGTGGATTAAACAAATCTAGTGTTCAAAAATGAGCGTTTAAATTGTAGAGCCAAAAGGCAGGCAGAGGTATGGTGTTCAGCGATGCTTCATAAATCTCGCCAATTCGTACAGTTAGCTTAAAAAGAAAGCTGTAATTAAAAGCAAAGGAACAGCTAGTCCCGTTACAGACTAAATAGTTGGATTAAATATTATGCTGTATCTTACTATTAGTGTGCACGATAACTGTTTAGTAGCTCGATATTTGTTCAGCAGGTTTTTATTAATAGCACTATGGCAAATATTTCCCGTAATGCAGGATCCTCGCACCAAAGTCAAATATGAAAAGTTGCACACTTTTCCTCCGGTGGTTTCATTCTGCCTGGTAATTTCCACAGTTTTTCTGCAATTTTTGCTCTCAGGTTTAGTCAACATGACACCAGGCCACGGCACGGCTGGGTTTTTTGATGGGGGGAGAGGAGCTGTCCCATTCCCGTAACTGCAGAGACGCAAAACAGACTGATTTCATTTTTCCTCTTACGTAAATGGAAGGTCCCGCTCCCTGTGACGCACGATCCTTGATTTCAAGAAAATGTAACTCCAAGGTGTCCTGTGAGTGAAGGAGCCCATCCCAGCCTGCCCCGGCCACCCACCACTGCCAGGCAGGGGGGCAGGAGCCGTTAACACGAAGGCGTGAAACCCCGACTGAGATGCACCACAAAAGCACCAAGCAATGAGGAAGAGTGAGAAGGGGAGAGGGCTGTTTGCCTCCACGCGGTGCAGGAGTGGCTGATTGTCTTAGTTTAGTTTCAGTAACCTCAGAGTCAGCATTTCAGATGTCAGTAGTTTCCACTGACAGCGACTAAGCTCAGGCCAAGTCAGTGAGGGACACAAATAAATAGGGGTAAAAATTTATGCTCAGTTGATGGAAAAGTCACATTAAACAGCAAAGTGACCTAGATGAACTATCACTCCACCCAGCCCACTTTTCTCACGTAAACTGCCAGAACAGGTCTTGCCCAAGACAACTGACTTGGTTTGGTTGTTGCAATGTCAAGACCTAAACACCATGCTGATCTCCAGCCATGCTCGGAGGGAGCGTTGCAGAGCTGGGAGCCCCTGGGGCAGAGCCAGCTGTGTCTGATGGCAGGGTGCATAGCAATGGAGGAGCACCTTGTTCCTGCACCACTATGACTTCAACCCTGTCCCAAGTCGGGCAGGTATGGGTACAATTTCCAATAAAAATGTGCCAGAGTATGGGCAACTCCATTGGTAGGTAGCAGTCATGGAAGAGCAGCGGGGAGAGTTGCAGCCTGGAAGTTTGGTCTCAGGTGCTTAAACTGGCAAAATGCCTTGTTGCTTGGGTAAATCCTGTGTTTGGGTCTGGATTCTTGAGCTTTCTGGTCATCCACCTCCTTCTGCACACTGCTGTGCTCCGGAAGCTGAAAAAAATTTGCCAGGAAAAATCTGCCTTTCTGACAAACCAACCCAGTTTGATGGCTGTGTTCAAAGTGCTGGATGCAGGCACACGCCTTCCCCCTTCCCCAATGAGAGCCACACGGGAGAGCCTTGCACAGCACTAGAGTGGTTGCATTTGACCGGTAAAGGGGTTTTAAGTTAATGATTCCCTAAGCTACAAGACTGCAAACTAATTGATCCTCAGGTTAAGGAGGAAATGCGGTGTCACAAGTCCTGCCAGCAAACCTGCCCTGGCGTGGGCTCCCCTCTTCACGGGTCCACTGGTCCGGCCTGGAACTTGCTCCAGCATGGGCTTCCCACGGGCCACAGCCTCCTTCAGGTGCCTCCACCTGCTCCGGCGTGGGGTCCTCCACGGGCTGCAGGTGGAATCTCTACACCCCCTCATCCTTCCTCCATGGGCTGCAGGGGGACAGCCTGCTTCACCATGGCCTTCACCACGGGCTGCAGGGGGATCTCTGCTCCGGCGCCTGGAGCTCCTCCTGCCCCTCCATCTGCACTGACCTTGGTGTCTGCAGAGTTTCTTACATCTTCTCACTCCTCTCTCCGGCTGCAAAAGCTCTCTCTAACTGTTTTTTTTCTTCTTAAATATGTTATCACAGAGGTGCTGATTGGCTTGGCCTTGGCCAGCGGCGGGCCCGTCTTGGAGCCGGCTGGCATTGGCTCTGTCAGACACAGGGGGAGCTTCTAGCAGCTTCTCACAGAAGCCACCCCTGTAGCCCCCCCACTACCAAAACCTTGCCACGCAAACCCAACACATGTGGGAAGGGCTCTTCACTCACAACCCTATTACATGGAGCACCATGAGCCCTGGTGGGCTTATCATCAGGGTCCCAGTGGGAGGACTTCTGCTGGCTGGTCCTCCCCATTGTCTTATTCATTATTAAAATCTGCATTCATTTTAAATGTCTGCTCATAAGGAACCCAACAGAAGGTCTTACACACTAGGAAAGAGATGCCATCAGCACAGTGGTTGAACAGGCATCATGCATGTGTGAGTGATATGTTATCATCTCAGTTCTAGGAGAAATCACATCTTTTAGAGTCTCAGGTATCCCTTCTACTAGGAGATGTTGGGCACTTAGAAGCCATGTTCAGTTTAAGCATGCCCAGCCACCCTCACAAACCTGTGAAGTGAAGTACCATCACCTGAGGAAGGGAGGGAAGAAGGAAGAGAAGGAGGAAGAGAAGAGGTAGCTTCATGGGGAAAGGGGAAACACAAACATGAAAACAGTGAATAATCAAGGATGTCAACGGTAGAGGATCCTGAATAAAAGTTTCTGTACTTCCCCTGCCTTGCCTAGGGCTTTCTCTCCTAGCTAAAGGCCCAGCCATCTCCACAACAGCTACAGGGGACAGGTCTCCCCTCCATACAGTTTCACATACATAGACAGTATTTCCTCAGTATCGAGCTTTAACAGAGATGTCCCTACTTATTTCAGAGTAGAGATGCAGAAAAGGCCTGGACAATGCACTTTGTTCTCCTCATTCTCCAGCAGATGTGACAGATGACTCACTTGTATAGGGACCATCTGGAGACTGTAGGATGTTCCAGACTTCTCTGTTCCTTGCTCCACAAGAGGGGCCAGAAGTGAGCTCTCTGCTCCTGTGAGGCTCTAAGCCACTATATTTACATATGAAATAAAACTAAAGGTAAAGAATATTTTCTTTTGTTCCCTGTCATTCCCTGCTTCACACAGATAAAAACCAACATACTATCAGAACATGAAAGTCTCCCAGTAAGAGATGTCATGTTTATATTGCTGCCCTTCTTTTCTGAAAGGGTGAGCAGTAGCAAATGAGAAGGACAGGGAACCAAGAGAAATCTCTTTGTCTGAACTGTGGAATTTTGACCCGGATTTACTGAGTTTATATGTGTTTTGAAGTTTATTTAGTGTATGACTTCCAAAAATCAGCACTCTGAAGCTGTGACCATGTTAATAGTGGATACTCTAGGTATGTTTTAAAACTCACCTCTCTTTGGACCTCCTTTGCCCAAGCTGTGGAAAGAAAAGCAATGAAGATGCAAGTGTGTCTTGCTGGAGGAGTCATTTCTGTTAGTCCAGGGAAAGAGAACAGCTTCTAGCAGGGGCTGCTGGCTTCTCTGAAAAGCAGGCATGTCTCCTGAACAGCACAGGTTAAATGGTTTTCTTCCTACCAAGAAAGAATCATATCATATCATAGAATGGTTTGGGTTGGAAGGGATCTCAAAGATCATCTAGTTCCAAAGAAATATCAGTCTTAACGAGAACTTCACCAACTTGCATCACTGCCACATGTAAAAACCAAAATAGGTCTTGGGGGTCTCAGCATCCTCTTCATGTACTCGTGAGTCATCCAGTGCTTGCAAAGGCTTTACAGACTGGCGATTCTCCTTCTTAGTGTGCTGATAGGTTGAGTGAGTGTTGACAAACTCCCTTGGCAGAGCAGGCCCTGGCACATCAGACGTGACAAATGCTCCAGGACCCTATGTTAAATAGCATGAGCTTTGCGGTCAGTGGCCCAACACATGGTGAGAAGTCCCAGGACAGGAGGCATCCCAGGGATCTCCAACGGGTATACAGGAGTGAGGGCTTGTCAGAGGGCTCAGTCCCCCTGAATCCACAAATTGCTGCTGAGCTCTGGCTGTATGTGCTCTTAGTGACCTCAGCTATTACATCTCTTCAGGTTTTCTTGATTCTTGCACACTACCACCTGGGCATTAAGTGCCTAAAAGATGCCCCTCTGCTTTGTCTCTGGGCTCACGTGTCCCTGCACCCACTCATGGCATGCTGCAGAGCTGGCGGAGCTGCTTTGATGCTGAAATCAAGAGGACAGCAGGGACTGTAGGAGAGGGAAGATGGTGCTGGTGCTTGGGGAACCAGCATGAACACAGACTGACTTGGCTTCTACTCTCGCTCCCAAATCACATCACCTCCACAAACATAACAGAACTTCTCAATAATGTTCAGCATGGCTCCCACTCCTACTGTCCTTTCTCTCTCTTCTTCATACCTTCTAAACTATATTACTTAACCTCTTTTTGTGAAGCCTTTCCCAATTGCCTCTGTAATTGTGTCATCCTTTTGGCTAGCTGTGCTCTTTTCTTCCATACAGCCCTTTTCTCTCGATTTTCTTATTTTCCTTTCTGTTCCACTATGTGTTCTCCAATTATTTATTTCCTGTTTCTCCTTTTCCTCTGTCTTCAGCAGAGATTTCTCCTCTTTACTTTTTCTAAGCCCACAGGGAGAAGAGCTGGAATCCTTCTTCCAGAGTCTGGATCTAGTGAAACCTCTGAAAAACTGATGGTGACAACCATAGCAGTACAGATACCCAGTGATGAGTTTTATTGACAGTGTCATGGATCTGTGGAAAGAAAATAGCCCAACCTGAGTGTCCCAGGCCAAGCCTGCAAGAAGTGCAGTGGTTGAATCTCCCCTCATGCCCTTCTTTTTTTTTAAGTAAAAAGAAGCTCTTTACTAGGTTTGCCTTGTTATCGGTTGATGAGATTAATCCAGAACCCACCTCTTGCCCCCAGCTCTGCAGGAATCCAGGTTGCCTGCAACATCAAGCAAGTCTAATAAATAATTTGGATGGAGTCAGTGCATTTAGTCAAACAAATAACTTCATTCAAAGGGCAGAATGGATTTTGTCAAAAGCCTTTTTTCATTATGTCAAAACGAAGAAAAAATTGTGCAGCCCTTTCATTCTGTCACCACAAAGGCATTTGTTCAAGCTTCTGGCTTTGCTTGATGTAAAAAATGTAGTTGTCAAGCCCCACACAGTGAATTGCTCTTCCCCACCCTGTTAGCATGAGCACACAACCCCTCACTTCTGCACAGGGATGAAGGGGCATGAGTCTTGTCACTCCACAGAGACACTGCTTGGATGGGGCTCTGGTGCGGAGAACAAACAGCAGATGGTCCATGGGGAAGAGGAAGCAGCACACCCAGGCTGATTGTACCCAGTGCTGAGGAAGACCCATTCCAGTCCTCCTGGGCTTGTGCATGTCCCTTCGCTGTGCCCCAGGTCACCTCCACCAGCATCCTGAGACATGTTCTGCAGCAGGATGCAACGCTCTCTGAGTGCCCAAAGGAAACTCAGACATCCATTTTGAAAAATCCCTCTCCACTTCATTGAAAATCACTTTGCTAAATTAAGCATGTACACATCAAACATACATGTGAGCAAAAACTGGAAAAAAGGGAAATATGGGTATATCGGGCATGTCTTTCATTATATTTATTAAATGTAGTTAAAAAGAGGACTAGAACCTATGGGAAAATGCTCAGCAATAGAAGTCCGTTTATTTACAGTCAAAATGAGAGACAAAGAGAGGTTCAGAGCAGAGTCATGGGCTATATCTCCTGCGTATCTTCTCAGACAATGTGAAGCCACCCACGTGCACCGTCTTGGAGTGATATGTGTTGCCATTTACCACATAAGTCTTCATATTCACTGCAGTCCGTAGCCAAACTTCCAACTTGCCATTCAAAGCCAGCAGCTCCCCTCTCCAAGGTCTCCAAGGGCCATGATGACAGTTGAGCTCTAGTGGGACCTACAGCTGCCCAGCTAAGCACTGTGAGTCACAGGAACGGGGCAGGCACTGTACAGTTCCTTCCAACAAAGAACGATGCATCCAGAGGGTCATCGTATCCACAAAGACACACGAGACTTGCCTACCTTAATGCAATAAATTCCTCCGACATAAAAGATGCTCCACATATGGCAATAGCCTAATCAGGCAGCTGACTCATAACTGTTGGGGAAAAGAGAGGAGACATCAATACAGCATGCTATTTTTATTTTTTGAGTGGTGCTCTGTTGCCGTAGGGGACATAAAGAGCTCAGGGAGACATGTTTCTGTATTGGATCAGCACAAGTTCATTTTACCGTATTCTTCCATCTCGCCCTAAGGAGCTCCAGCACCTTCAGCCTCCTCCACCCTCTCCCCAAACCACGGAGCAGCCTCAGATGACTGGCCCTTTCCTCCTAGCACAAGCTCATGCCTCTCAATCCTTTCTCAGGCACCATGGCTCTTGCACATCAGCCTGTGTGCATCTGCCACGAGGTGGGTCGGTGCTGAGCCCTCCATGCCGCAGGTGGTTGGAGCGGTGGCAGTGAGAGGGGGGACTGCAGCGACTCCTGCATGCCCACCCCCCTGCCCAGACTCCACAGGGCTCCTGCCTGCATGGACAGGGGGACAGGGACTGCTCCCCGGGCTGGGGACGGGGCATTTCCCATCCCTACCGGAGACCTTGGGGTGGGAGGCACACGGAGCCCCGCATCCATGCTGAGATACATCTAAATACAACTACCAGGAGAATGGCAAAGCAGCCTTTCATTCAGATGTAGCAAAAGAATAATGAGTTCATTAGATACCAATTGATTGATAAAGAGGGATTTATTGAAAGGTCTAATGTGTGTAGCCAAAATTAGTTTGCCATGTAATTAACTAAAAATTACTTAGGCAATGCATTCTTAATTATTATCTTAGTACAGCCAACTTGTAAGAAATTTCAAGCATTTAATTGGCATTTGATAGAATAGCTATAGCAAGCTAATTAGGTACCAAATTATGGAATGCGCTAATTGATATTTAATAAGTATGTCAATTGGTATCTAACTAGCCAATATGTTATAGCTATCTTGGAATATGTCAATTAAGTGCCTAAAGATCTCTTTCAAGTAGATTATAAATGTAATCTATTAAGGATGTAATTTGCAACATTTTTTGATTATGGATTGTAACTTATTTGCTTCCCAAACATGTTATTGCTATTCGCAGACTCATTCATACAATATAACGCACGTAATTTTGCCTACATGAGCAACTTTGACAACTGATATTTTCCTGGGCTACACTCCTCTCACTTACGCCGGTGTAAAGATTTACACTCCCTTCACAGGACCCAGAGGGGGACATCTGAAATACATACCAGCGCAACAGCCCCAGTCAAACTTGACGGAGCTTAAATTGTTTTTGCTGCAATTGGTGCCTACCCGCAGGATTTTGGTTACTGTCGACGGGTGGTGAACTGGAGAGGGGCCAAGACTACTGGCACGACCAGCTCGCCTGCAGGGTGGTGGCACTGGCTCAGCCCCGAGCCCTTTGACGTGTGGTCTTGTTCATCATCAGGAAAAATCAGGGCGATGCTATTGAAGTTAGTGGCATTGCACAGGTCTGGACCAGGGGAGAGGTTTTTCTCTGCAAGTTTGTTTCCTCAAAGATCATAAAAATTGCTGCTCTCGGGACAGGAACGAGAGGGGGTAGTGCATGAGAAGCAGCTTAATTTAAAGGGTAAGATGTCCTCAGTGCCTCTCAGGAGGCAGGCATTACATCTCAGGATGTCAGGCTAGCTCGCTTAGCTCCTAACAGGATTTACCTGTTACTTGAACACTCCAGTCAGCCTGAATCCCCAGGGAATTTCACTAAAGAGTTAATTTAAAGCACGGTGATGACCATGGTTATTTTCTTTTGATTTCTTTGATACAAGTTGCCATTTACGCTATGCCTTCTGAGGTCTTTTCCCTAAAGCAATCCACACATCTCTTTGTATCATGTGTAAGTATAAGGTTCGTATTATGAGAGGTGCAGCACATAACATTAGTGTTGTAGCGATCTGAGCACTTTATCTTCATGAGTAAAGTACCCAGCTGCTCTTGAATTCAACTGAAAAAAATATGCTGCCACTCGTAACAGCAATACATTTTCAGTTACTAATAACAACTGTTGTCATGGAAACAGCCGGTCCAGCATGAATGTAAGGATTTGCTTTCAGGTCAGTGCTGTATTAGTCAGCAGCCTTTCAAAACCTCATCTCCCCGGCACAGAAGTCTCCTGTCCAATTTACTCTCTACAGCACTTTTTCTCCATTGTGAATTACTCAAAATTAATTACATTTTATGACAATTGTGCGCAGCTCCTTTTCAACTCTACTCTTTGTATAATTACTTGAAAATGTTTTACAGAGGCCAAAAGAAAATTTCATAACTATATCCAGGTTTGGGAGGTCTTTTTTTTTTTTTTTTCTCCCCACAGGAACAGTAACAATAGTAATAGGCTGAATTATTGTTATGATCATTAATAATAATAGACCATTTGGTGTAGAGATGGGCAAGCACTTGGGATGTGTCTAGGTTCCCTACCCCTTTTGGGGTCTGTGAATCGCCTGGGGAAAGGAGCAGTGCAGGGGGCTGCAGTCCCTGCTGTGTCCAGCACGGCTGGGGAAGGGTGCGTGGGTGCCCGTGCTGCTTCCCCTGCTGTAAGGCTCATTTCGAGCCCCCGTGGTGGACGTGGGTAAAAGGAGTTCGCTCCATCCCAGCCCTGTGGGCTCATTTCTGCAATTTCCATTGATCCCATGGACAATCAACTGGAAGAAGCCAACGTCCTTCAGCTCCCAGCCAACCACGACGTGGCCACAAAAGGCTCCTTCCCCACTGGAAAAGCAATGCCAATGGACACTGGCTGTGGAGCCCAAGTCTGGGCTTCTCACCAGAGCAACCTTCAGGCTGGAGTTAGGCTCCCAGAAGGCACTTCTGGCTTTCAGAGGTGTCAAACACCCAGAGCTCCCGTTGATGCCAGCAGGAGCAAGAAGGTTTTCAGCCCTCTTTACAGTCTGATTTAATTCGTCATGGACTGCTCTGCCTCTCCCACCAGAGAGAAGCAGTCCCATTCAGAGTGTGGGCACACCAAGCCTGTGAGCCCCCTGCTCCTTCTCACGTACCTCTCAAAGCTCCCTCCTACACAGACATATCCCTGCTGTTTCCTGAAAGGAAGAACAAAAATTTGCATTTAATTTCTACCGTTCTGGGACAAAACTTGCTGGAAAATATCCCCAGACAAATGGGCTGATGCTACTCCCATACATCACCCGTGGTATGGATTTCTCATGCAGTGAGGAGCAGGGTTTGGTCCTTCTTCCTTCCCAGTCCTGCTCCATCCAGTTTCTTTTCTTGTAGAACTGCTCCTATCCCCATTCCTGTGCATTTCCCTTCTCCTCGGTACTTTTATTTTTCTCCACAGTCAATTCATTTTTTCCTCTGTTTTAAATATAATAACCCCAAGACCGAATGAAACCACTGTATCCGTTATTCCAGGGATGGACAGACAGCCCTGGCTGGAGGGTGAAGTCCTTGCCTTGCTGTGGGGATAACTACGTGGATATGGTAAAAATTAGCAAGGGGCTAGTGGTTCAGGAAGGTTTTCTGACAAAAGAGGCAGAATACACTTTTTGGGAGGGAATGACAGATTTTAGGGGATTTGCAGATTTCAGCAAATTTTGGTGCTTTTGCGCGTTTTGGGTGCTTTTCTTGGGGGGTGCCCTATGGTGGGGACATGTCCCTGTCTTGGAAAGCAGGTCCCAGATCTGCATGGGAGGATGGAAGGAATAAAGATGAAAGACATCAAGACCCTTAGTCAAAGCGTTTCTGATCTGGAGTCAAACTTCTCCAAAGGCATAGCTTTTGGAGTGGAGGGCAGGATTTTGGGTCAAAAGCTGCCAAGGGAGGAAAGGCTCTGAGTTCGGGGTCAAGATGCTGCCAACAGAGAGGGGACAAAAAGGACTGAAGGGATCCGATCTCCGAGCAAAGGGAGTTTGCTGTACACCTGTGAGGTCTGTCTCCAGTGCTGCCTCCTTCACACCTAACCCAGCAAGGGTGAACAGTGGAGACAGTTTGCTTAACCTTGAATACTATGTAAAAAATCAATACCGATAATGATAACGGAAAGGGAAGGAGCCTGGCAAAGATTGCTGAAGAAATGTTTGATTTCTCATTTCACTCAAAGCCCTGCTCACCCAGGTGGAACACATGGTCTCACCGTTTGCCTATTAACCCGACCCTTATTGATTTATTCATGGGTGCTTCGAGGGGTTGAGGGTTGCCGGAGGTACTGCTGTTATATCCCAGGCCATAGCTAGTGCGTTCTCTGCACAAAATCAGGCTGTGTGCTAGGTGGATTAGAGTAGCTATGTCAGATTTGTTTTGATATTGTTCATATTACCTGAAGCACAGAAAGGCATTCTGGTTCAAGGGGCCCCCTCTGCTCTCAGCAATCATCCCTTTCACTCAGGAAACCCTCCTCCGAAGGAATCACACCATCCCAGGGAACTCTGGGTGGCTGGAGTTGCTCAGAGACACTTTAATAGGGATATTGCAAGCTTGCACGCAAAGTTTGTGCCCAAAGCTGAGGTGCACACCGCATCCAGGAGGTCTCTGCCACCCTGCCCAGAGCTGTCACAGCCCCAGCCCACCCAGAGCTCTACCTACTGCTCCCCAAAGGTTTCTTCCTTCTCTGCATGGGCAGGCCAGCCCCTTCCTCTTGCTTCCAGATAAAAATCAATAAATGTAGGGCAAAAATGAATAAAGGTATAAAACCACGAACACTTCCTTCTCTGGGTCATTGGTGAGAATATTTAGGAGGTGCAGCAGCATCTGAGGGTCTCTCTACTCCCATGCGTTAAGAGGAACTGAGATGGGTCAGTACTTGCTGGGGAGATGCTCAGGCACACTTACATGATGGTGAAGGGCTTAGACCTGTAGTTCTTCACCCTCAGATGGCAGCCTGGGCAGGGATTAAGATGCCAGCCCAAACTTTGGGCTCTCTGTGCTGATGGTGAATTCTGCCGAGGGGGGCCCTCGTGTCCTGCCTCAGCTCCAGCTCCAGTAACCATGTCCTTCCTTGTGAAAGCCATCAGAAAGCCAGCTGACTTAAACTTCTGCAGCCATTGGACCACCCTGCAGCAGTGATTTTAGAAATCCCTGCTCATTCCTGTATCATTTATTGTTTACTCAGTAATACTCAGGCCTTTATCAACCATACATGGAGTAAACTGATATAAAACATTGGTAACTGGAGTTTCAAAAAGACATTCTTCTAGAATAATGCAAGATACATCTCACGTCATCCAAAATCTCTTTCACTAGCCAAAGGAAAAGAAGGAAAAAACTAGCCTAGAAAATACAACCACCATGCCTCCACCTCAGCTAGAAGATATCTTGCAAGATAAACATGTTAAGAACCTAAAAATATAACACGAACATGACATGTGTCCTGAGAGCAGTCCCAAAAGGTCTGAGATACCCAAATGCCCAGTCTGGCTCAGCCTGTCAGCACTTGCCCAGCTGTGCTCTGCACTTCACTGCAACATCTGGGACTTTACTGCTGAGATATCCCTTGATTTGGAGAAGATACAGATTTTATTCATAGCTCAGTACTTTCTACTTTTTTATTATTCTGTTATATGCTCTGAAAAGCTTGAAAAAAGTGTCCTGGACAAGGTGCAGATGAAGTTTTTTTCTTACCAATGTGTCGTGCGTTGAAAACCAAGATGACGACAAATCGAGAGCGAAAAGAAGCCTGGCTCTTATATAATGTACACCATGTGCTGAAATAAACGAGTCTTCGAAATGATAATGTCCTTATCCCCCAGGCCTGCTCTGCCGTGAAGCTGGACTTCTGGAGCAGGAGTTACATCTGCAGCTCTTTATATATGCTGGAGTTTTTCCCTTCTCCCTTTTTGAATTTGTTTGCAGACCGTAATGGGATCCTTTCTGGTTCTTCCTCATATCCTCTGAATTGTTTTATAGGAGTGAAATGGAGGTTTTTGATATATTGAATATATTTAATATTTAAATGCTGAGAATTTGCAGGACAGAGCAGAGACTGCCTCTTGCGATAAGAAACATTATTATTGTTGTGAAGAATTCCTTTAAGATTCCATCTTAATCATTCTGCTATTGAAATGGGAGAATAAAGTAATAAATGGTTTGAATAGACTTGATTAAAAAGAATAATTATATTCCTTGGGTGGGTTAAATATATAAACTCTTTGTGGTTTTGCATTCTTCTAGCATTTGCCTGTTAGAATGAGCTTTTCTTTTCAATAAGCGCATGCCTCGCATGCGGGAAGGAGAGAGTCCTCTTAGCAATGAGGTTTGGGTCCTCAGTGGCCTCTGCCATGCTCTGCTCTGGGCAGAGGGAGGGCTTGTGGCGAGCAGCAGCCCCTCACCTGAAGCAAGGCACTGCCAATATTTTCCTGCCCTGCTTTGGGGCCAGATTTCTACCAGAAGGATGCTCTGACCTGTGGGACATGCACCCCCTCCTTTGGGATCTTCCCTCTTTCACCACCTCTTTGGGGCAACCGCAGTGGGTCCAGATGCCCGTGGTGGGTTGTGCTGCAAGGAGGAAAGACCCATGGTGCTCCCCTCTCCCTTGGGGGAAGCACCCCCAGGAATCGAGGCAAAAGGGAGAGGTTTCCCATCGGCAGCGACTCCCTTGCCAATGTTGGCAAGCTGTAGAGGCTGAAACAGCCGGCTGAATACCCCTCAAGATGCTCACCCGGGCACCCTCTGCCATGCACAAGCTGTGCAGCAGCACAGACATGGCCTCCACCTTCCCACTGGAGGGGACTGGGGAAAGGTGTTTCCTTTCTGCCGGGAATCCGGAGATTGCAACATTTTATTGCGCCCTGAGTTAGGAGGAAATTCAGGCTATTTTGCAAAATCAAGTGTTTCATGGTGCTTCTTACTAGTGTCCTGAAATTTATGTAGGATGATGCTTCAGGTGAAACATTCTCACCTATCTGCAGTGATGTGTGCACCTTACTGAAGTGTCTAGCATTTTGCCTAGTACAGCTTCCTCCTCTACCTTAATTCCCCATTGATAGATTTCCAAAGATGAATATACAATGGGCAAAAATCCAGATGTCATTGAATCACCATTTCCTGAAGGAAGCTGCTCTTCTGGAATTCATCCTCACTGCAAAAGTCTCCTTTTAACCCTTGCAGTGCTGGGTCTCCCAGGTCTGTCTTTCTCTGCTTTGGTGCTTGAAAACTTTTGCTAGTGAAGAATTTGCTTCCAATCTACATTTTCCTTTCCACTCACGTCAGAGTGACTGCCTATCTCCCCCTTCCCCTGAAGATCTGATCGTAGATGCTATACTACTAAGGCTTCATTATTTTTACAAAAATCTACTCCAGTACAGTATGAAGTGTTATAAATAATTGAAGAAACAGTAGAGTTGTCAAAATAAATGAACAAAGTACACTTTGAGATGCATGCTCTTGGCTTATTTGGGGTTTATTCAGTTGGCAGTTGAATCTCAGAATTCAGTCCCTGGAAATACCCACCCGAAATGCAACCGGTGAGGTTCAGCCACCTACCAACAAGGAACCTTTGTCTTTCCTCCAGAGTCATCTAGGAACAGGGCTGGACATCAAATATTGTGTGTAAAACACCAAGTGCCAGTCTCCTCTTGGCCTTCCCAGGGAAAGCAAGGACCAAAACCTCATCCAACCATGCATCCAGAAGTTAGCAAGACCTCTTGTATGGTCTGCTTTGTGTGATGCTAATGTTCCAAGTGAATGCCTCATTGCTCTGCACAATAAACCTTCTTCTCTTCATTAAACGCTCTTTTCCAGAAGGTCTTCTTTGTCGCCATGACGACAAATAAATTGCTTCTTGTTCACTGAAATCTGCTAAAAAGCTCGTTATTAAGCTAATGTGCCCAGGGTGGCAACACAGAAGAGGAAGACAGTCCTACTTCAGCAAAGGATGCTTTCTTCTTGGGTTCCCATGTGGACACCACTTCTCTGGGGTCTCTCAGTATGACTGCTCTGGGCATTGCTCTCATTTGCTTTCAGAGATATTTAAAAAAATTGAAGACATTTCAGAGAGAGAGGAGGAAAAACTCTTGAGTGTGAGCCAAAGACACTGATAACTGCCTGCTCACCCTTTCCATCTGTCTCTCTGTCTACTGCTGTACTCTTTCCAAGCACACTGAAACTCCCATACCAGGGTTCGTACTGCCCTCCAGCACATGGAAACCCAGACGGTGTCCCAAGTGCTGGCGCCAGTGCCACCACTGTCCTACTCACCATCACCTCCAGCTTCCCCACGGCCTCCCCATATGGTGCTGCAAGGGGGAAAGGACAACATGGGGAAAAAGACGTAAAATGAAGTGCATGTTGGGGAGCTGTCTGTCATGCTGGCAGGGACCTGTCATCCTCGTTGGGGTGAGGATCTGAGCAAGCTGTGGTGCACGTTTCTGAGGCCTCTGGTTCATTGTCTTGGAGAAAGGACCTGAGAGCCGTAGTGCAGCTGAATGTGGTATGGGTGAGCCTTATGAAAATCCCCAGGAGATGATGATGATGTCTTCTCATGGGTTGCCAACACCATTTAGCATTTCAGGGTTAGCTTGTTCCTTTACCAACCACAGTATTTTTTACCGGCTTTCTTGCTCTCCCCACAATCCAAAGTGCTAAAAGGTCCCGTGAGAGTAAATGGTGAGAGCTTTCATGTGGTTACTGTCACTAGGGAAACCACTTCCTTGTGATTCACATGTTCTGTGAGTCTCTCTTCGTTTCTCTCTGCATTCAGAAAGGTAATATTGTGCTGGTACGTGTCGGGGGGATGGGGCAGGGAACAGGCAGAGGCAGCAGGAAAATGTATTAGCATGCAATTGATTGCAAGGTTTTGGAAAAAAACTGAGCATTGTGCCAGAGTGAGGTAGAGCTAATCACTAGGAAAGGGTAAGTATACAAAACTAGCAAAAAAAATCCAACTGACTGTGTGGGACTCAATGCGACAGTCGTCGTCCCCCCCAAAAAAAAAAAAAAAAAAAAAAGCCTTCTCTCCCCTTCTGGTATTACTTTTCTTTTCCTTTCAACTTGATCACAAGTGTTTGAGCCCAAAATGAACAAAATTAAACCAGGCAGACAAATTGCCACCATTTCTCTTCTCTTCCTGAGATCAGCCTGGTGGGAAGTGTCCTCTGCCCGCCCGGGTAAGTGGGTCAGGAAGGGGTGGTTTGCCCCGCAGGTCACCGAGATGCAGAGGCACGGCGCTGTGGCTAGTGGCAGCGCAGCAGTAACACTGGGGCTGATGCTATCAGCTGCTATGAGAAAGTAACGGCTGGCATATTGGAGGGGTAGCAGAAACTCAGGATTTGGAGAACACCTCAAAATGCACACGTATTTGAAGATTGGAGTCCAGGAACTGGTTTCCACAGATGAGACCAGAAAGCCCCTGGTTCTTCCATGTATCTCAGCCTCCAGGCTGTGGCCAGGATAAAGAGCCGCAGATAGTGATGCTTTCTTCAACCACAAGTGAAAATACTGATTCTTGCTTACAGAAAAAAAAATAATACTATCCATTGCATTAAGAGAAAAAATTTCATGGAGATTAGTTTTGATCTAAAACAAGTTACCTATTTATATTAGTTTTTGCCAAACATGTCTTCTTTCAGAGGAAAATTGTGATTTAGGGGAAGTAAAAGAATAAAACATCTGAAAACAGAGAGGCTGCAGTCAGCCCTCAGCTCAATCAATCTCACACTGTACTCCTAGCACAAGGGAAGCCACCAGGTCCTTTAAAGGGTTCCCATGTAGATCCTTGAGATGGGGACATCTGTCCTGGAGCTTCATTTCATCCATGGGTCCGCTCTATCCCTCACCTCCCTTCGCAACAAACACCTTGCTGAAATCAGCTTTGTGCTGGCTCAATTTGCCGCCCCGCAAATTGAGTTAGCATCCAGATATCTTTTATAGCCATAGAAGGTGGGTGCTTAAATCAAATGAAGATGAATATATTTGCTGACATATAATTGTTTTCTTTAGAAATTGAACTCAGGTCTCTTTACATCTGAACATTAATGCTGGGTGACGATTGTTTGTGAAATGTCTTATTGTTTCTGATGAATCCTATGAAAAGTGACATTCTTGATTATTTTACCATGCAGTGGATTACACTGGGTTTTACTGCTAAGCAGTATTGATAGACCTTGTGCTGTCTTTTACCACTTAGCTGCTACTAATAAATCAGAACTTGGTTTCTTCTCCATGTGCTGAATCCTTTATCATGCACAAATATGAGGAAAGAGAGCTTTGGATGTTACAGCTTCCCCGGGGGTATTTTCCTGGCAGTGGCCTGCCCCAAGGAGTTCGGTGGAGGACTGGAGATGTTGGTGCTGCTCCGACATGGGGCTCGAGGAGGGAGTCCTGGACACCTTCCTGGTGGTGGAAGCAAGGTGTGACCATCCATGGTGGCAGGGGGACATTGGTGGCCACACTCAGCATTCCCAAGGCTCCTTCTTCGCTCATGGGATTTCAAGCATTTCTGCTGGTATTCTACACGGCTGCTGAATTGGAGGCACAGGGCTTGGCAGAGGCATAGTCTGGTTCCAAAAGGGAGATCTCAACACCTCTTCACCTGCCAAGGCTGGAGTTACGGCTGCCTGACCTGCAACATTTCAAGCAGGAGGCAACAGAAAAGCTTCGGAAGTGGCCGTGATGTTTCTCATATTTGGGAGATGATATGTGCTCTGAGATCCTGCTTTCCCGTGACAAACCCACAGCTAAAGGAAAGCCAGACACAGGGAAATTTGAGAGGATGGGAGGGTATAATGTGCCCCACCCCAGAGGCCAGGGGTACCCTCCCTCCAGCCATGGTGGTGTGGGGGCACCAGCGGTGCTCGGTGCCGAGATGCCAGCAGCAGCGCTCAGGGCACAGGACCCCGTGGGCAGCCGGGCTGCCACGGCTCCAGTGGTAAATCTCCCCTCTGCCAAAAAGCTCAGCCCCCAGCCCAAAGCTAAGCTGGGAGCAGGATCCTCAGGCTCGAAGGCGCTCAGTGCTGCAGGCTCGCAGAAACACGCTGGGGCTGGGGAAATCCCCGGGTGCCGCCGGGGATGGCGGTGGCTGTGCCTCACGGGTGGCCATCCCATGGGGGCTGGGGATGAGCTGGTGTCTGCTGCTCACAAACCTCAGGGTCTCCAGGAGCAGGTAAGTGATCAAAGAGGGAAAGCGAGAAGAAGCACACACGCACGCCTCTCCATCCCTCCCAGCCTAATTGAGCTAATTAATTTAGCAAAGATACAGTGCACCATAATTTGCCTAATTCAGTAAGAAGATACGCAGCAGCAAAAAGTCCTGCTAGCAAGGATCATCTTCCAGCGGGGCTGGTCCTGCCAGGGGCTGAGCACCCTCCAGCACCTGCAAAACCCTTGCAGGTTCCACCAGACCCGTCAGTGCCCGTCGCAGGCTCAGCACCATGCCGTGTCTAGCCCCTATGGAGCTACAGATTGAAAAAAAAAAAAAAAAAAATGTTCCTCATCGCAGAGGCTGCAATTTCTAACCTGAATGAAGTCACTTGAAACCAAGCCTCTGATTGTCAAGAGCAGTTAAACCCTCATCTGCTCTCGCTTGTTTATTCTCCCAGCGTTAGGGTCCCTTTCCTGTTGTGATTAGAAAGCTCCACATAAGGGGGTTTGCACAGATGCCCCTCTTCCAGAGGCTGCTTTCCTGCCCGCCTTGTTTTTTCTCTCTCTCTTAATGAAAATGTTGTGTGCTCATCAAAGAAGTGTTTCTGGATACGGATAAAGATGTGGAAACTGCCATAATAGAAGACTGAAGTTAACAGGCAACTGCACGTTGATTAGAAACCATTAAAAACCCTTCTGCAACTGGCACCGGTGTAGCAAAACAAGAGGGACTTCTATGCTGAAATGGAATGCAAAATAAAAATTACATCTAGCTGAGGTCATTTCTTGCATGATGTATCTTGGGAAAAGAGGGGTTTCTCTTCTTTCCCTGAGATATTCAGAAATTCAAAATAAAAGCTTTTAATTTAGGCGAGTGTCAAGGCAGAGCAGCACAGGCAGGATCCGGTATTAATTTCGCCTTGATTTTTTTCTCCTTATCTGGCAATCCTTAGGAAAAAAAAAAATCTTGACATTTTTGTTTCCTTATTTGCTTGTCTTCTCAATATGTCAAGAAAGAGACAAGATTATAACACAATCTCTGCTTTCAGCAAAAGACATATATTTGCCATCCAAACAGGCTGGTTTTTCCCTTTTAATGTAAGCTATCACATTTGCCCAAGTTATTACTATAGATGTTGCAAGCCACATCTATTTTAATCAGCTTGTTTATGAGTATCTTTACATTTCCAAATTGCACAGGAGCTCTCTTGCTAAATATCCTTTTCTTTTTCAGGTAAGATAATTTCTAGGACAAAATGTCAGAAAGCTCAACACATCCCTTCAATTACTGTTGTACAGATTTTCTCTGAGCTACTGGACAATAAGTAGCTTTCAGGGAAGCATTAAGTAGATTTGCCCTCAAGGGTTTGCATTTCAGTAGAGTGACAGTTATTTTTGTAAATACAAAAAAAAAAAAAAAAGAAAGAAAAGAAGGAAAAAAACATACATAACGCCTTCCCCCAGCCCCAATAAAATAGACAGACATGGGCTAGACAACTGCTTATTATCTGAGAACCTTGAATCAGATAGGAAAACCAGAGTTTCTAATGTCTTCAAATGTCACAGCATTATGATTTATACCAGTACACAGTGTACCATGCTTCATTATAGAGAAAAAAAAAATAAAAAATTGAATTACAGAGCTAATGTCTTCCCCCTTTTTTCAGATGGCTTCGATACTAGTCTGAGGATATAAAATACATCATTAGTTGTTTTTAAGCTTGTCTCTAATGATGAAAAAAATAATGGGGCATGAAACCCAGACTTAACAAAACAAAAATACAAAACACAGCATTTTACAGGCTTTACGTAAACATAATGTGACAATGCACTTCCTTTCATTCTCTGCTATGACAGTTAATTCCAGACCAGGAAAACTGTCAAAAATGTTTAGTTCTGCTTGGGTTGAGTTAATTACAGGCCCTGGGGCTGTGTTGACTTTCTCCTGCTAATGGCACTGTGCTACAGGTAAAAATCCATTTGCAAGAATGTTTTCAGAGCTACAGATCTAATTTACTGAATATCAAATATTTATGCCATTGCAATTAAAGTGACAACGTTCCACCCCTCTTCACCATGCAAGCTCAGGCTTTTTAATAGAATTTATTATACAGTAAACATTTGGTAAAAAGTTTTGCTCGAGATTATAATGTAAAAGCTTTGAATATTTTATTGATTTTATTTCTTTTGTTGCACTCAATCCCTATCAACACTGGAACGTTATGAACTTCTGCAGCACATAAGACCATTTTTTACTGTCAGAGCCTTAGAAGCTTGGATGTGAAGGCTGGGGCCGAAGGACGGAGGCTTCATCATCGCTGCAGCCTTCACTGTCACGCGGGGAGGAAGAGGAAGAACAGCGGCGAGGAGGGACGAAGTGCCAGGAGAAATCTGCCAAGGCAGGAGCTGTAGCACAAGGGAAATAATTTTTCCTCATTAGATAAATAGGCAAGTGGATTACTCCTGATTCACGTCGGGGTCGGTAGGACCCACGGGGGGACTTCCCCGGCGGCGCGGGATGCCCATGGCCACCCGTGTTACGGCATGCTGGTGGATGGACCTCTGCTTCCCGCAGGAGCGGTGGAGGTTTTAATGAGCACCTTGGAAACCTGCGAGGCTAATGAGGCTCTCGGTGATGTAGGCGAAAGCGGAGGGTGTCCAGGCAGGGGAGGGGTTTGCTTTCTCCTTTGCTGTTTTGGTTTGGTTTTTCGATGGCAGGGATCAGGTTGCAAATTCTGCACTTAGGGCACTTTGTGCAACTGCGTGTAGCCATCCCCATTCTTTCCAGAAGAGCATTTGCCCGTTATTTGGCTCTGTTCACCATAAACCTGGTAGGTAACTATTATTCTTTTTCACATGAAAGACTTGACAAACCTGCTCAGGCTTATTTGCTTTCACTGAAGGTATTTTTAAATTGCAGAGAGAAAAACAACAACAAAAAAAATTGGTTCTGAGCACCCGTTTTAAAAAGCAGCTTTTGGTTAAAATCCTAAATACTTCCTGCAAAGAAAAGGGCTGTACAAAAGGCAAGGAAACGGGATGAGGGGCCACCAAAAGTTGCCGGTTCTGCTTTAGGAGCAGCCGATGGCTGTAACATCCACGCCAGCCCTGGCCGGTGGCCTGAGGCTGTTGGATTAGGGATGTTATAGGGATGTTAGCAACATCGCCCTGCCCTGTTCATCCGTTCAGCGGCTTGCTGTCCGTGAATTTGTGCCAGCCCTTTCTGACCCCGTTGGTACCACCTGCCTCCACAGCCTCCTTGGGGCACTCAGCTCCGAAAGTCTGTTGTGACAAGCAGTGCTTCCTCTGACTTCTGTTTAAACCAATCTCCCACCAGCTTTATTGAATTCCCCTTGAGCTGCTCGGCAGCTTCTTGCTCTCTGCACTGCTCCTTTGTCCTTTTGCCTCATTTTTATGTAGTTATCTTCTCGATGCCAAACACGCACGTAGCGGGGCGATTCGGCTTGCTGCCCGTGCTGACCGGCCAAGCCTGACCGGGCAGAGGGGATGTCCCACCGCTACTTTCTCAATCAAGACTAAATCATCACTGCTCCTCACGGGTTGTAAGGCTGGTCGCTCTAGGACACATCTTCTGTCACACCCAAAAGTGCAATCTCTTCATCTGAGCCCAATGAGGCACCGACCTGGCCTGTGCGTGGGTAGCTGACATTTCCCACAGTCGCTACCTGGCCTAAATTTGCAGCTTTACTCATCCTACTTAGCGTTTCCTCGCCACTGTTGTCAGGGTCATATCGTCCTGTAGCACATTTTTATTATTAGACCTCAGGTTTTCCACCCACAGGGATTCCCCTGTCCACCTTATATTTTAGTGCTTTTCTTCTTTATATTATCACATGCCCTGCCACCTTCCCACCATCCTGCTCTGTCGTTCCCATAATGCTGGTAACACAGCAGCCCTGCATTTCTTGGATTATCCCCCCTCCACCAGCGCTCCGCAATGCCCACCAAGTTGGGACTGGTGTTGATGCCAAGCAGCCTAAGTCCCTGTTTTACCTGTAGACCTCTGATGTCGGCACAGGAGCTTGTGGAAGTTTTTGCTATGGCGCTGGTGCTTCATGCTAAGGCTGCCAGTCAGCTGGATCATGGGTCGCCTCATTTGCCACCTTTGTTTCTTTTAATTGCGATGCTCATGCCCCACTGGCCCTTTTGGAGGTGCATCGAGCTGCATCCACCAAGCTGAACAGCTCAGCTGAGCCAGGTGCTCTTCCTCGCCTGTCAGAAGTCCCCAGTCCCCAGCCTAAATATGCCCCTAGGACCCCTTGGACCATGCTATCACCCTGGCTCTGCCATGATTAACGTGCAGTCCGTCCCTCCTGTCCTGGATCCTCAGCTCCTACCTCTGCTAAATCACTCCTCTGTGCACCATCATCTCACCTTCACAGCGAGCCTCCCGACTCCTGCCTGTCCCTCAGACCTCAGGTGTGGCATCGCAGTATCACTGAAGGATGTTGCTGTGGTGGTCGTGGAAATCATCCCCTGCCAAGCAGGCTGTGTTTAACCTCCAGGACAGCCTTTGTATTCTTGCCTACATCCTTGGTATCGCTATGGACCACAAGTACCAGCTGTCCCCAGAACTGTGCTAGTAATTTATCTGGACCTCTCCTGAGGTCTCCTCCCTTTGTGCCCAGCAGGCAAATACCCAGAGTCCCGTCTGATGCCACAGAGCAGCACTGTGTGTCTAATATTTGCATTTCCCAATGCCACCACCTGTGTCTCCTTATCTTATAGGATCCTTTCTGCTGTGGGAGCGTCCTTGATGTAAGAAGACCTTGGAGGGCAACTCTCAGCTACCTGACATCCTCCCTTGCCAGCAGATTTCCTCCTTCTCCGGTATTTCCACCTTTCTCAGCAGTACAGGGGCTGACCCAGTGGAGCCAGGACTACGATGTGACGTCCCTGCAGACCTTGTGTAGAAGCTGCTGCTCCCCTGAGCCACCCCATTAAGCCTCTCTCACAGCAGAAGAAAAGTGCAGGAGAGAGGGAGGTCACCAGGCACGCTGCACTCTGTGCAATAAATTGGGTAGTCCCCCCGTCCTGGGGAGAGTGGAGACTCCACTCCTCTTGGGCTTTTATTAACTTAATGTGTCTTTAAAGAAGTGATTAAAATCACTTTTATGCAACTCTGCCCTCATTAAATGAGCTAGTAATAGGTAAGAAACACCCAGCAGCAAAGGAGCAGCCCGCAGCCCCCTGACCTGCAGCCCCTTGAGCTGAAGTCCTGCTGTGACCTGGCTGTTCAGCTGCTGCCTTTTATCCTGCCCTGGGTCCAGGCGAGCTCTGCCCCTCAGCAGGGGCACAGGACCACCTCCAGGCTCAGAAACAGAACGGCAAGAAAGTCAGGTGGGTGGGAAAACTCTCGTGTGCTGAGTGGAGAAAGGAGAAGAGAGAAGGAAAGGGATAAAGCAGTGTGGTATCGCAGGGACTGCAGCCAGGAGCTGGGACATCCTTTCTGCTGTCTGCTGCGGTAGGAGCCTGAAGCTGGGCTCAGAGCTGCCTCGTGGAGAAGGTCGGTTGATGAGGAAGCTCACTGCCATCTCGATGCCTAGGCTGTGGGAGGGATGTTCAACCTGAAAAGTCAGGATTTAGGCCATGAGGGAAGAGGAGACCAGTTAGGATGTACCCCAGTATGGGATAATTTGTACGCTGCCTGCCTGCAGGCGGTCTCTGTACTGCGGCAGCAGATGGGATGGAGGGGGCACAGCACGCAGGACCCACAGGTCCCTGCCGTTGGGGCAGCAAGAGGAGAGCAGTGCTGCAGACGGCTGTACAGCCCAACCACGACCTGGCAGTACAAATGACACCGGTCACATCTGTATCTTCAGTTTGCCTGGCCATAGGCAAGGTCGCCTCTGGGTGAAGGATGCTCAGAAAGCACTTGGGTCTGGCCAGGCACCGTGGCCACACTCCTGACAGCACGGGGCTCTCAAGTGCCCAGCACAATGATTACTGTGCTCCACCAGCGCTTCGAGCCACTTGACCTTGAGCCTCCTGCCTCTCTGCACGCCTGAGACAGGCGCTAATCACTTCAAAACCCAACCACTGTCATGTCTTATTGCTTAAACACCAGCTCTGCCAGCTGCACATTTACATCCTCAGCATTGACTCAGCTAATGTATCTGTCATTTAAGCGCTAGTGATCTGCCAGAAATAACGCTTGATACAGGAGCTATCGAGGGTCAGAGACTTGTGGCTTTCAGTTGCAGTCAGCGGTACCTGGTCGTGCCAGGGACCTCTGCCTCTTCTCCTGCCAGCCCTGCTCACGTCCCCTTCCCAGGGATCCTACCACATTCATCTTGACCCTGATCCCATGACCACCCCTCCAAGCGCAACTCATCCCACATCTTCTTGGTTCCAGTTCTTGCCCTTCCCCAGAAGGGCTGAAGGGGTTCTGGACCATCTCACACTACAGAGCATGAGACATGCTGCTCGCCTGCGTCACACGCTGATGGGGCAAAGGAAGATTTCAGAGAGTAAATGTGGAGGTGCCATGGACACACGGACATCCGCTGGAGCATAGATCAGAGCTTCTTTAAGGAGCTACCCTACCTTGCGTCAGTGTCTGGTCCCTGTGTTGCAAGGCTGGTACCTGGAGTGTCCTCCTAAGCTGCCGCAATGGGAAGAGCTCATGCTCTGCCTTTGTCGCTGGCTTGTTTTCATGAAAGTTTAATGCATCTCCTCTCTCTCGCTGGAAGTGAGCTGGATCTTGTGTCCCTGCACAGAACAAAAGCAAGGCTGCATGGCTGGCGAGGATGGAGCTGGTCCTGCCTTCTGCAGCCCCGCTTCTCCCTGCCTGGGACTGAGCAGCACAGCGGAGATAAGAGAAAAGATCTTTGGCTAAATCCTCCCTGCAGGTGAGGCGTGTGTGTAACAAGGAGGCACAGCGCTGCTACTTAAATAACCAGGGCCAGGGCTCAGGGGAGCTTGTCCGAGGTCTTACTGTGCTTTAGGAAGCAGGCGGACTTAATGAAATCTTTCATTCGTCAGTAAATGCCACTGTATGAAGTGTAATTAATGGATTTACTAGAGCTGGATGTAGCCCAAACTGAAATATAAGCACTCAGGGAGCCGGCTGGGAGCAGTGTCCTCTACACCGCTTAATTATAAGGTCACTGCCAGAGCGGTGGGAGCTTCACTGAGTCTCCGACTCGGGAGAAATCTTGCCAGCTCTGAAATTTCCTCTGGCGAAGCGGTGGCTTGTCATGGCAAGAGAGCAAAGCACGATGGTGCAGGCAGGTCCCGAGCAGCGAGGCGGTGCAGGGCTGCGGGCAGAGCCGGGCAGGTCAGCAAAGCCCTGGGGTGGGGTTGCACGGCTGTCACTGCTGAGCAGGGCTGTTGGAGCAAGCAGCGTGTCTGGGACATGGAGTCATCCTGGTCTGGCAGTGGGGAGCCTGGCATGCTCCCTGCTCTGGGCGCAAGTGGAGATGTCTGGACTTGGCATCAAATTTCTCCACATCTGCAAGGTTTTGCTTTAGTTCCCCTATGGATCTGTTGGTCTTACGGGTCCTCTGACCTGCAGGTGATGGATGATTGAAGGGCATTGCTGATAAATAGCTCTGAGCTGGTTTCCCAGGCTTAGGTTAGATGGCATCTCATTTACTTTTTGTGCCTTCAGCAGGAGTCAGAGCCCCAATGGCACTGTCTCCTCCCCACCACCCCAGGCAGAAAGCAGTGAATATTAACACGAAGGTCTATTCCTCCCCAGCAGAAGGAGCCTGGCTTGGCTAAAATCAGGCTGGTCTCATGGACACTTCTGGCTTCCTCAAGTCTCCCTGTGACCAAATACATTTCTACTTCTATCCTGAAGTCATTAAGGAGGAGATCAGCCCCTGGTAGCTGAAGGTAAACAGATTCACACATGAAAATGAATCCACTCCCAATAATCATAGAATCCCAGACTGGTTTGGGTGGGAAGGGACCTCACAGCCCATCCAGTCCCACCCCCCTGCCATGGGCAGGGACACCCTCCACCAGCCCAGGGTGCCCAAAGCCCCATCCAACCTGGCCTTGAACACTGCCAGGGAGCCAGGGGCAGCCACAGCTTCTCTGGGCAACCTGTGCCAGGGCCTCACCACCCTCACAGGGAAGAATTTCTGCCTCAGATCCCATCTCCATCTCCCCTCCTGCAGCTTCAGGCCATTCCCCTTGGCCTGTCACTCCCTGCCCTTGTCACCAGCCCCTCTCCAGCTCCATCTTTCCTTGGGTGGTCTCATTTCTCCACCTGGACAACTTATTCAGCTAGGACATCTCTAACTCCCATTTGGCCCCAGCAGAGATGGATCTCCAGTTATTCTACTATGAAAATAATAAATAATGGCCAGAAAATGTCTAGCAATGGAGAAGCCCGTAACCTGCTACATCCCCAAACGAGGATGTGTATTCTCTGCAGCATATTTCAAAAAACCCAAAGCCCATTATGGGGAACAATCAGCAGCAGATTTTAATAGATGCATTTTGCACTCAGCTGTCACCATCTGTGTTTCCCCATTAGAAATGCAGAATGAATGAGCTCCACAATTACAGCTGTGAGGGCCTGGGAGGCCCAGCACAGCTCTGCATGCAGCCATCCCTCCTCTCCTCCTTGGGAAACTCTGTCTCTCCTGCACGGCCAGTTTGCTGCTGGGACCAGTGCTTGAGCAGACCCCGCACCCATCCCATGCACAGGGAGGGTGCTCCCTGGGCATCATCCTGCGTCCCTCATCTCTCCTGGCCAGAGATGTGCAGGACCAGGACCTCCCGCAGGCTGTGGGGAGCCCAGCCCCAGGGTGCAGGGGGACCCCAGCCCCAGGCTGGCACCCCACAAAGCTGCTGGCAGAAACAATGCACGTTGACACGAGGCACTTTCAAAGAAGATTCAGGGGGTGCTCCCCACGTGCCCCAGACCTCAGAGGGTTCCTGTGCACGCTCGCATGTGCTGGTGAAACCACAAAGCAGGAATTGAGGCTGCTGGGAGGAAGCTGTGCCTTTCCCTCCAGCACGATGGCCCGAGCCAAGAGCCAGACCACAGCACCTCTTGGTGCAGGGGCACCCCGGGGTGCCAGCTGGGGTGAGAGACCTCAGATGGGGTGAAAGAAGGGCACTCGGGGTGCTCAGGCTGGGGGACAGGACCAGCAGGCAAGTCGCACCCCAGAACAGCCCCAAGGCGTGTCTGGAGGAAAGAGGGAAGAAGAGGACGTGGATCGGAGATGCCCGGCCACGAAGGGGCTGCTGTCCCCATGGGGAGCCGGGGAGGGGCTCGGCAAGGAGAGGGGCTGAGCTGGAGGAACCTGACAGGATGTGGGAACCCACGAGCTGGCAGGATAATTACTTTTTTAATCAGGTCTTTTCAAAACATCTAATTTTATTACTTTATTCTTCCATTTCAATAGGAGAACGATTAAGATGGAATCTTAAAGGAATTCTTCACAACAGTAATAATGTCTCTTATCGCAAGAGGCAGTCTCTGTCTGCTCCGTCCTGCAAATTCTCAGCATTTGAATATTAAATATATTCAATATATCAAAAAACTCCATTTCATTCCAGAAAAATAATAAAGAAAAAAACCCCACCACATATAACACAAATTTCCCCTCTTTCTGCTGAAAAATATAAATTAAATAACACTCAACCCTTTTTCCTCTCCAAACTGCCTTCTCGGGGAGGGAGCCGGGACAGTGGGGACTGCAGGAGAAACCTCGAGCAGCTGCCAGGCCAGGCAGTAGCTCAGACAGAAGATGAAGCTTTCCAAAGCTCTGGTGCTCCAGATCCCACCCAAGGTGTGCTGCTTGGTTTGGAGGAGGTATGGGCTGGGTTGGTGACTCCCTGCGTGGTGGCTTAGAGACAGCATCTCCATCAGCTTCGGAGGCTGGTGCAGGGAGGAGGTTGTCAGCCCTGGTCCCCAGCGCGGTGCTGGGACCCCAGCTGAGCTGCTGCTGCCCCTGGCCACAGCGCTCCAGCCCTTTCCAGCAATGTCCAGGTCAATGCTTGTTTTGGTCACAACAGGAGACAGTCATTTAAAATCTGGGGTCATCAGAGTGCTCCCAGATAACACAGGCTGTGTTTGCATCCTTGTTCTTCTCCAGGACCATAAACGGTGAAAGGAACAGTGGACAGGAGAGGAGAGGGACAGTCGCAGGGAAGGAGGGATGTGTTTGCTCCGTGATTTCAGGTTGTTCGCAACAGTGCAGCGCTAAGCTTACCTGTCAGAGCTCAGGCTGCTGGGCATGCAGACTAAATGGAAGGGAAAAGGAAAAACCCAAAAGCCTTGTTTTGAAAAAGTGCACACGGAAATAAGATAAAATGTTGGAAATAAACACAGATGACCCTGAGCTACTGTCTCATTCCAAAAGCATGCATGTAATCTCCTACCTTGTTTTGCTTTGCTTTGCTTTTTAAAGGAAAGAGGTAAAACCAAATTCTACTGTGTCAAACATCCTTTGGATGATTTCCCTTCCTGCCCTGATTCTGTCTGGATCTGCCGCAGGAGCTTCTGTGTAACAGTCCCGGGTCTTTCCTGGGACAAAGCCCACATCTCCATTGCCCAGTCCCTGCAAGCACCATGCACAGCTCTGCAAAAGCAGGTGGGAAAAGCTCTGTGCGAGTCACCTGGAAACCGGGCGCTGCTCTCCTGTGTGCCCATCCTGCAGGCCAGGCCCGTTTCTGGTATCTGCCACTGGAAAGATGCCTCCAGGAGCCACGTCTGGCACAAAGGTCTCACGGGAGCAAGGACCAGCCCAGGGGAGCCCTCACCACCTTTGAGAACTGACTCCAGAGGTCTGACGGATAGTTTCATCCCAAGCCTCGGTGAAAGGCGGCGGGAAACAGCAGCTTAGTGATCCACAGCGATTCAGACACTTGTCCCCTGTCATTTCGCACGTTTGCTGAATCGTCCATTGCCCCAGGCAGCTGCCGGGGCTGGTGGCCCGGTGAAAGTCCCTGCATCAAACGTGGCAGCACCCACCCAGGGCACTGCTAGTTTCAGGTCTGAAAACTAAACGTCAGGGCGGTTTCCAAAGCACAGGAGTATCCAGCTATTTCTAAATAGCCAGGGTGAAGTACTTGAGGTTCTTGAAGCGTGAAGGATAACTCAGGTGTTTGACAGCAGGAGCAATCCTCAGCACAGCTGGGCTTAGTCTTGCGGTCTTCCATTGATGGGTTAACTTCGAGGAGCTTGCATAGCTTTGCGGTGCCTCAGTTTCCCCATCACCCAGATGGCATTTTTCAATCCTCCCTTGGGTACCACTTCCCTGGACTGTCTGCAAAACCAACTGTGGGCGATTTGGGGGTGCACATCTGGCCTGCGGATGGCCATTTACTATCAATCTCCAAAACTCCTCCCAGTGCACAGCGTGAACTTTCGAGGCATGATGATCCGGTAAGAAATACCCCCCCTTTCCGCAGTTGACGCAACAAGCTGTCGACAATATCATTTAGTTTTTAAGGTGAGCCCTGACTTTGGATCAGTTATCTAATGACATAATTCTCTTTCTGTCATGGTTTCCCCTCTGCATCGATACTCCCTTAAGATGAGTAATTTTAAATTGATGCCTATCTTTAATAGACTTTCCTCAGGCTCCCCTTACACTAGCTGCCTGAGCTGCTGGTTAGAGATTAAAATCTACTCGAGCCTGCCCAGCAGCAGTTCATCAATGACAGTTGTTTCATAGTTGATGCAAACCCACTTAAAATAAATTCTAATTAAACCAGAAACTGAAATCATGTATTTTTGGAACAGTCCTATGCTGGTGGCACGCTCTGCTCCGCGCTTTGCTTCCAGACCTGTTATTACTCAGTCCCCCGCCTTGTCACTGTAGATGCGGTATCAGACGATGCTAAATAAATAGCGCTTTCATTAAAGTCTTTGGCAATCCGGCAGCAGATTGAATTATTTGCTCTTCGAGGTTCCCTGTGCACGTGAGCAAGACGGGAAAAGGGAAGTGAAAAAAAAAAAAAAACCAACACGACCCGCTCCAGCGCAGCGGGGCAGCACGCTCCCACCCCAGCAAAGCCAGAGCCAGGATCTGTCCTCTCCTCTCCCGGCTGGGTGCGGACCGGGGTGCCTGCAAATGGGATTTAAAGAAATCGGGGCCCTGGGGGAGCCGCCGGCGGTGGCGGGTGCAGCCGGGCGGGCACGCAGTGCTGGCACTGCTCCTCTGCTGGCTCCTGCTCTGGCAGGGGTTGGCACGCCTCGAGGGCTCGCTGCCTGCAGCCAAGCAAGTTTTTGCAAAAAGAAATCTTATCGTTTCTATTAAAAAAAAAAAAAAGCAAGCTTGGGGCAGTAAAACAGTAGAAACACAAAAAATAAAACCTCCAGGAGAAAAACCTTTCCAAAGCCAGCTACAATGCTGTTTGCAATAAAATGTTTCCAGTTTTTTCATTCAAATTTCTTCCCCCGGTTTCTCAGGTCTGCCTCTGGGGGTGAGGTGAGGCTCACATACAGAGCGAGTTTTGTCCCGCAGCTGGGCGGGTGTCCCTGTCCCACAGGAGATGCTGCAGAGACTGGGCTGGGGGCCACCTTCATGCAGGGCATCTGAGTATGCGCCGTTGTCAGAAAATCCTTTGCAGTTCACTCCTAGAGACTGAATCGCTTGTACCACACAGGTAAAACGCAGCACTCGCGCCTGCAGTCCACGCAAAGAGCTGGACACCCGCAACCCCCCCGGGCTGGCGGTGGCCCATCTGGCAGCGGGTCAGGATGTGCCCCGTGCCCCCGCCTGCCCCCGCAGGGACCAGCCGGCCCTGGCCTGCGCTCACCTCCCGTTTGGGATGTGCCTGATGCCCCGGGAGCGGTTACGGCCAGCGGCTCAGTGGATGCAGGGATCACACGGAATTTAGCAAGCAAACAGGGCACAGGTAAAGAAATCGGCGCCGCTCGACACGGACGGACTGGTGGCACCAGCGCCTGGTGGTGGGACAGCAGTGGGGCACCCCGTGGGAGCTGCCTGGTCTCCTTCATCCCCCCCTACCATCACTTCGGCCAGCCTTCTCTCCCCTGCCAGCCCCAAACTCCTCACTTCATCCGTCCCCCTGACACGTAGTGCTGCAGCAAGGAGCTGGGACAGTCTTGCCACCGTTGGTTGTTTTTTTTTTTAGGAATAGTTCCTGCAGCACATGATTTTAGAAATGCAAATGGGTTTGCCTGCAGATTTTCAGGCAGGTGCCAGGGAAGGAGAGAGAGAGACAGAGAGGAATGCTCCGATTTTATCAAAATCAGTTTTCCTGCCCAGGGGAGGATGGAAAACAGCTACTCAGCCTCAGGAAGACGATTCTATTTAAACCACGGGATCATGTTGTAGCTACTTCTTATTTACCAGACTGGAAAGTTACATTAAGAAGTTATCACTTATCTTGCAGGAGAACAGATTAAGAGTGAAGGACCGTTCCCTGGTTTGCATACAGCTGCACTTCCCAGGTTACTAAAAAGACAATTGATGTACCAGTTCAGGAAGAAATATGATTTTCATTATGATACGCAGGCATCAGGGATTGTATTCTAATGGTCCCCTGTCACCAGTGAAGAGCAAAATGGCCTGTGACCACTGTAATGGAAAAAAGGTTTCTGTGATATTTTGCATAGCATGGAGGGCTTTTTGTGTTTGGGTTCTTTTTTTTTTTTTTTTTTTTTGCTTGTGACACCCTGACGGCAGTATTAAAGGGAACGGCACCTATTTTTTCTAGATAAGGAATTTTTGGTCTGGTAGTGAGAAACTTTTCTCCCCAATCACAAAAGTATATTTATATTTGAAATTAACTTTATACTTAACTAGAAGATAAAATAGCGGGTCTGATTTTCAGCTCAGTGGGGGGCTCCTGGGGACCTGCTCTCCACAGACACTTATTTGGGCAGGTGAAATAAGATGATTGTATGAAGTTACCTGATAGCACACCTCTCTTTTGGGATCCCGTCAAGCTTTTCTGACCGTGTTTTAGTGCCCGTGGGCTTGAGGCTGTAGGAAAGCATCAGAGAGCAAAAATTGATGGTTGGGATTTATCCGTTGTCTCCCTTCCCTGTGAAATGTCTGGTTTACAGGGATTGCATCCAAGGCACGTGAGCACCACGACCGGCCCCAGATCCTCGCTTGAACGTGCAGGCACTGACCCCATCCTTTTCCCACAATGCTCAGTCACTTAATGGAGAGAAAATGTGAGAACGGACACTTCACCAAAAGCAGAGCTGTGTTTTGTCACACTAAGTGGGATCCTCTGTCATCCCACTCTTCATGCCTCGTTGGCTGGGTACCAGAACCAGCCAGTCTAGAGGCAGGAACGCACAGATGGCTCACGCCACCCATGTGAACCAATAGCAATATTGGAATATCAGCTATTCCACGCAAATTATTCAGGAATAATGCCGGGGGGGGGGGGGAAATTCCCAGCTGCATTCGTGAATTACAGAAATTCTTAATAATTTATAAGTTAAAGAATTTCACTATTAGCTTCAGCATAACAACAAGAAAGATGTGGAAAATATAGCAGTAAGTGATTTGCTGTGATTCCCCCCCCCCCGCTGTTTAATTACTTGACTGCTGTAAAAACTAAACCAAGTTTCAAAGGTAACTCAAATTCCCTCATCACCAGGCAGCACGCAGCCCTTCCCATCTTGTGAACTTCCAGACAGCTGGGCTGAGCAGCTTTCCTTTAAACCCACCTAAGTTAAAGACAAACAATTTAGGTCCATTGATCTGTAGCTGCGGAGCCTCCTGTTTAAACTTGGGAAGACGGAAGAAGCATAAAGCTAGTGCATAGGATTTTCTTTGCATTGCTTAGATTAAAGGACATCAGGATGAGTGTTTTGTGTGATGATCAAAAGATTTAACACACTCTGCACCTGTCACAGGTACGAGCTCAATTCCTTATAGATAAAAACAGAGTGGAGCTGGCATAGCATGAGAGACTTACAGGAAAGGATGTGCAGGGAGTATATTTAAAGCAGGCTGCATGAATATAGGATTAATGTTAATATTATATGATAAAATGCTAATTTTGCTTAATTAGGCCATTCCTAACACAGAGTTCCTGTTGATCAGAGCACTCCCTAGCAGATAAAGAGGATGATAAGGAATTGTCTTCATGGAAATATGAGAAAGTTTCCAAATACTGATTTGGAAAAAAAACCAAAACAAAACAAAAAAACAAACAGTAAATGGCTTCATAGATCAATGCAGTTTGCACTAAGGCTCCATGGCCTGAATAGGATGGAGTAAACGGGAAATTTTCTCATCTCAATTTGCTGTTTTACTCTTCCACCAGAGGCTCTGACTTGGCCTCCACTTAAACCGGCCCCAAAATTGGACTGGAAATCTGGGGACTGCTGGGACACGAACAGCATGGACGTGCCCTCCCCAGGGCTGACGGGGAAGTGTGTTCCCATGGCCAGAGACTGATATTTCATGAGAGCTGAACTCAGCTCCAGAGATTATCATGTTCCTCGAGGATCCTTTTTCACAGTTTTTACCAATTAAACAAACTCATGCCACCAAGCCATCCCTGCAGCCTCATGCTCGGGTTTTCCCACTGCTATACCTGCAACAAGCCTCAAGCTGAGAAATGATCCATGCGGGGGGGAGAGAGGACCCTGAGCAAAGTGTGCTGCTGGTGGAAGGGAAACGGAGGGCTCGGGGATGCACACCCGCACGCACCGGACCCGCTCTGCAATCGCCGGTCTTGCCGCACAGTTTTGAGTGCCACCTGACATGGTCTGGCTGGAAATGGCACAGCTGGAGCCTAAAAATTTCACATCCTGGGGAAAAAAACTTGCAAGCTGCAATGTGAGAAGTCAACCTCTCTGAAAAGGAGTCCTTTGTTAAGCGATCTTCTAATGCTAAATTTGCATTTCTACATGCTAACGGCAAGTTAAAAATAAATAAATTAAGTATAACAATTAGGCAATTAAACAATGCCCGGATAAAGATGGAAACCGGCAGTACGCCAAGGAACACGCAGTTGGGTGATGCTAATTTTATGATATGTTGCATTATATACTATTTCTTTCTCATTACACATGTCACATCAGTCTCACTGGCCTGTCATATCCCCAGTCCCCGTATGCATCAAAAGGCACTAACGGAGAGGAGAAAGGAAGAGCTGACGACGACACAAGATGCAGGTGCAGTGCCTTGTTCTCAGACTACGGCCAGTGTTTTCCTTTTCTACTCAAGGACACCAAAGTCAGGTCCAACACCTTTGTTTCTCTAAAGAATTAACTCCTTAGCTTCCAAATCCTTTACTGGACATAAACCCCATCTTAAAACACAGGAAGATGCAGAAAGGGGCTGCATGGGACACAGGCACAAAGCAGAGGTCTCAGGCTGACCTGGCATCCCATGGAGCAGGCAGTGCAGATGTGCTTCTCGTATCTGCATGGACCGTCCTGTATCATTTCTGTACTGTGCACAAGCACCCCTGCTTGGGGGAATCACGGGACCTGGAGACAATGCACACACTCAGATTTTCAAATTATCCAGGTTTTCCAAATTATCAAGGTATCCAAAAGAGTAAATGGCTCAGCAATAACTTTTGGAAAACCCAGCATCATCCTTGGAGGAGATTGTGAATATTAAGCAGTTTGACTCTTTGACTAGAGATCTGAACTGCCTTGGATAACCAAAGAGTTTGCCCTGAATGTAACCTGTCCTTCCATGACATTTGCAAACCTGTGCCTAAATCCCCTCTGCCAATCAGTCATCCTTTGAACTCTGCTTTATATTCCTGTTGTGATCATTGCTGGTTGCACCGAGCCAGCCTGGCACAGAAAGCATGGTGGTGTGTAAATTTTGAGAAGAGGATCAAAGCAGCAATACCTTGCTCACTCCGTGTGAGGGCTCTTTCCCACCCAGGAGTAAAGGGAATGACCTAAGGGCAACGTCTGTCCATAAGAGCACACATCGATCCCTTTTCTGCAGCATCCACACATGTTATTTCTGGTCCCAGGCTGTGTACCCCTGTTCAAGAGGTGGCTGAGCCATAACCCATTGCAACGAGCAGGCTCCCTTGTTCTGATTTCAGCAAGTGCTTCACTAAAGAAACAAATCTCAGCAGAAATTCTGTCTACAGTCGGTCGCTGATGCACGACTCGGACTTACAGCGCTTGACAATCCGATCAACATGCCGAAGAGAAGTGTCTCTTTAAACCTCTCCAGTGGCCAGATAATTTCTTCCTGGGTCTAGCCCCTTGCAAAAGCATTCCTCCTTCCCAAGGCCTGACGTTCAGAGGTGATACAGGAAGGTGATGCACTGCTCTGCCCAGCCGCTGTAAGCACCCGAGCACGGCGTTGAGACTCAGCGCTGGGAAGTAAAGCCATCCCAATGCTGAGCTTGGAAAGGGTTATTCTTCATAGAGGAAAAAGAATATTTAAGACTGCAAAACTTCCTTTGACAGGGTTGTCTTTTAATTACCCTGTGGAATGATAAAATCCCAGCACTGAAAATGTGTCTTTACAAATCTCTAGCTGGAGTAATTAGTCCCGTGCCTGGCTCTCCTGAGAGATTATTGCTGCCTTCTTTTCAGATTACTTACCCAAATAGAAGTGGAATCATTGCTATGTTTGACAGTGAGATATAAAATATCAGATAAAGCTGTTAAAATACTGTTTCACACGCTGCGTTTCTGCAGAGTAAGGAAGCATCTGCTCTCTCGGTATCAGCAGCAGAGCTGAGCAGAAAATTCACAGCTGAGGGATGAGACGATGAATCTCACTTCTTTTTTGGTTCCTGGTCATTCCTGGAAAGATCCAAGTAATCAGGAATTTAGTCATTATTCAAATGACTCAAAGAACGTTGTTTGCAGCTTATGTCCGTTTTAAGGCTTGAATGTGCTTGTGGGGTTTTAGGTCTGGTGGGTCCCCTGCTATGGTCTGAGGACCTCAGCTGGAATACTTGTGTGACAGAGCAAAGTTATTCAGTGGTAGCGCTGAACCCTGAAAAATCTAAGTCTTGTAACACCATGCAGACATGTTAGGTGGGCACCTCTGTAAAAGTCTCTCTCATTATGCAGAGGTACTTATAGGGGATGCAAAATGTAGGTAGCATCGCTCCCCTTATATACTAATGGTATGAGCTCAGAAGGAAGTTTCTCATTAGATATGGCATAGATCTGCAGTGAAATTTCCCTCAGAGAAGTTACAGTTGCTATTTATTACTTTCTGGGAAAAAAAATCTTTCTTAGGGAATTAAAGCGCTTGCTACATTATGTCAGGCTGTTAAGCTTACAGTGCTCAAAAATGCATTACTGACAATCCTCATCAGTCGCTGAGCTGTTGTGCAGATCACACCCTGGTTATCTCATTCCTTTCTTACCCACAGGACAAATTTATACCCGTGCATGAGTATTTCACAGGCCTGGTGTAACTGATGTGCTAGCTGCAGGGGCAGGGTGCGCACTGTTGGAGCAGCAGCTCCATCGGGGATGCAGTGTCCCAGCCTTGTCTCCTTAACAGTCTGTTCCTTGCCATCTCAAATAAATGTTTTTGTGTAATTCCTTCCAAGGCAGATTCTGTGTCTCACTGGCTTCCAGTGTAACCCAGCATCGCAACGGAGCCATCCCCTGCGTCGCTGGAGAGGTAAAGAGGGCTCAGGCAACTCAACTAGGATGAGGAACCACCAACTATCCTGTCCCTGGGGAAATTAAAACCATCCTAACACTGTCCAAGAATGAAATTTATGGGTCAGAAGTGTGCTCTGAAGCTCTCTAGTCCAGCCTATATGTTCCAGCAGGTCCAGCTGGAGCAAGTCCCTTAGGTCCTTGTTCAGTCGAGTTCCAAGTGTCTCCAGGAACGGAGACCCCACAGTTTCCCTGAGCCCCAGTTCCAGTGTTTCACCACCACATGGTGATAAAATTATTCTTCATAACTAAGGAGAACTTCCCTTGCTCCAGCTCGTGCCTCTTGTCCTCCCACTGTGTGCCTCCGGGAAAAGTCTGGCCCCATCTGCCATGCACTTTTTCACCAGGCAGCAATGAAATCTTCCCCTCGCCTTCTCCCTGGGCTGATCAGGCCAGACCCAGCTCTGTCCCTCAGCCTCCCTTCACCCGTCCCGTGCCCAGGCTCTGGCCACCTTGGCAGCCTGCGCTGGCCCCGCTCCAGCAGGCTAGCATCTTCCTTGTCCCGGGGAGCCCAAAAACTGTCGCAATATGAAATACAAGTGTTCCCACACCGGGAGTCGAACCCGGGCTGCCTGGGTGAAAACCAGGAATCCTGACCGCTAGACCATGTGGGACCATGGCCACCACTGCCACCTGCCCAGCTCTGGACCGGAGGGACAGCTAGTCCTGCTCCCCAGCAGGACCCCATCCTTTTCTTTCCTGGTGCATCCCACAGCCTGGAAGGGGAAAACACAGCTACATATAAAAGGCAACGGCCTGAGGTCTTTGACCCAGCTGGGGCTCTGCTGGGACTCTCCTGCAGCTCCAGTTCAGAGCTCATGGTGGGACAGGCAGCGTCCCATGGGAGTATGGCTGCCTGAAGCACCCCTGGATCGCAGTGCCAAGCCCCTGCCCGCACGCAGGCCCTTGCACCCATCTCCCCAGAGAACTGTGCTGCTGCAGAGCTGAGATCAAGGTCAGGCACGGGGCCACGCAGCATTATTAACGATAATTGGTGGCAAAGCATTGCGGAAGCTAATTCCACCCGGCACGAAGGCAAGTGCACAAGCTGCTTCCCCTTTATTTCATTTGATTACACTTTTTTGTTTTAGCATGATTCCCTACAGTAAGTAGCTCATAATTAACAGAGGATGAATAACATTTCTGCCACTCTGCGTATTAAGTTTTCTCACAACAAATGAAAACATAATTGCCATTACACAGCACCCTTATCTGAGGAAACACGCCGCAGTTGGGGTGATGGAGATTTACTGATAGGCATACGCTTCTTCAGCTATTTAGAGATGAAAACGTTTGTGGCTGAGGGGCTGGAGCTGCTCGGCACACTGCGCCGGCTTCCTGCAGCACCTCCCAGCAGTCTTTTCCACCATGGGCTCACCACCAGGACCTCAGGAGATAGCTCAATGGGCTCTGCAGTGGAGCAGCTTCTGTGGAGCAAAAGACAGGATGAGGATGCCTAGTAGGTGACACGTGGGACATGGTGCCTTCTTTCCCTGGCCAGGGAAACCCCAAAAAGTGATGGGGTGAGGCAGGTCTGAATGGTTTACTGGGAACCTTTGCACACCTCTGAGTTGTCACGGGAGCCAAGATGGATGGAGTAGCCACAAAGGCTGATAAGTGCAGACACTCCCCAGGGTAATGATGTCTGTCTAATGAGCCAGAGGTACTGGTTCAAAGCCATGGGGCTGTCAGCTTGCACGGTCACCATGGGGCTCTCCACCAGGCCGGAATTTCCAGAGCAATATTAATGCCCCATCTCCTGCACACAACCAGCAGCTCACTGGGGCCACTGAGAAGGCATGATTGGAAATAATTTCTTCTCCCAACTGAATATTTTTAGTTATCAGAAAAAAGTAATAGCTAATATCCCTAGGCATTAACCCCACAAGCTTCACTAATGCAGCCAAAGAAAGAGGAAAGAGGCTGTTCTGGTGCCTGGGGGTGACACTGCAGAGACACCGGCCTGGATTAGGGACCTCTCCTAGGGACATGCTGTGGGCATGTCCAGGCAGGTCTTGCTCCAGGGGAGGTGAGTAGGTATGTATTTGTTTCTTAGTTAGGACTTTTTTCACAACATTTCTTTCCCTTTTTTCTTTTTTTTTTTCTTTTAATGAGAACTCAGTTTGCAGTAACAAACAAATGAGAACAAGCGCTTCTGCTTCCCCTGGCCTACCTTGCACAGCCTGTCCATGTCTGGACATCCATGAAGACACACATATCTAAAAGGACCATGGCTTGCCCAGCCAGAGATCAAAACCTGTGGCCTCCAACTCTGAACATCCAGTTTCCGATGGGAACAGGGAAGCACCTTGCAGGACCACATGCTCCAAAAAGTCAGCAGAGAAGCCTCTTGGGGGTTCTCCTGGCCTGCATGGCTGCACAACATGGCTGTGCAACCACCGCCACTCATGGGCAGATGGGGAAGATGAGCGCTGTGTGCCTCCTCCCACCGCAAAGGGGAGGAGATGCTGAGCAGGGCCAGACCTAAAGACCTTGAGCTGCCTCCTTCAGCCTTCAAAATGAAGCCAGGTTTGCCAGTCCCTCCCCAGCTGGAAGCATGGAGAAACGTGCGATGCAGGTGTATTATGTTCACAGCACGCTCCTGTTGCTCTTCTAGAGCTCTTGTCCAGCATTGGAAGAGCATGATTCTTCATAATTATTCCCAAAAACCACACAGTATTGCCTCGTTCTGTAGAATTTCTGCTGCTGCTGCTGCTATGAAGCCTTCTTGGAAAGGCTAGTCTGGTTTTTTATTTTTCCTTTTGCAGTAGTTTTGGGCAAAATACAGACTCTTCACCCACGTCAGCTCTGCTCTGCCCAAACCCTGGGTTTCTCCGAGTACATTTGTAAAGTCATAGTTTGCCCCCAGAGCAAACCTGGAGCATTTCTCCGTGCCGTGCCATTCTGGTTTGCTCATGTAAAAGCCCCAGCTTCCTGGTCATTGTCGTGATGCTGGTGTAGCACTGCAGTCATAATGTTTAGGGAGGATATAATTGCCAGTTGCTTCATGCACTGTCTCCCAACATCTTATCTGAACTCTTTGAAAGTGAATTCTCATCATAGAATAAGAGAAATAATGAGTTTCTGAGAACAGACTGTGTCCTGGCTGTACTTTCCAAGCAAATAGGGGCACAGAATACAGACATGGCAGAAAACGCTGAACTGTACTGATGTGTTTCAGAAAAGAGCTTGATCACCCATGTGCTGGGTGTAATTAGTACTCATTAGAGCTACTTATCATACAGACACTCCCAGAGGCCCTGCCAGGATTTCTGCTGGGCACTGAGCGATTCCACAGAGAGAGACTCCCTGCTCCCAAACCTCAGTATCTGAATAGCAAATCTCCTAAAAGGGCAAGGAATTAAAGGAGTTTTGAGGTGGAGTTTGGTCACCTTACCAACATGACACACAACAGGGTTTCCTGCACGAGTGGAGGGCAGGACTTGGTGTCACAGGGGCTCCTTTGCTCCAGTTCTCCTCCATACCCAACAGGCTGAGCACTTGGCCAGGCATTTCCCTACACCCAGGCCAAAAGATATTCCTTTTCACAAAAGCTGCTGGCCGATGCGTCCAGCCTCCACTGCTCTACGAGAGTAAAGCTGGGCACTGATGTCTCGCCCTTGGAGCAGTGTTGCTGGAGGTCTTATGCTAACGGGGGCATGTACCATTGCATCCGTATCCCACCGCTCCTCCTGCAGCAGCAGGCGTGCTGCAGGTGAGCCCCCATCACCATGCTTTGTGTGCAGGGGTCCCCTGCTCCTGCCGTTTCCCTGGACAGTCAGGAAAATAACCATTCGTTTAACGTTTTGGAAGCTTTGTTGGAATCCTGTTGCTATCTCAAACAAACCCCGCTGCACACTTATCTATTCACAGTTTTTAGGCTGGATTAGAAATAAACAGAAAGTTATCAAAATAAACTTCAGTGCTCCCAGCACGTTATTCCAGTGTGGCTGTACATACCCCAGGCGATGCCCCTATATAACTACACCAGCTCAGGCCAAACACGCTGTATTCTGAGGGTGCCCGCCAGCCTCCTACCAACAGCTATTTCATTTTTATTTGTCGACCACAAGTGATGAGCTGGAATCCAAATAAAAAACAAATGAAAACCATTCCTCCCAAAGGGATTTACAGCTTTTAAAAGATTTAAAACAGATCTTCCAAAATGTTCCTAGGGCTGGGAGCTGAATGATTTCCTCCTCGCACAAAATTTCAGGTCTAACACACTATTTCCAGCTTGGTCACGGTCTACGGAACAGCAGAGGGAGTGGCAGATCTTTGGTGATAGCCTTTCAAATGATGTAGGGGTACATCCTGTCCCCTGCAATTCGCATGTGGATGTCATCGAAAGGCTGTCACTACATGTCAGTGGTGTAACAGTCTCAGGACATGTCACAATAAAGTACTTGTTCTAATTAAAAAAAGAGTTCTCTATGTTTTTTGAATACTACCAGAGTACCTAAAAAGCCAGAAGCGAACAAGAAGAAATCCAAGATCTTTTGAAAATAACGAATTCTCTTGATAAATACATCTCTTAATGAAATACAAGCAATTAAACTAAAAGCCCTATCGAATGCTGCTTGTCACTCCACACATTGACATTTAATTGAATTTTTTTTCCATCCCCTGGTCCTTTTTCCCTGATAAACAAATTCATTCACAACGGATCAGGTTTCACTAACCCAGAAACCAGATGATAGTCAATCAACTAATTGACACAACAAAGACTTTTATATGAAAAAAAATATAAATCTCTAATTAAAGCTCAAATTAAATTTAATGATACACAGACATCTTATAGTAATGAACAGTCTTCTTAGATTAATTACTCTGGTTTTAACCCTTTCCCTTCTTCTGGTCACCTAAATCATGAGGAAGATGATGGAAGCAGAGGCAGTGCCCAGCAGAGCTGCTGCGTCCATCCAAGTGTTTGCCCCATCTCTGCTGGGAGATGGACCAGATGGAGCTGGGTGCATGGGTGACCCAAGGGCTCTTCAGCTGCTCTGGGTTAAATCGGTAAGTGCCATCACCACCTCTTCTTCTTCCCTATCTGCTGCCATGTTTAGAGGAACTGCCCCTCTGCTTGTCCCATGCAACCGTGGTGTTCAAGCCAGTGCAGTGTAGGGCAGGACTCAACAGAGAGTAGCCTGGGTTGGATGGATGGATGGATGGGCAGGCAGACTCTTTGCTGCCTTGTTGCGAGGCATCAGCCATTTTGGTGCCCTTGGGAACTTCATCCTGGCCCAGCACCAGGAAAAACATGCTCACAGAAAGACACCAACAGTCCTGCCTTCAGTGGGAGCCTCACTGAGTGTTTTGGTAGGACAAAGGAGCAGCTCACCCCTCACCTGAGATTTACCAAATCATTGAAAACTCTTGGGATTTTATCTCATGCTTAAGAGCTTTCCTGAATAAAGTTGAGCTTAAGGATGTGGTTAAAGTTCAGCAGATGACTGAATGCTTTATTGAATCAGGGCTTTGGTCCACCACAAACCTGAGCCAGCTTGAGAGAGAAACTGAAAACCTTTCCTGATGCCTTTCAATGTCTAAAGTGAAAAATGCAAAAACACATAAAGCCAATCGCAGCAGATACTTCATCCCTAACGTACTTCAGATCTTAAATATATTTCTAAAAATATGGAGAGGTCAAGGAGAGATTCTCGGAGATGCTGCAGTGACTGCAGGCAGGGCAGTGGCACATCCTCCTCGGCAAGAGGGAAGGCTTCATCCACATTTACTTGTGGATGGTTTCCAGGTGCTCCCATGCTACGTATAATCACTCCTGATCAAAGCAGGATAGAAAAACGTTCCAAAAGTAATGAGCAGCCATTTGTGGAAGAGCCAAATAGAAGGAAGAGAGAAAAGCTCACCAAAGGGAATAAGAGTTAAGTTTTAAAAATGTTTAATTGCTCATGCAAGCTGAACCCACAAGAGATGTCAAGTGCCTTTTCCATTCCAGTTCCCCCTGCACATGGTGCTCCGGCCTTTGCCTGCTGCTCTTGCCTCTCTCATTAAGAAGTAGCTATTATTTTCACAATCATTTTCTAGCGCACTTTATACCATTAACGGAGCAAGCTGTTGTGAATGGTCATTTTGTTTCCAAGCAAGTTTGGACACAAACAGCATCAAGTTCTTTCACCAGCTGAAAACACCCTGGGCTTCTCTCCCCGTACGAGGGTTTGAATACCCACAGAGCTTGTCAAGTGCCCAGGGCAATCCCAAAACATGCTGCTCGCTGGGGCATGCCACTATCATGAGAACTCAGTTATGCTAAACAAAAGCTAATAGGGCACCAGAGGAAAGAGGAAAGGGGAATTAGCAGCCCTGTCAGACTCCTCCAGGTAATTATGGTTTTTCTATCAAAAAATTACAAGTGCTCTGGAAATGCCATTTTATTATCCTGGTGCATTTGGCATAAACATGAATGGAGAAGAGTTGGTTCTGCAGTGAAAACTTTTATCTTCAAACAGATTTGTCAAAGGTAAAATTACTGCAGAATTGATTGTGACCAGGAAGAAATCAGCTTCTGGTTATTGCTGACCCAGGAGATTTAAAGATATGAGAGCACACAGACCGTGTGAAAAGCTGGATGAAATCCTGACTCATCATCCCAAAGTGGAGGTCCCCCATCTCCACCCCCTGAGGAGCTCAAAGCCATGTAGCCTAGATAGGAGGTAACTGGAAAAAACCTGAGACTGCTGGAGAGGAGAAAGAGGCGATGCAGGGAGAGCATCCCCAGATTCTTTTATTTTCACAGAGCCCTCAATAATGGAGACAGCTTGTCCTGGTTCCCACGTGCACCCAGCCCTCTCCCCACATGTCTCAGCCCTCCTCAGCAGAGGTTTCTGAGCCCAACCACCACCCCCCCAGAGGCAGAGAGACCGCGGTGGCACTGGGACGTGTCAGGAGAGGGATGCGACAGGGTCCCACCCCACCCAGCAGGTAGAGACCTGCAGCCACGACGAGTGTCTGAGCATGATGGGACCAAAAAGCACCCCAGGACCATGCCGGGGGGGGGGGGGGCTGCAGCACCAGGGGAAGCCCCTTCCCACATCCTCGGGAGTCGCTCCCGGCTCCTGCGGGAGAGGGAAACACCGGGGAGAGGGTCTGCAGGGCTTGTCTGCAGTGCAGGTGAATTTTCCCCAGTATATTTAAACACATTGCTTGGCATTCACAGAGGTGGCAGTCTGACAAATGCTAGTACTCTAAGGGTTAAGCTCTTTTAAATGTCTTGGGAGTTATTTGTAAAGCTATTACTTCTGAGTTTGTTAATAAATCAGGATTTAATACACCTGAGTTACATTATCTCCCTGTTCTAATGTATAAATCCTGTCACTAAACCTTCAGGCCCAAGTGCTGTGTGCTTTTAGTCTTAGGTTTAGCTACCTGGTTTCTAAAACGTTAGATTGTTTCACAAGTCAAGAGATGGATTTTTAAATCCTTCAAATCTCACAGCAAGTATACAAATCTGTGTCTGGAGTTACAAATCCGATCAGAAGGTTGGTAAATCCTACAAAAGATTTATTTGAAAAAGTTTTCATTTACAAATTCTTGCTTTGCCTTTGGGACACGTAAGTGACTTATTTGCAAAGGAGGATTCAGCAGACCTGGGTTAGATTGAGAAATCCTTCCCTTCACTCGTCACACGCAACACAGGATAAATCCTCATCCAGCCAAGTCTATATCTGTCTCCCACACAAATTTTGGGGTTGGTAATGAGCTCCAGAAAAGTCAATGGAGAGGAATGGATGCTCTGGAGGGGTGTCAGCCTCCCAGTTTAAACACCATCTTAGGATGCCTGTGCTCTGGAGATGCCTCGGGAGATGCCCACCGATCGCAGAGGGAGAGGGACATGGCTCAGAGGAAAGGCTTCGTAGTGAGAGAGCTTGGGTGAGAGGCACCCTGCCCTCGGTGTGAACCTGAGGATCACCGACACCTTCAGAAATTTGGTCTGAGGAGGTCAGTGAGGGGTAGGAGTGGTGAAGCCAGGTGATGCCATCCCCACTTGTCCCAGTCTTTTGCGGCTCTTCCTCCCGGAGATGGGTCTAGTTGGGTCCCACCAGCCGTGGACACTGGGCAAAGCCAGAACAAGGCTGGGCAAAGTCACCCAGACCATAAATTCAGGTTTTCCCCCAGAATGTCAGGCTTTCAGCACGGTTCATCTTTTACCAGGAAGAGGCAGTTGTGCAGGTAAAGTAAGGATAAGGATGGGAACGCAGCTGGGCTGCAGCAGCGTACTTGGTTACTGCTCCTGAATTTAGCCTACCTCGACTGCAAAGTAAAAACCTGCAGCCTAATGCACCGACACGATTCACTTTGCAACTGAGTCAGTTCCTATGGCTCTGTCATTTCTATAGGCACTTTGATAACAGGGTAGTCAAAGAAATCGGGAAGATCAGTTTGGGTTACCTCAAATACTAGAGGTTTTTTTTAAATTTTTTTTTTTTTTCCTATGCTGCTTCACTCTCTGGTTTCAGGCCCTTCCATTCGCCCTAGAAAATTTTCCTGAGACATGGATCTCCGAGGACGTGGAGGCAAACACAAAACAGGAGGAAAAAAAAATCAGGAAGGTTTTATCAAAATAGATCACATTAGACTAATTTAATATAATTTTAATAGGAAAACAGAGAGGAGCAGAGGAGCTAATCTATCTAGGTTTCAACAAAATATTGCACACAGAGCCTGATGGGAAATTTGTCTTTCAGTAGAGATTCTGGGAAGAACCTCTACTGCAGGAGTTACAGGAGTCACAAAGTGGACGTGGATCCAGGTAAGGGGAAGGCTGTACAGAACGAAGGAGAGCAGTGGTGAATAATGCTGCTCAGGGACCAGCCTTGGGGTCTTGGTGCAAAAGCTGCGGGTGTGTTTATGAAATGGGGGATATTATGAAGTTAGAAGGTATTGCCAGTGCTGAGGGGCTCCAGATTTCCATACTGGAAATGCTGAAATGGATACCAAAATAAAACGGGGTCTGGCCACAACATCTGCCTCGCTAGCTTGTCCTGGGCTAAACCCATGACTTGATTTGGGATCAGGAATGGCTTTTTTCCCAGGTAGATATAGACCAGAGGGGTTTTCTCTGTAGCTTTGGGAAATGGTTCAGTCTCCAGACTATGTCAATGTAATGGCAGAAGACACCACCAATATCAAGGGCAGTCAATGCTTTGTACTTCTCCGTCTTTCTTCCACAGTGCTTTAGACTGACCTTCTGCTGGGCACGGACCAGGCTTGGCCCATAGGTTGGGGTTCAGCCTCGCAAGAAGCCCTCATGGAGGTGGTTAAGTGCAGATGTGTACACCCCCCCACTGGTGACCTGTCTGGCAGGGATCCCAGCCCCACAGGCTCTGAGCCAGAGAAGGCTGGATCCGGCCATCCCGGGGATCCTGGAGATGCAGCCGCCCCGGGGTGCCGGCTCCCCGTGCTGGGTGTGCTGTCTGAACACCGCAGCAATAAACACCAGCCCGACTGCATCCCGTCCTTTGGTCCGCAACAATAAGGGTGGACTAATACGATATGGTACTTTTTAATTATTAGATCACCAACATCAAATAAAAGACATATTAAACCTTCCAGGAACAGACGCAGCTTTAAACTTTGGCTTTAAATTAAAAAAAATAAAAAAAATCCCAAAAGCTAGTTCAGTGCTGCTTCTCTACACGCTTGAAAATCAGAAATGGCTTTGCCATCTCATACTGCTTCTGTTTGTCCATTCTTCCTGTCTCTGTTTTCATGTTTTCATTTTTCTATGGCTATGTGGAACACATTTCTCAGTTAAGTACTTGCTTTTGAGAGTTGTTGCCATAACAACCGTTTCATTCCACGATATGCACACTATCTCTGAAATACAGAATTTCTCCTTAAAGGAGCATGTGCCACACACATCAAAGAGGAATATGGACTCATTATTTTTACATTATTTTGTGGGCAAATAGATGTTTTCCAATACAGTTTTTTCTAACTGGATTTTCATGTTCAGTAGAACTATGTTTTTTTTTAAGCATTCCTATTTTATAGTATAATTTTTGCCCGAAACCCAGAACATTAGGAGACAAGAATCTTTATTGTAGTTTCTTTTCTCCAAAGGTCTGCGAGAACTATGCTGCAGTTAATGCATTTAAAACACATCTTATTAAACAGAAAAATTATGTAAATAAAATCTATTAAAAATGCATAGTTCTTGAAGTAAAACCTCTATTTTACTGTACAAATTGGTAGAAGGAGGGAGAGGGCCAAGAACAGTCAGGTTGCTTCATTTTTTTAATATCTTGCTTTTGGGGTCTCTGCAAGAGGCATCACGTGTGAAACTGAACTGCAACTCTTTCCAAAAAAACTAGCCTCCCAAAATTTTCTATGCCCAAAAGGTCAGAAAAACAGTTTTGCACATGGTCAGGACCTCGCTCCCAGGGCTCCCATCCGCTCCCAGTTCCTTCCTGGGCAAGGAGTGCAAAAATGGGCCACGAGCTGGCCAGGAGCTATGGATGTTCAGGGCAACTTTGGTTTCAGCTTTACCTTTACAGCATGGGTGGTGGTGGGACTTTGCTATGAATCGGGACACGGATGTTTCTTGAGGGAAGCCCCCTCCCAAGAAAACCAAGGTGGGCTGTGGCGCTGAGCTTCCAGATGGCTTTTCTATTGGACAGTGTTGCTTGTGCCTGGGTGAAACTATAGAGAAAGAGGCACACCAAGATGTGCTGCTCAGACACATGAGCCCTTAGTGCATGGTTTGCTCACCACAGAGGTACGAAGCCATGAGCACCAAACTGAATTATAATTTCCACATTAATTTCTAGGATCCCTAAGAAAGTCAAGCTTTAGACTACAAACTCTGGGAGGTCACAGCCACAAGAGTTCTGCAGGGCATCCATCCTGTGCCCTGTGCTGGAGAGCTAGGGTTGGTGGATGGCTCAAGCTCCTTCAAGGAAGGTCAGCATGGAAGCGGTCCTATGGCCCCAGCATTTGCTGAACAATGGAGCCATGCCCATGGTCACACAGGGAGGTCATTGATGGAGAAGGCTGGTCCTCACAACCCAATACACCTGTTACATCCATTTCTTCACCAGCCACAGATGATAGACACCACTTGGCACTGCAGTGCCATCACGCTCCTCCTGCATCAGCTTCATGTTGCAGAGCTCTCCAGTCATTGCTGCTCGTCCCTGTGAAGGAGGCGTCACAGCCCATCACCGTCTTGCCATGATGACCTCGCGTCCTACAGCATCACTGTCATGATGCGGTGACACCCCTGCCACAGCACACACCCACTGTGTGGTTACACCCCAGGGCCACGTCAGAGTCAGCCGGCGTCACAGCCTCTTGCCATGACAGGGCCATCAGCCTGCATTACGATCAGGAGGGGGAAGGCTTGAGTGCAGCTCATGCTACATGACCCAACAGCGTGGAGAAAGCAGTATTTCCCAAGATCCCAAAGCCATTTACCTCGCTGTTGCACCGAAACCTCTCTCCAGCCGCCAGCACAGCCTGCTCCCAGCCTTGCTCCCCCTCAGAGTGGAGCACTCAGGAGATGCAGGCAGGTGCAGGAACAGGGAGATGCTGTGCACACCAGTGCATATTTTAACTCACATATACAGGATAAAAATCCCAGGACTGGAAGGATGCATTAGATAAAAATGCTGCCAGGACAGGAGCTGAAGAGCACCGAGAAATGCTTAAAAGGTGCCTTGCTCTGCAAGCAGTGGGTGCTGTGAAGGGGAGGGCAACCAGAAAACACCTTTATTTCTGACCTTGGCTGGTCTTGCTTCCAGCTCATGCAGGCAAACATCCATGAACTGGTACCCCATGCCCTGGGGAAGAAGTTGGTCCCATCACTCACTTGTGGCCCCTCCCTCAAAACGAGAACTAGACAGAGATGCTGAATTTTATACAAATCACTTAGTAAGAAAGAGACCGTGGGGGAAAACCAGACCTCCAGGCCAGCGCTGATGGCACCTCGTTGGGCTGGGGGAGAGCAAATGTCAAGCTCCAGGGCCACGACTGGTGCAGAACAGCTGCACCAGGAGGGCTCCCTATGCAAAAATTTTCACGTGGGATCTGCACCAGGGCAGGGGGTCTATAGCCCACACATGACTTGGGACAGACCCAGCTTGTCAGTTCTGTAGTGAAACTTCCCCAGGGCTTTGTGCAGTCCTAGCGTGGGAGAAGGAAGGGGTCCTGCCTGTCCTTCAGGACTCAGGGATCCCACTTGGTCCTCAGGATGTACAGAAGGTCTCGTAGGCAGAAACAGTCTGAGTCCATCAGGTAACCAGCAGCAGAAGAGCATTGAGGGGCCGATGGATGGAGGCACTAACAGGAGGCAGTGAAAGTGCAATCATTTATCAGAAAACATACTTTCTTAAGGGCCACATTACAGGTCTCTCTGGTGTGCAAGCTCTGCGTGCATCTCCTAAATTTCTGTCTCACATGACCCACAGCATCTCTCCAACTGTCTACGAGCTGCAGGATCAGAGACTTCTGTACGAGGCCAATGGAGATCTCCTTTGCAATGGATACAAGATGAGAGTCACGGATTTACTCTTTGAAACCAAACTTCCTTCGCACTGACGGGGGGCAGGGATTTCCCAGTCTGGGTTCCAAGAGCACGGCAGGAATTGGCTGCTGGTCCTGAGCGAGCCCCAGCGCTGCAGGCAGATCCCTCCCTCTGCAATTAGTGTTCTGCAGCATCTTGTCCCTGACAGATCCCAGGACCACCTTGCTCTGTGACTGCTCGTCACTTGCCAGTGGAGACCTTGGTGTCCTTGAGCACCCTGGCACCCATCACCCCTTCGGAGGCACAGCCACCACCTCCAGCAGCCTGAGATACAGCCACCTCCTCCAGCAGCTCGCCGAAGGCTGCTTTGAACCCTCTGCCAACATGAACACTTCATTGATTTATTAATGAAGGGTGTTCAAAAACACATGTTCATGAGCTCTATGAAATAGCCTTTAGCTTCTGCTGATTACTTATGTTTTACATCAGACTGATGTTTTCTAGATGCATTTCAATCAATACAATAGCTTTTTTAGCACACTTTACCGCTCACCTTTGGCTAACCAACCACCACATTTCTTTTCAAGTGCCCATTTGCATCAAACTAACCCCAAAGATGCATCATATCTCCTTTGACTGTCACTCGAGCTCACTCAAACATTCCCATTTAGGTTTCAAAATGCCTTGCACGCTCAAGCTTCATTTCTGAGTACTTCAGACAAGATGTTGGATGTGTTGTGTCATTCATGTCAGAGAGTTATTCTCTGCACAACTTGCCTTGCAACCACAGCATGAATATTCAAGCCTACTCTTTTCCCCAGACTCAGTGCTAGCCTGCACTACAATTTTGGGGTCAAGGCAGCTCAAAGAGGTAAATGCAAGTAGTAAGCTGAAAGCAGGGGAAATATTTTGACCAAGCATGTGCAGAGTTGTGTGCTGCCATGGTTTCACTGCTTTGGTAGCCACAGTGGCTGTTTTCAGGCCAGTTCAGATTTGGCCCCAAGAGCTGCTTTCATCTCCTTCACTCAGCACAGGCATGATAACGTATGTTCATTTATTGCATCTGAGGTTTTCATTGTGAAGCAGCTGTTATGGTATCTGAATGACCTTTAGAAAAATAGTAGCAATACAGAGTTGGGTTTTTTTACTTCAGATCACTTCTTTGAATATCCACCAATCCTTAAGATTTGCCGTTATTGCAATATGTGGTAAACGGCTCTGCTCCTAAAGCAGCATAATTGTCCTTTTGATCATCATTCAGATTAGTCAAGCCAAACCCAACCATCCTTGCCACCAACTATGTTTTTAATGCTCCAGCTGCACTTTTATTGTTTAGGTCATTCTGTCCAAACCTGCAATTCCACTTTTCACTGGAAGGGCACACAGCATTTTGCATGTTTTAAAGGACCATTCTTTGTTGGTAGTAAAACGCACACTGTTAAATAACACAGCTGTTGTCTTCATTTGTTCAGTAGTAAAATGAAAGCAAACGTTAATGCAATGAAGGGAGGAGGAAGGGACTTTCTTCTGCTGATGTTGCTTACACATGCACACACTATGGATCAGCTTTCCAAGTCCAGTGTTTCCTTATTTAGTCGCTGACTTTGGTGAATTCCTCTGGGCGTATCCCAGCCACAGCTTTGGAACCTGCCGGCATATATTTAAACATATCAGCCCATTATGACAGAGTGACGACAGCCCAAGGACAGTGGCATTCCTCCTTCTCCCATGCATCCTTTCCCACCAGCCACACCAGCCATCCAAACCCACATTAATTTTCCCACCAGGTTGCTTTGCTGCAGCCCTGGTCACCGCCAGGACACATGGACCCTCCACATCTAAGCGCCTTTGAGCCTTGCTGAGCAGAGCGATAGAAAAGACTGGGGATGAGATGGAGGGCTGCTTTGCCAGCAGGATCTCTGCCAACCTCAGTGAGACATGGTGCTTCCAAGTGGTAGCTGAGCCACTGGGTCTTAAGAAGAGGAGCAGGTTTGAAATGTGCAGCCTTCAAACCTAGATAGACACACCACAATCTCAGGGCTCTTGCACTAGCAAGTACCCAAGCCCATGTGTGAGCTCAGCTTCCCTGTGCACCAAGAGGCAAGTGCTTTCATCCCTAAGCTGTGGGAAACCCCAGCCCATGCCTGCTGTTGGACAGCTGTCACTCCAGTTGTCTCCCCTTGCACAAAGTTCTCCAGGAAAGCAGGAGTTGTGTGAGATGGAGCCAGCCACACTCTGATGCCACCCTGCTGTGGAGATGCTCACCAAGCGCTGTGCTTGCCTCTTTTCCTGTGGGTGATTTGTTCTTCCTCATGTTCATCATCCAGTGTGGACTTGAAAACATGCCTCACACCAAGCAGTCCAGAAAACTCCTGCCGCCAGCCATCAGCCTTTCCAGGTATCAGCATTCTTGTTGCTTAAGTTTTCTATAAAAACTCAGAGTTGCTCTATCTTTGAGGTCTATACAAAGACACAGCACTACAGCTCCTGATGAGTCCTGGGGCTCCAGAAATCTAGGGAGAGACAGGGTGTCTAAACATAGATGTGTTGCATCATGGAAATGACATGGGGTAGCTGAGACTTCCTCATGGATGCAATGGGACCTATGGGAGAACCATACCCTTCTTGACATCCTGAGGCACCTTAGATATGTGCCTTAAGACACTTTATTCACATCCCTCTGTTTTCCCTTTGGCTTCTGGTGAGAATGTTTTAATGGTTGGTACAGGATCTGCTGCACACCTGCATCCCACATGTGGTGGACACAGTGTAAGAGGATCATGGGGTAGGAGGTGTAAGAGCACCATAGGTAGGTCAAGAAATGACCTAAGATGTGAGTGGTTTGAAAGCATATCATAGAAAACTTTGGCAACAGAAATACTCGTGCAAGTAACCTGGATTGACACAATGAGGTTGTATGAGGAGACTATTGGCTGACCCATTAGGGAGTCTGCTCCTCTACCTAAGCCCAAGCAGATCTTTACTTATGGCATGGCTGTTCCCAAACTCCAGTTTAACAGCGGGCTAATGAGAAACTTCATGACCTCATATATTGTAAAAGTTAGAGACCTGTAACAAGAAAGGGAGAGGGGAAAGTGGTTGAAAAAAAGGCCACCATGAGTGTCAGTGTGTGGGACTGGGCAGGGGACCTGACTGCTGCATTTACAAGGAGTCATCAGGTCATCTAACATTACTGGGCCAAAAATAACTTCCTGGAGAAAGCAGCCAAAGGTGGATCTAGTTGATCACCTTGTCTCCAGTCTGTTGCACTTCCCTAAGAAGATCTAGAGGGATGAGATCTTCACCTTTGCATGGCACATGGACAATACAGAGGATATGCTAATTATACATTTAGTCCATGAAGACAGTGAAAAGAAATCCACCTCCATTAATGCTAGGTGTGCTCTCAGCTTGGTGAAAACTCCCTTGTTCCACAGCCCCAGATGTGCTGACCGGTGCAGAGCTGTTAGGTGCTGGTGCTGCTTTATCCATCACTGTGCTCTGGTGAGCCGCTTCCTCTGGTTCCTGTAGCAAAGTAGCTGGTTCCTACTGGCCTTTTCTCCTGGATTTGCTCTGACCTCTCTGGTTGCTCTGGTTTCATTTCCTCGGTCAGTGCCGTACAATGCTCCTTGCTGTGACAGAGATAGTTGTGCATTAGCAGCTCCTTCCTGCTGGCCAGGACCGCCTGCTGCCATCATCTCTGCTCGCCTGGTCGTGCAGCCTGGGAGAGGGTTTGGGGGGGCTGCAAGAAGAGACACGAGAGGGTCAAAGATACCGTCTGTGCTGCAGAGCCCTTAATACAAGACATCTCTTCTTTCTAGAGGCAACATGTCAAGCTAAATTGAAGATACTAAATGTAATTGCAGTTTGCTTTAGCAAAACACACTCTCAGCCGTCTGCAAGAGACATTTAAGCACTGAGTGCTCCTGATCCATAGATTAGCACATTTGTAGGATTACAGATTCATCCCACCCCTGATGTGAGCTTTTCCACTGTGGCACTTCAGGGCTGGGAACTGGATCAGTAACCTGGAGTCCCCAGGGTGGGGTTAACCCATTTCTGGAGTCACCAGGTGAACAGGATGGCAGCACAGTCCCTCAGGCCAAGAAGGTCTCTCCAAGCACTTGCTGTTAGCCTGTGCACCATGGAAACCATTGGCTTCAGTGGGAATAACCTGGTCAATGAATGCCAAGAGTTCCTGCAAATCCAACCAGACGCTCTGTCAGCAGGAAGGAGAGGGATGGCTATCAGCCAAGGGGTTAGAGCTGAGAATAATGAGATGAAATTAAGAAAGGGAAAATGTAAGGTGAGCAACAGAAAGCATTTCCCAGAGTGAGATCTATCAGATAGTGTAATAATCCCTCCAGGGACATGGTGGCAGGTCCATCCCTTTAGAAATTTAAAGTAAATAAAGCACAAGACAATATAGAGGAATGTATTTGCAATACCTTTTGCAGTGGGATGAAGACATGGGATCTGGAGGAGGACATTCCTCCTTCTTTGCCTTCTGCAACCATGATGAAAACCTGCCATTCAGATTTGCGCTGGACTGCCAGAAGTCAAAAGAGAAGAGGAGCTGGATAGCTGATGGCAGTGTTGGGAAGCAAGTCTGTCTCCCAAGGGCAAGGGCAGCCCTGCAGGATGGAGCAGCTGGGGACATGGGGTGCCCCGTCCCTGCAGCACCCGTGCACAGCACACGCCATCAGCACAGGCTGGGATTTGCCTCTTTCTTCAATGCAGTCCTGGAGGTGTGGGATGGTCTCCCAAACCCTGCAAGAAGCCAGGAAGCAGGTACCAAACTCTGCAGGGACCCCATGCTGCAGGAGTGGCGAGGGACCAAGGGGCCACCAACACTGCTGAGCTGCTGAGCTGGAGGATGTGGACCTGCCAGAAAGGATAACGCATGGGCGCTGGGAAACTAATAAACACAGGAGACATCCAAACTGGCATGATGGCATGAAATGTGCTGGGGAGAGAGAAAGCAGATGAGATTTTAATATAGATGAGCAAGGTGCTGAGGGAGCAGGGAGATGGTGGTGTGACCAGGACCGTGAGCATTCCCCAGCTGTGGGGATCATGCTAGCAAAGCAGACACTGGCCATGGGCCCAAAGGAGTTGGAAACTGTGCCTGAACTCTGCCCAGACCTGTAGTCCTGGGAAAAGAGGGGGGCCAGGCACAAGGTCCCTTGTTTCACTGTCCCGTTAAACCCTCTCCTTGCATTGGTCTGGGGCTCTTGCACTGGAGGGGCAGAACGAGGGACTGACCGTGGCTGGCACTGCTTCTTGATGTTTTCCACTTCCCCTCCAGTTCTTCTTGCAGAGGGAGAGTGAAAAGCCATCAGGATGAGCGTTGCTAAACTTTAAAGCTCTTAGGAGGCTTAACGCAAGCTGTTTCACCTGCCGAACATGTAGCCTGAATCTGTGTTTCCAGCTATAGCGAAGACTTTGGCATAGGTTTTTGCTGAAAATAAAACTGAACTGAGGGCAGGATGTTGTCTTTAACTAGTCTGAGATGACTAATTATTAAACTCATTTTCTAAAGGTTACCGTATACAGAAAAGCAATTATACAGAGATTAAAACAAGTTCAGAAACCTGATTCATTCTGAAACTATGGTAAACCCAAATCTTGTACTATTTCTGATTTTTAATGACCTCAGGAACATTTTATTTAACTTAGATGTCAAATGCAATTCTGAAATGAGAGATTAAATATATTTCATGCCTTTTTTTTTTAACATAGTACAGTGCACAAATTTCCAGTGCTAATTCTGTTAGTGGATTTCAACAGGCTGGCAGGAGAGCTGTGCGTGGAGAGAGGATCGCGGTTAACGCCTGCGTGGCTGTGCTCCTCTGAGACACCCAGCCGGGCCCAGCTCCTGCCTGCAGCGCTGGCACAGCCCTGGATGTGGGTAGGCGACCGGAGCAGCGCTGCCCGTGTAACACCGCTGAGGCACACGTGGCTCCGGGGTGCAGCCCCCAGCACCCCCCATCAGACCGTTCTCAGCAACGAGCTGTGCTTTGGGATTTGGGGGGAAAGCCAGGTGGGTCTAATAATGTTGTTTCTTCTCAGGGCTGCTCCCGGCTTGTTCTGGCCCTGACACAGTGACCCTGAGTCCTCCCCCGGGAGGCTTTTGCTCATGGGGATTTTCTGTAAAAAGCAATATGGGGTTACAGCTCCATTGGGTTTCAGTGGTCCCAGGCTGGAGGGCTCACTGGGAGTGTGGGGGGTCTGCAAATCCCACATGGTGCCATGGGGCATCTTTCCCTGGCAGGTCTCTGGAGGAGGAAGAAGAGGCAATTGCCATGCTGGTTCTCCAATGATAATGCAACTTTGTGCTCCATCCATGTAACACAGTGACGCTCAGGAGCTCCTTGCTCACAGAAGCATCACCATCACAGGTCCTGCAAGAGGACGGACCTTGAGTAAGGTGGGACAAGCATCCTCCACATGCTCCTCAGGCTTCTATCCTACTGCCAGACACAGACAACAGCCCTTCGTGCACCAGGAGAAGAGTAGGGTGGCAAGGCCAGTCCAGCAGACTGTGCTGCCAGAGTGTTGTCCTCAGATGGTGTACACCAGAACAACAGATCTGCAGATCTCCCTGGGACCAAGTGGATCTCCACCAAAGCTGTGCTGGTTGGCACAAGGAGTCCTGCGCGGTGCCCAGCAAAGCTTCCCTGAGAGATGCAGCCATCCCAGCAGGGCAGCTCTGCGCCCAGCGCCAGAAAGCAATGGGAGGATGCTGCATCCCAGACACAGGGATGCCAGGATGGCCGTGCTGCGCACTGCGAGCTGCCCAGAGCAAAGGGCAGTGGCTTTCCTCTCTCCTCGACCCTCCTCTTGTCACGCTGGAGCGGAGCCACGGGGGGCAAAGTCGCCCAGAAATGGCAGATCATTTAGCTTGACATTTCCCAACTGAAGTGTACCGGGTCAAACAAACTGTCTACTCCCACGAGGTCTCTGAACAGCAAAGCTGCAGGCAGCAGCGACCCCCAGCCTGGCAGGGGGGTTGTCCTGTTCCAACCAAAATCAGACTTCAACAAAACTCAAAGCTCCAACAGCTTGGAGCCTGCCACATCTCTGGCTCACTCGGGGAGATCCTGACCGAGGTGCGCTGGCGCTGGGCTGTATCCTGTTCCTGGGCTTCTCTGCCAGTAGCTGCTCTGGAGCATGAGGCAAGTGAAAATGCTCATTTTTAAGCAAGTGGGAGAATCCCCTGATCTGACAACAGATGGAAGGTCGATATGGGATATCGTGTACACTTGCCCTATTCTTGCTTTTTTGGTGTTTGGCTGTGACCACCAAAACTGACCCTGGGTCATTCCTGGGACCTTAACCTATTTCAGGTCATGTCAAGGTAAATCTCAGCTCTTCCAGGAATGCACGTACATACCTATGAGGCAAAAAGAAAAGATTTTGGAAGGAACCTGGGAAAAATATCACCTTGCTTTTGTTTCTTTTCTTTATTTTTGCTCCACAGGAAAAAAAAGGACTTAGGACTGAGTATTTGGTTTTGGGCTTCTAACAGGACATGGAGTCATAGTCCTGAACCTGTTTCCCCCAGACCGGCCAAAGGAGAGAAGCTGTTACACACAGCAGCAACACTCTGGTCTCATTCTCAGTTTCCCAAAGATAAAAGCAGCCAAGCAATAAACAAGGTTTTAAAAAACATCTACTGTAAATGAAGAGTTCCCAAAATACAGCTGCATTATCGAGGAGCTCACACAGCACAGCAGTCCCTCCTCACTGCCCTTCCAGCCCTGCTTCCCACCCCAGTGCCACCCTCCCCAGCTCGACTCCCATCTCTCCCCTCATCTCCCCGTTGCTAAAGAGGTACCCCCGATGGATCTGGGACTGGCAAATAATTTGAGCTAAAATGTACCAGTTTCAGAACAGATTTTAAAAGACTGCATGCTTCATTTCGACATTCACTAAACAAAGGTTCTGCTGTTATCGTGTTGAAATGATCTTGTTTGGAGAAAGGCATCTCAATTTGCTGCTGCTACTGTCAATGTTGAGGTGAAAACTTCTGCAAAACAACATGAAACACTCCATCTTTAGTTAAACGAAGCGTTGCAATGGTCTTCTATTTTTTCTCAGAAATTGATTTTACTTTTCAGGCCATCCAAAACTCGCCATTTGCAGCTCAGCCAGGGAAGCAGACAGGCATCTGTCTGGGTTATTTGCCCATCTCCAACCTAGAGCTCTGCTGCTGCACCAGCCTGGTGTCCGGGGAGGGGAAGCTGTGGGACCTGCTCTGCCACCACAGTGTCCCACTGGACCCTGAAGAGCGGCGAGGACAGGGCTGGCTCCCAGTGGATGCGACTGCCTGGCTGACCAGGACGCTACGGCTGCGTTACACCCTGGACACGCAGCAGGTCCCGGGCAGGACCATGCTCAACCATCACAGCAGGATTTTGCAAGAAGTTGCCGGGATTACGCAGAGCCCGTACCTGGAATGGTTTACCCATCCCGCCAGGCAGCCGCCTCCCCTGACCTGGCCAGCATCCCTCTACAACAAGACCTCATCCCGCAAGAAACGCTGTCCTCCCGACAGGCGGTTATTAATTAGTGCATCGGCCTCGTTACTCAAGGTGCACACTGGCCTCTAGTGGTACCCAGACAAATCCTTTGTGACATTAACTCCGGAGCTGTTACAGGAACGGGTGACAGCGCAAATGACATAGGCAATGTCAATATATACACATATATATGTCTGTCTGTTCATATATTTATCTATACACACATATATATGACCTGCTATCCTATGTATGTCATACTTAACCCCAGTGCACCCTTGCAGGCACGCTCTCTCATCACTTGAACTCCATGAGTTTCCTTGTTGCTCCTTTTGGGCAGAAAGAAGACAGCGCGCTCTGAAGTGGAGCAGTGTAAATAAAAACCAGCTGAGCTCTGGGGCATGGTGATGCTTTGGGGAAGCCATGGCCCCTACATGTTGACTGATTGGGTACAAACGGGCCAACTTCTGGATGAAATCTGAAAGAAAACTGTCAAAACCATAAACAATTTTGGCTTGAGATTTCAAGCTGAAAAAACAGCCTTTCTCTGAAAATTCAGGACAGAGGAAAGTTGGATTTGGCACCGATGACAGCTGGGAAGATGTGCTCCATGAGAGGTATCTGACTGTGATGGGAGCAGTGCTGTGACCTGGCATATCCCAAAAGAGAGAGCTCTGCTGAGCCGGAGGAGCAGATGAGCTAGGGCTCCAAGTGAAAATCAAAGGTTTGGGCTTATTTCTCCTGAAATAAGGAGACCTTCCAACATGAGTAGTTTTGCTTGGTTCACTGGCAGCTTCAAAGAGAAGCACAGCCCAAACCCTACCCGCCTGTGAAGCCTCTTGCTGTGCTCAGGAGGGTGAGTGGGGAAAGCTGCCAGCAAGGCTTGCGGAGATACAGTCTTGGGGAGTCTGATTGCCCAACAGCTGACTGAGCCCCATCTCATCAGCTGAGAGGATAATTTGGGTTAGAAGGGATTGCTGAAGGTCTTCTAGTCCAACCTCCAAAGACTCCTCTCTGCCTGCGCATCCAGCGCTGATGTTTGTTGTATTTGTTAATGGAGATGACCCAGGACCTCCTGGAGAGCTGGGCCAAGGGCAGAACCCCCCAGTGCTGCCCTCTGCACGGAGGCAGGGCACGAGCTCTGCTGTGCTCCTTCGTTAGCTCCTTCCCTCCCGCTCAGACCCTGAAGGATCACCTCCCGAGTGGATTGGACCCTTTACTCCTCTCCCTTTCCTGATCCCGGCAAATAATAAAAGTGCCACATTTGCAAATATGATTTTTGCCACCCCCTGCTTTCTCACTAGGCATCTACCAGCTTCAGCACCCCTCTGACCAGCCCCAGTTAACTCTGCACTGGGAAGTCTCCAGCCAGGACGGGTCTCCTGGCAGAGCCCAGCCGGAGCTGCTGGGGCTGCAGGACGGAGGGGGCAGCTGGGAAGCTGGTGGTGCCCCTTCTGCCTTCCCCGCTCTTCTCCCTGACTTTTGCCAAAAGCAGATCCTGCCCATGGTGGATGACCAGCAGAGCTGCTTCTCCTCAGAGAAGAAATGCCTGGTCCTGACGGCAGGGGGAATGTTCAGAGCCCCCTCCCAACACAGGAACTTGGGGACATTCTGGTTAGATATGTCAAATTTTGCTTTACAAACACTTGGTTTTACTTCTTATTCTTTTTCTCTCCAATTAAACGTTTCCAGACTTTGGAATTAATCTCCTAATATTTTTGCCATGGCACTAAATTGGCAAAGACCCTTGAATTCCCACTGCTGAGTTGTATTTTACTTTTCAACGCCATAGAGAGACAGGGTCATGCTAAGACCTCCAAGCCCATCCACCTTGGTTTTACACTGAGTACAAAAGCCAGAACTGACCTTGTATCCCAAAACCTCTTCCACCCATTTTTTTTTTCTTGTCATTGAGCTGGTTTTCCTCAATTCCTGCAGAGATGCTGAGGCCCTCTCAGTTACTTGTAAGGCTGTTCTCACATGGGAAAACCCACCTGAACCTCCACACCAGCTTTGCAGCACGGGACGTGACAGTACAGATGGAGGCTTTGGGCACAACTACTGATTTCCTGCAACCACAGATTATGCGAGCTCAAACATGAATTGAAGACAACACCTCTGGGCCAAATTTCCTCTGTGCATTTTCTCCCTTTACCTTTGGCATGAAGACAGCAGCACTCCTCAGGCAACTTCAAAACCGAGGGAGGCTCTACTCTCATCGCCGTATCCAGTCCTCCACCCCAGTGCAAGGGCTGCGTTTCCACTTTTCTTCCTGTTATTATGCACACATTGACAAGTGTCCTGGCCACCTCCTCCTCCTCGCTGCACTGAGATAGTGTTTTCTGAACACTTTGCCTTGTCCTCTGCTTGGCCCAACATGAAAAGTGGCAGTGTGAAAATCCCCAAATCCGGGCACTCTGTGGGTGTAGGGTTAAGGGTGTGAACAAGCTTTTTGGGGATGATGAGGCTAAAGTTGGGGCTGAACTTGAAGAGTTGGCCCAGCTCCTCTTGAGGGAAGCTCACCAGGGTCAGGACCAGCCTGCAGAGAGGGTTCGAGGTGCTGGACAGGACCAGCAGGAATAAATGTGGCTGATGTGGAGCAGGCAGAGAAGTCCTGTGCCTGTCCCAGCGAGTCCCTCTCTCCCAGCCATCACAGACATCATTCCCTCACTCCAAAAGCTTCCCCTGTGACAGGGAAAATCTTGGTACCATTCAGCTCAGCACTGGTGTCCCTCTAAACCAGAGTACTAAAGCCTAGGTGATACAGGTCAGGACAAGAAATTAAAAGATTTCTTTCAAACCACAGCACATCAGTCTGTTTGGATATCACCGTGCCAATTAATTGTCCCTATTAATCAAAGATGATGGCAAACTTCATATGGTCTACCTCTGATTGCTGCTTAGAGGTATATACATTAACATTTCTCACATTTATGGATCCTTTGGGTTTCCTCTGGTCATCTTCTGGTTTCCAAGCCTTTAAACTACAACCACATCACTTTGTGCTTTTCAGGACACAAAGGTGATGCAGAATAAAAACTAAATCTTTGTGGTGCATGTCAGATCCGATGCTTCAGTGAACCGTTCTGGTTCACAAAACAGCTGAATTTCTGACAAACTTAAAATTTCACCATCTGAGAGTTTTCTGCAAAAACATTCACCAAACTCTGCTGGAATATTTTTTTTCCAACTGTATATTAATTTCTGGTACAAATGCAGCTTCAGGAGCTGCAGCTGTAAGAAAAACACTGGATATCATGAAGACTTGCTGGACAATCCTGACAACGCAAGAATTCAAAGGACCAAGTATATAGGCAGATAGGAAAGATGGGGCTGTCTGCCTAGGAGTTCACACTCAAAACTACACCCACATCACTGTGGTCCAAGGGCAAGCTGTAATACATCAGGCAGTGATCTGCAAAACCCCTAAACACCACAAGAGACAGCAGATAAAAATCTGTGGGTATCTATAATCTGGTGACTATTAAATGTTGATCGAAATGTTTGTAATTCTAACAGCAAAAATGTGCCAGACATTGCTCACTCCAACGCGAAGGTGTCTTTCCAACCACCTCGCATGGGTGACGTGCAATGGGGGCTGTGGGTTTTGCTGGAAGGGTTGGGTTGTCACTCCAAAAGAAAGTTGAGCCACCGCAGCCGCGCACCCACCCAGCTCCAGGGCTGGGGTTTGGCCAGGGACACCCTGCAGCTGCTGATTTCCACCCTTCCACCATGCACTGAAATAGCAAAACGTTACTATGGACAGAAACACAGCCCTGACCCTTCCGGTGTGAAGACAGCATGAAAACATCAGCCCAGTTTGCTTACCTAGGGCTCTTCTCTGCGGTTTCTTTGTAGTGAACCTGGGGCGTTTGTTTAACCAAAAAAATGTTTGTCTTTGAATAGTTTTGTTTCACCTGCACATTTCATCTGACAGCTCATGGTGGGCAGGACCAGAAGAGCCACCTGAGCCTTGGAGGTGCCACCATGAGATCGCCCATTCCTTCTTGGTCCCCCCAGCCCCACTCACAGTTGTCACTGTACTTGTAGGAGCTTCCCACCTTCAAGTTTACTTGAAATTAGTCATCATCTCTAAAAGCTCTGTGGGGAACTGACAGACAGATGGCAGAAAGACAAACAGGCAGCTGGCACGGCTGCAGCACATTGTTTCCTTAGAAAACAAGGCAAAAAATGGGATGTGTGTCATCTGAAGGCTTTTCAGAAGGTGTTCAATGCACCCAGCGCTGGGTCGGAGGAGATGGACCATGGCCTCGGGCCCCTGTCCCACTGGTGGTGTTCGACGAGAACCAGCGGCGATGAGAGGACAAGGACCAGACACCCAGATACATTAGGAAATAAGAAAGGTTCTGAAAAACACAAAGAAATTGCAGCCTCACTTGAGAAAAAGCTACAGGATCTCCAGGGCAGAGCATGGGCTGGAGCAAACTTAGACATGAGAAAAGAGATATTTCTCTGGCCCCTTCGTCCTACGGGCTGAGAAGCCAAAGCAGAGCAGCAGAGAGAGAGAGGGTCACCACGGAGGACCTGACCCCAGCATTAATTCCCTCTCTAATGCGAGAAGTAGATTTGAGCTCCCTAGCAAGCCACATGTGTTGTCATAAATATTTCTACTTAGCGGCCAACATAAAAATGAACAGGAGTCCTTGATCCAGACCCAGCAAGGACAGATTTCCTTCCCGCCCTCCAAGTGAAACAGGGCAAAAAATAAAATCAGAAAATGTTTTGACTCCCTTTGAAACATTTTGACTTCCACTAAAGAAACTCCCATGGGTGCCTGGACAATATTTATTATTGAAAATGGCTTTTGTGCCTTTGTAGTTCAAATTCTCACAGGCAGGTGCTATCTCAAAACAAAAGTGGGAAAGTTTTGTTTTGGAGATTTTGAACCAATTTTTCTCTTTTTTCTTTTTTCTTTTTTTTGTCAACTACCAAGTGAAACATTTTGTTTTAAAAATGCCTAAACAAAATATTTTGACATTTTCAAAATGTTCTACTGTTCCCTTTAGCCAAAACATGTTGCTATATTCAAAGCAAATTCACAGATCCCTTCAGCCCTTCCAAAACGCCCTGGGTTTGCTGAATTTCGTGCTAACGGAGAGATGCTCATGCAGCCACACAGGTTGAGCGAGGGGCAAGAGGATGGGGGGAATCGAGGTGGGGTTTGGGCAGTTGGAGAGGGAAAAGTGAGGGGGGCAGCGGCTTGTGGGGTACCAGGAGGATGATGAAGAGGAGGTGGAGAGTAGCTGGGAGAGGGCGAGGGGCTCCCAGCAGGGATGGAGAGGAGCCAGGGAGCCGAGCAGTTTCATGGGTGCAGGCGGTGGGGTTCACGAGGTAGCACAGAGGGAGCATCACGGATGCTGATGGGCAGAGGAGCCTGCCCAAAGCGGGGTCAGACACAGCTTTTGTGCCCACCACCTGCGGGACGGCTGCCTGGTGGAAGAGGAAGACCTGTCCCTGCTGCCAGTCTTTGATGTGTGCCCCGGGCTGCGAGCCCCTTCTCCTGAAGCATCAAAACTACCAGCAGTGAGCTCTGCTCGCAGCTTTCCCCTGTGGAGAAGATGGGAGAAAAACAAAATAACCACATCTGAGAGGCTGTAGTTACGCTGCTTACCGGCAGCCGTGCCCTGCTGCCGCACGCTACACCGGCACAGAAACTGTGTCAGCAGCAGCGAGCCGCGCTGGGAAGGGGTCCTGGCCACCCCCCTGCGGGAGGATGCTCCCTGCCTCTCCATCCCAGAGCCTGTCCAGGGAGGATGGGTCCATGCCCACCTGGCGTGGCAAGCCAGAAGGATGGTGGATTCGCCAGGACGCAGAGCCCGGCCACACGCCTCCACCTCTCCGGGCTGGCCATGACTATGGGGGGTGTCACTGGGGCTGGATGGGAGTTTTCTGAAGACATCCTCTCTGCTGCTCAGGGCCAGTGGAGGTCCAGCAGGCTGTGAGCGGTGGGGCTGCTGGTGCGGGGCTCCAGCTAACCCTGCAAGCCAGGCAAGGAGGCAAACCCACAGCCTGCATTCAAGAGAGAGGTAGCTGCAGAGCATTTACCTTTTTGGGTCCCATCCAAACCTGTTTCCATGGCAAAGGAACAAGCACGGTATTTACTATCGGCATAATCAGTGATGGGGTGACGTCTCATTATGCCTATATTTCCTGTTATTTTACCGGAGTTACATGTGGATTCATAGGTGATTCACGGGGTTCATGACCTTCTCAGATACTACATTATTGGGGACACTGTGGGTGGCTGCTATAATTAGTGACTAATTTCTTGAATTCAGTAACACAAGCATCACATCACCCTGCCAAGCCAGGTGCCAGCCGGCCGTGCGCAGACCACAGCGGCAGTTGGCCAGAAGAAAAGACGCATCTTTAACATCCCACTGTGAGGGTCTCTGGCTTGCAGCACGGCTGTAAAGACACATGATGGGAGGGTGCTATGGGGCTGTAGGATCCCTGAAGGGTCCATGTCCAAACTCATGACAGTCTTTCCAAGCTCTAGTCCCATCATAGCTGTCCTGCCCCAACACACAGCAGGCAATAATGATGACCTACACGACCAGCATCCCCCACAAAAAAACAGCTCCTGGAGCCCCATGATGGAGAAACCCCTGTGTCTACAACAGCAGAAAAAAAGAGGATACTGGGAGGAAGGCAAAAAAAGGATTTTGGGGGAGACTACTGGGGGCTGGGGTTTGTTTGGTGTTTTCATCATGACCAATGGAAGGTGATTTGGAAGCTCAGAATTTGGGCCTGACATCATCCCAGGATGGCTAGCAAAGATGACCCAGACTGACAGTGGCAAAGAAAAGATTTGGAGAAATCTGGTGAAATGTCTCAGGATGAAGACAAGAACTGTCTCTTGAAGCATGGGGAAAACTCCCTGTTGGTCAAAGCTCTGCCAAAAGCTCTTAGCTGGTACTGACTATGAGCCATGAGATGACCAGGTGGGTCATCCCCAGAAGCTTTAAAGGGACTCAGATTTCAAAAAGATGCAGAGCAGGCCTCTACTACTACCCTCCACCTCCTCTCTGGGGCTATCTGGCACCACTGGTGCCTTCCACGTAACCTAACATGGTGCGGGGTCTTCTGGGGAGGACTCAGCAGCTCTCCATTTTGACCATGCTGTTACAAGATCAGTTTCCCCAGCAGAAGTTCTGACCCAACAGTTTATCCTCACATCAACAGCACAAAGCTGCACAGATGGAGGATTTCAAGGGGAAATTATTTAGATAAGAGATTATCAGGTATACTTCGATGTCAGCTGAGCTTATGGGCTTAATGCAGAATGATGAATCACCCATCCAAATACGTATTATTTTCCCTGGAGGCACTGTCCTGTGAAATTTATTTCCCTCTGAAGGGTCTTGTAAATCATTTGTAACAAATAATCCACAGTATTGCCAACCCCACATGTTCTAAAACTTGGAGTTGTGTCAGGAGATTTGCCTAAAAGTCATGAGATCTTTCCTTTCCAGCAGTTTTAGGAGTTGGACCTTTCTCTGCTTTCTGACCCTTTCTTGTTCTCTTGCCCATTTTTCAAGCTTTCCTTTCCACTCCCCACTCCTGGTTGTGTATTTTATATATATATTTTAAAAGGAAGCTGGTGTTCCCCTGAGATCTCTCGACTCCGGTACCTGGACCTTTCAAACATGAGCAGCACACTGCTTATTCACTTCTCCTGTTCTCATGGTGCTGGAGAACATGTTTTGCCCAAAAGCATTTGCCATCCAAACCCAGGCATCAAATCACCCCTGCCCAGCGTGGAGCTGCTTCTTGGATTCGGTATCACCCTTCCCCGATGGGGAACTGAGCGCGGATGCCCATGCTCTCTGGCATCTCTCTGTCACTGGCTTTTTCCAATCAGCAGTGGATTTGTTGGAGTTTATCCAGGACAGCCTGTGTTGCCTCTTTGGCTTATGTCATCTTTTGAGGTTCTATGGGGTGATTTTGACAATGACTCCCATTCTCCCCTCAAGGGACTAGATGCAGAGATACTCACATCCCAAATGTGGCTGAAGCCAGGACAGCAGACACTCTTATTGCTGGGGGTCGTATATCCCCAGCCTGGGGACAGTCCTGACCCCCTGTTTCTCTCCCACCCTCTGCACTGCTCCCTCTCTCCCCAAGCTTAGCAGTCCTCTCTCTTTCTGCCTCCCTCAGCTTCATTTCTGGGCAGCCCTTCTTGGTCCCCTTTTCAGTCATCCTTTGCAGCAGAGGCATCTTCACTCCCACCTGGAGACAACCACGAACGAAGCCTGATGGCCAGAATAGAGATCAGACTGACACACACCACAGTTGCCTTCCAGGGCAGCAGATCCTTCGGTCACCTCCACAGCCAGCCCATGCTTTTGGGGCATCAACATCCACCTCTCCTTGAAAGGAGGTTGGCTGAGGAGACCAGCAGCAGCAGCTCTCTCTGGAGCAAGAGGAGATGAAGCAATGGTTGCAACAGGAGGTATCATGGGAAGTGGCTCACAGCAGGACCAAGGCTCGTCATCACCAACCCTGGTGCCCAAGGGCTCAGGAGCTTTGTGAAATATTGGAGATTATGGGTGCTGCGATGGCAAATTTTCACCCTTTCAGTGGACATTAGTGGGGAATAATTTGTGCCGAGCAAAGGCTGCAGCAGTTTGCTGCCCGTATCTGATCATCTACCACGATAGGTGTTCAGCCCTATCTGATCCAGCAGTTATTGAAAACTCAGCTGAGTGTGACTGGGATCATTTTTCAGGGTTTTCATGTTGCTCTTTAACCACGGTGAAAATTAAAGAGCCAACTGTGGAACAGGAGAAAGCTCTGTACTTTCACTATGACACTTTCTGGTAATGAGATATTTATTAATGTTCATTTCTTCTTAAAGGAAACAAACCAAACCCAATCCCTTATCTCTCTCTCAGTGTTTAAGTTATGAGTAGCACAGGAAGCTATTAGGCCATGAGACAGCAAATACACCCTGCTCAGGAGCCTGTGGGTGTAGGAGATACAGCGATAAAACCAAGATAGATCAAATCACTCCCATTTACCTAGAGCTTTCTGCAACTCTTGAAATGATGTAGGGATCTAAAGATGCTTTGTCTTTTTTATGAGAAAAGCAGCTGTGATTTAGCAGTTTAATCACTTTTGTCACAAAGAAATGCAAAACAAAGCCCATCACCAGGATATATTTTTTCAAAGCTGTGTTTTGTTTCCCATCAGTAAGGAGCGATTTTAACTTCTAACGGCGGGCTGAGATAAACACGTACTAAATAAAGCCATTGCTTATACAGTGGCCAGGCTTAGATCGGCTCTCTGAAACTGCTGTCCCACTAAGGGCTTAGTAACGGTGTCCATAGCCAAAACCTGCTGACTTTGGGCACTCAGCAGTTCTTCACAGGCAGCTGGCTGACTTGAGGGTGATTTGGGACTAGCCACATAACGAGGCACCAGGCAGGAGCAGGCTCACATGTTTTTGCCCTATGTTTACTTCCAAATGACCTCGTTAAACCTGCAGGACTCGAGTCCTGGCTGCTGTAGCTCTCTTGCACTCGCAAACGGCACAGATGACCTGTGCTTCGGCAGGCAGAACTCACTCCCACGCTCTGGATGCGCAAAGTCCTCACTGCTCTGCTCACAGGCACTAGGGTGCGATGAGATGAGTTTCTTAAGAAGAAAATGCAATGAAGTAATTATTTCCTTTGTCATTATAATCACACCCATGTGATTTATTAGCAGAGCTGGAAACTTCACAGACATCTGTCAAGGAAGCTGTGGGTCTCACCAAACCACGCCGGCACTGCTCCCACCCCAACCACAGCTCCCTCAGCCAAGCAATTTCCCAGCTGCCCAGCTCCAGCCCCAGCTCCTCACAAGTTCTGGGATCTTTGTGGTAGACCCCTTCCCATGCCCACTGCCTTGCTGCAGCCCAGCTCTCCCGCTCAGGGCTTGGGAAAGGGCCATGGAGCACCCAAGGGAACCCACATCCCAGCTGCCACCAGCGTAGATGGGAGATGCAAAACTATTACTGACCCCCTTACTGAGCATACGCTAAATGAGATTTCTCCAAAGGGTTGTGATACAGCCAAATCGGGGCACATGAGCATAGGAAATGCAAAACACCCCCACAGCAAAATGGCCATCCCTCTCCAGGCTCCAAAGCCTTGCTAAGCCTTCCCAAAGAAAGGGCCACCAGTTCCTTATGATTTTGTAACGTATCTTTTTCTCCTATGCCTTAAAAATGGCGGTCAAAGGATCCAAAGCTGCTGCCAGCCCAGACAAGAGGAGTTATGCACGATCTGGAAGCTTTGTTTCCTCAGTGGCCATTTTTTATTTCATATTTGCTGGCTTTGATGTATGACTGTCAGGCGATGGCAGTACAGCAAAAGCTCTTGCTGTGCTAGTTGCTGGACACGTGTCCAGCAAAACTCAAGACAAAGACTGGAAGGGGAAAAGTCTCACTTTTTGAGAAAAAGTCACCCTCTGCCACTTCTCCTTAGTAGGCAATGGGGGTTTCCCACCTGGGCACTGGCTGGGTTGGTCAGCAGTCACCAAATCACTTAGGCAGAGGCACTGCATGGTCCTTATGGCCCTTTCACAGAGACCCTCACCCTGTCCTCTCTGTCTACCACACAGCCTCCTGCCCCAGCGCCCGTGTCTGCATGGGCGCAGAGCAGGGCAGATGTGTGGGCATGCCCAACAACCCAACTCGCCTTTTGCTCGTGAAAGCAATGAGGGGGTTCTGCCAGCCCTTCCAGGTGTGCCTCCAGGTGCTACGGGGGTCAACGGTCCCAACGCCCTTGTCCTCGCAGGAGCAGAGCTCTCATGGGCCATGGCAAAGCTTGGAAAAGAGCCCCAAGGGCAGGTCTCTGCAGTCATGAAGAGCTTATGGACACGTTTCAGCCCAAGTTCATGTGAACAAAGAGGTGTTTCACTGCAAACAAAACATCCCTTTCCTCTTCCCTCACTCTTTCTCTCCTCTTTCGATGGTAATGTTTTACGGCACCTCCACCAATCGGATGTACCTCACCAGCTAATTCCACCTGTTCCTATGTCCCATTTAGGCTGAAGAAAAAGGTATGGTTGATGGTACGGTTAAAAATGAAGCTCAGCCGCTGATATCAGCTGCTGGAATGCCATCGTCCAGAGGCAGTAGGTGGCACAGCTGGCCACGGCAGCAAACTGAGGTTGGAGGAGCCTGAGAGCAGCCATGCTCTTAATGGGGGAAACATGCAAAATCAGGACTTTCTATTCTGGTAAGACCAGGCCAGGTGGAGCCAAATGAGAATTTCTTATTTACCCTATTTTGGAAAATTTGGCTACATTACTTTAGAAAGCGTGGATTTGTCAGAACTGGAATTTTTCCCTGTAATGTGCTAGGTTTTCTGAAACTTGGGTTGAAAAAGGTTTCTGTGGTCTGGGAAGAACAGATGGTTAAAATCAGAGATTAAACAAAATCATCGGTGGTTAGGGGCTCTCATTAAGCAGGCTGATGACCAGGTTTTAGCTGGCTGCTCCAGTAAATAAGCTTTTACCCCTCCTAGTCATTCAAATGAAGAGCAGTGAGTGGGGAGACTGGGAGACTCTCACCACAGCGCGGGCTGGATGGGAGCAAGTCTCCCAGGGGTTGTGGGGAAGGACCACGTCAGGACCATCCGCTCCCAGGTGAGTCTGGAAGGAGGCAGGAGACAGCACGGGTGCGAAGGCAAGAGCCGCAGCCCCGGTGCTGGCCTGGCCTGTCTACCAGCTGTGCTGAGGGCTGGAACGGGCAGGTCTTGCTTCTCATGAGAAATGTCAGAAAGTCACGTTTCCACTGCAGCCCGTAGCGGGAACGTGTTTGTGATCGCAACCAGCGCTGCAGAGCGGAGTAACCGCTCCTCACCCACCTCTCGCGGTGTGCGGCATGGAGCACAAGCACCTCTGATCTCTATCGCTGCACCGCTTCATTTCCCAACGCCACGGTGCAATGACAGCAGTTATGAGATGAGCTGGCCGGCTCACCTCCACGGCACCCGTGTGGCTCTGGCGGCGGCACGGCTAGAGAGCCACAGGGTACTCCTGGGGCAAGCTGGGCTGCTCAGGTGATGCCAGCAGACCCTAAAATGTCACAAGTCCAGCCCCTGTGGCATGCCCAGCCCCACGGACACAGCAGGACGCCAAACTGGGCTGCTGCACCGCTGGGCCGGTGCTCCCTGCCTGCAGCGCTGCTCCACATCCACCCCGGCGAGACCCAGCCGGCATGCAGGCAGTGCAGGCAGCGCAGGCAGCACAGGCTCTCATGCCAACGGTGCTCGGGTGTCAGCCTGGCCACAACCAAGCCTGTCCAAAATCTCGAGAAGAGCCAAGGGCCACACATGGCAGTGCCTGGATAAGGATGGGCCGGACCCTGAATTTCCACCGCTTTGGCCAAGCACCAGCGGCCCCCAGGAGATTTGCTTTGTTCCCTAAAATCTCAGCGTGAAGCCATGCAGTTCAGTTAAAAATTTCAGCTGTCAGTAAGAAAAACATTATGTTTGTAACACCGAGGGTAGCAAGAGGAAGTTTGAAAAGGTCTTTGACCCTTTAAGTCTCCGAAACAAGGAGGCAAACAGGCAGAGCTCACAAGTTTTAAAACCTCATAATTTTGCAGCCCATATCCTGATTGCAGGGTCCTGCAGAGTCCTCAAACCTAATATGGGGATCATTTATCGTCTGCTGCAGGGACTGCTGAGGACCCATGCAGAAGGCAGTTTGAGCTTCCCTTGACTGTATGTTAAAAGACCCCTGCCTAATCTGCAAAATAAATCTCTCAGAGTATTTTTCATTGGATTTTTTTCTATTTTCAGAGAACAGGGGGAAGTTTCAGAATTTCAGAAAGGTCATATTTTCCCCTTCCAGCTATGAAAACAGTTCTTTCACCTGTATACATGTATACAAATTCAGAAAGTATGTGTTGGTAAAAGGTATTACCCACAAAGACTTGTTAGATTAAAATCTAGATAAGCTTAGTCATCTGAATTTTAACTACATTTTACTTGGTTCACTACATTTTTTGAGTGAATGATACAAGAAGCTGTTCTCCAAAATGCCTTTAAAACATCTAAGCGTGGTTCAGTAAAGACCTAACCCATTTCTAATGTTAAGCTTCACAGAGTTTTGTGACACTGCAAAAAAAAAAAAAAAAGGGAAAAGACAGGAAACGAGCCCCAACAACAAGGTCTCACAATGAGCAAAATTTAACTCAGATCAGTTGGCAAGAATCCTATCAAACCTGGTCCCAAAATTGCAGTGTATTTTTGTGGTAGGGTGGTACGTTGTTGTCGTTATTTGCTTGTTGGTACTCATCCAATTTTTGAGAAATCACAACTGAAAACTTGAGATGCACAAGCCACAGCACTAATAAGTTTGACACTGTAAAGTGGATGTGACAGAGTATGAAATGGGGACTCGTGAAGGCCACAACCGGTCAATTATAAATGCATCGCACCCTCAAAACACTGTAGGAAGGGTCCGAGGGAAGGTCCTGTGCACCCATTGACCGTGGCATCCTCTACCCACTCTGAGCAGCAGATAACCATGCCATGATGGATGAGTGGCTGGGGCATCCCTTTGTACCACTGCTGGTTTCTCCATTGTACACCAGTAAACAAAACGGTTGGGTTCACCAAAGACAAGAAGCTCAGAGGCAGGTGGTGGTTTTGTCCTCTGCTCAGTCACTCCCAGAGTGGACATCCACCTCTGGAGCTCAGGAGACCTCCTGCTGTGCTGACATCAATGGGAACCTGCTTTTGTTTTGGCAGAACTAGAGGTCATTGCAGGAGTCTCGCACTGCCAGCCTGTCATCGTCCCATCCGGAAGCCTTGAGAGACCATTGCCACCATGTCACCTCACTGCCTCAAAGGAGCTTCGGAGCTGGAGCGGTGAAGAATGCCTCAATACATGCATTTTGTCTGACATGAAAGCAGAGCCAGCACTTGTCTTCGAGGCCCTCTAGCAGGCTCTAAAAAACATCCACAGAGGAGAAATAAATATAATCTTCAAATAAGAGAGGAAGGAGCCTTCCGGCCCGCTGACATTTGAGGATTCAGACAGCAGCAGCAGAACTGCCATGAAAACAGTCCTCTTGTGACACAGACGCTATTTCACCACTCACGATAATTGTTAACAAAAAGGGCACACAGATTTCTTTAAAAATAATTTCCATGTTGGCAGCTTTGTCAGCTGCCTGACTTCCCTGCAGCGCTGTGGTCATTCATCTGCCTGCAGCCAGCACCAGAACAGGCTTTTCCCTGGGAGAAGAGGAGACCAGAGCATCACAAGGGCCCAGCAAAAGCCGTAGCCCTCCCAGGGGCTCCCGTGGTCCCAGGAGCTACCTTGGGGGGCTGGCAGCAGAAGGACGCAGGGAGCAACAGGGCAGTTGTCTAAGCCCAGTTTGGACAGCAAGGTGTTTTCCCAAGTGCTGCTACAGGGACCCCAGTGAGAAGCTTCACGTTCTTACTTGATGGAACGGAGCAGCAGAACAGATGAGAAGCTGAGGAATGAAAGAAGACATGAAGCTCTGGGTGGGTTACTGGGGACCCGGGTGGACAGCCCCATCACTGCGGAGGTCCAGAGCAGCAGCAGGCAGAAAGGCACAGCATCCCTTCCTGTGCCAGACACAGATGAACGTCTGGGATGCTGTCATGGTGGCAGGGTTGCGTTGCACAGCACTGTCCAGAGGGGCAGGAGCTCTCTGGGGACACAGACCAGGGACTCCGGAGTGCAAAACTGCCTTCAAAATGGTTCTAGTTGACTGCGGAGGGAGTAGGTGGTTAGCCACCAAACCCTACTCTGAAAAGTCACTGCCAGTGAAAATATGCTTGATTTTTATCAATAATCCCAAACTAACAACTGAAAACTGAAAGTTTTGTTTTTAAAGAGTTTTCATTCTTTCAGTTCTCTACAAACCACCAAATGTTTGCCAAAGAGGTTTCAACACAAACCTCTTCGTCAGCACCTTGCTTTCTGGCTGGCACCTCTGTCCAGGCTGCTGCAGAAGTGGCCAGTTCTGGGCTGGTTCTTGCCATTGAAAGCTGTCCTTGTGCATGGCTTTGCTGGGCAGCAAAAGGGGACGTGCAAATGTCCCTACAGTCCCACCGGGAGCTGCATAGCCAAGGCCTTGGGGGAATCGTTCAGGTGACAGCCCGCAGATGTGGAAGCAGCGCCCAGATGCCGCAGGGTGCTGGGATGGGGGATGTCAGCCCCTGCCAGCTCGCTCCCACCCACAGTTCACCACCCCCTGCCCTGGGCCTCCCCTATAGTCACTGGGGGTGTACGGGAGCACCCTCCAGCTGGCACAGCACAGCGCTGCCCCACACCGAGCCCGGGAGAGCAGGCAGCCGCAGCCCTCCCTCACTGGAGACCTTCGAGCAAGTTTTAGGTACTGGGTTTCTTTCTTCCTTAAAGACCCATTCCTTGAATCCGTGGGTCTCCAAGAATCTCAGCTTGCTTATAAACACGTTGCGAATCCTGAGCCTTCAGGGTTGCACAGAAAAGCCAAGAGATGCAATGTGAGCAGGACCAGAAGCAGTAAGGAAACCCACGCTGTACGTGTCCCTCTCCCTTTCCTGTCTGGGGCAGGAGCAACAGACCGGGCAAGGCTTGATGGATGAATCCATGGATGGAGGCTGAAGCTTGGCAAGAAGCTGATCTGCTACCACAATGTCATGAGTGCACAGCCATGAGTGCACCAAGGGAGACCCCAGTCTGCTGCATACAGCAGCTGGGAGATGTGGGTTTTGAAGGCACTGAGTGCTGACAGCATGGACACAAAAGCAGGTGTTTATTCCAGAAACCCCAGCTGGGATTTCTCTCCCAGCCAATTGATGGAATCCCTGAAAGACAGAGAAATAACAGAGCCTGAGCTGCGTTTGGGCTGTATTTAGTGGCACAGATCATCACCCCTCTTGCGGGGAGGAGCGAGGTGTGGCCAGTGCATGGGTCTCACGCAGCTCCTGCCAGGACCAGGCACCACTGGTCTTCAGGCGGCTCTGGCTCCTGTGCAGAGCTCCTGTGAGCCAGCCCTGCTGAGCAGGCATCCCCATGGGAGATACCACTGAAACCAGTGACCAAACCCTACACATCCCAGCAGGGACGGGGCTTCCCTCTGCTCTGGCTTCCCACTGCAAACCATCCCCTTCCCAAGCACCGCTGGATGGTCGCTTCTGTTGATGACCATTTACAGAGATTGATTGCACTGTTTTCATGGTAATTTCTGTGTCACAAAATTGGCAATTATCAAAGTAATTTTCACAGAGAGCAATGTCTTTCAGGGTTTTCCAGATTATTACCCCGAGCAGACTGAAACAACACTACCAGGGAGGAGCTTACTAGTTACCCCTGTCAAAAAACAAGTCTAGGGACAGAAGGTAGCCATCAGGGTTGTCACCTGACTGCATTAATATGTCATATATATGACATACTTTGTGGAGCTGCAATAAAGTAGTTTTAGGTTGAAAGTGAAAATAAAAAGGCAAAAAGGAGGTGAATGCTGGAGAGAAGTGACCCCTCCAGACGTTCTGGTGCATCTCCGTGCGGTTCACACTGCACCACAGGAAGGCGTCAGCCGGGAGCAGGCTGCGTTCTCTGCTGCTCAGGCTCCTGTGCAAGCCAAGCCCCAGCCCGGACCATCCCAGCGTGGCTGCTGGTGGTGTCCCCCTTCCTCCCCTGTCCCCCCAAAAAACCTCCAGACCAAATTCCCTTTTCCCAAATTCAAGGGAAATCCCCCCAGCAGCTCCAAACCCGCCTCCCCCGGTCCCGCACCCCCTGTGGTTACCCATGCGGTTACACGCTCCTGCACATAGTCCGGGTCTCCTGCTTTGAGAAACACACTCACCTCTGTTCTGACCTTTACCTAACAGCAGAAGATCCTTGTTCCATGACAAGTTTCAGTGAATTTGTTTTACACGGTCATAAACTAGGGAATAAAATGTCTCTGCCATCTCTCTATGTTTCCAGAGAGCCACGGGAGGATTTTCTCACTGCTTCTCTCCAGCTGTAAACTCAGCCCTTGAAATCACAGAATCACAGAATCTTTTAGGTTGGAAAAGACCTTTAAGATCATCAAGCCCAACCGTTAACCTAGCACTGCCAAGTCCACCACTAAACCATGTCCCTAAGCACCTTCTAACCATGTTCGCCATGTGATTGTGAAAGGTGGGGGGTTCTCCCAGACATACAAGTTTTTTTGAACTTCGAGGTCAAAATCTTGGCTGTGCTAGAGCCGGTAACCAAACTTCCCACCCCTTTCCCACCATGCGTAAGGCTGAATAACCCTTCTTGTCCCCCACCTTTTTTTTTTTTTTTCTATCTTTGCAAGCCCACCAAGAAAAATAGAAGATGCAGAAGGCAGCTCCTCTGCAGACATCCCTGACTCTCGTGGCGTGAGGGGCCGACAGCAGAGAGACCCACACCTCTCCCCTGCCTGCACCCAAGGCTGCGACCCCGCTCCCTGGGCACTGGGGACACGATGGATTTATGTAAAAGAGAAATGCTGCCTGTCCCCTGTTCGCCTATCTCTATTCTACAGACACCAATCATCTGAACACCTCTAAATCCTCCTGGTAAAAGAATATCAAAGGCACAATCCCTATGGGAAAATCCTGGCTTGGATAAAGAAAATGAAACCTCATTCACACAAGTGTGGCAGCTTTGGACTTTATCGATGTCACGTAACGTGGGTGCCATAAATCCCCGTACTAAAAACCAAGACACAGTGATGCTAACTCGGTTTTATTTTTGCTTTCTCACTTGTCAAAATCCCAACAGTAAGCCAGACATGCATAAAATATTCAAACTCTATACAGAGCCCCAATTCTTTGTGAACACGGCGCAAACAGCTTCCACACGACTCTCTTTGGAAGAGACCTGTTTGGAGCGGGAGCCCTCACTGCGTTAAGTCTCTGGTTGCTGCCTACCAACAGTTCCTACGTTCGTTAGTTAAGTTAGTTAGCGAAAGAAAAATCAAGAAGAGGTTTAAAGAGAGTAAGCTGAAGCTCTCCCTTTCACAACTTTTTGCTGGCGTTTCTGCTTGCTGAGTGCCGCCTCGGTGGGACGTATCTGTTCGCAGCCTGGGAAAGCAGGGCTGTGCAGCACTGGGACCCAGGCAGCGGCAAGTCCAGGTCTTTCTTTTATAAATTACATCATAGCTTGATATCACAGCACCGAAAGGAAGACCAGAAACCAGGTAGCCTGTGAGTTTTCTGTGTCTTATATTTGGTTATATTTCTTTTGTCTTTTATTATGTTAGTCAGGTGCTAAACAAATAAAATCAATTCTGAACTTATAAAAAGCAATTGGAAATGTCTAGTCTTTTATAGTGAAATCTCAACTGAAGCAGCCCACAGCACTTGGAGAAAAATCAATCATCGTTTCCATCCTGCTATGCGTGCTACTAAAATTAAGAATTGATGTTTGGCTGCAAAGGAAAATTATTTCAAGAGAACCACCTAAGCAACAGTTTTCAGTGTTCATAAAATTCCTGTTTACGGTTCTTCTCATAACAGACAAACTCCTACATTCCACCATGAATTATAAATATTAATGGGCGATCCTGATTTACATACAGTTTCCATCTTAATGGGCATCAAAATTGCAAGCAGGGCAACAGCACCACTTATGGTAATAGCAAGTAGTAAACCAGTCCTCAGCCTAAAGATGTCATAAACCAACGTGTTAAACGCCCCAATAATTACAGCCTCCCCCACATCCAAACAAAACTCCGTATTATTTTGCCAGTGGCCTTTTCAGAAAGACAGAAAGCCTGACGAGCTGGAGTGAGGCATATGAAGAAGCACTTAACTCTGATATGGCCTAAATATTTTAGTAACGTGCTCTGCCCGTTTGGAAGCACCCCTCCCGCATCATCTTTCATTTATTGCATCAAAGCCTATGTAACTTGTAGGATATTATGTGCACACTGCTGAAAAACCACCCTATCCCCCAAACAATTTCCATCCCACCAGCCGTATTTGCGTTTATTAACAAACATGCAGACGATTGCCACGCCACCACCTAGATGTTGCTGCGTATCCCCCACGCAGGCGCCGTGCAGCATCAGCAGCCCGGGCTGTCCGACACCCTGAGCTGCAGCACGGCGCGCTCTCCCCCTCCCAGCCAGCAACGGGAGCTGCTCCCACCTGGCTCCCACCAGCCAGTTTTCTCAAGCCCTCTGTGGTGGCAACCACAAAGTCACTGTGCTTCGGTGGGGCTTGCAATAAACCTGCGGCTATGGCAGGAGGCAGGGCAGCAAAAACCTGGGAGGACACAGCCCCACCTGGCTCCCCAATCCGCCCCAGGGTGCTCAGCTGCCTGAAGCGCTCTCAGAAAGGGGAAGGAGGGTGATGAGGACAGCACCAAAAGCGGCTTTTTCACAACCAGCTCAGTTTTGATCCAGCTGGCTCTCCCGGCCGCTGCTCTCTTGCTCATCAATCCCCGGAGCAGCAATTCTGTCCCATCCTCTGTTTTGGTCTTTGCTACTCTCAGCTCTCGCAGGTCGAGAGACAGAAAGCTCTTTTGCGATGCTCAGCTCCACTCCGTGGTATCAGCTACATTTTTTCCATGAAAATATTTTACAAATGCTTACTGAGGTGCAGCAACTAATTACCACACTTCAATTAGTGCAATTAGCGTCTGTCATGTTGCCTCCACGGAGTCTGCCTCCTCCACAGCGATGGTGGCAGCGTGCTCCCCCCTTCCCGGCTCTCCCTCGGAAGCCGGTGGAGAGACACTGCGCAGCTCTGCCTCTGTCTTGTCCTGTTTTTCTTTCAACTCACATACTGTATGTGTTTCAAAAGTACTTCAGTCAACTTTCAGAATTCAATAACTGACTTTGATAGAGAAATTACTGTTCCAGTATATGGTAAATGACAGTGGTCTAGAACACTGTTAAATTTAAGTCTGGAAAATGAACTTTAATAAAATGCGCTCCAGTAATGTACTGTGACAGCTTTTAGTGAAATCAACTCCAATACTTTGATTCTCCCAGGAACGCAGCGAGATATACTCCAGCAGCCTTGAGCCATGGAATAAGAAAGCAGACAGCTTTATGATAAATGGCCCTAGAAACCTAAATTACAGCTGCAGCAAATGAACAATATGTCGAAATTACTCGGTGGCTTTTTGTTGCCATCACAGAGCAGAGCTGCGGGCAGCCACGCCGGCACATGAGCGTGCACTGACACCTAGTGGGACAGCCCCAGGCGAGGAGCCGTGGGGTAAAGCGAGTTTATTTTAGTAAAGAACATCAACAACTGCCAACCCTCCCTGATGTTAAGCACCAGCGTGAGATGACAAGTTTCAGGTTATTCGTGCCCCTTCCTCTCCTGTGAGCAAGCTGGCTTAGTTTTGATTTCTACACGCTGCACCTTTGCCAGGCAAAGAACTGGCTCATCGCTTCACTTCTTGTTTCTGCTCTCCTGGCCAGAGTCCCACCTCGCTCCTCCTCACCTATGGGCACGCGTGAAGGGAAGGATTTACTGTGGATCAATCAAAGTCTAAAGAGTCAGGTGCAGACAGAGCTCTGCCATCGCTCTGATGTTAACATGCAACCTGCTGGTTAAACAGCAGGGTGCTAAAGTCAGCGTAGTCACGCTGGCACCACCAGCTCAGAGATCTTGGCGTGAGCCACAGCACCAGTGCCCCCCGGGACTCATTCTTCTTGCAGGGAACCTGGCTGCTGCCAACCCTGCGCCGAGGCGAGGGAGCACGCTGGGATCACAAGGCCCCTTCCAGCATGTGAGGGTGACACCGCCACAGGGCTCCACGCAGCACGAATGTTGGCATCTCCAAAGCAGGTCCTGAGGCGTCACACCAAACTTGCCGAAAGCTGGGTTTGAATTAGAGGGAGAAGGAGGGAGAGGACGGTTTGCCAGGAGGGAGGCCGACAGGCCAGGACCCTCCCTGACACTCTGGGCCATTTCCAGCCTCACCTCCGGGCGGGAACGGCACGGAAGCGGTGCCAGGACCCGTCCCCTGTTCCCACGCGGGACAGGTACCTTCCCGGGCAGCCGGCACCATCGCTGCTAACGCGTCATTACCATAAAAACGTCACAGGGTTTGTTACGTTTATTCCCTGGTCTGAGAGCTACGCCCCCAGCGCTGCCAGCTGCCCGGTACCTTCCGACCCCCCCCAGGAGGCTCACTTCTGCCCGGTGAAGTAGCGCAGGAACCTCCCCCTTCTGTAGAGAGGTAACTGCAGCTACTGCCAGACCTGGCAATAATTATTACCGCCGCAATTAATTAATTACCGCCGTAATTAATTAATTACCGCCACAATTACGGCCCTAAGAGTCCCACGGCCGCCCCCGCAGCCCGGAGCGCCCCGGAAGCAGACGTGGAGCTCTAAGGCATTTCCGGTGGCGTGCGGACGCGCTGCCCACTCCGGCCGCTACCATTGGCTGGCGGCCGGGGGCGGGGCGGGCGCCGGTGAGGCTGCGGCGGGCGCGGTCATGCTGCCGTCGCTCGGCTCCCTGCTGTGCCTGTGGGCGCTGCGGCTGCTGGCACCAACGGCGGGCACCGGCGCGGCCTCCCGGGGGCCGGATGTCGCTTCCTACCGGTGAGCGCGGGGCCGGGCGGTGGGGCCGGACCGGGGCTGAGCCGGACCGGGGCTGAGCGGGCTGTGCTTGTGCCTCAGGGAGCGGGTGCGCGCCATGTTTTACCACGCCTACGAGCACTACCTGGAGAGCGCCTTCCCCTACGACGAGCTGCGGCCGCTGACGTGCGACGGGCAGGACACCTGGGGCAGGTAGGGGCCGTCCCCGGGACGGGGCATCGCCCACCGCCTGCCGCGGGGCCGGGCCCGGGGCGTCCCGCTGCCGGGCGTCCGTCCCCCCCCCGCTCCCCGCCGGGCCTCACGTCGGTTCTCTCCTCGCACAGCTTCTCCCTCACGCTGATCGACGCCCTGGACACCCTGCTAGTGAGTACGAGCTGCCCCCCCGCCCCCCGGGGCTCGGCCCTCTGCTCCAGCCCGCTGTCAGGCTCCTTCTCCTCAGCTGGGGTCTGTGCGGTAGTGACGGAAATCAGTTACTAATTGACCGAGGAGCTTTTGCGTTTCACCTCGCTCCAGCCCTGGGTGGCGGGTGGCCGGAGCTTTCAGCCCCTGCACCTTCTAACTCTGGAATAAAGACCTGAAGCGCCTGAAGAAAATGTTTTGAAGTGAGATTAAACTGCCAGTTGCTTTTTGAGTACTACTTGTAATTAATGATTCCTCAAAATACTAAACCAAAACTAGAATTAACCCCTAACACTGAATTGCACCTCTGTTTTTCCGTGAACTCTCATCTTTCTTCTCTGTTGTCCTGCTTCCCCTGCAGATCTTGGGAAATGTTTCAGAGTTTCAGCGAGTCGTCAACGTGCTGCAGGAAGGGGTGGATTTTGATATTGATGTCAATGCATCTGTCTTCGAAACTAACATTCGAGGTGAGGTGGGTTTTTCTGTGGTGTTTATGCTGGATTTCCTTCTTGTACGGGTCTCTGAAATGTACACCGAGGTAATGCCAGGCAGCAGTTAGAGTGAATTTGTAATGCAGTGTAACAGGACATGTAAACACAGAAAAAAATCCCAAACAAGTATCACTTCCTTTTTTCTCTTTGCACATCACCTTTCTGCTTCCTGCCTCAACACGCACAGAAGTAGACGTGGCAGTTTCAGTATTCTAGTGCCAGGTTTTATGGAATGTTTTGGAGTAAACATATTTTCCACTGAAACAGTGCTAATTGTATACCATCTTTTTTTACATGGTGTTTTGGAATAGAGATTATTATTTAGTGTCATAAAGTGAAACTTTTTTTTCTTGAAAATCGCGAAGGCCTTCAGAGTCTTGTACCCGGGCAAGCACCTAACTGCTTCAGTGCCATCTGGCAGGGAACAAAGCTGTTAGTTATGCTTTTTTTGTTTCTCTTGTCAAATATTGCTGAGCCAGTTGTTGCAGCAGTGTAATTTCTTTGTTTGTGCTTGTTATGTGACAGTAGACAGGCCTGTGAAAAGGGCTCATAACTCCCTGCCTCTGTCAGGCACGCTGAAATTCTCGGCTCTGGCCTAGACATTTTTCTCCAAGGAATTTAAGAAGGTGCACTGTACTACTTTACACAAACATAGTATTAAGCTGTCTGGAAGATGTGAAACAGAATTCCTCTCACAGAGGTTCATGTTGATTATACTGTTAGCGCTCTGATTGTCTGCAAGGCAGTGCAGGTGTAGTAGGGCAAGTAGGATCTTACGCTTCTAAAATAATGAATGAAATAGATCTGCTGCCCGTTGCAAACAGGCAGGAAGAAACAAACCATTCTTGTGGCGTGCTGAATTAGGCTGTTAAAGATGAGCCATCTTGCTTTTCTTCTCCAGAATCACTGCCTCTGCATCATCATAAATACAAATAAACAGAACTGGTTTCAGATATCATTCCCCCCCCACATTCTTTAATGGGATTCTTACTGTGCACTTCCAGTGGTGGGTGGTCTCCTCTCCGCTCACTTGCTATCAAAGAAGGCTGGCATTGAAGTAGAAGTGGGCTGGCCATGCTCTGGACCTCTCCTGAGGATGGCGGAGGAAGCAGCTCGCAAACTCCTGCCGGGTAAGTACTTGAGGTGACTGATGTGTTTGATGAAGATGACTCTGCTTGATGTGTAAACTTATAAACCAGTCCTGTGTTCCCTGAGCTCGAAGCAAGTTTAGCTTGTGGGGAAAACATTGTGAAGCATGTGGTACCAGTTGTATATATGCATGCCAAGTGTTGTATGTGCTTAACACATCAGTTTTTGTTGCTTGTTGAGGGGAAATATATTTAATCTAAATAATAACTAAAGGCTGTGAAACATCAGCCTGTAAAGACAAGATGATGCAGCCTTATCTACCCCTCTGTGGGCTGCTGCAGGGCGTGTGCCCTCACAGCATGACAGTTTGTGCGGTGTGCACCCTGGGCTACCGCTGAGTAATCACAAGCTCAGTGTTTGCACTTTGACCAGTGTATGTAGTTCTATTTTGACTACCCTGCTTATGCTGTAAAAAAAAAAAAAAAGTAGGGATGCAGTCTGCTGCTCTGGGCAAGGTGGAAGAGATCTGCAGTACCTGCCCAGGACTGTGTAGCTTGGGGTACCCTCTTTGCCCCTCCCAAAATCACACTCTACTTCTTGTTTCATTCTTCGCAGTTACTGCAATTGCTCCTGTCTTGTTTCTTGCCTGTGTGTGGTGGAATGTGAAGCACGCGTCTGCTTGACAGTCTGTCAGATTTAACGGTGAATGCTTTCATGTGAACCAAACCCATTGTTTCAGCTTTTCAGACCCCGACGGGGATGCCATATGGAACAGTGAACTTGCTGCACGGAGTAAACCCTGGGGAGACCCCAGTTACCTGTACTGCTGGAATCGGTACATTTATAGTGGAATTTGCCACTTTAAGCCACCTTACAGGTGACCCAGTGTTCGAGGATGTTGCCAGGAAGGCTTTGAAGGCACTGTGGAAAAATCGCTCAGATATTGGGCTGGTGAGTGAGGCATGGACTTTGAATTTACTGGTCTGCTTTTTGTGTAGTTTTGTGGATGTGATTCTAAGTGTAAAAAGCATAAACAGAGAGGAGATAGAACTAGATAAATAAGCACAGTGCTAATAACTGGGCTGAAGTTATGTGTTTGACATTGTTCCTCGACACGTGCAGCATCCATATCTCTGCTTTAGTGGTGTGACCCAATGTTACACCATTGTTCCTTTCCATAACAGATGGAGTTGGGAGACAAATGCCTTCTACTAGGTATTGCAGTTTTTGTAACAGATGAAAGAAAAGGTCTATCTGATGCCTGGTGTGACAACAGCCTATGACAAGAATAAAAGTACAGCAAGTGCAACAGGACACTCCCAGCCTCTGCAGCTTTGGTGTTTTGGGAATATCCAGAGCTAGAAGCATTACCTCTGTGTTTGCTATCTCCTGGTCAATCTTTCTTCAGTTAATTTCTACAGCTGCTTTTTGAACCTGTGTGAGCTCCTAGTGTTGCATAGGTGAAGTGGAACAGATTTATTGCTATGCTATATAAAGAAGTGTTCCCTCTTGTTTGCTTTGGGATCTGTTTATTTTTTGTTTGTACCCTTAGTCCTTGTTGAAGAAAGAAACTAAATAGCTGGGGTTTTTTTCACCTTTGTTGAGCAAGTCACGATTGTGTATTATATTCCCCATCATCTGGGTTTCTTTCTAGGCTGAAGACTCCCAGATTTGAAGGATTTATTTAAATATTAGTATGGCAGCTCTCATGCCTTTGACATCCTTGGCCTCCATCTGTATATCTGTTCCTCCTCCTCCTCCTCTACTCTTCTGTAGGGTATATTAGGACCAGACACATCATGTTGAAATTGTGCATTTTCACAGTAGAATAATGGTGTGTTGTTTTGGCCAGTGCAGCATTAATATCAGAAGCTTAAAATTCACAAGTTATATTTTCTACAGTTTGTACTTCTCTGATACTGATACATGTGTCTTGTAATGGAGAAAATGCTAGTTGGTATAGATACTGCGAATCTGTGAAATGGACAGTCTGAAAAAAGGACAAGGTTTTCTTGTGTGGTTGTGTTGTGGGGATTTTCTTAATTATAATTTAGTAGTTTAGCTTTATTTCCACTTTAACTTCCTCTTTCCTCCTCCCCTCACTTCTTCCAGGTTGGTAACCACATTGATGTGATAACTGCCAAGTGGGTGGCCCAAGATGCTGGCATTGGGGCAGGAGTGGACTCCTACTTTGAGTACCTGGTTAAAGGAGCCATTCTCCTGCAGGACAAGGAGCTGATGTCCATGTTTCTAGGTGAGCAGTTTGTTTTCTGTGTGAAGGGTCCCAGGAATGCCTCCTTGGCCGCACCTCTGGAAACTCTGCATGTGGAAGAAGATGATGAAGAATTTAATAGGGTACATTCAAGACTGTTCCTGAAGTGTGTGTTTGTAATACTTTTGAAGAAGCTGTAATAACAGCGAGTTACCAAAGTGAGCATCCTGAAGAAGTCATTTGTTTGACATGGCTCAAGTGAAAAGGGGGCTTCTCTCATTCTTAAAAAAAAGATTTTTTTTTTTTTTTGTTGGATTACCTACCCATTTATGTTTCTTTATAGAATATAACAAAGCTATCAAAAATTACACAAAGTTTGATGACTGGTACCTCTGGGTTCAGATGTACAAAGGAACAGTGTCCATGCCTGTTTTTCAGTCCCTGGAAGCCTACTGGCCAGGCCTACAGGTAAGAGCTGTCATACCAGTAGCACATGGTGATTTTGTTCATCTGCCTTGGGTCGGTCTTTAATGTAAAGTTACAAATGTAACCCTCATCTGCATTGGTTTAAAAGTTTGTTTTGATCTCTGGTGATATCTGCAGTAGTCTGAGCCTGTAGAAGAGCAGATGTTGACTTTATGGTCTATAAAGACATTCTCCCATGAAGTGTGATGCGAGGGCACTTTTGTTGTAGCAAACTCCACTGAGAGCGGTCTCATAATCCAGATGGGAACCTAAGGCAAAAGAAAATCACACCTCTTTTTTCCCCTGCCTCAAAATGCTTTATTTATGGGAATACTTTCCCATTGAGAGGTTTGCTTTCACATCAATACTTATATTTGATCTGGGACTTTGTTATTCCCACTGAAATAGACTGGATGCTGTGATTGACGGAAGAAACCCAGCCTTCCATTAACTAAAAATGAGAGAGTCTTCATATTATTTAGGTGTGTGGAATGTGATCCAACAGAAAAGCAGCACCTATCTCCTTAGTCCTAGCTATTCTGAAGGCATCATGCCTCAGTGTTACTTACACCATTCAGACCTGCTGAACAACCCATTTCCGTCACTATCTCTGACTATAGGAGTGTCATTGCATCAGTTCCTGTGCTGTTTCTTCTTCACTCGGATTTTACTTTGCTAATTGTTTCCTCTCTCTCAGAGCCTAATTGGGGATGTAGATAATGCCATGCGAACCTTCCTCAACTATTACACCGTCTGGAAGCAGTTTGGTGGGCTGCCTGAGTTCTACAACATTCCCCAGGGCTATACGGTGGACAAGAGAGAAGGATATCCACTCCGGCCTGGTAAGCAGAAATAAAATAGAGAGGAACGTGGAGTCCTGCTTTTGCTCTGGTGGTAAAATCAAATGTTAGCAACACCTGGCCTCCAAAAGTTCCTCCCCAGTTTTGCTTTGACTTAGCTTCTGCATGCGTTTTACCAGTGATTTCCATAGTCAAAGCTACGCGTTTTGCTTTCTGCCATTCACAAAGGCAGGACTGCCTTTTCAAGGAAGCAAACCATACGTTACCATACAGGGGGGGCCTGTTTAACAAATTGGGTTCACAGTGTAGGATTTGACACGTTTAAGCGTTAGATTCTCTGACATGGGATGTTTTAAAGTCACGCGAAATGTTATTGTGACTGCCTGTGTCCTTTAAATTTAGGAAGTAAAAGTGAGTGTGGATAGACCACTCTAGTTCTGTTGAGTTCCTGAAATAAACTAATTCTAGTTGCACTAGCGAAGCTCAACATACAAGAGGATTATATGTTGTCTGTGATACTGCAATAAAATTATCTGGGGTTTTTTTCTGTTTTTTTTACAACTCTGACAAAAAAAGAAAGCATACCTGATGATTAGGTCAGTAAAACTTTGTAAATGAGAATAATTGATTTCCTTTTGGTCTGAGTGTTCAAGTGACGTCGACATTGGACACTTCTACCAAAAATACTCATCAGCATTAACTTGCAAATGTATTATAGCATCCAAAAAGACCTGTTTCTTTAGTAAGTAAACACAGTACGATGCATATGGTGCCTATATAGAGTATTTCCATAGTGCCTGATCCTGTGGTGGTTTAGATACCCCTGTTTCAGAGCTTACAGTTTTGTTTAAAAGCTGTATTTTGGGGGTTGAGTTTCTCCTCTGTAATCCTTTCTAGAAGCATCTTTCTTTTCTTCCTTTGACAACCAATTTTAATCCTTTTCTCTCTTGCTCCCCTCCCACTCTCTGAATGTGGGAGGGAGCATTATGCAGTCTTACCTGAGCTGATGCAATTTCGTTGTAGCACATCTTCAGTACAAGCAAGTATCTGTGCTTTGAGCCAGAGGAAATACAAGGCAAGCTAAGCTGTTTGCCTGATTATCTTAAAATGGTAGTGTTAAATCAGTTAAAGGGACATCCCGTTTTCCCTGTGTATGTGGCTTGGTAATCCTTACGCTTGCAAACATTTGGGTCTTTGGGTTTTTTGCAGAGCTGATTGAGAGTGCAATGTATCTGTACCGTGCTACAAGAGATCCCATGCTCTTAGAACTGGGAAGAGATGCAGTGGAATCAATAGAGAAAATCAGCAAGGTGGACTGTGGATTTGCTACTGTAAGTACTAAATAACTGTTAAGTCGGCTACATGGCTGCTAAAAATCAGCTTTTAGAAAGTGTTCTCATGAATGATGTTTTGCCATTGAGTCAAGTGATCACTTTGGTTGAAACGTGACTCCTTTTTCAAACAAACCCCTTGTTTTCCTCTGAAGCTGATCTGGTAACCACTGGTCATGTTTCTGGTAGTAAATTCCCTCACAGCCCTGAACAGTGGGCCAAATTCTGTCACTGGCTGTTGCACCAGAGCCCAAAACATGGCAAAGCATCAGAAGCTTCTCCTACCTCCTGTATCTTGGTAGCTACTGGGTGTTCCAGCTCAGCAGGCTCTCTGCCTACCAGTTGTGTGATTCTGCTTTCCCGCTATGCCTTGAAAATTTGATGAAACACAAAAGAATTGCAGTAAGTGATTTCTCTAAAATCATTTAATAGAAGATTTCAAACATACTGTCAAGCTCTATTTTACAAAAAACTTCTTACCAATATTGGGAATTAGGCCTTGTGATTTGGGAAGTAGGTAAAAGCCTTATGATTTATTTTTAGTGGGGAAAATGATGGGAAGCCTACTCACTCTTCTCCTCCTTGCCCAGATAGGAAGTGCATTTCTCCTGATTGTTAGTTTCCTGTTTCTTATCACTAGACTATGCTAATTCAAAACATCTGAAGCCTTGTGATGTATTTGCGTACAACTGATTAAAATACAGGGTGAATTGGTGCCATGTACTGTTCAACTGAAATGAATTGCAAGCTGGTTTTACTTTCCCCCCAAGTTCCTAACTTACTGAATTTGACATAACTGTAACCCACTGTAATTCTTATCTTGTAGATCAAAGACTTGAGAGATCACAGACTGGATAATCGCATGGAATCCTTCTTTTTGGCTGAAACGGTAAAATACTTGTACCTGCTGTTTGACCCAGACAACTTCATTCACAATGATGGATCGGTCTTTGATGTGGTGATTACGCCATATGGGGAATGCGTCTTGAATGCTGGAGGATACGTCTTCAACACCGAAGCTCATCCTATAGACCCTGCAGCGCTGCACTGCTGTAGGAAGCGGAAGGAAGAGCAGTGGGAGGTGGAAGACCTGATGCGGGAATTTTACTCGTTGAAGAAAAACAAGAAATTCACTTTAAAAAGAGCTCCGGACCATAGTGAAGGGGAAAGTGCAAAAGACCCTGAAGATGCCCCTTCAGAGAAAGGTGGAGAGAAGAGAAACGCTAAGAAGAACTCACACTCCCTCCTGAGTTGCCCCAGTCAATCTTTTAATTCCAAACTTGCAGTACTGGGACAGGTCTTCCTAGATAACACCTGATTCTATTTTCATTATCAGTTTAAATTATTGATTTGGACTTTGGGAATATATTTTTCTAGTTTCATAATGGAAAAAGTCATACCTCACAATGTGAATTGTATTATGAAGTGAAACAGCTTCCCATTAAATTCTGCTACTGCTGGTTCATAAAACGTGATTCAGGTATCAGCTGTTAATACTGTAAAGGTGCTAATCCCAAACCGATTGGTTGCCTGAATAGAAAGAAGGAAAAGTCTACAGGTTAGAGGTACCTTCTTTATTTCATTGTGAGTTTGTTTTGAAGTTTTACAGGCTTATGCAGGATCCACAACTTTGTTGTATAAAAATGAGCCTGAGTGATTCCCTGTCACAAGGGGAAAAGCAGGGATTACTAGCTGTAGCTTCACTTCTGAGACCACAAGTCTCCTCTGCCATGTGCTCCACCTTCTATCTTTGGCCTCTTTATGAATACGTGGTTAGCCTGAGAGACTGATGACCGGTCGAGAAAACCTTTTGATTTTGAGGTGGAGGCTCAGATTTATAGATCTAGTGTGTCTGTCAAATGTGAAGGATGGCACGGGGGGGAGGGAGGAGAGCAGTTGCAACATAGAAAATTGCTTGGTTCCTCTGTATAGAATCAGTGTGGGTCAGTACCGCAGGCCTGAAACCGGTTTGGTAAGCATCCAGGTAATGTCATCTGCAAACTGAGGTGGGGCGTGGACTAGAGAAAGTTTGATTTACCCTGTGGTGGAGCTTGCTTTCTTCTTACAGACTCTAATGTACTTTTCCTATGAAATTTCCCCATTTCCTTCCTCTTTTAATCTTCCCTTTGGGGCCTTGCTTGCCTAACTCTGCATCAGGGACCTCAAGTCAGCCTCAGGGCAGACCAGCTGAGCTGTATGCGTAGGGTGCATAAGGGCAGGATGGAAGTGGACGTGGTTCAGCCTGAAATGCAACTCTCCCTTGGTGCTGAACAGATGTTGGTAAGCTGCTCCCTGCAGCAGGTGGTGAGAGAGTTCCTTGGGACCCTTCCTCTGAGCGAAACCAGACTGCATTTCTCTGTCTTAACAGGTGAAAGGCATGAAACCTCTTGGTGTTCAGCTGACTTGACAAATCCAAACCTTCAAATGTGTTAGTAGTGTCTTTCTGACAGGTGTATGCAATGATTAGCAAGAGAGAAATCAGTAGTGTTACAAAGAGGGGTTTTTTTAAAGAAAAAGGGGGTGGGGGCAGAAAAAATATGAGCTTTCTTCAAGCCTACTGGAAGTTGAGGAGTCTGGAGCAAGCGCAAACAAGCTGTAGTCATTTAAGTGGGTTAGAGATACAGGATAAATAAATCCATGTGGCCCAGTGAAATACTTAAAGACAACCGGGTCAGTGCCCAGTCTTTGTTGATGTGGGGTTGCTTTGAGAAGCTTGGTTTTGTCTTGATCAGTACTAGTGCTATATAAAGATAAAATCTGCACTCCTGCCCTCCAGGATGGAAATCCTGTTCCAGTTGTGAGTATAGGAAGAGACACTTGCACCTTTGGCCAGACAGACATACTGGAAGGACTGGTAACCTGTACAGGCTCTTGTAGTTCTGTCCTCCTTTCCTTTTAGTGGGTGGGACAGTATTTTAGAAATACTGCATTGATACAACTGCGGCAGGGAAGGTACTGAGAGTGGAGCACCCTAAAATTGAGGCACTGTTAGGCAAAGATGGAGCTTTTGTTAATGGCTCCTTGTAATCATACGGTTACCTTTTTATTTTCCAGCTGTTCATATCTCACACATTATTGTCTGTAGAACAACAAATGCAGGCTTTCTGGAGAACTATGACTTGGCCTAGCTGCTGGAGGGCAGAGAGCGTGCTTGAGCCTTAGTGACACGTGTATAAGTTCTGCGATTTCATAGGCAACGTGATGAAGGACAAGATGTTTGGGAATCTCTCTCTAAGGGGAGGTGGGATGAACTTGTTGGTAGCTGGCTGTCCCACTAGAGATCAGATTCCATTCTGTTATGTATAACATAAGAGGTTCTGCTGTGAGTGAGAACTTGATGGATTCAAAATTACTATCACAAGTCAGCTAGTGAGAAAAAATAAAGCTGAAACTTGTGGTCTCCTGCTGCCTCGCCTCCCAGTGAAGGACATCTGTGGGAAGATGGTGGGTCTATTTGGCATATTCTAGCTGGAGGGAGAGCTCAAATCAAGCAATGTGGTGAGCGCTTGGTCACGTTAACAGAACATAGAGGAGTTTTGTCAGAAATCCAAAATGAGATGTGCGTGAAACGCAGATGGGTAGTGGCAGTTTTGGATGGCTCCCAAAGAAGGCAGGTCGGCACTCAAAAGGTCCCATCTACAGTGCGTGTTTGAGGCATCTGTCAAAGGCTGGAAGGAAACTGGATTTTGGTCGAGGTGTGGAAGATTGCACAGAAACCAAACAGCATTTGCTGTTGATGCCGTCCTTGTAATTCTTTCAGTTGTTTGGTTTTTGGAGTTTTTTTTCCTCTCCAATCTAAGCAGCCTGCAAAGCCCAAAACTTAAGGCCAGATTTTCTGAGGTAGTTCAGAAGTAATTGTTTGGATTTGCAGAGGCTGTGGATTGATGAAAGGTCAGACAAACATCTTGTGAAAGGCTATTTTAATGGGGCTAACAAAGGAGATGGCGGCAAGTCAAACCTTTGCATGAATTGCTGGCAAATGGCAAAAAACAGACCAAAAAGCAAGGGGGGAGGCAGGGGAAGCCCTAGCAAAGGTGCTCAGAGCAGCCTTCTGTGTCTGAGGCAGTGTATGTGTGCAAGTGAAAAGATTGCCACATTTGCATTTCTTCACATGCAGTGCTTAGTGGCTTTCTCTGAACAGCAATTTAGGTAAACAGCAAGTCACCTGCTAGCAGATCTTACTTTTACAAATAAAGCTGATCATCATCAGGCCTACGCATTATTCATGGTGGTGAGAAGTGATGTAAGATGCGATGCTGTAAAACTTTCAAATACATCATGTGGATGCCATCACAGTGCTGGTTAGGCGGTGCTGATAAGCATCACGTTAATCCCTAGTGTCTTTATTGCTTTCTATTGTTCCTTGCACAACAAAGGCAAGTTAAAATGGAATATAAACGAAGGTCCACATTTAAAGCGGTCACGATTTTGGGCACCCATACTTGATTCCACGTTCCTGGCTGTCTCACCAAGAGCTGGAGCAGGGCTGCAAGAGAGGCGGCAGCGAGCCGGGGAGGAGGGCAGCCCGTGGCGAGAGCTGCTGTGTCCGTGGGAGCATGGTCACCTCTGGCTCCCTGGGAGCTGCTGCCTGTGCCTTAGGCAAGAACTCACTTCCAAGCGTCTTCCCAGCGGGCTGGGTCTCCTTTGACTTCTTGTTGGGGTTTGTAACCCCTGGAGGCCTTTTCACTGTTCCGCTTCGGTGCACGAAGCGCAGTGCTGGCGGCTTTCTCTGTCTTGCGTGGGCAGAGCAGCTTTGTCCTCGAGGTCTGTTGTGGTCCGGGCTCTTCGCGCTGTCATGAATCTCTGTTTAGCGGTTTGTTTCAAGAAGCTCTGTGGGTTTTAGTTCTGTGTGTGTGCCTGAATTGCTCACCTCAGCTAGTAATAGTAACTTCATAGTAAAACAGTGATGGCACACGTGGGTAGTTTAATAAATAACAAGGAAATAAACTTGGGGGGGGAGGTTAGGCAGTCCTCCCCCACCTCAGCGGCCCCCAGCAGAGCTCACCGGGGGAAGGGCCGTGCTGCTCACCGCGCCAGACCTGCCCACGCAGCGTGGGGCCGCACCGCACTCCGTGTCCCCCTCCTTCCCGGCATGCTCCGCGCCCTTCGGCGGCTGTGCGCATGCGCGCCACCCTCAGTCCCGGACTACATTTCCCAGTGGGCCACGCGGCGGCTCAGTGCGCGCGGGGTCCGGGAGGGGGCGCTGCGGAGCGTCTCTCGCGCCGCTCCGTACAAAGCGGCGGGGGGGAGGGGGCGCTTCCTGTTTGTCTCCGTCCGAGCGGAGGAGCGGCCATGGCGGCGGCGGCGGCAGGGGGCCCCGGGCCCGGCGGGGGCGGCCGGCGCGGAGCCCGGGCGGCGGCCACCAACATCCTGGCGCAGCTCCGGCACGGGCAACTCAGCGGCTGCGGCCTGACGCGTGGGGCGCAGGTACGGGATGAGGGGCGGGCCGGCGGCGCGGCCCCGTGGCAAGGGGGGGGAAGGCCGCTCTGGCGGCACCGGGGCGGGGGGGGGTACGTGGAGCGCGGTGGGGCCTCACTGGGCCTGGGGGTCGGTGCGGCTGGGGGTTCCCGTGGGGACGGGCAGAGCTCTGACCTGGGACTCTGGCCGTGGACCGGGGCGGGCTGGCGGAGGCCTGTCGCACCTCCTGCCCCCAGCCCACCCCCCCACCCGCCGCTGGCTCTCGGGCAGGGCCTGCAAATCCGCCTCGGAGCCCGGCCCGCAAGGCCCAGCTCTGTCGAGGGTTGGGAACGGCCGTTTGCCGGCCTTCGTGGCCCCCTCGGTGGGGCCGAGCACCAGCTCGGGGCTGTCAGGCCTCTCCTGGAGCTCCGAGGCCGGGAAGAGCCCGGCCGGCCTAGCGGGCCCTGCCGCCAGGGCTGCTCGGAGGCAGCATCTGGCTTAAGCGGCCTCTCGCCGTCTGGGCTTGAGCGCTCTCAGGGGGTCCCCGTCCTCTGGCAGCCCGGCTTCGGTCCTGGTACTGGAGGGATGGCCCCGCGGCCTCATGCGGTGGGGAAGAAGGATGTCTCTGTGCCTTCGTGCTCCTTTTTCCTCTTTCCCATCCTCGTTTAGCCTGTAGAAAGATTGTGGAGCAGGGCAAGCATTTGCCACGCTGTAAAAAAGCCATCCTCCTCTGTTGCTTTGGTTGGTGATAGAGGTTGTGGCTTTTCCCTGCAAAGAAGGGAAGCTCTGCTTGGAACCATTACAATGCAGCATCAAAATTTAAGCATATTTGATGCACAAAGGCGACCTCGTGATATTAGGGCTCAGGAGACCTTTTAGGTCTGAAATGGGGTAGGCTTTGTGCTGGTGGTTTTCCATGAGACTATTCCAGGTCTATTTCAAATTTGTCATCTTTCCCAGTTGATGATGCTGGGAAATACCGAGAAATGAAATCAATTTGTTAACCTAGGCTTGTGCCTATCGTGTGCTTATGCTGGCTTTTTAAAGAAGCTGCTCACGGATAATGGACTATTAATTTCTTTTTATAAAGAATGATTGGCATTTATTTTACAGATTAAATGCAAAATGGTGCAAAGACTTGGAAACTGAAGCGTAGGATAAAGAACTTGCATTCAGGTGGTGATTTATTTGAGCTAAAGTCTCTTTTAAGAGTTGAAATGGAATAATAAAAAGGGATTTCTCTAAGTGGTTTTCACTAGCGTAGACAACAGTATTTTCCTTGATTAACAAGGATTCTGAGCAGTTAGTAAGAGTAGTCTTGTTCATTATGTACGTTCATGCCTCATTCTGTAGCTGAGATAGGTAAAAGAGCAAGAGGTGATTTTTAACAGGTCTTTTGTTCTTTTTGTACTGCTTGCTCAGATGCTGGTTTGGTTACTACTTGAGAAAAAGCAAAACACTTGCATGGATTTAAACCCGATGTTATCTCTTTTGAAGGAAGTTATTTCTGTGGGATTGTTTCAGGAGTGCATTTCATGTGACATGTAGAGAAAGCAGCATGTTGTCTCACTAACTTGCCTGTCCACCTCAACCTTCTTGTTTGCTTGCTGCCCTGGAACCACAGTGATTTAAGTCAGATAAACCTGTAACAATGTTGAGCACCACCATAATCTGTAAGGATGATGCCTCCACTCTGGGCTTTGGTTTGCTTGAGAAATGCACTGGTACTGTGTTTGAATTTGGGGCTTTTATGGATTGTTGGAAATAACCGCTGAAGCAAATGACTAGGCTTTTACAGTAATCGAGGAAACTTCTGCTAGTTACATCCTCCTTCTCATGATGTCTGAGTTTGAGGTGGGATTTTTTTGATGCTGGGGTTTTGTTTGTTTTGTTTTACTTTATAAATTTCAGTATCACTGTGTTGCCCTGAAAGACTTAAAGCTTGGATGCCTAGGGCTCCCAGTGCTTCATAAATGCTGTAGGAATACATTTTTAAATCACTTAGACTAAGGGGGAAGGGGGGAAACAACTCCCTGAATGCTTTTCAGCTTTGTAAATGACGTGTCTCTGTACTTTTACCTTGAAGCAGTTTTTTTGTTTGTAGACAATCTAAATATAAAACACTTCGATGTAACTTTTAAAGAACTACAGGGCAGTTTTGCGTGCTCTTCTTCTGTAAATTCTGTTTTTTATCAAAATGTTCAGAGTTTTCCTGCAGTTGACTCCTCATTGGCAGTGTGGTAGCCCTTGCTTAAGTGTATCAGCTCATTTGCTTCTGAAAAGCCTGAGAGCAGATCAAGTTTCTGAGCTGCTGTGTTGGGGTCTAGAAGAACAAATCAGGAGAACGTCTTTCCAGATCTTTCTTCCCGTTCTTTGCATGGAAGTTTTGGGCCATATGCTCCATGGACTGCACCTCTGGTATCTGGTGAGGAAGAGAAACCCTTTTCAAGATCTGAATTCGGCGAGATAGGGAAACACTGTTCCTTGCTGCGATGCCCACCGTCTGAGTAGTGTTCTCCCGCAATATTGTCACTGTGTTTCACCATCTGATCTCTGGGAGACAATTAGCACTCTTCTATGGGCAGCAGCGACGTTTATTCTTAAATGAAGCTTTGCGTACTCTTTTTAGGTGATCTCAAGATCCATTTTTGTATAAAGAAGGCAGAGGCTTTGTCTTTGAATTGATAAAGATAATTGTTGACAGGCCTACATCTGAAAGTTCATCAGTCTGATTTTACAGGGACATAAAAATATTTTGACAACAGCCACCCGAATATCTGGTAGTCATGAGGCCAGCTAAGGCTCTGAAATCTGGATCCTTGTATGTTCTTACTGTACTCGCCTACCAGGAGCCATAGCTTTCTTACCGGTTGGTCTCTTTGCTTTATTATTATTAAAAACATTGATGGATAAACCAGATTTCAGTAGATATTGCCATCATAGCCATATTGCTAGCATCAGCTGCTGCCCTGGATGCAAGCCTCAGTCACTGGGATCAGATTGCATAACCTTGTGTCAAGGTTTGCCCTGCCGTTGAGTACAGAGCAAGTGAAAGGGGCTTTTCAGATCGAAGCAGACCAACTTTCCAGAAGTGACACACCTTTTCTAAGAAGGATATTGCTTGTGAACTGGCTGGCCTGTAGTCCCTCTGGGTGCATGCAGGCGTTGTAAGAACAGCCTGACAGGGTTTATGCTGCGGTTCCTTGAAGGCAAAGTAGTATTTTGGCTTGGCTGATCAAGCTCTGATCCCCTTAGCAAGAGGGCACACACTTCATCTGCTGCAAGCCAACTGTGAAAAGCGTGTATATAGCATGAAACCGGAAGATGTTTAGGTGCTGCTCTGTGAATCCCTGTAGACAGAGCAGTATGATAATGGACTAACCAGTGATTTGTTGGCAAACTAGCGTACTTCTGGTGGAATCCCAAGAGCAGATCGCCAGCACTGGTCTCATTCTCACAGGATTGCCAAGGCTTAGCTAAAACAATCAGAATGGAAAAGAGAGAGTCCATTTTTCCAGCTGTATTTCATGATCTGCTATTCCTAGGAGTAGATGCTTCCCTTAGCAGGATAGTCCCTGTCCACTCTGAAAACTCTCTGTGGAAGAAAACATTTTCTGCCTCAGACGTCCAGATTTCCAGCTTTTACCATTGCAGGTTATCAGTAGTCTCTAGTAGTTTCCTAACTCTGAGAAAATATTTTGTTTTCTAATCAGTTTTGTTTCCTCCTTACAACAACAACAAAAAAACCCATTCACGTGAATATAATCCACTTTAGTGGCTCTAATTGTATGGGTCTTAGCAGGCTTATTCCTCTTTGGTAGAGGACAGCTAGCGAGTATTGGAGAGCCTGGACATGCTTTTTACATAACAGGGACCAGAGCTCTGTCATATGCTGTAACTACTCAAAACTGGTAGTGTTGGACTTCAGTAGGCTTATTTTGTGTCGCTGAAGATGAGTGGGAAGAAAATTGTTATAGATGGGATATTCCTTGTCCTTCTGCTTTTTCCTAGATATCCCTACAGACTTTACTTTCTTTTAGAATGAATTCAAGAAGAAACTTAGGCAGTTCCAAGGAAGAAATAATCACTGAGAAGTTAATGTAATTTTACATACTATTTGATATATTTTGCTCTGAGAGTAAGATCATCAAAACAAACATTAGTAGCTATTATTACTATCCAGCAAATTCTGTAGTGGTTTTGAAGATCTGTGTTGGAGTTGTCTTGCTCTCGGAAACACTGAGGGGTTTTGTGGTTTACGAGACCTGTTCTTTGTCTTGGTAGACTAGTTCTTCTTCCAGTGATGGTGAGTGGAGTAGTAGTTAGGGAGTCGTGGGGATGGTTAGACCTGGCTAGAAGCTACGGCAGGTTTTATCCTAGGACACTGTGGCCCTGGGCCAATGCCTGGCTTTGGGGTTGGCAGGAGAGAGGACGGTGGGCTCCATCCGGGATTGTGGAGGATGGAGAAACAGCAGTTAACTTGATCCACACTTCAAAGAGTCTAGGAGCTGGAGAGAGGCTGGAAATAGGTGCTTTTACGTGGACTTCTCCCAGCTTAATATCGTCAGTGGAATTTCTTTTTATGAATAACATTTTGGGGTTCTGTCATGTTCTTGGTCAGAGCTATGTGCAAAAGACCTAGCTGGTGACTGGCTGTGTTGTTTACTGCCCGGCAGCTGCAGGGAACCCTTCACAGCTTCCTTGAATCGCTTCCCAGAATCACTGTACAGGCCAAAAGTTGTGTTTCTGTAGTATGTCGCTGTGTTAAAATGAAAACTTGGGTGAGGTCATTTACCTTGGTTTTAGGCTTTTTTGTGAAAGTTGTGTGAGGAAAGAGACAGCGTACCCAGACTGATGCATATTTGTTAGCAACTGAAAAGGAAAATAAAATAAAGATCTGGGATGACAGGGCACTCCCCAAAATACTGAATAATCATTTTCCTGGCAGTTTGTCAGAGATGACTTCCTAAGTTATTACTGTTCAGAGGAAAATTAAATATTTAATTGCACAAATATTAGTCTCCTGTTTTTTAAAGGTATGGCCTAAAAGGTTTGAAGGAAATGGTATGGAAAGGCTTAGATTTTATTAAAAATATGTAAAGATCATGTGCTTGCATCTGTTTCTTGAGATCCATAATCATCTTCCTCTTTTTTCTCTTAAACTTTCAGAACATTTGAATATATACTTCAGAAGGGTTCATGGAAAATACTGGGAATGGAAATTCTGCTTTCTTTTAAAGCATTTCCAATCTTAGCTTAATGCATGATTGCAACAAAAAATTGAATTAAGAAAAATTACAACTGATGTGTCATAGCTGTAAAGTCTATCACAGCATGAATCCTTCAGTGCTGTAAAGGATGCTTGGACACCTGAGTCACGGTTTTTGCTTTTTGAAAGAACGCAGAAAACACTCTCCTGTAGTGAGTGTTCAGCAAGCCAGTGAAACATTTGAAGGATAAAATGTGAAATAGAGATGCAGTTTTATTAAAAACTGTTACCTCTGCTCTGGAGAGCAAAGGGGAGGATTAGCTCATGGTATTTCTGCTCCTGTCGTGGTCAGGGGCCTCCAGTTCATCAGCAGCTATGGGAAGACGTGGCGATGTGTCACTGACCACAGCTTAGCAAAGCGGTGGAGACAAGGTTAGGAAATAAAAGCTTACTTTGTAGGGCAATGAAAATTGTCACAATGCAGGAGCACAAATGGAAAGGAAAATCGTCACTTGAAGGGGATGGGAATTCTGAAGCAATCATAACTACAAGAGATCTCAGACCAGTAACAAATGTTTTAGCGATGCTCGTAGCGTGGTTCTGACCACAGGCACAAAGCAGCCAGGAGGATAAGCCACTTCTGTCAGCAAGGCTGTGCCTGGAGGATCGCAGTCATGGGTAGGAACATCAATAGCAAATGCTATAGCAAAGTGGAGGGGGAGAAAGGAAAGGGGAACTAAACTGGTAAATATTAGGTAAATATTAATATATATAACTTAATATAACTTGATGAAGATTTAGGTGTTATAATTATTGACAATTATGCTAATGAATGCTGAGGCATTTTAAAAGGATTTATAGCACAGGAGGATTAGAAAGAAATATTTAGATTTGTGTGTAGTGTCTTTGTTCAGCCCTTTGTATACTTTCCAGAAAAATTATGTACACAAGTTGTTTAAACTCTGTAGTAGGAAAGTATTTCTATGGTAGTTATCAGTCTTTGGAGTAATCTCCTGGGCTCCAGTCCTTTGAGAGACTTTGAAGAGAGAACCACTCGGTGTGCTCTGCCTTGCAGTCATGGATGGGCTTGATGACACTTTTTTAACTCTACTTAAATCCTCTTGAAAGTCTTTGCCCTTCCAGCAAAACCACACTGCCATGGCTTCAGCAGCTCAGCTGGAGGAGGGGGAGATGGCTGGTGCTGGTGAACAGCATTCAGTGAACTGCCAGTGTAAAACTGGCACAGTACAGACCGCTTTGGGCTATGACATCATCTGGGAGCTCTGTGCCTGGGCTTGAGCTAGTGTGTGCCGCCTTGTTTCAGAGGCCTGTCTGGAACAGAACCGCTTCTGGAGAGCCACAACATGCCATTCCCCGGATTTTTCGGTTTGTGATTCAAAACTTGGATGTGTTACGGCAAACTTCTGAGAAATGGCTGTGTGGACTCTTGGTGCTTGTACCGGTTTGGTTTATGGTACCTGGGTGGTAGGGAAGTTTGATGCTGGTTCTTTTGTTTTCCCAGTAATTGGTACTTACTCTGTCGTCTTCTAATGCCAGTAAGGCGTGACGGTTCATAACCCCTGTTGGTTAGGTAGGCCCTTTCTTTTAATTGATGCCATTTCCAGCTGGGATTCTGCAACCTCCCCATCTTGCTAGATAGTATCTAACTTCTCAAGCTGTGTATGCAATATTTCAGAGATTTTATCCAGAGCTATTAAGTGAATAAAGAAAATTTCTGAGAAATCAGTGTTGGTTTGGGCTTATCCTGCTTGGATGAGACCAAAAAAATGCTGGAGAGGGAAAGGGCCCTGAAAGACCCAGTACTGATTTTGATGACTATTCAGTAATGTCTGCCCAAAAAGAGCAAGAAGGAAACAGACTTTGCTTATAAACGAAAACCATTGACTAGCTGCTATTACAGAAGTCATGAGATACAGTTTTTAACCAAAATGCTTGTAAAGAAAGACAGCTCCATACAACCTAATTGAATTTTAATCCCTCCACAGAATCCAAAATCTTTGCGTTGGCAAATACCGCCCCGCCACAATGGAAATATTCAGAGCCAGGGTAGCCTCATAAATACAGAATAGGGACCACAAGCTAGAGCTTGTAACAACACCAAAGACATGCATTAAATCAAGAGAAAGAAAAACTTTTTTTTTTTCTTGAAAGCAGTTAAAAGAGGATGAGAGCAAGGAAACGTTTGCTTCATTCTTTCAGAATTTCAGTTCTGAAAGTTTTCTGCAGATCAGCACAAGTGACTGCCTCTCAGTGTCCGGGACAGGCAGAGGAAGACCTACTAGTACAGAAATGAGAACGGAGGTGGATCCTGCCCCAAATCAAGACACATACGTGTGGTTAACAGATATGGTATTAAGCCCAGGACAAGGTTTTAACATTGCTTAAGGGCTTTTGGCCTTTTCTGAGAGCACTTGAATGCTGAATTCTGCACTTTGCTACTGGAACTGAGATTGCAGCCCATGCACGTCATCATTGCCTGTGGTATCTTCCACCTCAGCTGGAGCCAGAGAGTTGGATTCTTTCCCTGGCATTTTGCTGCGTGTTCTTTGGGCTTTACCCAGCAATTAACCCAGTTCCTCCCGCCTCTTGTGAGGTCGTGTACTCCTCCCACACCTGAGATTGGGTAGTGGTAAAGCTCCTCTTGTGCACTCTGTGCTGGCTATTACAAGGAGAAATGGAAACTTCTGACTTCAAAGAAGCTGACCCATTACTCACAGTCCAGATGATGAGAAGCCATTTTGACTTTCTGGTTCTGCCCTGCCTTTTCTTGCGTGAGTGGCCTCCTCAGAAGGAACTCTGCATCGTTCTCTAGAAGTGCTGGTTGATTACTCTTATTCAGAAGTCGGAAAGCAGCAAAAAGTTAAAAACTGAAGAGAGTTTTATGTCCCAGGTTTGCTCATGCTGCTTCAGTCACCCCTTGTAGCAAGAAAACCTGATACTTCAAGAGCCTTGGAATTCCCAATCATGTACAAATTTGGGTATTTCATCAGGAAAAGAACCCTAAATATCTGGGAAGCTTAGGAGAAGGGAAGGGGCCCAGAGCAGCTAACATTGACAGTCTGATTTTTTCATGTGCTTGCATCAGTTTTCTAGTCTTCCTATGTGCTGTCTAACAAGCAGAGAAAAGGGTTGAATTCTCAGTCAGAAATTGGAGCATATTTGCATATAATTGTCTAATCAGGAATTGAATGGCCCTTTGGCATTGTACACTGAGGTATATCTGAGAAGGATGTCTTGGCTGAAACAATAAGCAGCAAGATTTCCTGGCTGTTAATATTAACAATGAACATTTAGGCAGGCTGGAGGGAAACAATGCAAGTTAACCACAGAAGGGTTTGGGGAGCGACGTAGGCAGAATGAGCTTAGAGGTGTAGGTCTAGGAGTAAAAGAAAATCCACAAATGTTGCATTGAGATGGCCTGAGGCTGGTGGGGTTTTTATTTTGTTTTTTATTTGGAGGGCTGGATTGAGAGCAGCCCTGAGGAGAAGGACTTGGGGGACAAGAAGCTCAACATGACCCAGCAATGTGCGCTTGCAGCCCAGAAAGCCACCCATGTCCTGGGCTGCATCCAAAGCAGTGTGACCAGCGGGTCGAGGGAGGGGATTCTGCCCCTCTACTCTACTCTGGTGAGACCCCCCTGCAGTGCTGCATCCAGCTTGGGGGTCCCCAGGACAAAAAGGACATGGAGCTGTTGGAGCGAGTCCAGAGGAGGTCACGAAGATGATCCAAGGGCTGGAGCACCTCTGCTATGGAGACAGGCTGAGAGAGTTGGGGTTGTTCAGCCTGGAGAAGAGAAGGCTGCGGGGAGACCTTAGAGCCCCTTCCAGTCCCTGCAGGGGCTCCAGGAAAGCTGGAGAGGGGCTGTTGACAAGGGCAGGGAGTGACAGGCCAAGGGGAATGGCCTGAAGCTGCAGGAGGGGAGATGGAGATGGGATGTGAGGCAGAAATTCTTCCCTGTGAGGGTGGTGAGGCCCTGGCACAGGTTGCCCAGAGAAGCTGTGGCTGCCCCTGGCTCCCTGGCAGTGTTCAAGGCCAGGTTGGATGGGGCTTTGGGCACCCTGGGCTGGTGGAGGGTGTCCCTGCCCATGGCAGGGGGCTTGGAACTCGGTGGGCATTGAGGTCCCTTCCAACCCAAACCAGTCTGTGATTCTATGATATAAAAATAACGTAAAACTAGCCAGAAATCCTGTTGCTATAATTATTGTTGTCTGCCTTACCTTTCTGTACAAGATAAGTCCCTATTTTGGGGTTGGTCTGAATACCTCGGAAGTATCATTAAGGAAGGGGGTTAAATTTTGGTCAGCATTAACTGGATGGTGAACTTTAATGAGAGCTTCTCCTTCATAGCATCTGCTGGCAGTAACCTGGAAGTGTTTGGTCTTCAAAACATCTTTTGTGGATTCTAAGCAGAATAGTCTTGTGCTGCTACTTCATTTTTTTTCAGGTGTAAAATATAGTAAAATTGGAGAAAGCCTGCACAAACAGAGTAGCAAATGCTGAGGTGTTCTATTTTGTGTTACAGCCTGCTTCCCAGAGGCTAATGCCAGTGTTGTTCTCCTACTGATGTAGCTGTTAGTGTCCATTTATAACCAGCTCAAGACTACAGAGGAAATTTTCACTGTATCCTTGATACATTCTTCTGAAGCCTGCTTGTAAATCTCAGTGGTTTGGGTCATTGTATGACCAATAATGGCTTCAGGGACTTAGCTGAGGAAATGCTCAAAACTAGGTGAATGTGACAAGTAATGAGCCTTTCCATCTTCAGTGTTCTCTCTATGTTAGGCTAGTGTAATTTTTTATAGAGTCAAGGGCACCCATTTCCTTCTTCAGTGAACTGTCAATTGGACTTCTACTAATGGAAGTATTTAGAGACTAATGTGTTCCCATTTAAAAATGCTTGATCAATATAAAAATATGGAATGAAATTAAGTACTCTAAGTGATAACATCTGCTTTAAGCCCTGTCCTGCTTGAGATACTTTGACCATCTGTAAAATTCTGCAATTACCAGTCTTGGATAAATTGCTGCATGGAAGGAGGTACTGCATTTTTTTAATGGTACTCTCTACAGTAAACTGTTTTTCTGTGATATTCTGATATTGATATTTTGGGGAGGTGATAAGGTTGTTTTCCTGGTTGTGAAGCGTTGGACACATGGGAATTATATTCTTCCTTTGCAGATCACAGAGGCCTTGTTAAAGGAAAGAGATAAACAAGCAAAATGGAATGGGATTCCCTTACTGTTGCAAAAGCTGTATGAACATAGCCACCCAAACAGCGATTTCTCCCAGTGCCAAAGCATCTTAAAGGTACTGTCTACACTGTTCTTTTTGGAAGCTAGGGATTATTTTGTTGTTGCTTTCTTTAAAGTCTACTGTGGTCATATTCTAAATAATTTTTGAAACAGTTTGCGTGATAGTATCTGTGAATTGAACGGCAGATAAAAGCTGGAAATTCTTGTAATTGATTAGTCAGTAGATCACACAGATAGTTGGAGACAATTGTGTTTATACTGATGAACAGTTTTCTTTTTGAACCGTGTTTTTTTGCTTTTTTTTAACTGCATGCAGGAAATTTCTCCACTTCTTTCAATGGAAGCCATGGCGTTTGTTACAGAAGATAGAAAAGCTGCTCAAGAGTCCACTTTCCCAAATACATACACATTTGACTTATTTGGAGGAGTCGATGTAAGTGTGTTTTTTCAACAATATCTAAAGATTTCTGTATGATAGTAATACCACTGAGAAACCTGTAAGTGAGGTCTTTGAGACCTTTGAAGCTTCTAAATGCAAGCTACAGAATGACTTTACCAGTTTGATGTTAAGCATTAGAATTGTGTGTGTTTCTGTTAATCAAAATGTGAAAAGGGTGTATTTTCCAGGGTACTACATCATTAAAAGTGGGGTGCTTTTTCTTATATGATATAGAAGACCTGGCTTTTTTTTCAGGTAGTCTGTTTTTAACTTAAAAAAAGGTGAGACCTCTAGGTTCTTAATGAAAACAGTTTCAAATGATTTCTAGTTGTGAGATTAAATACTGCAGTTGGCACTAGAGCGCTGAGAATTTCATTTACCACCGAAGGATATGTGGTGGGTTTTTAAGCACACTAGTGCACTCTCTTAGCCAGGTTGTCTCTTTATTGCTGGCATGCAGTGCAGAATACTTCATCAATGGAAAAGTTTTTCAACAGAACTGCAAGGTTTCTGTAGGCATTCTGGCAATTTATCTTTTTGTTTATTTGTCTTAATTCTACGTTATACAAATACCCAAGTTAACTCAATTTTATGGTGACAGGCTCTGGGATTGTAGCTTTCATTAGAAATGTATGATTAGTATTTTCCAGTGAACTAATTGACACTTTCTTCCTTTTTTTATTATTTGTTTAATTTGGTCTAACTAAACAGTGTCTTTGCTACTTCTCTCATTACACTTAGCATGCCTTTACTTAGGTAAAACTTGTATTAAGGTTGTGTTGTTTGGAAATTAGCACTGGTTTAGTTGCTGGTATCCTGTCAACTGAGAACAAAAGTCTTCAGCTACCCAAGCAATTTAGAACATTGTATGAAAATGTTCTAAATTTCCCTCGTTTTTAAAGGGAAATAAATAATGCTTCCTGTAGAAGTGCTTTTAACATAAGGATGCACAGAAAATGGCTTTACGTTTCATATTTAAATAAATGTGTTGGGGTTGGGTTTTGTTGGTTGGGTTTTGGGGTTGTGTTTTTTTCCTTGGACTAGAGATGGTAACTATCAGATACACTGTAATTACCTGGTACTATGGCGAGAGATTTGGGTGATGCAAGTGGGTTTAATCTGGTTAAAGGCAGTGGAAGAAGCCAGTGTGATGTGTTTTTGAAAAATCCTACTCTAGGACTTGAAAGGAAAATAGTCTAATCTGCTGGTTCTGTCTATGCCATGTGCTGATTCTGTGTTGCAGTATTTCAAACTGTGAAGCATGAGTAACTTTGAAGGACACTAAATTTGCAGTGTAGTCTGTATGCTATAATGTGTGATAGTATATTCCTTAAAATATTTTTGGATTCTGACAGCCTTTACATCAAGGAAGAACAAAAGCACATTTGTGCCTCCTCCCTTTATATGAATACATGTAAATACTACCCGAGAGTACAAACACATGAACTGATACATGATCCTCGTGGACTTTGGACCTGAACGCAACCCCATTCCAAGAAATAAGATCTCGTAACTCCCTTTCTGCTCCTCCTGCCTCTGGTGAGGCACCCTCTTACCTATTCTCTTTCTGCCATTGGACTCTTGTGCTTCTTGCTGCATACTGTTGCAGTTTCAGTAGGATGGCTGAAGAAAGCCCTCTCCAAGGAGTGTCTCACACCACTGCAGTCCAGTCCCTGGAGTGTATGTGAGGAGCATACCAGTTCTGCAAGAATAAGGTGATAAATACATGGTGGGTTATAGTATTGACCAGGAAAAATAAGTACTAGCTGAAAAGGACCTCTCTGTGGCAAGGCAGGAGTGATCATGACTGCAGCCACCCTTAAAAGACAGACTTGTTGCTGTAGGTGTTGTTTCCCAGGAGAAGAGCAGGTGGCCTGCATCCCAAAGGCATAGGGATATCTTTGGATGCTTATCTTGGGTACTGAGCCTTGAGGTGTGCATTCTTCTCCTAAAACATGCGCCATTAGTATGAGCACTACGTTACTGCTGCAGTCATTTTTCTCTACTGATGCTACAGCTAGGTAGTTCATTAAAAGAAGTGTATGGTTAAGTTGGGACAAATAGAGCAAGTTGTAAAATGTAAGTATATTGTCAGTTGGCGTGACTTCACAGGGTGATGCCTGCATTGCTCTAACAATTTTGAACGGAATTTTAAAACTAGGGGCTTTTTGCACTACTTCTTGTAGAAGTCATCAGTTCCTTCTAGTGGCTAAGTCATTTTTAAATAAATGCTATTTTTTAAAATGTGTTAAAATAAACCAGTGTTATAGGCTAGAACAACTAAAGATCAGTTCTGCATCTATCGGAACCATAGTCCTAGTCTTGTAAAACTGTTACATTCCTGGAATAGAAATGAGACAACACTTCACATATCTGTAAATGTATATGTAAGTATATGTATAAGATGCATGTACACAAGCAGTGGCTTGCTCTTTGTTGGTGAAATTAAAATCTGGAGCAACTAAGTTCTGGTATGTCTGGACCTGAAATGTATTTTGAAGCCCAGGAAGATTCAGGGAGAGCCTCTGCAAAATTTGCATGTCTTTGCAGATTATTGCTAAAGATTCGTTATTTTGGGAGATGTGTGATAGCCATCCTTGATGTTATCTGGATGCACGTGAAATTACATTCTTCGCAGACTCAAATTCTTTAAAACTTGCCAATGGGAGATTGTTTTATACAACTGTTATTATTTTTCAGGGTAAATACAGTTATTTTTTGTCGCTGTAATTTTGACACCAGTGGGGTTTTGATTGTAGAGCTTCCATTATTCACCTCTGTGACTTCAGCAGAGGCAGGACTAAGTTTGGATTTGTCACTGACAAATTAATTGGTTATTTGTATCCCAATGATTATTCCCTTAATTCTTGTTGTTACAGCTTTTAGTAGAAATTCTCATGAGACCAACTCTTATTACACAGAAGAAGAAACAGAAAAGTAAGTAAATAGGTGTTTTATCTTTTTTTCATTCTTGCCTTGTGTCCTTATTCAGACAGAAATTATTCCGTTTTTCTGTTACTCTTTCCATACCAGCAATTTCCTGTTCCTAAGTAGATTGCAGTAAATCTGCAATCACTGGAAACTTACATTGTTAATGTGGCTATAGCTACAGTTAACGATTATTATTATTAAGCCACAAAACATTGTTTATGTAACAGGAGCTACAGAGATTGTGAGATAATGTAAAGTATTTTGTTTTCCTGACCTAGTCACAGTGACAACTCGTTTCCAAATTGCTCTAAGGAAAACTTGTAGCTTCAGCACGACTTTCCTGCTGGAGCAGCTTTAGTTTAGTGTTTTCATTTCTCCTGCCTGTGATTCTGCTGGTTCCCTGAACCCTTCTGAGGAAAGGAAATGTCATGGTATACTCCATGCCTGTCAGCCAGGGAACTTCAAAGGTGGAGTAACTTGAACTTGAGCTAGAGGCAGTTCTTGTATGTTTGTACTGAAAACATATTTTAAATATTAAAATGCTGGAGTAAATCAGATTGAAAGCTTTTCCATGAATTCCTGATGCTGCCTGGAGAAAACTGCATGAACTGTGCTTTTTTTCCCCCCGCCATGTTTAATAATTGGAGCTAATACGTGTTTCAGCAGCTTCTCATATTGACAAATTTTAAGTTGATCTATGATATTTTTCCCAAAATACTGTTTAAACCCCTTTCTTCTGTGCGTGACTAAGTGCACTAGACCACAAGTACATCTCTGTCTCTGGCCCTAGGCAGTGCTGATAGTACTTTCGGAAGAAAACATGTGAACGGGTCAGATACAGAGTGGTTCTTCCTCTGGTTTCTGTCCTCCAAGGCATTTGCACATACAATCTGAGCTAGCAGATAGCCTGAAATTCTTACCTGTTTTGTAGCTATTCACATCACCACTGTGGACATTAGTTCCTTGGCAACGTATAGCTAGTGAATGTCTGTTTTCTCCTTTGCAGTAAGCGATGACCTCATCAAGGACTGTTTAAGCATACTGTACAACACGTGTATATGTGTAAGTAGAACTGTGGAAGAGTCATTTTCTGCTGGTCATGTTTTACATGTGCCACTTGATATGACAACATACAGAATCTTTTAAGCATAATTTAAATGTACTCTGAAACTTTTCATTAAAATTCCTTCAGTTAAATATAGGACCGCCCTGTATTTTGATGTGTTACTGAAATAATTTCTGGGTTAAAGGCCTATTGAAATAGCTTGCCATTAAAATTCTGAAGATAAAAGCACATGCCTCAGATTATGCACGCAGGGAACATCCTCAGGATTGTATACTTAATCACACATTTTATTATGTTATAACCTAGGGAACATTGTTTAACAAAAATTAAAAAAAAAGGCAGTTACTGGCTTGGAGCTCTTCCAAAGACAGCCACCTAATCTCGAGAGTTTGAGTCTTAACAGATCATGTTCTCACTGCTACGTATCTGTGTACACATGGGAGGAGGAAGAGAGGGAACACTTTTTTCTTGACTTCCATGATTATTATTTTTTTAACTACAGGTAACAACTTTTGCAAACTGTGAATAATGTAATATGCTAAGAAACAAGTTTGCAATTTATAGACTAGCTGCTGTTTTAATTCATTTTTGTATTACTGCTCTCTCTTGAATGAGAAGTGTTCAGGATAACAGATACATTGTGTGGGCAGTATCAACTGTCCTTGTGGTTTATGTGTAAATACTCAGGGAGTATCTAAGCTAGTCTAGTTCTCTAAGCACTGGTAATATGTCAGTCATATGTGATAGACAGCTTTGTAAGCAGTAAGGATGTAGTTTTAAGTTACATTTAATTCCAGAAAAGACTGTCCATGCTCTCAGCGGAGATCTGAGCATGAAAGCTGGCCTTAATGAACTTGGGGATGAACCCCAGTTCATGCTTTAGCATGACTTTTGGGTTCATCCCCAAGTTCATTAAGGCCAGTGCTTGGTTCTGGTTGCTCAGACTCTACACAGCTGAGAGCAGTGCTGATGGTTTAGGAGGAATCTGTGGACTCCATTTACATACCATAAAATGGAGCTGGTTACAGTTTGTATGTGAAAGGAGAGACGAGCCTCTCTGACGTATTTCTAGGCATGCAGTGTTTACTTTTGGTTCAGGCAAGTAAACAACTGCCTGGAGATAAAGCCTCTCATCCTGGAGCCTGTAGTTCTTGCAAGGGTTATGTTAACTTCAAACAAGGACTGGAGCTAGTTTTGGTCACCATGTTTCCTCGTTTCAGGAACAGCTGATTCAATAACACATGATCTGTAAAACTGTCCTGCATGTGCCTGTAGCTTACAACTTCTCATGGTGGGTTCTGACTCTGGGTCTGTGTGTGCATCTTTCTGCTTTCTAGACGGAAGGAGTCACAAGGCGATTGGCAGAAAGAAATGATTTTGTCTTGTTCCTGTTTACACTGATGACAAACAAAAAGACATTCCTACAGACTGCAACGCTCATTGAGGATATTCTGGGAGTTAAAAAGGTTAGTTACTGGTTTCTTAAATTTATTTGTATGGCTTTTCGGGCTAGTAGAGGAAAGACAGCTGTTGCTTTGAAGCGTTGCTGAAGATAGTCCTCTAAGCTTGCATTCTCACTTCTTGTAGCTTATTTGAAACCTGACTGTTTAGCAATCATTAACTTCAATCACATTTCATACAGAAGCCGAGTTATGCATGTGGTATCATATGTGTAATGCTTTTGCATAACTTGCCGAGGATGATGGGGGATGAGTACCTAGTTGTCATTAAAGTACAACCAGTATTTCAAATAAAGAAAATGAACCTCATATAAATTCATTTTTCATCCTTGCCTTCTGATTGCACATCAGATATTTTAGTAGTCTCTCTGACATCTGGAAGGCTTCCCGTGCTTCTCTCTCACCTTGGGGTTTGTCACCTCTCTGACAAGTTGTAGGTGGAGGAAACAGGGCACTTAAGTCTTCTGCACAAACTATGTTTTTGAACTTGCTTGCCAGCATCATTACAGCTTAGTGCCCTGCTGTGATGCAAATGAAGTATGAAATATGTCTCTGTACATTTTGTGAGGAGGATCAGGATTCTGTAAATTGTTGCTGGGTTTTTTTAGAGTAAAGTTGAGGATATGATACTTCCTGAGATAGGAACAAGTTTAGTTTATCTGAACATAAATGCTTTTTTTGCTGAAAACAGTTTCTTTTTATTAAAAACCTGTTGATGAAAAAGACCGAGAAAAATTATTGAGAAGTCAGTTCTCATCTGTGAGTTTGAAAGAAAATACAGAAGTGGAAAACAAAATTGAAGCTTTCTAATGCCTAAATGTAATTTGTGTGTTAAATTAGGTTGTGGGTTGGTGGGTTTTTTATTCTTAAAAAAAAAAAGGCCCACAAATTTTGTGTAAATTCTTAGTCTTTAAAATATGGATATCCATGCTTTTGGAATTGATAAATGTAAGTGACACCAGTTGTAAATCACAACTGTTTTCAGACTGTTCAGTTGTCACTGCCTGCTTGCTTCTCTTTTACTCACATTGAAATAATACACAGATCTCACCAGGGAAGAGCTGGAGCTGAAGCCTTCTGGCTGTGTCTGTGTTCTCTTATTGAACATCGTGTGCCACTTACTCAGTTGATGTTGCCTCCTCCAGGAAATGATACAACTGGATGATATTCCCAATCTTGCAAGCCTTGTGTCCAGTTTTGATCAGCAGCAGCTTGCGAACTTCTGCAGGATCCTTGCCGTCACAATTTCTGAACTTGACACAGGAAGTGATGACAAGCACACGCTTCTTGCCAAAAACGCTCAGCAGAAAAAAAACTTGGGTCCTTCTCGAGCTGAAATTAATCAAGGTAATTGTTAGGATGTGAACAAGTGCAGAAGAATCTCAACAATGTGTGAAGTTTCCCTCTTCTCAATGTCACATCTGTAGTGTCTGTTTCTAGAGGATTCTGTAAACATTCTGTCTTTTATAAAGCATTCACCTTTATTCACTTTCCTCAAGCAGTTTCCTGGAAACAATCTTTTCTGTTAATGAAACTTACTTTGTAGCTTTCGGTTTCATATGGAGCTGGTAATTAGGTGAGTTACTTTCTGTCATTTCAGCCCTCTCCGAACTGAGTGGCTTAAAATAATTGGGTTTGTTTTCTATCCCTCAGGCACTTCCACGACCTTTCCTTTAGCAACTCTCAGTAATTCCATGTCCTCCTTAAAATATGAATTCCTGAACTAAAACTGCATGCAGCATGGTTGCTGTTAGAGCAGTTCCTTCTCTGATTTTATCTGACATTGTCCTGAGCAGGATTTCTTTATCAACAAAGAAAGTGTGTTTAATATTCATCACATTGACCATCCTTACCACACCAGCCTTGGAAATCTGTGGGTCTAATTTCAGCTGTAACTTTGGGCACAGTGCAGGTTTCTGCATTTTGCTGAGTACTTCTCAGAAGTCTTGCCTAGAATGATGAGTATGAATTCAAGAGATTTAAATTAAAGTACTCTCAAATGTAGAATCTGCTGTTTTCAGCTCTTGCTATGCTGAAAGGCTTCTGGGCTTCTGAAGCAGATGTTTGCATAAGCCCATGCCAAACAATTTTGGGAAGTGCAAAAAGGGGGTTTGGAGCTGGTTCTCCCGTCTTCTAACATTTTGTGTCAGCCATGAACAACAAAGCTTCATTTGTAACCGCTGCCACCTCTACAGCATCCAGTGAGAGCCGGATAGCATAGTACAGCAGGCAGAAGCTGAGAAGCTTTGAAGGGGGGTGTATTGTCTTCTGCCCTGTGATTGCCAGTGCTTGCTCGTAAAGAGCAATGGACTAGTATGTGTAGGTACAGAGTTTAATTTAAATTAGTTGAACTGAATAAGCTTGGATCCCGCTGAGCTGAACTTAGCTAAGCATGTGTTTAACTAATTGTTTTTTGTTTGCACAGTTAGAGACTGTAAAGCACATTCCTTTTTAAGAATTTTGTCTGGGAGCTTATTCTTTCAGAGATAGTACCAGTGGGCAGAATCTCCTAACTTTTTTGTGTAGTGTTCGTGGCCAAATTCTTTGCCCTTTTCTACTTGCATATGCGCACTTGCAGCCCAGAAGGCCAACTGTGTCCTGGGCTGCATCCAAAGCAGTATGACCGGCGGGTCAAGGGAGGGGATTCTGCCCCTCTACTCTACTCTGGTGAGACCCCCCTGTAGTGCTGCATCCAGCTTGGGGGTCCCCAGGACAAGAAGGACATGGAGCTGTTGGAGCGAGTCCAGAGGAGGTCACGAAGATGATCCGAGGGCTGGAGCACCTCTGCTATGAGGACAGGCTGAGAGAGTTGGGCTTGTTCAGCCTGGAGAAGAGAAGGCTGCGGGGAGACCTTAGAGCCCCTTCCAGTCCCTGCAGGGGCTCCAGGAAAGCTGGAGAGGGGCTGTTGACAAGGGCAGGGAGTGACAGGCCAAGGGGAATGGCCTGAAGCTGCAGGAGGGGAGATGGAGATGGGATGTGAGGCAGAAATCCTTCCCTGTGAGGGTGGCGAGGCCCTGGCACAGGTTGCCCAGAGAAGCTGTGGCTGCCCCTGGCTCCCTGGCAGTGTTCAAGGCCAGGTTGGATGGGGCTTTGGGCACCCTGGGCTGGTGGAGGGTGTCCCTGCCCATGGCAGGGGGCTTGGAACTCGGTGGGCATTGAGGTCCCTTCCAACCCAAACCAGTCTGTGATTCTATGATTTGCAAGTGTATAGTGAAGTGAAGACTTAGCCATATATTTATAATAAACAGACCCTGTGAAAACATTAGGACAAAATGTTATCCTGTGAAAACTTTAGGACAAAATGCAGCTTCTAGCGCCTCCCCAAGCCCTCCAAACATTTTGCAGACAAGTGACTTCTGTCCTTGACCTGCTGTTTCTAAGGGTGCAGTTCCACAACAATTAAAACCCTCTGACTTGGAGCTGCTGTCATGTGTTCCTCATCTGTTTTGCTCCATGATGAACTAATAACAGGAAACTAGTGCTTAAAAAGCTAACAAGTTTCCGCCTAGTTACTGAAGTGAGCTAGTTCAGTTTACTATGAGGCAAACACAGCAGGAGGTAAAATGAAGGAGGTGGCATCACACAAAGGAAAGGGGAGGTGGAGCTGCCCCTTCCAAGGGGGCTGCTTTATTCTGCCAGCTTAATTTTTCAGCCAGATCAGTTCCTTGATACTGACTCACTGTGGACTAGAAAACCAGCAAAAGGGAATTGGCCAGAAAGAAGCAGTTAAAGTAGGGTAGAACTAATTTTTTTTCCAGTGTAAGTCCAACACAAACCATTTTAACACTGATTGAATTGTACCTGGGATAGATACGCTCTCTTCAGTCCTTAATAGGAGAGTGCACCAACTTCTTCCATCTTTGGATCTTTTTAACCTGATGGAATTTGTTTCTGTGTACCTTATTAGTAATGTAGATGTTTTGGTACCTTGTAGTATAGAGGATTTGTTGACTGTTGTGTTGGTGATCTTAAATAATAATAAAATTATTTTTCTTTTTTAGCTACACTTTTGAATATTCCAGGCTTCATTGAGCGATTGTGCAAACTGGCAACACGGAAGGTGTCTGAAACAACAGGTACTTCCAGCTTCCTCCAGGAGTTGGAAGAATGGTACACCTGGCTGGACAACGCACTGGTACTTGATGCACTGATGAGAGTGGCAAATGAAGAGGCAGAGCAGAGCAGTACAGGTATTGGCTTGCATTCCTCTAGCCTCAATTAGCTGATGCATATATTAATCTTCTTCAGTGTTTACCGTGTGTTGCTTTTCCTTTCGATTGCTATTGATTCCCTTTTTCTTGCATGAAAGACTGGTGTGCCCACATTTAGGTCTGACTCCCTTTTTGTTCTCACGTAGCACTGACTTTTTTTCATGAACTAGTTAGCAAAAGGAAATGTCCAAAGGACAAATGTGCCCTTTGCACGCCTAGATAACGCTGTACGTCCTCAGCACTGATCTCCCTTGGAGTGAGAAAAATACACACATCTGAGGTAAGTGACTTTACTGACATTTTGCTGTGAAACTTAGGCTGATGGCTTTAGGTCCAAATAGGTTCAAATACTTCATACCAAGTAAGTGGTCCCTTCTGTAAAAAAGAAAGCAAAATTAAATAAGTTAATTGGAAAAAAATAATTGTTCCCAAGTGAGCATATACAACCTTAGGAAAATGCTTTGAAGCAAGTTCCTGGTTTGTTTCTTCACCCTTCAATATTACAAAAATACAATGTATGTCTTGTAGAACTCAATTCTCACTCTGTTATCGAGTACTTTATCACAAAATTTTGATACCTAAATCTTTGCTTCTATACTTCTTTGGAAGACTTTCTTCCTTATCCAGCTTCATTAGTTTACCAGCAATGAATTATTAAAACTTCTGAAAATACACAAAAAACAAAATATGTGAATGCTCCAGCAGCATCTCGCACATACCTTTATGTGCACCAACTTGGTGGAAACTGGAGAATGCTTGGTATTTGAAACAGAATTCACAAGGTGATTTTGCTGAGGTGGAACGTGCCCTGACCCACAACATCAGTTAGCAGGCAAACCTAGATGTACTTTCCCAGAATACTCTGTCTCCAGTGGCTGGTGGCTTCAGGACTTGTGACTCAGAGGTGGTGTCTATGTTTTTTAGCCTTTGATGGTTTCCTTCCTTTGTGTGTTTGTCTAGTTACTGTTTCTTCACATGAGTTCAAAAAGCATTCACACTATCCTGTGGCAGGGCAGTTCATCACTTAGTTATGTACTGTGTAAAGAGCTAACTCCTTTTTCAACTGCAACCTGAGTTTCACTATGTACTTAGTTACTTTCCCTGTGTGACTCATGATTTTTGTCACGTTTTCCACTTGCAATCATGGTGTGTTACATCCAATTTCTGCCCTTAGTATAGTTCTAGATAGGGCTATGAAAATTATTTAACTGTGGCCTAAATGTACTGGTACTGAGGTATGAAATGAAAGTAGACTAATAGTTAAATGCTTCTGATAATCTCACCCCTACTTTTATTCCTTTTCTGCAGTATCCTTTCTGGTGCAGTAGTCTATTAATTCATATAGATGATCCTACTTATTTTAGGTAGATAATGTCATTTTTCTTACTATGGAAAAATTAAATAATTTTAAAAGAACCCTAATTTTCTGTCCTCTAAAGTTCCAGCTATATTTTTTCCTCTTCTGTAGCATCTAATTTAAATTGGTTATTTGTTGTATGTCACTATTTTTAGTTGAGAAGAAGATTCAAGGAGACGTGCTGGTCTTATATCTGCAGTGTTTCAGTGTAAAAGTAATAACTGTAACAAATATTTTCCCATTGAAGCTGCCTCAGGCTTACATCTTTGCCATCTTGTTCAGAGTCTTCGGATGAAAGTGGGTTGGCCAACACCTCAACACGAACACAGCTTCCACAGTCCATGAAGATCATGCACGAGATTATGTATAAGCTGGAGGTGTTGTATGTTCTCTGCGTGCTGCTCATGGGGAGACAAAGGAATCAGGTGAGCACTTGGAAACGCCACGCACGCAGAAGTTGGTATCTCTTTAAACCTGAGTGCTCGTTAATTAGGTCACGGACACAGAGACATGAAGGGCAAAGCTCAAGGCATAAAGCTGGGCAAATCCCATCATTGCAGCGATGCACAAACAGGCAGTGTTTTGAACTGAAATGAGGCATCAGGCAAGGTTTGTCACAAGCTGTGCTGATCAGTCTCTGCAGAGAGAGTCCTTTCAGGCCTCTCCTTGGCTGCTTTCGCTTTTGGGGTGATTTGTGAATGGGTGATTTCTGCAGTAGGTTTCCACATCTTGGCTGAGTGAGCGTGGTGTTAAACTCTCAGCTGGGAAGATACGCTTCAGTGCTGCCTGCACTAGGCGCTGCCTACAAATCCCACTCATCTGTTCCTCTTGTGCTTCTTGCTTTCAAAATGAAAAATAGTTTGTTCCCTGCCTCATATAGGCTTATGGAGAACCAGTCGCTGCAGCCTGGCTGCAGTTTGATTTAAACCGGTCAAAAGCATATTGTGAAGGGTAAAGAACAGCAATCTGTTGGGGCAATTCTGACAGGTTTCCAGCCTTGGCAGTCTGCTCAGCTCAGCAGAGCAGCTTGGAATAGTGGGGCATTTGAATGCCTTAGAGATGGAGGATCAAATTGTTTTGAGTTCTTGAAGGGCTGTTTTATTAGGCAAGAGTAGCTGGGTTGGGGGCTGCTGCTTGAGCACATTTATCTTGAGTATTCTGTTCTTTGCTCGTAACCTCCCACCAAATAGGAGGCACAAATACTCACCACAGACAGTCTCTTAAATCTCTTAATCTGAATTTAAAATAAAAGTGCATTTGTAGTTCAGTCCTGGACTTAACTAACTTGTTCTGAACTTACAAATGGATACTCAGTATTAAGAAGAAATAGATTCTGTACAATAATAACCAGAGGAAACTAGCAATTCTTGCAGAAACCACAATCACTACCATAAGAAACTCATAATCCTGTTGTCATGCCTTTTAGAAGTACTGTTTCTATTGGGCATAAAATAAAAAAAAGCCACAACTGGAACTACTAGAACATTAGATCTGTTAGGAGGACTTTTTTTCCATTGTATCAAGTCAGATAATTCTTCCTGTCTGATTTCACCACAAGAATGCAGTTTTATAGACATTGCAGAAACTACTTGAAGCTTGCGTTTATCCTGCTGCCGCCTATTTGGGGAGCTGGAGGTGTTCACGTCCTTACCTCCCTGGTCGGTTCTTGTGTGTTACTGTCATATGTGACAAGGAAAAGTATGTTGCTGAAATAGCTAGCTTTGAAGCTTTCCTGGTAAAACAAGTCTTTATTCTTCCTCTGCTACTTCTGCCCTCATGGAAATGGAGGATAAAGCTGGCATGCAGTTCACTTCTTCGGGGCTGATTCAGGACTGGAATTGAATTCTTGAAAGATTTGAGTTACTTCATTCCCAAACACTTTTTTTGTCCAGAACCAGCTTGTTTTATAAAGTCCGCTGTCTTTGAAACACATGATAGATCCTTCATTCCTCAGTCAACATAAAGTTTTCAAAGACTTGTGTGGCAGATGCGAATCCATTCCCCTTCCTGAGAGGCAGCCAGATTAAGAACTAGAGCTGAGCCATTCTATGTGGAAAGCTCCAATAAGCAGGGGACAGCAGCATCTGCAATAGCACTCTCACTGACAAGCACTTCAGCTGCTTGATGGTATCTCTTTTTCTGTGAGGGAATAAAAGCACAAGGTCTGTGATATCAGTTTTCCTGTCTGAGCAGCCAAAGGTCTTACTGGTTTTATATCAGAATAATTTTGCGTCGAATTTCTAAAGGGCATCACAAACCAGCTCGTGTCCACTATGATAATCAACACAGTGGTCTGGCATTTGCTCAAAGCATGATGCAGCTGTTGCTGAATGCTTGCTTTAAATCTGTGGTTTAAACTTGACTGCTGGCTAACCTGCATAAATTGACAGCTGCGCTAGCAGCGACCTGGCTCTTCCTGCTGCCGCACTGGGGATGGTCACCCCCTTGGGGATAAGAGGTGTTTCATTGCAGATCTGTGCCTTTGCTTCCTTCTCAGTATGGTCGCACCCTAATTTACTCTCCTCATATATTTTTTCTAGGTTGTCTTGCGTGTCTGTATTGTGGTGGAAGGCAATTAGCTGATTTACTTGCTCCTGCTGTAGGGAGCCAAACTGCACACAGGAGAAGCTTGTAATAGTTTTAGTAGTGAGAAAGCAATAGAGCAATTCATGCGAAGCTGGGCAGCAACAGGAAAAAGTGAAAGGAGTTTGAAGGATGAATATAGAGCAGGGGTTGTCTTGGCACCCCTAGATGAGTAGTTGTAATGAGTTTGGGGTCTGGGAGAGAGCGTGATCCAGAGGCAATGACTGTGACTCAGGAGCTTTGTCATGCAGCCGTCTGTCAGGTGAGAACTTTTGTGAGTTAAGCAAACTAAAAGTAAACTGAACACATTTGCAATTAGGGATGAGTCATTTCAAATAAGCAGATTATGCTCTGTGTGGAAATGAGCAGATTCATGAGTTAAAGCAATGAGCATAGAGAGCTCCTCCTTTAGTGGGAGGCCGAGGCTCTTGCAAGGCAGCTTGCACACGTGGTTTCATCCTTGTGCTTGTGCCATGCTGGCCACCACGGGATGGGGACTGCAGGGAGTGCTTTGTTTGGAGAGAGTCCTCAGAGCTGTTTTTGTTGGAGATGTGTGACTAGATCAAAGTGTCCGAGAGTGTGTTAAAGGGAGCACTGAAGGATTCCAGGTGTTGCAATCTGTCAGGGTAATAAGGGTGGGGTGGGAAGCAGTTGCTTCCTCAGGTGTGATATTTGGAGATGCCCAGCAGTGGGCATGTGATTTCCGTATAGATGGGGACAGTTGGTGGCTACAGCCAAGAGGAATGCAAAAGGCCATCAGCTATGCTGCGAACAAGAATAAGAATGAACGCCTGTAAAATAGCATTGAGCTCCAAATACTTTTGATTCATTCAGGTATTTGAGGAAATAGAACAAAATGGAGTGATCTGCTTGAAATACTGCTAGTTATAGTTCTGCATCTTGGGGACAACCTAGGTTATTGTTTAGGTGACTTGATTTTAAGGAACATGTCCATTACTGCTTTGGGCAGCACGATGGGCTTCCCAATCATGCGTGGCTTTCATTTGCACTACATCTCAAGGGATACTGCTTGTCATAGGCCTACAGCTGATGAGTCACACTTTGTATTTCTCCTATTGCTGACATCAAAAGTGTCAGAGCTTGGACTGAAGGTATTTGACAGCTGCTCACACCAAAATTATTAGCTGTTTTACATGAGTAACTCTACAGCCTGTTTCAAACATGTCACGATGTACCACGTCCTAGCTTGACAGGCAGACTGATAGATAAACCTGAGTAATTTGGCATTTCCTTCTCTTCTGAGCGTTCTTTAAAGAAGTTCTCTTAACCTGAAGAGGCGGTGCTTGGACTGCAGCATGGTTGTGTTACTGCTGGGCTCTGCTTTGCTCAGAACTCCTGCCTAGGTCACTTGAACAAAAACGATAGCGATAGTTTGTGTTGTCTTCAGAGGACTGCTTCAACTTTAGCTGTGTGAACTAGGAGGGCAAAGGACGCTCAGTGGATGACTGGCAGCAGAATACTCACAGCTTAGTTTTGTGATACATAGAAGTTAGGTATAGATGTATTTTTCAATGTCCTGTAAGTAATCTCCTGATGTCCAAAGCTGCTTCCAGAGGCAGAGTGGTTAATTGAAGCACTGGCTAACAGCTTTCCCCCAAAATGTCTGTTTTCTCTGTCCGCCAATGGAAACTCCTCTAATGATACACCATGGTTAGTGTGCATGTTAACACAAGCACGTGCCGTTTGATAAAAGAATTCACTCTTTCTGTTGTCTGAGGATGATGTAATTGTGCCTGTCTGTTTACCAGACTACGTTATATCCGTATTGGAGGCTGTAGCAAATGAGTATTTCTCTTGTTTTCCAGGTTCATAAAATGATAGCAGAGTTCAAACTGATTCCTGGCCTCAATAACTTGTTTGACAAACTGATCTGGAGAAAGCATTCAGCATCAGCCCTTGTTCTGCATGGACACAATCAAAATTGTGATTGTAGCCCAGTGAGTAACTTTTTAAATTCTGTATTGGATTTTTATCTTATCATATAATTCTAAGGAGTTGTATTGAGTAACTGGGTGTTTGTGTAATAAATGAATTGAGATGCAGTAGCATTCAGTTTTATGTGAATAATTGTTTTCACCTAAGTCTTTATCTTTGGCTCATGCTAGCAATTTAGCAGAGGGCAATTTAGACTCTTCCCTCTCTCCTAGTTTGGGAACTGCGAAAGGGGTAAATTCTGTGGTCCCTGGAGATGACTGAAACTTAAGGAAAGGATCGCTAGCGGGTATAGCAAGGAGAGGCACAGAACACAAACCAGATCACAGTCAGGTTTTGGAGAGGTTGGGATTTTGTTGGTTTCTTTGTGGTTTTGATTTGTTTGGGGTTTTTTTGGTTTTTTTTCAAACCTAGATATTCTAAATCAATCAATACAGTGATGAGCTTTCCTGCCTTTGCAGCAAGAAGAAATTATTAACTGTTCCATGCATAGGCTTGGAGGCAGTCTCCAGTTCTATTTTGGGAAGCCTGCAAAGTGCAGCCTTCTCCATTTATGCAAGTCACTTGCTCTGCTGTCCAATTGGGTTTGATTTGGATAGGTTTTCAATTTGGCTGTTTCATGTCAGCTTGGTAACTAATGATATCCAAAAATATGAAAGCAAAATTTTTTTGACCTTTCTTGTCTCTTTTTAGGACATTACTTTAAAGATACAGTTCTTGAGGCTTCTTCAGAGCTTTAGTGATCACCATGAGTGAGTATGAAGAGCTGTGGTAAATGGTGGCTGCGTTGTTGTTTGCCTGGTTGCAGTTACGGCGGGTGTCCTAGGCGCGGTGCAGGCTCCATGTGAATGGAACACTGTGCTGTCCTTAAACTTGATTCAGATGTTCACAGGCCTTTCAGCTCCTGCTATGAAAAGGCTAAGGATATGCTCTCTAGTGGGCATGTCTTAGTATGTCTGTCGATGATTAAAAATCATGTTGCTTCATGTTGACACAAACTGAAACATTTATGTGATGAGTTAGCACTTTCTGGCTGAAGAAATAAGGAGGCAGCTTTCATGATGCTGTTTATCTGTCTTCTCCCTGAGAGTTGGTAGTGAGCCAGTGAGCTCACAAGAGCATGTGTACCCTGTGGGGACGTGTTCAGGTTTAATTCAAAGTGGAACAAGCACAAAACAAAGCAGTTGTAATCAGGGTGAAAGACAGTGTACCTCTGAAGAGGTTAACCAATACTCTTTTGCCTTTGTAAAAAGGCTGGGAAGACACGATTGCTGTCTAAATGCCAGCAGTAGAGAAGTCTTGATTAAACTGGATGGGAAGATGTTAGGGGAACAATTATCTGTCAGCTAGCCATTGTGAACCTAGGTTGGAAATAGGAAGAAAGCTTCTGTTTGTCTTCAGAAGGCATACCTGCCAAGCTTGAGTCTGCTGGATCTGGTTATGGGGTGATCCAGATTTTTTATTTACTTATTTTTTAATGCTTTTATTTAAGAAGCACACCTCCTCTGCTGGTACAGAGGTACTTATTGCTCTATTCTGACTTGCAGAGTCACATCTTGCTTTCTGTCAGTGTCCTGTTGCTCTAATTCAGTCCTGCAAGGTGGTTTCCTATTCTTTGCAGACATCTGCATTTGAGGCATATTGCACTAAATGTGTTTATGCCTTCACTTCTTGCCTAGCTGGTCTTACCTACAGCTAGCATGATATTTTTTGTGTAGGCTTTATCTAGTACTGTTAGATATGCATATTGAAAGTATCAGCTTTTTTGGTTGGGAAGTATTAGCTTTAAGAATGGGGAGCTGATGGATGTATTGTGAACATAAGGGAAAGGCTGACCTATGGTAAATTCTCCATGCAAGGTATTATTTGCCCAGGAATCACTCCAGGTTTTTCTCTTTAGATGATGTTCCTACTTAAGTGGTTACTATAAGGATGTCAGGCTTCTTTAAACAGAAAAGTACTTTCAGCTGTAGCATTGGAGCAAGTGGAATGTGTGGAATCTGGTTAGGGTTTTTAAACAAATAGTTACATGACCTTTCTGTGAAATCACAGAGAAGCTGAGTTAGCTGAGGACAGGATGAGAGCAAGTACTTACTAATATTAACTTCAGTAAAATTGTGTATAAACCAAACTTGCAAAACTGTTTATTGCATGGAGAGAGAGGCTGTATTTTCATTACAGAAACCTGTTGATCCAGATCAAAAGAAGCTTCACGTGACAGCCTCAGTGGGCACTAATCTGGAAGATAGTGTTTGAAGCAAGATGGCATCCCCATCACCTTTCTGGTCTAATCATTTATCCTCTGTGTAGTTGCTATGTTTTGATGAATAGGTTGTCTTCACACACCCTCACACTCACCACAGCATCCTATGCTCCATTAGGTTTCCTGTGAATAAATCTATGAAGTTTTTAAATATTTCCAGACTAAACAATTTTCCCAGAGTAATAAAACACCAGGATGATTGAGTACTTTTTTGCAGTTTCTGCTTTCTAATTGAGGTTTATTACTGATAAGGAGCTTAGTCACTATGTGGCAGAGAAAGATTGTAGAAAGCTGTGAAAAAGTTTGCTATTTAAATCTGCTGAAACTCAGCCAAATGTTGCTGAGATTTTCAAAACCGAGTGCCATCTGGAAGCAAATATTCACAAAACAAACCATGAGATACCAAACAGGTCAGCAAAGAACTGGCATCTTGAAGCTGGTCAGTGTTGAAACTTGGATTTGGCAAATTTTGGAGGAGGTTTATAAAACAGCAGCCACTTGGCCTAGTCTTGGGAGCGTGCTGTGGTGGAGGGGAGTAGAGTGTGAATGGCTGTGAAGAGCTGGGGAGGTGAAAGCCGACTGCAGCCCTCGTAGGCATGTGGCTTTACTCTTCATGGCTTTGCATGTTTGCCTGCCTCTGAATTCATCGTATTTTTCTCCCCTACTCCCCGACTGTCTTGCTTTAGGAACAAGTATCTCCTTTTAAACAGCCAAGAACTTAATGAGCTGAGTGCAATCTCCCACAAAGCCAACATCCCTGAAGTTGATGCAGTTGTCAACACAGACAGGTGAGTAGGGATAGAGGGTTTAGGTCAGCAGCTTCTAGCATTTTGCAAGCACTTATATTGGAGGTTTGATGTCACCTCTGTTGTTTGAGGTCCTTCTGTCCACCACGCTTGCTTTAATTAGTGACGTGTTTCAGCAGGAGGTGTCTAGGTTTGTATGATGATTGTGGTCATTAGCAAATCTAAAGTGTACTTGTGCTCGGAGTAAGGCACTTCAAAAACCAAAGCAACCTAAAATGGGGAGTTTGAGTTCATGGCTGAGACTTCATTATGAAGTGCTGGGTCTGGCTGTTTGTCTGGCCTTTCTCACTGCAGGTGTTGCAGACAGACCTGGAAACTAAACTGGAACCCTCTAATGCTTGAATTGCTGCTACTAATAAATCTTTGTTTTGAGATTCAGGAGTAGTCTGTGTGCACGTTATGTCTGCTTGTGATCTGCATAAACAGAGCTAAGTGTGTCTGCTCAGATTCTTTATTTTAAGAGCAGCTAAGAACTAGAGTAAGCTAAATTAGATTAACATGTTAAACCACTTACTCAAATATAACACCGGAGAGTCTGTATCTGTTAGATTGACTATTTTGATTTCATAAGCTCTTTAATACACAATTCTGATGTACGAACCTCACAAGGTGAAACATTGTTTGCAGAATTTAGTTGTCAGAATACTCCCAGAGTATCAGCAGGGACTTGGTCTGCACAGAGCAGATTTACCTCGCTTCAAAAGGGAGCTCTCTAAGAGGATTTCTAGGTTATAATTATTATCATAATACTGTGCCTAATTGGGAAGAAATGGTGTCTGTATTACTCAGATCCTTTCCTGCTAAGCACAGGTACCTTTCTGGCTTTGTTCAAAAAGGTGTAAGTATTTAGGGGGGAAAAATAACCCTGTGAGGAGCACACTGAGTGTAAACAGCTTTTTCCAACCTGCAAAGTTTCTCATTTCTCTTGAGTGTTAGAAAACCACTTCCCACAAGGGCTGTGTCAGCTGGCCGTTGACTGCCCAGCAAAGGTGCTGATACAGTACGGAGCCGTCAACCTGGGAGCGCCCGCTGGATATGCGTGCTGGGGTGCGTTTTGAGTAGAAGAGTGCCACTTAAAAGAATCGTACTCTACCTCTGCAGGCAGGCAGGCAGTGTTGCTCAGTTTCTGGCCTAAAGCTGGTTTCTTTTCCACGCTTAGCATTTAATTTCCATGTTGCTTTTCTTGATACATGAGGACATGAAGGCATTGCTTCTGCCTGAGCTTGCTGTAGGTAGATAGTCCACTGAAGATGCTATTTAATACAAGTAGTATTGCAGTTCTACAGCCTCTGTACTTTTAGTAGTACATACAGAAGGCAGCTACCTCATGTAGCATCTAGGTTTCCATACTCTGCCTTCTAAATGGAAATTAGAGCTTCCTTTATGTTCGTTGAGCAGAAAAAGCATATTTTCTTTCATTCCTAAGATCAAATGTGGTATATGGTTTTTTTTCTAATTTCTTAATTCCTACAAGCTGTGAATTGGTATTTCTGAAATCATTAAAATTTTGCGAGAAAACAAATAATTTTTCTTTAGGATTTATTTGGAAGTCATGTTGCAGGTATTGCAGATGTTTACCAAAGGCAATGAGGAGAACTCTTCCGCTGGTAGAACTAGTAAAGAAAGTTAATATTTGTACTTTAATGCTGGGATTTGGATCATTAAAAGCTCTGGAGAAGAGACTGGATTCAGTGTTCTACAAGGTACAGTGTTTGCCAGCCCTCCCACTCATGCTGTAATTTCTTCACATGCTCTAGGAGTCTTGTCTGTGATGGGAAAAGAGGCTTGTTGACCAGACTGCTTCAGGTCATGAAGAAGGAACCAGCTGAATCCTCCTTCAGGTGGGTTCACTGTGTACTGTGTAACATGCTGGTTTGAGTTGGCTGGCAAGTCAGTTTGTTTTCATGCAGCTTACAGAAGTTGAAAATGCTTGAAAATCGTAAGCTGTGAAAAGATCTGGTTTTGTTGCCCTTGGCTCCAACGGCAGTGCAGGTGAGGGTAAATGCCAGAGCTTGCCTTGGACCTCCTGCCTGGTACAGTCAGTGATTTTCTGCGGCATCAACAGGTCTGACGCCAGCTTCAGATTGGAATGAAACTGATTAGGAAATTTGATTTAAATTATAGTTGTGATAAAATACTCCCCTTGCTCCAAAATTAAAACCTCATTTCTTCTCTTTCTCAGGTTTTGGCAAGCAAGGGCAGTTGAAAGTTTTTTGCGAGGCACCACCTCCTATGCAGACCAGATGTTCCTGCTAAAGAGAGGACTCCTGGAGGTAATGAAGTATATGTCAAGCTTCCTCTGTAACATATCTCCAAAGCAATCAAGAAGGATTTATCTGTAATGAATTCAAAAGGTGGTAAAGATGTAGTGTTAAATATTCAGTGGCAATGGGGCAACGTTAAAAAGTATTTGTGAATTGTGCTTGTGGCAACCAGGTGTGGGGTGGCCAGTTCTATTGCCGGCATCACTGGGAAGTTAATTTAACAGAAGACTCATCTGAATTGATGTCTCTAGTTCTGTCATCTAAGAACTAAACTTGCAGATAAATGTTTTAAATAGTGATTAAATCAGCGTCTATGCTGTACTGCTGGCTCGGGCTGAACTGTGGCAGTAACATGTTTTCCTCCCATGCCAGCATATTCTCTACTGCATTGTTGATAGCGAGTGCAAATCACGAGATGTGCTTCAGAGTTACTTTGATCTTCTGGGAGAACTGATGAAATTCAATATTGATGCATTCAAGAGGTTCAACAAGTACATCAACACAGATGACAAGGTAAATATTTGTAAAAGCTGTCCCCGGTGGGTCAAATTACATGGTCTCATAGCCAAAGGTAGCACTAAGAAACTCAGATTCATTTCCTGATTTTGCTGTGATTGCTCAGCTTGGTACACTGGAAACACGGAGGAGTGAGCTGCCAAAGTCTCTTCACAAGCACATAAGTTGCTGCGTACGCTCGTGTTTTCAGAAGTGCTCCCAGCTGTTCTGAGTCAGCAAGCACTGTGCTGGTCAGAAAATGTTGCCCTATTACATCATCAGGCAAGTCTAAGGTCAAGGCTCAAAGACAGTAGAACATTTCCTGGGAAGTCACAGGGTTTTGGGTTAAGCTGATAGTTGTGGGCATTGAGACAGGCTCCAAAAAATCTTTTACTGGAGCTTAGGGTGAGGATGTTCTTCATGGAGATGACTTAAAATACTCATGAATGTTTGATACTGCAAAAAGACTTATCTTTGATGTTATTTGAACTTACAGACATTTTAAGAAGTCATGGCTGAAGTCATTACCGATAAAACTTAGTTGCATGTGTAGATCAAGAATGGGCAGTTCTCTATACAAAGTGATTTCATGCTGTTGTGCACTTTGTATAACATCAGCTGTTGGGTAGGTTTTGAATGACTTCATGCTCTTGCTTACGTTACTGTAGTTTTTCTCTGGTTGCTGTTAGACCTTGGAGAATAGAAGCAGAGATGTATTTAAAAGGAGGATGTATTTATTTTTAGGTTGTTTTCTGGTAAATGAACTCATGCATTCTACAGACTCTGTCTTTATACTTTGTGTGTGTGTGTGCTTCCTATTTATTGATTTATAACTTTTAATTCTCCTTCCGTATGAATCCCTCACTGTGTTCCTCCGTAGCACTGTCTGTTGCGCAAAATCAGTGTAGGAAAACACGGAGCTGGAGGAACTACAGAGGCCGGCTGTCTCATATCCCTCTTTCCAAACAAATAGTGTATGAAATCTTGGTCTCATTAGAGTGAGACAGCTTCAAAAGAGATTTTAGTGGTGCCAGGACTTTGGCATTTTTCTGTTCCGTAGTGGTTTTAAGGTACTTGGTATAGGCATCCTTTGGTCAGCCCTCAGTGCCAGTGTTGGCTCAGACTGGATGAGGCAGGTCCAGGAGCGTACGTCTCCTCTTACTCTCGTAGAAGATAACAAGAAGGTAACAACCCCGAGTATTTTGGCATTCACAACCTAACTCTTGTTTCTGAAGGGAAGGGGAAATTGTCCACCTCTGTGAAGCCTTATGTTGGTGAAGTGCACGTTTTAGGTGCTTGTGCTCAGAATTCAAGGTGGTTTCTCCAATAACTTTCAAGAGCTGTACTCTTTAGCGTCAAAAATCTGGAGAACACTTACTGTTGCCTTGTTCGTAGCTCTTCCTGCTTGGGTTCACCGACCTGTTCTCCTTCTGCCAATGGAGTAATTGGCTTAGTATGTCTCTTGGCCATGCGCATTCTGAAAAGGGTATGAAATGCTGTTCTGTCGGGCCTCACCTATGAGTCTTCATGTAGGATGGATTTCTTTGTCTGCTTTTTAATGCAACACTAAAAAGCGTTTCTCTTTAGTTCCAGATATTTTTAAATCAGATCAACAGTTCACTGGTTGACTCGAACATGCTTGTTCGCTGCATTACGCTGTCCCTGGACCGATTTGAGAGTCAGTCTGATGCTAAAGGTAAAGAATAAGAAATGGAGGGGTGTGGGGGTGTGTTTTGTAGTGATAATAGTCATTTTAAGTCTGGGATTTGAAAATTTTGGTTTTAGACAGAGAAATGCCACCTTGCAGGTTTGTTGCTACAGTCTGAGCACCAGTTCTTACTGCCGTATTGCTTGGACCAATGTGTCTGAACTTTAAGCACCTGACGATTGTCTTTTTCCTCTTGCTGCAGTTGCAGAAGTCCTGTCAGAGTGCCGCCTGTTATCGTACATGTCCCAGATGTCCATGAGAATGTCCTTTCTTTTCCGTCTCATTAATATTATTCACGTACAGACACTTACACAGGTAAAGAGCCGACAGTAACTTTACAGTTATCTTGCTGATACTGTGTGGTGATGAACTGGGTTGGGAGCAGGGAGGAACCTGACTTCTCTTGAGGAGACTCTTGTCCCTTCTTTCTTGATACATGTAGGAGCACCTCCTCTGCATGCTTACCATGAACGCGTTTTGTAAGCACATGCGCGCAGCCGATGTCTCTATTTTTTTGTTGTTTGACCTACTGTGTCATTTTTACTTTTAGGAAAATGTCAGTTGTTTGAACACAAGTTTAGTTATCCTAATGCTGGCCCGAAGGAAAGAAAAGCTACCTTTTTATCTGCGCACTTTGCAACAGATGGAATATACAGAAAAGTACCCAGGCTTCATCCTGAACAACTTCCATAGTCTCCTGCGATTCTGGCAACAGCATTACCTCAACAAGGATAAAGACAGCACCTGCTTAGAAAATGTATGTTAACCTCTTACCATAGCAAGAATCAACCATAGCAATATCTGTCTACTAGTCGCTGAGCAAAAATGGGAAGTGAGAAGTGATGAAGGGAAAGAAGGGAGCAAGTTCTGTCCCTGCAGTGTGACTTTCTGTAGTGCTTTTCACACCATCTTACCTGGTCAGGTCCCTTCTGCAAGCAGTCAGACTACCACAGGTGTAGGTGCTGGGTTTCCCTGCAAACAAGACCTTGGGTCTCGGCTCTGGCACACAGAAATGAGACTTGCCAATGCTGAGCGGGTTCGAGGGCAGGGCTGGCAAGGCAGGACAGAATTCAGCTCACAGACTAGTTAACACCTTAACCAGACTGTCCCCTCTCTTTCTGGTTGGCAAACAGTGCAGGAAAAGTAGCTGGTGTAGCTGCTAGAAGACAAGGCAGCTGCCCTGTGGAAAGCAGCCTGCAAGTTTCCACTCCAGAGCTGGTCTGTCTTGGGCACTGAGGAAGAAGTGACCTGTGGTGAGAAGGTGACTCCCTTGTACGTGCCCCAGAAGGCTAAAGGGAGGTTGCACAGGTTTCTTCCTTGACTTTTCAGTGCTTGGGTGGCAGCTTTAACAGATTTTTAATGCGTTCATGGAAAAGCCCTTCTTCTCTGGTGTGCATGTATGCTGGCTGGGGTGGTGGTCACCCCATGCTGCTCTTAGCAGAGCTGTAGTTGCCGCAGGTGCTGGGAGTCCCCAGCTGTAGCTGGATAGTGGGCAGCTGGTTGTAGAAAGTCTAGCTGGTTCACAATTCACCCTTCTGCTCCACACAGGGTGGGCTGAATGGTGAATCAGAGGCATTAAAGCGTGTGGCTGGGGATGTCAGGCTGAATAGGAAGCTATTTTCAGTTCTGTCTGCTGAATGCCTTTGGGACATGTCTTCTGCTGCATGTTGGTGCCTGCGGACTGTGCTAACCAGCCTGTTCATTTCTTCCCACAGAGCTCATGTATTAGTTTTACCTACTGGAAAGAGACTGTATCTATACTGCTCAGTCCAGACCGGACATCCCCCTGTGCCATAGTTAGCTACATCGACGAGGCTTATATGGACATTGACAGAGACTTTTCTGAGGAGTAATTCTTCAGTCTGGCTTCCGATGGACAGCGCTTGGAGGGTACCTCGCAGCCCGTGGATTTTCAGGGATACGCTGTGTAGTGTGTGTGTGCGTGTGCGGCTTGGAACCGTGGAGCGTTACTGCATTGTCAAAACCCCAGCCCCCTCCCAGTCCCCACCTCTGATCTCCAACGGATGAGACTTTGAAAGCTCTCTGGGCAACACATTCAGGGATGTATCTTCCAGTTGTTCTGGGATAAAAATAATCACCTGCAAAAAACAGCCTCTTTATTTTTATTTTTTGCTCTCTCCCAGTCCAGTGTGGCTGGTCAGAGATTTGTTTTGCTGATGGGTGGGGATACTCTGTATGTGCCAATTTAGTTGTGGCTGTCTTTCATGGCTGCAAGAATTAGCAAGTCAAAAAGCACAGAGGTTGCCCTCCAAATGTGAGGTCCAAGGAGCCGGTCTGACTGGGACCCTGCCACACCAGCCATGTGCAGAGCCACCACAAGGACTCCCTTCAGGTGTAACTCTTCTGTTGGGGTTTGGAATCGGGGGTTTAGGGTTGGTTAGAGTGTGAGTGTGTGTGCGCGTGTGCTTTTAATTCCTGAGAGCCCTAGCTCCAGTCACCTCTTTACCATCTACTTTTGGATCATTTGGTACTAAATCTGTCTGTGTGTTAGGAGACAACCTCTGCTCCTGCTGTCTTTCCTGCAGATCCTTCCCATCCGAAGGCGTTTTACAATGCTGCGGAGAACAGAGACATTTCAGCAGTGGTGGAATTGCAACAGGGGTTGGCTTTTTCACGGAGCACTAGCATTAAAATGTACTAATTTTTTAAACTTATGGCTTGTCCCTTCTTGGGTAACTAATCTGGTTTTAAAATCCTTTTCAGGACCATTGCTCTTGATGCTAACCTGCTATGCCTGCAAGTCTTATGTCAGTCTCTGCTTCCAGTCCTTAATATCGACCCATTAATCTTGAAGTGCAATATTTACTGGAGATGTCAGTTTTTTCCTGGATCTATTTTTTAATCAGAATGTGTTAAATGCTGGGAATAAACACTCCTGCTTGAAAGTAACTTTGTAGGATATGTTGGGAAAGGGGGAATCGGGTTTTGGCAGTGCTAGCTGCCAAACCTGCACCTGTCCTGCCTGCTCACCAACGTTAGTTGTGTTGCTCCAAGACAGATTCCCAGGAACGAAATAACGTCTGAAATCCTGAGCCACTGCATTTAAGTCAAAAAATGTATCTTGCAGCTCCAGCTAAAAGAAACCAGTTTTCTTTAAAACATGCATCTGAATTTTTTTTTTTAATTTTCTTTAACTTATTTGATGAGACGACTTGACTTCAGCTCTGTCCAGGCTCTGGAGAGGGACCCATGGTGGGGAAGTCCCAGAGCTGTAGCGTTTTGTCTCTAATCCTTGCCAGCAGGATGAAACCATCTCTGATGCTGCCTGTGCCAGGCCAGGGTGAGTGGATGAGGCTTCCAGCCCCAGGTGCAGGACTTGCTCTCTAAAAATCACCCTTCTCCTCTCGCTTATCTCACACTTCAGTGTTCTGCTATAGACTTTGCTTGCAGGGTGGTCAGAGCTGCTGAGCTTGTTGCACAACCCTGCAGCTTTGCGGGAGCTCCTGGGGTTCCTTGTGTCCCTCCTGGGGGCCTGAGTCCCCTGGGCAGACCCTGCCCTGCTCCGGTGAGGTTACCCTGGTCATAGCCCTTGTGTCAGGGAGCTCCTCTGCAATTCTCTGATCTTCATCAGGTCCCCCCCACTCTGCCCCCTCCCCCTCTGAGCTAATTTCTTTCTCATCTGTACTTTTTTTGTTCTTGGGTATTTGTGTTTTTTGGTGTATCTTTGCTTCTTCTTAACTGTAATAGATGTACACTTAAAATAAATGCTTCGAATTAAAAGGCTTTTAAGTTAAGGGATGCCTTTTCCATAGTCTAGTTAATTGGTGCATCCAAGGATTGCTGCTATAGACCCGCAGAGTCTCACTCACATCTCCATATTTATGTAATGTACAGGTCGGGGCCGGGCTGCCTCTGTCCTTGGCTGTCGGCCTGTGTGAGGCTGAGCTGACATCTCACCAGCCTGCCTTCTGGCTCGCGGGTGTCCCCTCCCCAGCGTGGGAGCACAGAAACTTTTGGGTCCTCGCCTGCTAGAGGCAGCTTGGCTTTGCTTTCGCCTTGGAGGCTGAGCTGGCTGGCTGCAGAGAAGGGCACAGGAAAAACCCACAGCAGCTCCTGCAGCCAGGGAGCGTGCTGGCTGCAGCGGGCAGGGACACGAGTGTGCATGGAGGGTCACAGGCAAATTCTAACCAGGGGCTGCGTTCCTGCAGGCTCATCTGTCTGTGCCAGATGCCTCAAGAACCTCAGTTTGAGAGGGACCAGACAGCTCTGTCCTTCATCCTTGTTTTGTCTTTATGGAGAGCGTGGGGAGGAAGTGTCCTGCGTGGGGCCAGGCAGAGCTCGCTGCCTTGAGGTTGCAGCAGGCTGCACGCTGGGACGGGGGGCGGTGGTGGGACCCCTGTCACTAACAAATACTTCTGGAAGTCTGCACTATCCCCATGGATTGCTGAGGTTCGTGCTGCCCAGATTAATGCCAATTTACTAACTGCAAATAAACGTATTAAATGGAAACTATTAAAGAAATCTATTTTAAAGAACTGAGTGGTGATGTCTTTCTTTGCTGTCCCTTTGCCAAAGCCATAACCACCCTCCCCCACAGGCCTGTACTGAGGATTTTTTTTTTTTACATTCTCCCCAGGACTAATGGTTTTGGTTAGGTCTGTTCTGCCCTCCACCCTCACCCCTCGGCGCTGCTCCCCTGCAGCTGAGACGGGGCTGAAGTGCTTTGGTGGGAAGGGGTGAGGAAAGGGCTCTTTTCCCAAAACCTGCCTGGAGCAATCCAGTGCAGTAGATGCAGGGACAGGGGAGGCCTGTGCTTCTCTCCTGCTGGGCTGTGAAAGATGTCCCCAGAGAGCCCAGCTCACCCCCCCATGTTTCCAGCAGCAGAGGCCAAGGCCCTGGTTACCCTGAGACAGACACAACGGAGCAAGTCCCGGCAGATCTAGGTTTATTCACGCAGTGCAAAGCTGGCAGTGACTGTTGCAGCCATTTGCCTCTGAGGTGCAGCAGGCAGCTGGGGGCAGGGCAGGCAGCCAGGCTCCTGCTACTCGTGCTGGCAAAAAAACCAAAAGGGCTTCGGTGAGATCCTGGGCCTGGAGGCAGGGAGAGCTCTGCCCCCCTTCAGGCTTCGGCAACAGTGAGGAGAGCAGTGCCGGGGCAGGATGGGGCCGGGGGGCTGTACAGCGGCTCCGGGGGTGGCAGGAGCCCCTGCTCTGCTTCCCCATCCTCACAGCTTACCTTGGAGGTGATGACCTCCCTGGTGCGGGCACGCAGCTTGTTGACCTGCGTCTCAGCGATGTCGGCACGCTCCTCGGCATCATCCAGCTCGTGCTGCACCTTGCGGTACTTCACCAGGTTGGAGTTGGCCTGCTGCTCCTGGGTGGGGTGAAGGGAGAGGTGGGTGCGTGGGGCACAGGTGGGACACCAGGCTGTGAGCTTCCTGTGCTGACCTCACAGCCCCTTTCCCTTGCAGCCCTTGGGGAAGGCCAGCACTGTCGTCCACCCCCGGAGGAGAGCTACAGTGGGCACAGGCACCTACCGCCTCCTCAAACTGGCGCTTGTAGCTCTTGACCTTGCTCTGCAGCTTGTCGATCAGGTCCTGCATCCGTGCCAGGTTCTTCCGGTCCTCCTCAGCCTGCAAGCGCCCCGGCCCCGTTAGCAAGACCCCCCCCAGCAGATCTCCCACCTCAGGCTCCAGCTGCCCCAATACCTTTATCCAGGAGCCCCAGCGGTGCCAGGGTCCTTCGCACGCGAAGAGCGCTGACCCGCCCCAGCCCCACGTCCCCTGGTCCCCTAGCACCTAGCTTAGGAGGTGCTAGCAAAGGGGCAAGAGAGACACAGAGCAGGTGGTGGATGTTGGGACAGGGAGAAGCCCATCCTGCCCTCGTTGGTCCCAGCACAGCACCCAGAACAAGCCAGGGCTGTGCTGGGGCGTTGGATAACACAAGGATCTGAGGACAGGGAGAGATGCGCCAAGTCCTGCTGGGCTGGAGCTGTGCCCTGTGCTGCCATACCTGGTAGCTCAGCTCCTTGATCCTCCGCTCGTACTTGCGAATGCCCTTCTGGGCTTCAGCCATCTTCTTCTGCTCCATATCCAGCTCTCCCTCCAGCTCCCGCACCTGCGGGTGGACAGAGGCCAGCTCAGCACTCTGCTCCCTGGTGCCAGCACCAGCCCCAGCTGAGGTCAAATCACTTTCCCCAGGTCAGAATAGCCACAGCCAAGGCTAAGCCACCCCAAGCAAAGGCTTGGAGCCGGCCCCAGGCTTGCAGGCCCTCAGGGACTGCCCCTCGCTGCCCATGGTCCCCCCCATGCTACAGCCTGGCCCCAAGAGGGATGGGACAGTGCCAGAGCCCTGCAGAGCCTGGTGCCACAGGGGCTGGGGCAGTGCCAGGAGCCCGCTCCTAGGTGGCACAGCCAGAGGTCTGCCCCTGCCACCTCACCCTGGCCTCCAGCTTCTGGATCTGCTTCTTGCCCCCCTTGAGAGCAATCTGCTCCGCTTCATCCAGGCGCATCTGCAGGTCCTTGATGGTCTGCTCCATGTTCTTCTTCATCCGCTCCAGATGCGCACTTGTGTCCTGCTCCTTCTTCAGCTCCTCTGCCATCATGGCAGCCTGCAAGGCCAAGAGCACAGAGGCATCACCACAAGGCCAAGCCATTGAGCCCAGGGCTCAATGGAGAAGATCTGAAACTCTCCCCTATCTCCCACCCAGCAGCCCCACAGGGTGCTGGGCACCCTTGCCAAACCACTCAGCACCATCCCCACCACACTCTTACATCCGTGATAGCCTTCTTCGCCTTCTCCTCAGCGTTGCGGCATTCCTGCACCGCGTCCTCCACCTCGCTGCTCAGCTGTGAGATGTCGGTCTCCAGCTTCTTCTTTTGGTTGATCAGGCCCGTGTTCTGCAGACAGAGCAGGGCAGTGCCACAGGGACCGGCAGTTGACTGTGGCCTGTCAGGCTCCCGCTGCTCCAGTGCCAGCAGAGACCTGGGATCCAGTGGTACCTCACCTGGGAGTGGAGCAGGTTGACCCTCTCAGTGGCCTCCAGCAGCTCCTGCTCCGCCAGCTTCCTGCTCCTCTCTGCCTGCTCCAGCGCTGCCCGCAGCTCCTCCACCTCTGCCAGCAGCAGGTTGTTGCGGCGCTCCAGGGCAGCTGCCTGCTCCTTCAGGTCATCGTTGTGGCGTTGAGTGTCATCCAACTCGATTTGCAGGTCCTGCGGGGCAGCATGGGGTCAGTGGGGACAGGAGGGAGCTGGGGCTGGCAGCAGGGACAGCACCAAGCCTGTCCCACCCGCGGCTGCCCAACCTTGATCTGGGCCTGGAGCTGGCGGCCCAGTTTCTGGAACTCAGCGGCCTGGCGGTTGGCGTGGCTCAGCTGGATCTCCATCTCGTTCAGGTCTCCCTCCATCTTCTTTCTGAGCCGGACGGCCTCGTTCTTGGCCCGGGCCTCCGCATCCAGTGTGGCCTGCATGGAGTCCATGGCGCGCTGGTGATTGCGCCTGCGGGAGGGATGATGCATCAGGGGACACCCAGGCTGGGGCAGCCCTGTCAGGACCTTGGTACCAGCTCCCTGCCACCATGACCCAGCCTGTTCCCTCTCTACACACACCTCAGGTTCTCAAACTCCTCATCCTTCTCCGCCAGCTTTCTGTCCACATCAGCCTTGATCTGGTTCAGCTCCAGCTGGATGCGCAGTGTCTTGCTCTCCTCGTGCTCCAGGGCCCCCTAGAGACAGCGGTAGCCATGAGAAGGTGGTCCCTGGGCGGGATCTCCCCAGCCACCCACCTCAGCCTGGCCTTGCCCCCCAGCCCAGAGCTATGGGGAGCAGGGCAGGTGGAGCCACACCAGTGCCTTGCTGTGTCTGCATGACCCCCATGAGCCCAGGGGTGCCAGCCCTCCTCAGGACTATCACCCTGCCAGTGCGGTGTGATTTGCTGCTCCAGCAGCACCCAACCAGAGCTGCAGGGTGGGCCAGTGGCTCTTGAAGGCAGTGGGCACATGCAACTGTCAGTGGGAAACAAGGACCTACCTCAGCCTCCTCCAGAGCTGCCTGGATATCGCTCTTCTCACTCTCCAGGGCTTTCTTCAGCTTCTCCAGCTCATGGATGGTTTTGCCGCTCAGACTGATCTGGTCAGTCAGATCAGCAATTTCCTCTGGCAGAGACAGAAGGGTGTTTGGTCAGGAATGAGTTTGTGGGTCCAGTCCTGCGCAGGTGACCTCCCCATCCCCCTGCCCAGGCTCAGCTGATGTCCCCGCCCAGCCCCTTGGAGAGCAGCTGAGGCTGTGCTTGGGGACATTTCTGGGCCCTGCTGCACTCCCCTGAAGTCTGAGTGAAGGACAGGGCATGGGAGAGGCATTAAGGACCCATGGACAACTGCTTGTCCAAGAGCAACACCCCTAAGCCAGTGTCATGCCACAGCCATGGCGCTCACAGCAGCAAAACATGCACCATTTGCAGATGAGAGCCAAGTGACGCTGCCTGTCTGTGCAGAGTGCCCCAGCAAGAGGGCAGGACACATGCTGCCTCCTGGCTGGGCTGCTGCATCCCCCCAAGGAGGACATGGGCCAGGCTTGGCTGAGCAGCAAGGTCTGCTCCCTGCCGACAGGGGACCCCCGTCCCACCATGTGGCTGAGGACAGGGGAGCCACAGGCTGCCCGTGAGAGCAGGGCCCCAGGCAAACAATCCAAGGGAGAGTCTGAGCCCAGTCCTACCCTGCAGGTTCTTGTTCTCCCTCTTGAGGGTCTCCAGGTTGTCCAGGGACTCCTCATAGGCATTCTTGAGCTTGAAGAGCTCTGTGCTGAGGCTGCGTGACTCCTTCTGCGATGCCTCCAGCTCCGCCTGGGTCTCCTCATATTTCTGCTTCCACTCGGCCAGGATCCTGTCAAAGTTGCGCTGCTTCTTGTCCAGAGCAGCACAGGCTGAGTTGGCACGTTCCAGGTCCACTGAGAGGTCCTCGATCTCTGTCTGCAGCCGGTGCTTGGTCTTTTCCAGTGAGGAGCACTTGGCATGGGCAGCCTCCACTGCCTCCTCCGCCTCCTGCAGCCGGATGGCCAGCTTCTTCCTGCCGATGGCAGCAAGGGGTAAGTGCTCCCAGCCCAAGTGTCATCCCACCCCGCTGCTCTGAGGCAAGAGCTATGGGCCACAGCCTAACCAAACAGCCTCAAATCTAGGCAGGAGGGTGCAGCCTCACCCTGGGGTCTGGGAAAGCCCCATCTTTGAATGGAAACTTGCCACCCACAAGGAGCAGACTCCTGCCATGAGACTTACTTGGCTTCCTCCAGCTCCTCTGTCCTCTGGATGGCATCCGTCTCATACTTGGTTCTCCACTGGGCCACTTCCGCATTGGCTTTGGACAAGTTCCTTTGGAGCTCACTCTTGGCCTCCACCTCTTCCTCATACTGCTCCCGCAGCAGGTCGCAGTCATGCCGGGAGGCTTGCAGGGCATGGGCCAGGGCATTCTTGCTCTGAGGAAGGAAGAGCTCATGAGAGGAGCAGCTGGCCCTAGGCTCCAGGACACCGGCCATGGCACACGGATTGGGGGCAGCAGGAAGGGACTTCTGTTTTTCCCAGGCTAAGAGCTGCCCTTGGGGCTCCAGTGTGCAGCTATGTCCCTCGTCCACAGTCCAAGAAGCTGGGCAATTGCCACAGTGGGACATATGTCCCATTCCCTGAGATCTGTGTCACTCAGATTCAGCCATGCCCTAGGAGACTCACCTTGGTCTCTTCCTCCAGCTGCCTCTTGAGTTCCTCAATGTTCTGTGTGAATGAGGTCTTGCCACGGCTCAGCTGATTGATGAAGGACTCCTTCTCCTCCAGCAGCCGGCTAAGCTCCCCTGGGTTCAAACAGAGCCAAAACAGCTATTTTGGGGCTGATGGCTGCAATTTGCATTAGCCTGTACCCCCCAGAGCCTGTGTCCTTTAGCTGCACAGACACCTCCAGCAGTCCCAGCTGTATCCCCAAGCTGGGGCCCATGGGCAGAGGTGCACGCTAGCAGCTAACGGCAAAGTAGACCAGCTAGGAACCCCTACTTCTGATGCCTGAGATCACAGCATGTATGCCAGCACAACTAGCATCACTGCAGAGGTCGTCTTCCTTGCCAAGCTATACAGCACCTCTGCAAGGCCTGAGTGGAGGCACAACATGGACATCCCACTCCACTCCAGATGGAGATCCTGCTTTTTTTTTTTTTGTCCATTGGAGAAGCAGGACAGTCTGCCCAGCTGAACCATGGCTCCCCCATCAGATGCCCCAGTGCAAGACCAGCCCTACGACAGCCATGTGTCCCCTGGCAGCCGCCCCCACCTACCGTTCTCAGTCTGCAGCCTGCCCCGCTGCGTGCTCACGTCAGTTAGTTGTCGCTGCAGCTCATCCACTTTGGACTTGGCCTCGTTCAGCTGGTCCTCATAGGTGCGGCACAGCTTCTCGGCATTGGCCTGCATGCACCAAGCAAAGCCCGTGAGACCCAGCTCTGCCTGGAGAGCACCGTTATCCCAGGAGGGGCTCAGCAACTGCATCACCCTGGGACCTTGCAGCCCTGCTCAGCTGATCCCATGTGCACACAAGGCAGAGAGCAGGAGCCACCAGAGCTCTCATGCCTCTGCTAAGCTAACAGTGGCTCTCTGCAGTCAGTCTCTCAGGAAATGTCTTCCCAGATCCTCCAGACTTGACTAGGACAAGCAAAGCCTCCTGCAAGCACTGCCATAGTGACACAGGGACAAGCTATACAGAGTGAAAAAGATGGACTTGGCCATGGCTAAGAGCTGCAACCTAGGACAACATCCCATGGACATGGCTGTGCTGAACACACTGCAACCAGTTGCACTGATGTTCACAGAAGACATGAACCTGCCCCATACAGAACCAGTGCCCACCTTGTTTTTGGTGAGATATTCTATGTTGGATGACAGGTCATCCACCTCCATCTTCATCTCACTCTTCTCCTTCTCCAGCTTCTGCTTGACGCGCTGCAGGTTGTCTATCTGCTCGCTCAGCTCTGCCACACTATCTGCGTGCTTCTTCCGCAGGGCAGCCGCTGTGGACTCATGCTGCAGGGTTGCCTCCTCCAGGTCCCGCCGCAGTTTCAGGAATTCTGCTTCCCGCTTCTTGTTCATCTCCAGCTGCGTGGCTGTTGCCCCACCAGCCTCCTCCAATCGCTCACTCAGCTCCTCCAGCTCTCGTGACACTTCTGCCCGCTGCTTCTCCACCTTGGCTCTGGCAGCACGCTCAGCCTCCAGCTCCTCCTCCAGCTCCTCAATGCGGGCCTGGCAGAGACAGAATAAGGCATATGCTCCAAGCTCCAGGTGAAGCTCCAGCATCTTTGCTTTCCACAATGGAGCAAGGTGTCTCCTCTGATGCTGGGGAGCAACAAGCCACCAGTCTGGAGCAAATGCTTGGGCTGTTTTGGGGTTCTCAGAGGCAGGCCTGCCAGGTGCACCTTGGTAGTTGGCTTTGCAGAGCTCCAGCTCTCCTCTGTACCCTGCCATCAAGATCCAGGCCGATACTAGCTTCTTTTCAGTGGGAACCTCCATGCAAACAGCCTGAAACTGGGGGCCTGTCTCTGATAGGAAGAAGCCCAACATACTAGATTTGGGTCTTCAGAATTTGGGCACTGGATTTAAGGTTTTAGTCTGGACAGAGAACTACATCCTTGAAGCTATCCCTCACACTGGTGCTAGTGTTCACCTCAATAATTCATTGTTTAATTTTCAGTCCACCACATTCTGGCAGAGGGCTTTGCTTCTGCTAACAATGCCAGCTTTTTTCATCACTTTTCTGCCAAGGAGATGCCCCCATGCTCATAACGTGCGGGAATCCCCCAGCACATTATATCTGATGGAAATTTAGGACTCCTGGGTAGTGAGAACAGTTATTCCCACCATACCTGGAGCTCCTTGATCTTCTTCTGCAGCTGGGCCTCAGTCACTTGCCCATCTTCAATCCTTGAATTTAGCTGACTCATTTCAAAGTCTTTCCTGTACAGAAAGAAGGCAGAGCCTTGGTCAGACAAACACTGTCCTGCCAAGTCCCTCTGGCTCCTGAAGCCAGAGGAAGATCGTTCCCTGCACTGTAACACCGAGGTCCAGAGGACAAACAAACCCACACAGGAAAGGGACTGCAGGGGTAAGAAGCAGGATGTGGATTGCTCTGAGGGAGGGCTGGAGCAGCCAAACTGGCAGACAACTTGGCTCTGAGGTTTTCCCTATGAGGTCCCTAGGTGTTGTTCTCCAGCTCCCCAATGAGAATGGGACATGAGTGATGAAGTCTGTACTGGTAGCTGAGGTCCCAGCTCTGCATTAGGATCCTGCCAGGCAAGTCTCTCCTCTCCAACCTCATTTACAGAGGAAGGTCTGTAGCACCCTGATGTATTAGTCTGTACAGCTGACAAGCTCCTCAGCATCTCTGCACAGTGCCAGGAAAACAGCCCTCATTTTGCCTGGACTGATCACAGCAGCAGTGCTCAAAGCCACATCCCAACAGCCCCTGCAGAGGCCACACATCCACCTGATTCAGAGGTGGGCGCTGGCCTGGCAGAGTAGGCACACAGCCCAAACACATATCACATACTCACTTTTTGAGTTTCTCCTCCAGCTGCTGTTTGTCATTCTCCAGATCCATTACAGACTCTTGTGTCAACTTCAGGTCTCCTTCAAGCTTCCTCTTTGCTCTTTCCAGGTCCATGCGGATTTTCTTTTCTTGTTCAAGAGAGCTTTCCAGCTGGAGAACGGAGACAGGATAGGGAGGGAAAGGACTCTCTCTAGCCCCAACCTTCCCCATATCCATTGCTCTGGGAACTTCACTGAGTCCGAGAGCCAGAGCTGTTTCCTAGTTGGTCTCCAGTCCCATTCCCTCAGCCCAGGACTGCTCTCCATGAGGTACTCTAGACCACCTCTTGGTTCAGGGGCACTTTGTCAATGGGGTTATTCATCAACTGGCTATATTAAACGGGGATCCCACTCAGGGACAGCCTTTGGGCTCTCCTGGAGGTATGACTCAAATCTCTCTCATTTCACTGTCACTGGCCTATGACTCACATCATCCACTTGCTGCTCCAGTTTGACCTTGGCTTTGGTCAGTGTGTTGACCTTGTCTTCCTCAGCCTGCAGGTCATCCAGAGCCTGCTGATGGGCCTCTTGCAGTGCTTTCTTCTCTTTCGTCAGCTTGGCAATGATCTCATCCAGAGCAGCCATCTCTTCAATCAGGTTTTTAACCTAGATCAGCAAGGTCAAAAATCGAGCGCATCTTCTCAGAAAAAGGAGGTGCAAAGCTAATACAGCAGCCTGACCCATGAAAGGCCAGAGCCCATGATCAACAGCAGCTTGGCACCACAGCAGCAGCCAGCCCCTCTCCCCTTGGCCAGCTGGTTCCACCAGATGGTTTGTCAGTGGCCCAAATCACTTGCCATTGCACAGAACCGTTTGCCCATACCACTCCTGTGCAATGAGACAGGACAACAGAGGGATTTGCCCTCTCCCACACCTCTTTACATTCTGCCCTGCCCCGGCTCCCACACACTAGCAGCCCTGTCCCTGATGTTTCTCTTTGGTGCCCCCACAAGCACTGAGGTGCCAGGGCAATGAGGCTGTACTCTGCAGGGAGGGTCAGTTACCTTGTTCTCCGTGGCATGCTTCTCCTTCTCCACCTTGGCCAGTGTGATCTCTAGGTCATCAATGTCCTTCTTCAGCTCTGCACACTCATCCTCCAACTTGCGTTTCTTGGCAGTGAGGTCTGAGTTCATCTCTTCCTCATCCTCCAGACGCTCTGTCAGCTCCTTCACCTTGGCCTCCAGCTGGATCTTGGACTTGATCAGCAGGTCACAGCGTTCCTCTGCATCTGCCAGGTTGTCTTGTTCCTGGGACAGGCACAGGAGAGCCAGTGCTCATCCACTGCCCTAAGAGCTTACTAGCAGTCTCAGCCATGCTATCCTGGCCCAGAGCTGAAGCTCTCCTTGTGGAAGGGGCAGAGCAAGCCCGAGGTGCTCAGGTGTACAAAAAAAAGACAGCTCCAGTCACTGCCCGTTTTCAAGGTCCGTGGGACAACCACTAACACTAAACAGGGCCAAAGAGCTAACAGCAACTAAATCTTTCCAGAGGAAGGAAACACTGGACTGACACTTCCTGGCACAGAAATGACACAGATTAGCTACAGTTTGGTAAGCAAACATTGCCATCCCTCCCACTCCCTTGCAAGGAGATCACCCTTTCCAGAGCCAGGGGAGCATGAATCCCCATGGCAGCCCTGACATGGCAGGTCTATGTTACTTCAGGTTTGCATCGAGTCTAACATTGCATTTCAAACAGATTGCGGCAATGAGAGGGTCTCAGAACTGCAAGAGGCTGAAGGAGTGATCTAGCACCCTCTGCTCCTTCTTCTACCCAGGGACCCTGCACTATCTTTACACTTCCAGAGAGGGGATGAGGCACTCACTGCCTGCAGCTGGAGAGCCAGGTCATTCTTCTCCTGGATCATGGAGACCTGCTTCTCTTCCAGCTCCTTCCTCTTAGCCTCAGACTTCTCCAGAGCCTCCTTCAGCTTCTGGAACTCCTCCTTCAGGTTGGACATTTCCTTCTCAGTCTGAGCAGACTTGAGTAAAGGCTTGATCTTGAAGAACAGCTTCATCCATGACCAGTTCTTGACAGCATTGAAGGCCCGGATGTTCCACTGGATGGTATAGAGGGCTTCCCTGGAGGGATACAAGCACAGCATCATCATGGGTGTAGATTCCCCACGTCCCATCCTCAGTTCAGCAGAGACCTGGCTTTTGCAGGCCTGGACATGGCTCTATTCTCCACCAGCTGTACAAATGGCAGCATGTTGAATGAATGGCACATTGTCTGCACACTGTAATGGCCCTAGTGGGATGGGTGGTGTGGCTGGGCTTTCAGGTCTCTTCACTCTGCATCCCCCTGAATCTTCCAGTGCAAATCAAAGGCTCTCTCCACCTAGGTACTCTGACCCTCCCTATATAAGGCCCATGCCAGACCTCTTACAGGGCTGCCTCCATCCCTTTGGGACAGGGCTGTACTCAACCACTGCCAGCCATAGGCAAGCCCCGCAGGTCAAACCCACTGAAACGTGCAGAAGGAACAAGGAGACACACAAAGTTCTGCTCCTTCCACCCCCAAAACTCTACCTCCTGCTGATGATCTTCTGATACTCAATGCGCATGAGGTGCCCACGGATTCTGGCCTGCAGCATAGTCAGGATCTTGGCCAGACGCTCATCTCGCATCTCTTCCAGAAAGCCCAGCAAACCAGCCTTGAAAAACACCTGCAGGCAAGAGAGTGAGAGCAGAGTCAGCAGCAGAGAGGACAGAGGGCTCAGGGATAACAAAACCTGTCAGGCAGACCTGGGCTACATGTGGCCCAAAGCAGGGATACACAGAGCAGCGAGGGCTACACACTGCAGGTTTGGGTGGCCGCCCTGCACAGGCACACACCCATGCTCTGCCCTGGTTGGAGGTGCACCCACACAAGGCACAGGCACAGCTGGGCACCAGATCTCCCAGCCTGGAGCGCATCGCGTTGCCCAACAGGGACTAGCTGCTGTGTTGGGTGGTATGAGGTCAGGCAGCAGTGACCTTCTGCTCAGACCTGTTTCTTCCCAGCCTGCATCTTCCTCTGCCCTCTTCAGTCCCCTCAAGGGCCACATGTAACCTTCGGCAGGGCTGTGGCCAGGCAGAGAGCAAGCCGGGCACAGAGAACAAATTGGGATTGCAGAGAAACAGGAGGGGCAATGTCTCCCTCCCAAGGACTAGCTGCCTGGTCTCACCTTGGTATGACCAAACTTGTACTGTGAGTGGTCCAGTTCCAGGGAGCTCAGCAGCTTCTCTGTGGCCTTTCTGCTGTCCACAAACTTGTCGTCTGGAATGGCTGCTGGATTCAGGATACGGTAGCTGCAGGGACGAAGCAGAAGGAGGACATGCAAGAGAACCCCAGCACAAAGCTGATGGCTCCATCATCACCCCTGTACACCAGTCATGCCAGTTCTCCCTGGAAGCACGTCACTGCAGCACAGGCTGGGGCTGTGTATGAACCAGGAGCTCCAGCGTGCAGTATGGGCTCTTCTGCAGAGGTACCCTACCAGATCTTATTCCCTGAACACAAGGAAGACTGTGCAGGAGGAGGCCACTGGCCTCACCATGCCTGGTCAGGCCCAAACCAAGCAGGGTGGTTGGAGCCAGCCTGAAGAACAGTAAGGATCCCAAGAGCAGAGAGAAATCTGAGCCAAGATTGGAGGACTTGAGCCTTGCCACTATCCACCTGCACCAGCCCTGCATTCAGCATCTCATATATCACCAGCCCTGCTGTCTCATCACATCTGGCACCAAACTATCCATGTCTGGCACCACAGAGCCAGCAGCAGAGGTATCCCAAATGGTACTTGCACTGGGCATATTGTGGTGGTTCAGACCAGCCCTGCACAAGCTGGGGAGCAGGTCAGAGCCAGAGGAAGTCTGTCTTCCCTCAGAACATGTGTGGGTTGCTGGGCAAGTAAGAAGAGGGAGTTACCGCTGCTTGAAGTCTGCATAGAGGATCCTGTTGGGGAATCCCTTACGGCAGATGCGGATACCTTCAAGTACACCGTTACACCGCAGCTGGTGCAGCACCAGGAAGGCATCCATGGCTCCTGTGGGTGAGAACAACAATGGAGCAGACACTCAGCCCAAGTGGACAGGGGAAATGGAGCTGCAGCATGGGCCCGAACTCTGGAAACAGCCCATGTTTTTGAACACAGGTGTTAACCTCTCCTGTAGGCTCAGCATACTACAGCCTGAGCCTCGGGTGGTGGAAATCAGCCGTGCCTCCTGTTACACACAAGTGCAAGGTAACCCAACCATCAATGCATACCCAAAATGTGAGCCTGGCAAAACTCATTCTCCCCAGTAGAGGAGACTGACACGGCTCACGGGGGCTTCCAGACTGAGAGGGGACCAGGTCTCACTGGCAGCTGAACTGCTGCAAGAAAAGGGTTGGGGAGAAGGTGGGTGCAAGAGTCCCTGCCAGCTCCCACACATGGATGTCACCCAAGGGAACTGCCAGGATGCTGTCTCAGTTCATGCATACCTGGGGTCTTTGTTTCATTGGGGATGATACAGCGGACAAAGTGGGGCTGAGTGGAGCGCAGGTTGGTCATCAGCTTGTTGAGATTCTCCTGTAGGGCAGACATGGGGGATGAGGCATGAGGGGACAGCTCTGCTCCTCTACAGCACTTCTCTCCGGCCCCTTCCCTCCACAGGCAGGGAGAGAGCAGACACTGAGAGCCCCTTACCACTCTTCATGAGAGAGGGCGAATTTCCTCCTGCTTGGCTGCTCTCTGTGCTATCCTGCCAACAGGACATCCCCAGCCCTGCAGCAGGACCACTGCTTCTGCCAGGGTGGGAGCAATGGCGGAGAGGACCGGGCTGGCAGGCGTGCCAAATGGCACCTGCAGGTTTTGCTATGCCAGAGAGGAGCCAGATGCTTCCCAAGTATTTTTAGGTAGAGTTTTGTTTCAGGGGAGAGCCAGGAACACAGGACTGAGCATATTCCTGGTATAAAGCTCTGCTGGTGCCCATCAGCCCCATGCTCAGCACCCTGCAAATCTAGTGCTAGCATCCACATTGGCTGCAGTCCTCATCTCATCAGGCTTTCCCTGCATGTCCACAGTGCTGCCTGCACCCTTCAGCCGTGACAGAGGGCCCTGCCGATCCAGCCTAGGCCTCCCTTTCTCTCCAAGGCAGGGCTCAAGCCAAGACATGGCCCTGCCTTTTCTTGTGGGAAAGGCATCTGCACCCTCGATCTTTCCAGACTGCCTTCCCCTCCTCGTACAGGCTCAGCCTGTCTGGGACCATCTTGGGGAAGGGAATGCCTTCCCACAGCTCTGTGTCATCATGGGTCAACTCCTTGCCGCAGACAGCTTTCCCCAAGTCCTGCGACTTGTCCAGGAGGAAGAAAGTCACACATCTCCCTGAATGGGGGCTCTGACATAAGTGCTGCCCTCTTGGAGCACCCTGTCACCACAAGGCTGTCATGGCAGGACACGGCTTTGGGCTCACACACCCCCTCTCTGCTGTTTTCCAGTTGCTTAAGCTCTGCAGTGGACCAATAACTCCTGTGGTGAGCATGGGAATAGGGGTGTGTGTTATCCTGAGCTGTAAAATAGCTCAGGTCACCTTCCTGGACAGGACAGCAAAGAGCTGCCTGCTCAGAGACCTGTAAGATCCTCCTCCATTTTCTTCTGCCCAAAGGCTGTCCTTCCCGCCGACAAGAATGAGGAGAGAAGTAGCACAGACTTAAAGTGATGTTCATGTAATACATTATCTAAACATCACTACAAGTCTTAACTGCCGCTCTCTCAAAGGTGAAGGAGCTGCCGAGCAGCGCAACCATCATGTGGGCAGAAGCAGCGCAAGCCCCAGCAAAAAGGGAGTCATCACTCTCCCAGCCTGGAGCCTCGTGTCCTTCCCTAGCAGCATGGGGACAGGGCTGGGACTCTGCCCGGCACAGGCCTCTTGCCCAGGGATGAGAGGGTGTTAGGAGCTTTTGGCTAGTGGTGGTCCTTCAGGCCCCAGGAGCTCATGTGCAAGATACCCCAGAGTCTTGGCAGGGAAGTGGGATGGATACTGGGACGTGCTAAGCATGCTCCCTCATGGCCTCATGATGAGGGGCTGGCTCTTACCTTGTGCAGCTGTGACACTGTTTGGAAAGAAGCCGCCTTTTTACGTTTCTCCTTGGTCCCCGGCTTGTGAGATTCCTCTGTTGGGTTGAAATATTAATTACATCAGTAAAGCATCTGCTTGGCTTGGAGGACTCAGGAGCACCCCCAAACAGCCCTGAAACACCCACAGCCCCTGCTCTCTGTAAAGCAGAGATGGTAGTGCCCTGCTGCAGAGCAAAGCTGCAGATCACCAAAAACATCTCCCACAGCACCCGACTCTGGGTGCTGCTCCTCAGCTCTTGGTAATCCCATCACAGGGCCACCAGGACAGCTCTACAGCACTGCACAAGCTCAGCTTGGTCCTAACCAACCATCTTAAAGCCTCTAGGCTGGGACTGCATGCCCAGAGTACCCACCTACCCAGGTCAGAGAGGTTTTTAGGGGTCAGTGTAGGTCTTTCCTTTGCCCAGGCTGCTAGGTGCAGGAATGCTGCACCAACAGCTGGGTGTGGGGGTGAGAAGATTTTGCTGCAAAGGGAGGGAGAGATCCAGGTCAAAAAAAGGGGTGAGGTTGTTTCTCACCTGAAGTAGAGCTAACGTAGTTCTCATAGAGGGAGGCCAGGAGCTTGTTTTGGGATTTTTGGAAGACAGACACCACTGTCTCATTCAGGGGGTCCTTGTTCTTGTCCAGCCACCCAATGATGTTGTACGGCACCTGTCACCAGAGGAGAGGGGCAAAGGTAAGGACAGCCCTGCAAGGGGGAAGGTCTGAATGCTGTGGAAGAGCTGACAGGGGACGTACCACACCAGCATAGTGCACCAGCTCAAAGTGGGCCTCATATTTCCGCTTTTTATCCGGCCGGGGCTTCTGGAAGTTGGGTGACTTCCCAATGTGGTTGTCATAGAGCTTAGCTTTGAATGACATGTCGGAGGCTTTTGGGAACATGCACTCCTCTTCGAGGATGGACAGGATTCCCAGTGGCTGCAGGGAGAAGGTGGTATAAAGACATCTGAGCTCAGTGTTGCCATGTCCCAATCCAGAATGCGCGATTCTCTGTGCCACTGGGCAAGTGAGGCAAGGTTTGACGGGGCAGACCTCATCCTCATTCAGGTAAATGGTGCAAGACACTGACCATGGGGCAAGCTATCACTGGTGTATTCCAGGCTGCATATGACCTCCAGCCAGTCATAGTGGGACTTGGCAAGCCTCCAAAACATGGGGGCTTGCCCAAGTCCATCAGATTGTTGGGAAGGGGAGATCCTCTCAGGATCCTGACAGGTTTCCTCCTTTCCAAAAAAAAAAGATTAATTTCCTCCATACAATGGTGGAAATCTTTTGTACAAGCTGCTCTGAATCAGCAAGTACTCAAGTAAGAGGCACTGAGGGGCAGCAAGTGGGTAGGAAAAAAGGGGCAGAGATCACTGTTCTCTGGAGGAAAAGGCAGCAGCAAGTTTTGTGGCTCACTGGTGGTAGGAACAGAATTTCCGTGGTTTAATAAAGGCAAAATTTGTGTCAAAAAAGGACTCAATGAGCTGGAGGCTCTGAGCTGTAAGTGTGGGGAAAACAAAGTTGGGCACTTGCGACTGACTGGGGAGGGAATAATTTCATTTCTGGTAGCAGAGCACCTCTCACTGTTCCAGTCTTTGCAAACAAGCCTACCAGAAGTATCATTCCTGTGCCCTGACTCATGCTTTACCTTCTCAATCAGGTCGATGCAAGCCTGCAGGTCTAGGCCAAAGTCAATGAATACCCATTCGATGCCTTCCTTCTTGTATTCTTCTTGCTCCAGGACAAACATGTGGTGGTTGAAAAACTGTTGCAGCTTCTCATTGGTGAAGTTGATGCACAGCTGCTCAAAGCTGTTGAACTGCAAGATCAAAACAAACCTGTGTCAGAAGGAGGAGCTGCAGACATGAAGAGATTCACTCTTCTGCTTTGTCTGGGTGTGAAGAGTGATCTCTGCTAGGCTCAGCTGGATTGCTACCAGAGCAGGTAGCCAGGAATCATTGGAGCCATGCCCACAGCAATGTTAGACCAGTCCTTGTGAGCTGCCTGTTTGCTCCAGATAAATCAATTCAGACAAGAGCTCTTTTTCTTATTAAGGCCATCAGTGTCTTGGAGGAGATAGAGCTGTGAGACACTAGGGAACTGAGCTGTCTAGCTACAACATTCCCCCAAACACATTGCAGGGGGCCCGCAGAACTCACATCAAAGATCTCGAAGCCTGCAATGTCCAGTACTCCGATGAAGAACTGTCTGGCCAGCTTGGTGTCTAGGGTCTTGTTGATCCGAGTCACCAGCCACTTGAACATGCGATCATAGGTGGCTTTAGCCAGGGCTCCCACAGCATAGACAACCTGCCAAAGCAAATCAGAAAGCAAGTCGTGAGCACTTATGCTTCTCCCTGCTTTTGTAGGAGCTAGAGGCTGAAGAAGAGAGCTCCTCTTGGCACACAAAGGACAGACAGATCCAGGGAGTCCAGTGTATGCTCCAAGATTAGTTTTCACATGCTCACAAGTTTGTTCTTGTGTTCCTGGCTTGGTCTTAGCCTCCAAGGTCTTAAGATACAGATTCAGTCTCAAGTGATATTTTCAGGTGCCTTATGCACGGCAGGAGCATACAGCTCACTTTGGATAAAACACCAACTCCTAAGGTCCTCTTGAATTTTACTCAAGGACTGGCTTGCACTATTCAGGCCAGGCTTGGGTTCCTAACTGTGATGTTGCTGGAGTCTGACAAGATAAATTTTTGGTGCATTTGAATCTCCCACAAGATTAGTTTTGATGCATTTTAGATGAGCATTTAGATGAGTTTTCTACTTTCCAGAGCTGAACTCTTCATGCAAGTGTGACTGTCTCTGAAGAAGATCCATAGAAACTGGACCTCTTCTGGCCATGATCTAACCCACATTTCAAAGACACTGCATTGAACCTCCAGCCTCAGTTAATATCCAAAGTTATCTGCCAGCTCTGCCACCAACTTTCCCAGCTGCCAAAAGCCAGTAACTGTGGATACATCTTCTCATGCTGCTCTGGAGTCTCCTCCTAAACCCAAGAGAGTAACTGAAGGATACCCTGTGCAGAGAACATTATGCAATGGGCCTGCCTGCAGAGGAGTCACATACCAGCGTGAGCAGGGAGCCCATGTCCCAGCACACTCACCTGTTCCACGTTCTGACCTTTGGTCACATATTCATTGCCCACTTTCACACGAGGATGGAGCAACCCCTTGATGAGATCAGCTGAGCTGATTCCCATGAGATAGGCGGCTTTGTCAGCACCTGTAAAACAGTACAAAGGCATGAGGAGCCAGCAAGGAAGCCCTGGGAAGGAAAAAAAGAAAATAAAAAAAAAATTACCAACTCTTCTGCTGATCAGTGCTAACTATACTAGTTCTTCCACCTGCTCCAGAGTCTCCTCCAGTGTCTGGTGTGATTTCCCACCCTGGATATTGTATGATGCTTTTAAAGTCTGAACCTCCTGACTGAGAAGTTACTGTTTGGAGGAGATGGCCATAGGAGACCTGCTGCACCTTATTAGGTGCCTATCGGGTTTTCGAGTCTTCTTGGTCTGGGGATCTCTATGCATTTTGCAGTAGAAGCTTGGATTCCCATGCAATGAATTTGAACTGACCAGAAGACAGGTGATTTTCTTGCTTATCTTTCATAGACTCCTAATAGCAGATTGTGGCTAGAAAATCACCTCTGTAGGGAAATCACTGCTAGATCAAAATCTTCTTTTCTTTAATTACCAGGTAGCAGCTGAATCCTGTGTTGACATTCCTCAGGCAAGGGGAACTCTTCCTTCATGAATGTTAGAATGACAAGGTCTGTCAGGTAGTCATTTCTGCTGGATCCCTGCCTCAGCTGATGTATAGTTATGGCTTAAGCCTTCCAGTTAAGTGATAGGGCTCCTCCTTCTCATCCTTCCACATGCTGGAAAGTCACCCTCTCCTTGAAGTTTGCTGCATTATGTCTGGGAGCCAGGCATAATGCAGCAGTGCAAAAGCAATAGAAAATATTTGAGCTCTGACTTCTGAATTTTCAGGTTTGCTCTGCAGCCTGACTGTTCTCTTAGATCTATGATTTGCATTGGATTTTCCTAAGCAACAAACAAGGAAAAGTATTAGACAGTGACTGTATCCTATTTTAACTGCTCTTCAGGGGGCTGTGATTTGAGCAGGTCCGTGCAGTCCTGATCATGGCCTGGCTCATATTCTGTGGACAACCTGCTCTGGAAGGCTGTCTAATGAAGCACAAGAGAAGAAGTAATGAAGGGCAGAAGAACACTGAACAAGGCAAAGCACAGCCAGGGTGCAACAGCCTGTGATGTTGCTGAGGCAAACCTGATGCAGATGAGATCACCTAGTGCTTGCAGGAGAGCCTGTCCTAAATATGCCTGATCAAGGACAAGCCTCTTTTTGCACCTAAAGCAGGTCCTAAGACAGCGTAGTTACTTGGGATCAAGGTCACTGACCTTCACAGACCAGGCCAGGGAAGTTATCACAGTCTGCCCTTGGAGGGATTTGTATGCCCAGCCCAGGCTGGGCAGATCTGGCAGCATGGAGCCAAACTCACTTTCAGTGCCGTCAGCCTCTGCCTGCTCTTCTCGCTGCTTTTGCTTGAACTTCATGTTGCCGAAGTGCATGATAGCGCCCACTATTTTATAGGAGCCATATTTCTCATCATTGCTGAAGCCCAAGATGTCCATGGCGTGCTGAGGAGAGACAAAGCAGTATAGATAGAACAAAATCATCACTCTGAGGTGAGGGTTGGTCCTCTCACGGTCTCCTAAGGCACTCTCCCTATCCTGGGGCTCTGGGCAGGGTGCTGTATCTGGTGGGCACCTAGCCAAGGAATCCTGTCCATGGGATTTTGAATGTGAGTCTAGGACCTACAAGACATATTTGAAAGCAAAAGGACTAGCCTAGCACCCACAAGAAGGAGGTTTTCTGAGCTGAGGTCTCATCTTCTCATGGGAACCATGGGAAGTCCTCATGCTACAGGCCCTTCCTAATGCAAGGAATTACTCTCCCTGTTGAGGAGGCTGTTGATGGAGATCAGAGTCACTCTGCCTTTCCTTGTAGGCTCACAGCACATGCAGAGCAACTGTCAATAAACCAGAGGGAACTCACAGCTAATTTAGAGAGGGGCACAGGAAAGCTGGGACACATCCCCATGTCTGCCCAGAAGGAGGTTGTGCGCTCCCCAGACCCCTGCCTCGGGCTGTGCAGTGTGAAGGAAGTACACGTACATCTGTCGCCATGAGTTCCTCGCCGTCATCCAGGTTGTCCACAGTTGTTACACCCTGAGAGCAGAAGTGGTAGTCATAGGGGTTGAGGGAGAGCAGCAGCATATCTGTTGGGGGAAGACACACAGAGGGTGAGGCCGTCTGACAGAGGCAAAGCTGGGGCAGAGGGACAACCCTGGACACGGATGAAGAGGTCTTCACTGGTCTTAACTAGAGGGCACTAGCTGGTGGAACCATCTCTGTAAGTCCAGGCAGGCCCACACATGGGTCCATCTCTTCTGTGATGTGCCTCCTGCTTGCTATCTTGGGATATGGCTTGGCTGCAGACTGATTTAGAAGTGGCCATCCATGTCCTTGTGATCACCAGATAAGATTACTGCTCTGCACAGCTCTCCAGACCTGCCTAATAAGGTATTGTTCTCAAGCCAGGAACAAGCTCAAGAGCCTGCAGACAAGAGGCTGACCACCCCAGGGGACTGTGCCAGCCATCTTTCTGCAGCATGGAAAGGTTTCCCATGCACTCCGTGTGACCTGGCACCTGGAGCGCAGGGCTGCTCAGAGCACAGGACTGCCACAGTGCAAATTTGGGTCAGCTGGGACTGTCCTGGGGAACACACCTAGGTATGTCTACACCTGGGCAGCTGCTCTGAGTGAGCTTGCAGCTGTTTTCAAGCTCACCTGAAACAGGTGAGCTGAAGGAGCTCAGAGTAGGCTCCAAAACACTTCCCCCTACCCCAAAATGAGTAAATATCCAGCCTGCATATGCCAAGGTCAGCGCTGTACCTGCCACACCACAAGAAGTCCATGCAAGGCAGCTTTGCAAAGCATGCTCTCACCCTGCAGATAGACCCTGAGTGATCACTTCTCTGCTCCTAGACAGTTCCAGAAAGGGCTTTAATCTGGCTTCTCAGTCTGTGAGGATAAAGCAGGCTGCACTAGATGACCTCTTGAAATCCCTTCCACCCTGAATTATCCTCCAATCCTATGATCCTGAGCAGCTAGCAAAGCATTTGAGGGCAGTACCTGCATGGTGAGCTGGGTTTGTTCATTCCCTGTGCACCCCAAAGCTGACAACAGAGCTCTTTGTGTTTTTTTTCAAGCCATCATGCTGTAAAGGCTTTGGCTGCCTTACCTTGCAGCTCTGGTTTCTTCCCAGAGAGGATCTGGTAGTAGATGTGGTAGCTTCGCTCTTTGGGTTGCTGGAAAATCACTCTTGATTTTTCCAGAAGATCTAGAAGCAAATAGGGCAGAGGGATTAGAGGAGGGCTTGGTCCTTCCTGGAGCTGACCCTGCATCAGCACAAATAGTGAGAAGAAATCCTTCCCCACTGCAGCTGGCACATGTTTATGCGTTTACTCACAGATGTCAATGTCTGCGGAGGCCAGCTTCCCTGAGGGGCCAAAATGGATCCGGATGAACTTGCCCTGAAAGCACGTGCCATAGGTAAGTGCTAGGCTTTGCTACACAAGTATAATTCTGAACAGCTCCTAGAAACCTCAGACAACTACAAGACACTGGTAATTTCCCACTTCTTATGATTCAGCTGATGCCAGGCAAGTTACTGGGCTCTGTGAGGGGTAGGTGGGTGAAGTTCTCTGGTTTGTATTGTGCAGAGGGTCGGACAGCATCCTCTAAGGCTTTAAATGCTAGGCAGGCAGAAACTTTGCTCACAGCAGATAAACCCCTGTCCTCAGGCCTGTTCTTTAAGCACTTTTGCTGAGTCTGCCCACAACCTCCTGCTCTGTGATGTGCTGGGGAATCTTACCCTGGAGTATCTTTTCCCACAAGAACAGGCATCAAAGCCACCTATGGTTGATGAGCTCTGCATCCCACAGCAGCCCCAGGCTGGGCTTAGCAAAAAGGATGCTGCTCCCTGGAAGGCACACGCTTGTCTGTCCCAGCTCCAGCACTCCAGGCTGTGCTTACTGGCCCTCTCCACTTTGGGGGGCCTTTGCCACCTTTGTAAGGGACTTCTCTCCAGCCACAGGCTGTGACACCAGGGCGATTCATTCTGACCAGCACACCATTTACGGCACTGATGTAACCAAAAGCAGCTTGTTCAACCCGACTAGGAAGCAGAGCTAGCTTCCTGCTATATGCCTTTGGCTCAGACCGTACAAAAACACAATACCACAAGTGATGCATTCAGCTTACATAAACGTGGCACATTAGCTCTCTGTCTTGCTAAGACACTTACAAAACGTGAGGAGTTGTCATTTCTTATGGTTTTGGCATTGCCAAAAGCTTCCATAGCTGGGTTAGCCTCAATGATTTGATCTTCGAGGGTGCCCTGGAAAACAGAACCAGAGGATGTGTCAGCTCCCACCCAGCCAGAGGGGATCTGTTACCAACAACACAGAGAAACAGAGAGTGGGGCTCCTTGCACCATCTGCCTGCTACACTCTTAGCTGTCTTGAAGAGCCTGCTGCTCCTGAGGCATCTCCCTGTCTCATGAGGCAATGCAGCTCGGCGTAGGGGTCAGCAGAGCTAGGTTTTGCAGCAACACTCTCTGTGGGCTTCTCCTTGCCTAAATTGGTCCCTCTGAAGATTCAGGCTACTGTCTCCTCTGCACACAGCAGTCCTTAGCCCCTTTCTTAGGCTGCTACAATACGCAAACCAAGCAAGCACGCATTGTCACCACAACAGTCTGAAACGTTTCAGGCTCTTTGACTCTGCCAGGCATTTCCTCCTTCATCAAACCAAAGTCTTGGGCAGTTCAAATCACAGCACATTGCAAAAGAAGAGGTCCAGAAAACAGGTTTGATCCTACACCAACCATATGCACAGCAGGGTCACAGTGTGACGGGAACACATCACAGGTCCCATCTTGGTGTGATCTGCGGAACTCACTGGAGCTCTCCTGAGCAAGTCCCAAGATTAATCTTCCCCCAACCTTGTTTTTCCATTTGTGTCTCACACACACAATTCAAAGAAAAAGAGACAGCCTCCACCTAATGCAGGCAAAGCAGGACAAGAATTTGAGGAGAGAAGCAAGACTTGTGCCAAGCTACACAAAGGACAGTGGGGTTTGACAACAGTAGTAGAGTTTGGTGGCACAGGAACCTGTAGCATTTTTCATGAGAGCTTTTGCCCATGCTCTGACAGTCCATAGGGCTTTCCTTAGGTGGGACACATCAGCTCTGGGCTCTGCCCACCAAAAGCCAGGTTGTCTTTTCAATTTTGGGCCCACGACTGCTCCCCACCTCTGCAGCTCCAGGCATGTGAAGGACAAAAGAGCCAGGGAGCAGCTGTGAACCACAGCTTTACTAACAAACTGTATTTTGTCACTTGGATATCCTTTGATCTGTTATCTTTAAATTCAGCCTGATCTAAAATTGCCTGGCCTGTGAGATTTAATGGGGACTGCCCCATCGGCTGCCCCATGACCCACAGATTCAGCCTCCCAGCTATCTAACTCTTAGGAAGTTTGCCCAGGCGGTCCAAGACTCATGTGTTAATGAGCATCCCCCCATCCAAGAGTTTGCATCAGCTAAAGGCTGTCCCTCAGTGCTCAGACAGAGAAGCTGAGGGTCAAGGACGTAAGACTGAGGCCTTGGGGTGCTTGGAGTGCCAGGGACTGAACCTTTGCTGGATTTCTGAAGGCACTCAGTTGTTTCCTTTGACCTAAGCAAGAACCTCAGAAATGCACCCCAGAGAAGGACATCGGCTGCCAGCAATGTGGTGGGCTGAGCCAGTTCAGGTCTTTGCAGAGGGTGGCATGTCCGAGCATCATCAGGGCCCCGGTCCGCAGCCAGAGCACAGTGCTGCCCGTGGCAAAGAGGCTCTTCCCCTGCCCCTCAGAACCACCACCCTCGGCTGGGCCTCGAGCCTGGGGGGGCTTTAATGGCTCAGAGAGTGGGGGGCTTCACCTTCCCTTTGGAGGAGCCCACACATGCCCCAGGCAAGCACTGTGCTGCTTAGAAATGAGGGTTTGAAGAGTAATGATACCTTGAAGGAGAGGTTGGAATCAGATAGAAAGTCATTAAGAGATGAACCACCAAAGCTTCACACTATGGGAAGGTGGGAGATACAAAGCCAAGCAGAGAACTAAATGCTGGGGCAGCCCTTGCTCCAAGACCCAAGGCAGAGGCCCCGCACAGGCACTCCTCATCCCCCTGCCATAGCTCTGTGGTGCAGCAGAACTCTGTCCTCAGCATTAAAGATTAGGAGTCTACAACACTTACCCCAGTTTTAGTGGCAACAGATGCCTAGAGAAAGGAAAGAAAATTGTCTTTAGAAATCCAGAAAAGCCAGGCAAGAACCACAAGAAACATGGTCAGAAAAGCAGGGCATGACCATTTAGTGCCAAAAAAGTCCAAGAAAAAAATGGGAGGATTAAACTTTATAAGAGATGCCAAAAAGTTGTTAAATAGATTAGCTCAAGAAAATAAAGAAATGCATCAAAAAGCAAGAACAGTTAAATCCAAACCCAAAGAAGAGTAAAGATAATAATGCTGAAGTATTGCTTGTCTGATACCCAAAGCAGCCAGTTTGCTTCTACAAGGGAAAAGCAGGCTGGAGCCTCAACGTATCAAGAAGAAATAAGCAATTGCAAGGGCAGCTCAAAAATAACCAGCACCAAAGAAACGCAAGAATCAAAACAAGAGCAAGAAAAGCACAAGGTAGAAAAGGGTCAAAATGAAGAAGAGGAGAAAAAAAAAGGAGAAAAGGATGAAAAGCAAGGCTTAAAAGAGGCAAGGTGGGAAATGGCATGTTTACTCCATTCTTTTAACGCTCCTTAAGAAGAAGATCTGTAGGGTGTTGAAGGAGGAAGAGAAGATAAAGAGGGCATCTAAAGCATCTCTTCCAGGCTGCGCAGATTGAGCAGCCACATAAAAAAAAAATCCATTTCCCCTTGAGCAGAATAATTTCAAGCCTTGCTTGTTCAAAAGTCAGGGAAAAGCCAAGCCCTGGGTGGATCAGACCAAAACACGCTTCCAAATGCAAAAAGTTGGGGGAAGAAAAAAAAAAAGTAAAAAGAAGAAGAAAGGGGGAGGGGGGGGGAAGAAAAAATAAAGGAAGGAAGAAAACAGCAAGAACTTGTTTCAAAAGAGGGTCTTACTAATTTCTTGCCCGGTGTGTCGCCCAAGGCTGCGACAATGGCAAAGTACTGAATGACCCGCTTGGTGTTTACAGTCTTACCAGCACCAGATTCTCCGCTTAGAGTAACAGAAATACACAGATCAAGGACATGAGGCAAAGAACAGGCAAAACTTCAAACAGAGACCCTGCCAACCTGCCGCCCCGCTCATCATGCCAGAGGCAGATGAAAAGCATCAGAGGGACAGAGAGGCCAGCGCTATCAATCCCCTCCAGCCTGGGGGTGTACGTGCTTGTCTTTGGGGCTTGTCTTTGGAGTGAAACCCAGCTCCATCCTCAACGTGTCCTCCGGCTACGAGCCCGGGCTCTGCCTACCTCCTCGAAGGTGCCACGGGGGGGTCAGCTGCCTGCTGCAGATATGGCAGGAGGTGCCAGCACCCACCAAGACTGAACAGCCTTGGCCCCAGGGCTTCAGCTGTCTGGGATCAGCCAGGAACCAGCTTCCCCTGCTCCCACTCGGGTAGTTTCAGCACACCCCGTGTTGTTGGGGGTGTTGGAGATGGTGGTGGCACTGCACCAGGGTGAATCCTACCTGGGTGAGCACGGGGGCCAGCATGCCCAGCACGGGGTGCGGGAGGCTGGCGAGCCCTGCTGAGCTCATCCCTATAGTTAGCTGCTCTCCCATTGTAATCCCAGATCACAAAGAGCCGGGAGGGAGCCAGAGAGCAGAGCCGCCACCGGACACGCGCCAAGCATCTCTCCGCAGCCCCTGCCTTTCCTAATTAGGCTATGGCCGAGGCTAAAAATGTTCGTGGCTCCTGGCAGCGGCATAGGGTCCTTTAGAGTCCTTTATATAGCCCTTATCTATATGTCACTTGAAATCAACCTGGCCTACACTCTCCCACGTCACCCTCCTCCCCCGCCGCCGCCCCTCTGGCTGCTGCCACCATCTCCCTCTGGCCTTGGCCTCCATCTCTCCTTCCCCCTCGCTCCTGGGAGGGCACCGGTGGCTGGGGCGCCCCACGGCAGCTCCCGCAGCTGTCGGGGTGCGGGGGAGCCTGCCTGCCAGGCCTGCGCGGGGCTTTGTCACCTGGCGTGGTGGCGGCGGCAGGCTGGGCGGGAAGGGACGGGGGGGCTGACAGCTGCCAGTGTGGGGGGGTGACGTGGCCGAGGCGGCCCTCCTGAGGCATGGGGTGCCCCAGGAGTGCAGCGTGGGGGGTCTCTACTGCTCTGACCAGGGCTGGGCAGGGCGAGGGCATGGAGGGGCACTTACGTGATGAGCATGGACTGGTTTTCGCGGTCTGGAAGAGAAGGAGCAGGCATTAGGCCAGTGGCACCCACCACAGCCCCTGCCCCGGGGACCCAGACCCCCCAAAATGGAGGTCCCTAAGGCGAGGGCTTACTGCGCAGCATGTCGTTGTAGGCGTTGTCGGCAATGGAGTAGATGTGCGGGGGCGCCTCAGAGCGCCGCTTGCCCTTGTAGGCTGCCACCACGGGTGCAGTGTAGACGGGCAGCCACTTGTAGGGGTTGATGGTGACACAGAAGAGCCCCGAGTAGGTCTGCGGGGGAAAAGGGGGCATATGAGGGATGGGGGGGTCCCGACGCCCCTTCACCCCCCACCCCACGGGGTGACCCCCCCATCCCTCAGGCACCATCAGCTTACATAGATCATCCAGTGGGAGTAGCGGCGCTTCAGGTTGTAGAGCACAGAGGCCTCGTTGAGGTGTGTCAGCATGGCCATGTCCTCGATCATGTCGAACTTGGGGGGGTTCATGGCCTGCACCTCATCCTCCTTCACCACCCGTGTCTGCCAGAGGAGGGGGGACACATCAGATGGACCCCAGGCCCCACCAAACACCCTCTCTCCCAAAACCCGCCAGGTGGACAGACATAGTGATAGTCCCACGCTGGGGACAACCCTGGCGCTGTGCCTCCTGTCCTCCTGACAGAGCTGCCCTCCATTTTGGGGTGACGGGGCTAGGAGTGCCCCACCAGCACCCTGGCCACAAAGCCCAGCTGGGACAAGCAAGCCCCAGTCCTATCCCCTCCCCAGGGAGACGGGCTGTGGCTGAGCCTGACAGAGGGGGTCCAAGCTGGGGGGCACCAAGATGTCACCCCACAACATGCTCAACACCCCCATCCTGTGCTCTTATTCACAGCCTAAAACCCTGTGGCGGTGCGGTCTTTCGCTCGGAGAGATCCCTGCTTATTTGGGCAAACAGCTGAAGCCTGTACCGCATCACTTAGAACTGGATTTATTTAATCCCGCGAAGCCAAGCGCTGGGAAACTATCGCATTACCTATCTGGCCTGAATGGAAGAAACTGGATTTAGCAAATGGTCTTGTTAATAAAAATCAAATGAAACTTTTCAAAGAGGTTTGGGGATTTTTTTTTTACAGGTGAATATGAAGTGTGTGGTGTTAAAAGGTGTTAGGTGTTAAAAGCAGGAGGGCAGGTAGAAGGTTAAGGGTGGGGTTATGTCTCTTGAAACTGTTTCTGCTGGAAATGTTGATCCAGGGAAAAAACATATAGTTTCAGATTTCATAAATCCATGACAAATTGTTAAAAAAGACAGTTTCAAGAGGGAAAGGCAAAAAACGTTTGGAAACTGCTTTGTTTGCAGAAGCTGAAGATCTTTTAAACATCAGAATCAACTTTTTAAATTTATATCCCCTCCTCAATAAATTCTATTTTGGAGAGACCAAATTTCTTTACTTTTTTTCCCAGTTTCAGATAAAAATATTTTCAAAGCCTTGACACTTTTCAAAGACAATTACATATATTTCTTTTAAATTCAGCAGACATGAGCCCTTCTCAGTGCCATGCTGACTAGCTGAGAAATGGAAATCATAAAGTCTACCATTTACTGCCTGGTCAGGTCCTTGTCCTTTTTCCCAGTTCTACACCAGTATGAGTCCCTGCACTGCAAGGAAGTTGCAGAGCCCTGTGACTCCCATAGCCAAGAAAGGAATATTAATTAAGCTCATTTGCAGCTATTTGTACTGGATATTATCTTGACAAATATCAGCTGATCCTTGCTCACTTTGCCTCCCTTCCACTGCAGGAAAGCAGGACCCTCACCACAGCTGGTCCTACCCCTTTGCTCAGCGCCTCTTCTCCCAACAGCACTGCTCATTCCACTGCAAATCCCAGCTAAAATGAGCAGGAATTGGCCAATTGGCCCCTTACCTCTTGTTTCAGCCTTTGAGATGAGCCGGGCAGCGGTTCAGCATGGCAAAGGGCTGTGCTGGGGCAGGCACTGTCTTTGGGCAGCCCTTCCTCCCACAGCCGGGAGCCATGCGGGGCCAGCCCCTGTCCTCCTTCGCTCTGTCTCACACGGTAAATCATGCTTGAAAGCAAACACTCGATGGGGGGATGCTGAACCGTTGCCACTCTTGGCAAGTAATTGGCCTACGTGTCCTGACATACTGCGGTGTGCGTCCCCTCGGGGCATGACTGATCACCGAGTGTGGAAGGGTTATCAGCAAGAGCTCTGCTAGTTTCAGACGTGATCTTGTCACACATATCCCCCCTCCGCACACACTTGCTCTCCCTTGGAAAATGAAAGGTATTTTGCTTACTTCCTTATTTTTGGTTTCCACAGTGACTTTGCCACCAGAGCTTTCTTTGATTTCCACTTCAATATAAGCTTCTTTCTCATCTGGGATCCAAGCTCGCTTCTTTCCTGGAGGAGAAAGGAAAGGGGAAAGGGAAAGGTGAAAAGTGAAAAGTGAAAGGGAAGGGAAAAGGGGAAGGGAAGGGAAGGGAAGGGAAGGGAAAGGAGACACAAAACAGGTTGAAATGTAGGAAACCATTTGAAATTGTCAACTGAAAGCCACACAAATGCAGTCCAATAGCATGGAAGGACGGTGATTATTCCTTCCTATGTTCTTGGTCATAGGAGCTGGGATTTCTTTGCCTTCTTCATGTTTGGCAGCTGTTTACTTTGCCAGGGTCAACTTTTAGCCTGATAGAAGTCTGCTGCTTCATGTGTGCTTGCACTTGGACCATCATGAAAAAAGGATGATGAGAGGAAGCAAAACTCTCTTCATTTGCTGAACTGAGAGGAACAAGTTGGGCACGGGAGCCTGAGCATGGCGAACCGCAGTACAACAGGGTGGCTGGGATGGAGCAGACACCTCCAAAATGAAACGGAGCTGGAGAAGGCTTTGACACCAGTCGCTCAGCCCATGTCCCTCAGCCCTGCTGCCCCTCAGGGTCGGGGGAGATGAAGGGCCACCTCCACCTGCACCTTGGCAAACAAGGGGAAAGTCAAAAGCCTGCTTTTCCTACTTCTGAGATCTTCCTGTCCTCCAGGGTGGTGGGGGAAATTCTGCAGCACCTGCAGTACCAGGAGGAGCAGCACTGCGAAAGGGACGGGGATGGACTCCAAAGAGAGCCATGGCGAAGGGGCTGGTTTGGGGCACATACATGGGGCTGTGCCAAGAGCTGCCTCAGGGTCTTACCATCGAACGGGATTGTCTGAAGCTTCAGCTGCTCCGTGTAGCTTTTCCGGAGGTATTCAGCAGCCTCCCCAAACTCCGACATGTCCAGCATAGACATCTTGCCTGGCTGGAGGAAGACTTGGCAGCAGTGAAGGAAGAGTGAAAGACACCTGAACGCTGAAAGGAGGGAAGGGACAAGGAGTCAGTGCATGAGGAAAGCACCCGCCACTGGGCTGCTAAGCAAGAGCAATACAGTCATCAAATACACTTTTAATTTTAGAGGGTGAGAGAAGACAGCGACAACAATACTAGCTAATAATAACTGTAATAACAAGACAATTACTGAACACTTTCCCTTCTGCTGCTATCAGCCCCGCACTACAAGTCCCAGCTGGGTGAGCTGGCATTGCTTTGGTGTCAAAATCCACATTCACATTTTAGGCATCACTAGAGATTGTCCACGACACCCCTTTTCCTGATAAACTCAGCTAAAACTTATTCCAGCTCTAGGGACTTGTTGGAGTCCTGGTACCTTGCACAAAACCTTTGCAAAGACCTAGATCCCTTTTGCAGAGCAATATGGCAGGAAGATAAATGCAAAACTGGAGCTATTATCGCTGGGAAGACCCCTTCTAGAAGATCGCCGTGACAGCTGCTTGGAAAAGCACTTTTACGATAGTGCTTTCTAATATCCATCTAATGCGGTATCACACTGCAGAGCTCTGAAATGTCGCAGCTATCACGAACGTAGCCACTGCTGGTAGCCAGCAACTTGGCAAAGCGCACGGACCTTAGCAAAAATGCTCTCGGTCCAGGTCTGTCCCACCCTCCCCTGTACCGCCAGAGTCAGCCCCTGTCCTCCAGGAACATCCACCCTGCGGAGGTGAAGCGGGTTAGTAGCAGAGGACAAGCGTGCACACAGACATGCTCTTTATTACTAACCTTGGTGATAGGACTGAGTGGCTGTGTGTGTGCAGCAAAGCCCCTTTTTATTGTGTCTGTCAAGGTCAGAGTGGGAAAAGATATGTCAGAAATTCCCATGTGTCATGTCCACACAGCTCCATTGGTGCTGCTGTCCCACTGCCCGGAGAGACACAAAAGGCAAACTTCGCTTTTATCTCTCTGCAAATGCAGCCTGGTTATTTTTATTCCTGTATTGTCAGGCGAGTACAAAGGCAGAGCAAGAGACTCCAGCTCAGGGAAGCAGCGCAGCTCTCCAAGCCTGCCCGTACTGCCTGCTCCGGCAGGGAGTGGAGGAACGAGGGCTTCGCTGTTTCCTCCTGCACCTGAGCAATCGGTCCTCCTGCTTCTCCCCTGCACCCTGCCAGGAGAGCGGCTGCCTGGTGGGATGTGTGTGGCTGCTGGCTTTCCAAGCTGGAGCATCCCAACCTCTCCATCAGCTCTGGTTCGGCCTCTCCCTGGGCAGACTGCTCAGGAGGAGGGGACCAGGGAAGGACTTTGGGGCTTGGTCTCTGCTACCCGCTTGTCTTCTTCTCAAAAGGCTCGGCTTATTTCCCAAGGCACACCAGCTGCTGCCCATTTAACACCAAACCTCACAAACACCAGAATTTTCTTTTCTGGTTATAGGCAAGGGAAACTTGATGGTTTTGTCAGAGGGGTCTGATGCTCCCAGGAGCTGTAGCAGCCCCTGGGCAGCCCCCCAGGAGAGGCACGTTGCTGGGCAGGGGAGCTTGACCTCCCTGCTCTGTCTTGCTGCCATGGATGGGCTCTGCCCTTGGCAAGCAAACCCCCCTTGCCTTGGCTTGGGAGCTTGGTTCATGGCTAGACCACACTAAAGATCTTTCTATAGAGAGGTTTCTGGGTTTCCTCCACACCATTTTACCTAGGCAGCACCCAAAGACACCGTGTACAATGTGGTGATCACAGCCCAGAGCTACGTCCTTGCAGCACCACTATAGGCTGTCCGAGATGGGAACGGGACCCAGCGGTGGGCAGCCAGACCCACACCTGTGCCAGGCTCAAGGAAGAGCCATTTTAGTTGCTGGCGTCTGAAGTGTAGTGAGGTTTCTGCTCTCTGGGCTGGCCATGTTGCTGCCTCCCCGAGGGACCCTTGTGCCTGCCCAACAAGCACTCCGCTCTTCTCTTTGCCTTTGCTTTGGTGCATTTAAAAAGCAAAGCAGGGCTGGATGCTTTTTTTTTGCATCTCCTCTCCCTCCTGCCCACACCAGGCCAGGCTGTGTCGCTGTCAAGAGCAGGACCAGCATGCACCTTCCCCAGGGCAAAGGGCCCCACAGAGAAGCCCAACGATTGCAGCCGGGATGTGATGCCCTGCCAGGGTGGGCTACTGCCACTCAGCTCCCTGGGGAACATGGACAGTCCGCTCTGCAGCACCACTCTGCTCCTTCCCAGACACAAAGGCACTCCGTGCCCGCCATGGGAGCAGGGGCACTGGTGGGCTGCTTGGATTCAACACAGACTTGCATGAAACGAGCTGCAGCCGCCTCCAGAGCTGGAAATCAGCCTAACTAGAGCTGGATGACTTGAGACCCCCAGATGCACATGCAGGGAGGGACAGCGTCTGGGCCCCCTATACAGTGTGGATGGCTGCATCCTTGGCCAGGGCGTGCCTTGATGCCAAACCACCTCTTGGCTCCCCTTTTGTGTGGTCATGTCCTGAGGACAGAGGAATTAGAAATAACCCCACTGAGGTGATAGTGGAGAGCCAGGGCCCATGGCTGCAGGGTTTTGCTATTCCCCACTCAGTACCCCTCACACTCCAAAGTAACTTGGGGATGTTGTATCCTCCTGAGAGTAGGGGAAACTGAGGCACGGGGTAATTAAGGATTAGCTGCACAGTGCTGTGCCCAGGCTGGATGTGGCATGGCCTCTGCCACGGCCAGAATAGCAGCACCAGGAGCTGCTTAGGGCATGCGGCTTCAGCCTGGGCACGCAGCCCAGATTGCAGAGAGATTTTTGCAGCCCCAGAACCTGCCCTGAACCTAAGCCAGGCACTGGGGGGGGGTTCTGCTGAAGCCCCAGCAGCGGTCAGTCCTTCCATCCAGCACACAGGCATGGTTTGCTGCTACACCCCGCGAGTCTGGGTTCCCAGTGCTGTCTCCCCTACACCCCCCTGATAGGCTGGTCTTCTGCCTTCCCACCCTGCTTTGGAGTGAAGTCTGGGAGATTCATGGAATGGAGGAAGACTCCAGACCTCCTCCCTGTGGTTTCAGCCCCAGCAGAGAGGATGGCTGGGCTCAGGGACGAGTTGATATTGCCTTCACTGGCTGCGCGGTGTAACATAAAGACTTTGCATGGTGCCAGTCCTCCTCATGAATTAAAATGCTCCCATGGAGGGGAGCCTGTAGCATGAAAAAGGAGACTTTGAGCACATCAGGAAGCCCCCATCTCCATGTCCCATGTGGGCACTGTCTCACCAGGCTGTTGTTCAGAAGCTCAGGTCCTTATCAGGATTTGGCGGCAGCTGGTGCGGAGCTGGACTCTGTGGATGCGTCTACTGCAATTCTTCTGGGGAGATCATCAGGGGGACACCAGTCCTGAGATTCCTCTTGACCGTGGTGTGACAGAGGTGCTCAACCTTGCTGAGATGGCAGAGTTTCAGTGTCCTGAAGAGCCACGGGCGCTGGTGGACCACAGGTCCCTCTGAGGTTACCCTGGTGGTCTTCTGCCTCCCTGTCCTGGGCTCGGAGTCAGGTTTCCACCCACACGCTGGAGGGACCCGACGCCTTTGGTGGGTCCAGTGCCAAGCACCTTTGCCACGAGTGTCCCAGCAGTGGGCCGAGCTTTCGGCCCAGATCTACCAGCTGGCCCAGCCTCACACATTCTTCTCAGGGCATGTACTCGCCCCACGCCCTGCTCACCCCCTCCCCTGCCTTATCTTTAAAGCGATTTTATTTTCGGAGATTCCTTCTGCAGTTCCTTCTGTTTGCCCTAGTTTCTCTCCCTCTTTGAAGAGGTTCCAGCAGGATCCATCAAAGGCTGAGCAGATCTGTAGAAGGGGAAATGTGGAATGGTCGCTCCAGCAGCTGCTGAAGTACACTTCCGCTGCGTTCGGGAATTTTTGGCACTGGCGTTTGTGATGTGGTTTTCAGGGCGGTAGGAAGCTCATCCTCATATTGCTGGCAAGGCCTTAGCTGTGCCCTGCTCGGACAGGTGTGATGGGGCATCCTCAGCGGGGCAGTGGCTGCAGAGGGCTCCTATGGACCTCCCACGAAACCCCAAGGGCACTACGAGGAGCCCATAGCTTTAGCCTGAGCAGAGGGGAGTTGGCTTTAGGTGGCTATTGCCCAAAGCGAACAGTCTGCCCAAATGTCCCATCAGCCCTGCACGACCATCCTCAGCAGTGGGAGCATCTCCCACTCTTCCCCCCACCCCGTAGCTTTGTGCTTGGAAAGAGGCTGGGGCTTCTCAGCTGTGCCCCCAAGGGCTGGACAAGCCTCTCCCCATGGGACAGGACACCACCAGCACCAGATTGCGGAGCTACCCCCTCGATGAGCATTTTGTGGTCAGATCAGCTCCCACCCAGCCCCGGAGAGCCAGGAGGGTGCCAGGGGCTCAGCCATCCTCTCTGGAGAAATCCCCCAGCTGCTCCCCAACCCCCAGGAGGAATGTTTCCCATTAGCAGGCTCTGATAAGTGGCAGGAAGGAGAATTACTCAATGTGTCAGGCAGTTCGCTAGAGGTTTCCACACTTAACATATCACCGCTATCAGCTCCCTGAAATGCACTGGAGGGGAGTGCGAAGGCGACTGATTAGATAAAGACAATCTGCGGAGGGGCTATTTCAGGCATATTTCCATCGAGCGAGAATGCCTGCTTACAACGAGACAGGGAGAGGTGACAGGCCAGCGCTGTGACGTCTGACAGCGTCCCTCTGGCTCAGCCTGGCCGTGCAAGGCTCCCTCCAAAGCAACCCCCTAAATCCCCACAGCCCCGTCCCACCAGGGTGAGACGGCCGCCACCAGCACAGCACAGCTTTCCATGCACCCCTCCACATCAGCAGGAGAAGGGTGCAGCAGCGATGTGCTGCAGGGACCCCAAAGGGCAGATGCTCCTGCAGGGCTTGTGATGGGGTTGCCACTGGATCCCCTCATCTCAGAGCTCCCTGGGCACTTCCCAGCACGAGTGTCCTGCTGCCTGGATGTCCCACCCCCGGGACAGTGCTGGTCCCCCTGTCCTGAGCCAGCTGTCCTTTGGCCAGGGGTGAAGTCCTGCCTCTATAACCCTTCATGGACGCGCACGAAGCTGCTGAGTGCCTTGGTGCAGTGGTACACACCTTGCCATGGCACGAGGCTTGGGCAGCATAGGCAGGCTGGTGGCTAAGCCTCCAGGCACCGTGCTTACACTGCACGCAGGAAGTCTCCGAAATGAGTATCAGGATTGAGAAAGTACCTGGAAGAGACATGATGTGAGAAATTAGTGTCCAGATTTAGCAAGCAAGGGGCTGGGAAGATCACACGCAGGCATGGAGACAGTAAGATCACCTGGAGACTGGGAAAATTGGAGAGGTTTTATTTGTTCACTTTGAATTTACCAGCTTTGAGGTTTGAGGGTTTTTTTTCTGGGGTTGCCACTGTAAAGCATCTGTTTAGGAATGAAGGTTGTACTGAACACTGCGAAAATTACAGGAATGTGTGAGCCTTCAGTGAAGATGCTTGAGGTTTTGGCAGTACACTTTTAAACAATGAGACAAAAGAGAATCTTGCCCTGTTCATTTGAATACTTAATAGCACCTTAATTACAGCTGGCCTGCTGGGACAGACCCTGGCACACAGCAGCTGTTGGAAATCATGGCTGAGAGTTGCCTTGGAGGCTGCAAGGAAGGCACAGTACCGGGGCAGAACCAGAGCCGGGACGCGGTTCTGCCAGTCCCCATGCAGCATCTGCCCCCGCAGTGCCCTGGCTGTTCTGGTTTTGCATCAGTTTTCATCTGCTTTGAGATCCGGGAGCATGAGTTTGGGTAGTGTCCTGCACACACACTGAGCCCACACAACCAGCCACTTGCAGAGCATTGGTCCCCTGGATGACCCCATCATAGTCCCCTGCTCTCTCCACTCCTCACGCACCTCACGCACCTTCTCCTTTGCTCCATGGGAACCTGGACTAGGGCCATGTTGAGGAGATAAGCTGATGGAAGTGGCCACTCTGGGCTGGGATCTGCTGCTTGGATGTAGCAGTTGTTCCCTTGGCCTGGTGGCGGCCATGGCTCTGCTCTCCTGGTCCATTGATGTAGCCTTCTGCTCACTGCAAGTTCAGACACTGCTCAGCTTGTCCTCCCCTCTGCGCTTGGTCATCAAGCCTCACACTAGATCCAGCTCAGTCTATCTCATGACAAGGGACAATTGTTCAAGATGGAGTGGCAACAGATGTGGGAGTTCTTCATGGGATCTGGTAGGCTTGGACCTTTCTCAAGGCTGGCTGTCACCTAGGAGGGAGCAATATTCCTGCACATCCTCACGTTACAACAGGAAACCTTCTCACCTCACTATGGCTGATCAGACAAGATGGGCTTTTTTTTCTCCAAACTGCAGCAATTCCGGGTTTCCAGTCTCTAGTCTGGATACGCCCTGGTGGGATGCCACCTTGCAGACAGCAGCTTGTCCCTACAAGATGTCCCCTGTCCCTAAGCAAGGCTCTGTCCCATGGCGTTTGGGCTCAAGGGTTACCTTGAGCATCTCAGCACAGCAGCTGAGCTGGAGACACACACGCAGCCCATGCTACAGCCTGTTTGTAAGCCAATGGGTGAAATAAACCTCCCGAAAAGCTCCCCCTAGGAAGCAAGTCCTGGTGTTGGTGGGACTCTGGCCCCGAGGGACCAGCTGCCGGGTCCGTGCACAACCAGTGTGGCAGCTGCTGGGTCCAGACCTGCAGGGATCTGCTTCCCCACAGCAGAAGGGGATCAGCATCCATGGCTGGTCCCCACCTCGGTGCTGCAGAACCTTGAGCACAGCTTGGGGAAGCGAAGGTGCAGCCACACGCAGGTTCAGCACGGCAGCTTCGTTTTCCACCAGCCGGTCCCGCTGCCTCGCAGCCTGGCTCGGTGCTATTTATACCTCGCTCCACGGCCACTTCACGGCACAGAAAGGCCTGGTGGAAAAGCTAAGGAAGTGAAATTACTTTGGGGAAGAAATGACACTACCCGTTTATAAATAACCCGCGTTTCATTGATCTTTTAGATGCTCTCTTGGCAGAGAGTCCAATGTCATCGCTCCAGCAATGCAGACAATACTTGGGCATTGTTTTATTCTCAGTTACAGGGAAAAGGACAGCACCAGCTGCTTTGCTATCTTTAGCCCATGAGAGCACCCTTCAATTGTTCTGCACTTCAAACAATAGGCACACGTGTGGGGGGTTTAAGATTGCTGGCCTTACCAGAGCATTTTGCATCGAAATGTGGCCTTAGAGACAATAGATTTCTTTCATGCCCTGGCTGTAGCTGGTATTTATACGACAGAGAAGCCAGGGTGCAAGAGCTCTGCCTTGTTTTTCTTGTGCATGATGGGCCAGCGAGAGGTTCGGCTCCCCAGGGAGCCCTCTGAACTCTCTTCCACGAAAATAGCCTCATTGTTCTGTCTGTATTTGGCTGGTTCCAAACATCACATCATCCCCTCCGCTCGTGGGGTCAAGTTAATGGCTTTGGTACTATTCTATTGCAAAAACGAGTTTCTGCATTAATGCACAAATATCCTGAGATACCACAGAGTTGGCCAAACCTCAGACTTGGCTAAGTTGGTTTCTTTGCAGCTGGAAGAGCAAAGGAGAATTGGGGGATTTATTTTTTTGGCCCCCACTATAGGGTACCAGGGAAAGCGAGCGTGCCCGCGTGCGGTTGATGAGCGATTCTTTGAAGGCGCGGACGGGCAGCCAGGCACCCAGCTCTGCAACCGGCCCATCAGCTGCAGTGTATCAAATGCCCACGCATAACTCAGCAGCGTCGTGGGCAAACGATCTGCTCATTTTCTGGTGGCTCTGCCAGTGCCCTTGGTGCTGGGCTGCCTCTGCCCTGCGTGGCCGGGGGGCCGTGGGCATCCCGGGTGCGGGATGCGGCTGCGTGGGGACGTACCTGCCGCAAAGCTCCCGTTCCTGCGTCAGGCGCTGATGAGTGAGAAAAGCAGGGTCTTGTCAGAACTATTTATTCCCCCCTGTCGTGGCTGATGTTGTATTGAGTTTCAATTGTCTGAGCCCTGGGCAGCCTTTGAAAGGGGACGTGACATCCCAAAGCCACAAAGCCCATCTTTGAAGGCTCTTTAACAGCCACAGGAGAGGTTTACAAGTATAAAGTGCTTTTCTTTAAACTTTGCAGGACTCTATTTTTAGCAAATAAAGATAATGTCCCAGTTGCTGTTGTTCATCTTTTGTTGCATGTAACATGCCAAATACTTACCATGTCTGCCATATTTTTTTATCATTTAACCTTCTCTGAGCTGCATCGCAGCTCTCTTATGCATGTAGCAGAGATTATGGGCTATTTGCATGCACAAATTCTCCCCGGGCTACTGGATTACTTGGAAAAGATCTCATTCTCCAGACTGAATTTGGAAAAGAGAAAGAAAAGGCAAGCCAGAGCTCTCTATAAAAAGAGTTTTCCCAGTCAGAGCAGGGTGCATTTGTTCTGGGAGCTCCCGAGGACAGGGCAGGACCTTTTTCCAACTTACCTGCAATGAAACCGGAGCATTTTTTGCAATGTTTTGCTTAGAAATTCAAGCTTTTTATGCTCTTTCTCAGAGACTCAGAGAAAATGGAGAGGAGAGGGGACTCAGGACCCTGCCAGGACTGAGGATGGAGGGGGGAAATGCTTCTGTTTGAGTAAACTCTGTCTTTCTACATCGTCATTAAAACTCTTGGACTTTTTTCCTCACTTCCACCCCTCGCCAACACACGAGCAAACAAACCTTGCCCAGCGGGGGGTCTAAGCAGGCTCCCGGTGCGGGGCTGTTTTCCGGTGAGACAAGACTGGATCTACCAGTCCACTTCCAAATTTACAGCCTGGATCTGTATTAATTAAGGTGTGAATCCACAGTTACCGATCAAAGGGATGGCAGAGAGGAAAGAGTAGGACTCCTGAGTCCAGAAAAGAGACAAGGTGGGTGCTAAAATCACAGAGCTTTATTTCAGAGAGAAATCTCTAAAAGCAGAGCTAAGAGGCTTGCAATGACCTGGACAACTCCTGGCACTGGTAATAGGATGAAGAGTCGGCTGTCTCTCGGCTTGGCCTGACCACCAGTGATGATCTATGGATGGCGACCGAGCATAACAACAAGCATTGCCCAGTGCTCGCTGGAGAAACCCCTCCAGCACGGGCAGGCGTGTCCCAGGCTGGGAGGCTGCCTTTGCACCCCCCTCTGAACGCGTCCCACGGCCAGTCCCCCTGCCTGGGGCTTTCCCTTGCTGCCCCAGGGTGCAGGCATGGGTGAGGGCGTGAGCAGCACACATGTGAGCGCAGCATGCGTGTGCGAGCCTGGCACCCTCCTCAGCTGTCACTCTCTAGGTTAATATATGCGTGTGTATGTATATATATATATACATAGCCTTAATCCACCCGCAGCCTCTCTGCAGGTTGGATGGGTCAGGGACTCTCCTACACAGCCAGGCTCCAGGGCGAAGGGCTCTTAGGGTAGATGGGAAACCGAGGCAAAGGATAAAGTCACTTGCCCCAAGTCACCAGCAAGTCAGTGGCCAAGTGAGGAAAGGATGCCGTCTTCCTCCCAGGCGGTCCAGCGAGGCACCTTACAGCCCTGGGACAGGTCACAAGGAGATTGGGAGGTCTCCATCGTGGGACGTTTTCAAGCCTTGGCTAAGTAAAGCCAGAGCCACTCTGATCTCATCCTAGGGACGGTCTCACTGTGAGCAGGAGGCTGGGATAGAGACCAGCCCCTTCCCTCTCTCATTCCCTGACGTGAGGAAATGTCCGAGCTAATCCCCGGTGGTAGAGCAGACAGAAGAAATTAGTATCTGCGGGCAGCACACTAGAGTCAATGAAATAATTCACAAATTCCCATTCCCGGTTTTGTGATTGCAGGATCTGAGCATCGTAAGTGGATTTACTCGTTCTGCTCCCAAAGCTGCATTAGTGAAAAATTAAGTCCAAATAAAGATGCAGATCCGAGGCTGGTGTTCAGCTGTTGTTCTCCTGGCTGCACACAAGTGTCACACAACCCTCCCTTCACCAGCCATCGACGATTTGAAACGTTCAGAACGCAGGTCACAAACCAAGACCAGCCCCGCTGCTTTCATTGGAGCCTCATGGTTATATCGTAACTGTGCTGCAAAAATGCTTAAGTAATTATAGTACTCCAGTAGGTACACAAATGATTGCCTTGTGACGACAATATATCTTTTTTCTAGTTACGCTGTTGTGTTGATGGTACCTTACTGGCAAACGTGTTAGAGTTGTTTCATTTTGGTACACTTTTTGTAAGGGCAGAGTGAGTCAGTTCCTTTGTGAATTTGTTTATATAGTACTGTTTGTTTAAATAGTAGGAAGGACCTGGTTTGGTTTGGATTTGTTTACACACAAACACATTTTATCTGTTCCTAATAAAGACATGCTCCTGCAGAAATAACCCTCTTGATTTGTCACAGTGCCGTTTCGAGCCCTATTGCTGGGAAATGAATGGCCTGCAAGTATATGAAACTGCTCTGAAATCTGAGATTTACCAGATGTACTCGACTGAGGAGGCACAGAACAGCCCCCAGCCTCGGATCCGTCCGAAATGAGAGCAGAGAGCAACCCTATCTCCTGATGAACCGAGACAAAGTGAGCGTAAATACGCATCTAGAGTGGGAGAAAAATATCAGCTTGCATTACGCCGCAGGGCATCCCAGGGACTGCCGAGGAGCCGGGAGCGCCTCCCTACCGCGGCACGGCACACGGCTGGGGATGTCTCCCTGGGAACACCCGGGTGCACTCAACAGCCTCTCGGGGAACAAGCGGGGGACATCTGCAATGGGGGCTACCAATGGGCTGGGCTGCATCGAGGTACCCCCAGCCACCCCCTTTCCCAGGTTCTGTCAGTGCAGTGCAGCAAAGGGATGTGGGCGATGAAGAAGTTGAAGAAATGGAAATGTGTTGGGTAGAAACACGAAGATGTTTCCAGTATCGGTTCATTTTGGGTTCTTTAATTTCCAAAGCCAGGCTTGCAGCACCTCTGTCTTCCCCTGCCTGCAAAGGGCGAATTTCGGCTCCCGCGAAGGCAACAGATGAGCTCCAGCACCTGAGAAAGTGCCAATGAGTCAACATGAAGATGTTTTCCATTGCCTTTGGCTCACAGCAGCCTCACATCAGCAAGCCCCTGATGACCTAAAGCCTTCAGACGTTGGCCTAATCCTGGAGACACAACAGCTTTCAGAGAAATCTCTTGTGGGTGCCACCAGGTATTTTGTGATTGATTCAGCAGCAGCAGGAGATGGTTGTCACTGCTTGGACCCTTGTCAAGCAGCAGCACCACAGTCGAGTCACAGGGTCCTGGGCCTCTCTCCCACTGCCCTGCCTGTGAGGATGCTGATCCTCAGGTCCACACCGGTGGGAGGATCAATGCCCTCACAGCAGGCAGGGACCCCGCAGGGAAATGTGCTCAGCATTTACATATTTGCTGGCAATGGATCCATTCTGGAGAACGTCCCTAGCAAGCCCCCACCTGTTCCTCAGGCCGTGGGCGTAGGCAAGGTGCCCACCTCACCTTTGTGACCGCAGTGACGGCACACAGCCCTTGCTGTCCAGCAGGAGCAACCAACCCAGCGCCAAGTCCTGAGCTGCGCCGGGACGTAGCACCTACACCACCACTGCGGGGGGAAGCCCTGCTCCACTCCTCAGGGGTGGTCCTTTCCCAGGGGGCCCACAGACAGCCGCACACCGGGCAGCACCCTGGACACCCCCGCCAAAGCTCTCCTGGAGCCTGCACAGTGCATAGGTGCTGTGTCCCTTCTGCGGGGGATGACGTTGTCATGACTCGGAGGGGCTCTGAACTCTTCTCTCCGCAGGTTAGCACCGAGCAGCACCGCCCCTGGAAGCGGAGGAGGGGTCTCATTAGCTTGAGCCCCCCGCTGCGGACGAGCACCCCCAGTACCCACCTCCCCCAGCCTCCGCCAGCGCTGCGCCCGCGCGCCTGACATCACAGCATGACGTCACACGTCCCCGTGACGCGCCCCCACGCCGGGGTACCACGCCCCCTTGCTCCCAGCACGCATGCGCGCTCTCACCTCTTCCCGCAGCTCCTTCCCCCCGCCCCCGGTCAGCCGAATTGGCAAGCGGTGCCGTCGTTTCCCCGCGCTGATAGGTCTGTTGTGCTGCCAATCCGTGTCCGGGGCGGGGCGAGGGTGGGAGGTCTGTCCAATCGCCTAGTGGTGGGCGGGGCGTGCCGTAGCGGCCGGGAGCAGGTAAGGGCGGCGGGTCACCTCCGGGGTCGGGGATCGTGTTCGTTCTGGGGTTCGGGTTCGTTCCCCGCCGGACGGGTTCGCTGCTGGGCCGGGCCCTGGCTGCCCCAGGGCGGGCCGGGCGGTGCTGGCGGAGGGGTGGCCCGGCCCGGCCCTGCCCTGCCCTGCCCTGCCCTGCCCTGCCCTGCCCTGCGCTGGCCGGTGCCCTGCAGCGCCGCGAGGGTCCCGCACGGGCCTCTCTGAGGCGAGCCGCGGCGCCGGCTCGGCCTGGGGGCTCGGCCCTGCCTGGCCGGGACAGGCCACGGGCTCGGCGGGGGGTGTGGAGGTGCCTCCATCCGGCGTGGGGCCTGGGCGCAGCCGCCACCGCGGTGCCTGAGCTGGGCAGCGGGGATGGTGCTGGGCTCTGAGGTGCCCCGGGCCCTCCCGGGCTGCCCCACCACCTTCCCCGCTGAGTGGGCAAAGGCCAGGCCGTGTGTCGGGAAAGCCGGGGAGGCTCTGGGGGCCGGGTGGTGACTTCTGCTCTGCCTCCTCAGTGCTGGCCATGGCTGCGCCGTGGGAAGATGTCCTGCGAAACAAGCCGGCCATCCAGGAGGCAGTGACGGTGGCCGTGGATGCGGCGCTTCTGGAAGGCGTGCTGATGCGGACTGAAGGGGAGCCCAATGCCTCGGATGTAAGTGCTGAGCAGAGTCACGGGACACGTTCTGTCCTGGCCAAGGTGTGAGTCAGCAAAGCCAGAGGAGCATGGGGAGGAGCTGGCTGCCATCCCTGGGTTTGCTGAGCCCTGGTCAATGAGCAGTGTTTTGCAGGGAGCACCCAGCTGCCTGGCTGAAGCACCACCGGCCTGGGGGCTAGAACTCACACCCCGTCCCTCTGATGAGTGCATGACTCTGAGAGACAGCCCAGTGATAACAGGTCCCCTTTTCCAAGGGGAGGAATAGATCTGGCAAGGTTTGGGAAATTGCCAGGAGCCTTGCGTGTATGTGCTGGTGGGAGTTCATCGCTCTCCCAGCCTCGCACTGCACATGTGATCCTCTGAACCAGAGGAGGTGTCTCTCAGAGGGACCTCTGGTTTTGGGCTGCTCCTAGCTACAACTCAGCCTTTGCTCCGTGCCTGGGATGAGGGGATGGGCATAGGAGATGTGTGGGATTCCCTCTGGTGAATTTCTGGCAGCTGCTGGGCTTGGGATGCAGATGGGGAGCTCAGTGTGTTGGAGGGGGATGCTGTGAGTGTCTCAGGAAGAAGTACCCCTGGGTGAGAGGGGTGGGACACCACTGAGGACAGGTCTGTGGGGAGCCTGGGGGCAAGCAGGCAGCTGTGCACGGAGCTGGCAGAGCTGCGAGGAGGGAGGTCTGCACCATGGGGGCTGCTTGTTGATGCCAACCTCATGGTCAGGTCAGGGCTCTGAGGGAACCTCAAAGGAAGAGAGAGCCTGGGAGGAGAGGCCAAACGCACTGCCAATGTCCCTTGGGTCTTGTAAAAATCAGAGCGAATTGGGAACTTCTCTCTGATGTAATATTTGGGCTTTGAGGGTGGCTCTGTGCCTGAGCTGTGGGGTAAGCCAGGGGTCCGGAGTCACCCCTGGGACTCATTAAGCAGGGATCAAAGGAAGTGATGGCCAAAACACAGGACTGGCAAATTCACCTTTTCTCTGAAATGGAGGCATTTTAGAGACAGCGCTCTCCATTTAAGGTGGAAACAGAGCATCCTTCAGAGGGAAGCACTCAGCCTAGCTGGAGCTCTGGAGCAGCTGCTCCCACCTCCATAGTGCCCTGTGGACAGCTCAGAAAGCAAAGCCCTCAAAAGTCAGGGTTGAGCAGGAACAAGGCTGTGTGTCTGACCAGGGTGCACCAAGAGGGCTTGGGGATGGCTTGAGCCCTCAGCCAAGCAGAGGATGTGCCTCTTTGGCCCCACTTAAACTGCGTAGTCCAGGGTGGGTTTCCAGCCCTGTGAACCCTTCTGTCAAGACCTGACTTTTTCTGCTGCCGCATTCTTGTTTGCAGGTGGTAAACTACGCTCCCTTTACCCTGCTCCCGTCCGCAGTACCAAGTGCCCTGTTTGAACAAGCCTATGCTGTTCAGCAAGACTTTAATCTGCTGGTGGATGCTATTAGCCAAAACAAAGAATTCCTGGAGCATACTCTGGCCAGGTAACTTTCTTGCACGTTGCATTTTAATAAAATATTTTCAATGCAAACTATTTATCACCCTTCAGGCATTCCTACCTTCCAGCCATTCGTGTCTGTCAAGCCGAGGTGGGCACTCCTGTCCTCTGCAGGAATTGTCTCCTTTGCTGCATTATTTGTCCTAAGACTAATTTCCATCAGGTCTCTGTGTTTTGAGGTCTCCTTGGGCCTCAGAAGATGGGACATCTGGCCAAGAGTTCCCTCCATGCAATGATCTTCAATTTTGCCAGTGTTTCAAGCTTGTGAATTCTTACTTGTGAGCTCATTGGCCCCTGGGCCTTAAATTTAAATTGCTGGAGGCTTCTTTGAGTCCTAGATGTAGTAATCTGTTTTGGTCTTGTTTTGCATCTGCCTGTGGCTATCCAATAACCACCAGCTCTGCTGCCTACCTGCAGTTATGAAGAGAAGGTGTTTGTTCCTTCCCCCGCACCTACCTCGGATCAGTCACCCCGTGTCCCCTGCTTTCCCAGCTGTGCTGGGGAGGTGACCTGCAAACTTTGGGTGCTGGAGGACTGGGCAGCTCTGGCTCATGAGCTCTGCTGCATTCATCTGTGCAAGTTGTCCTGTGCTGGGGTGACCGTCCCTGAGTGTGGGCCCCACAATCTGTAGGGCTGATGGTTCTCAAAACTCATTTCTCTTCCTGCTGCCCGTTCTGTACTACCTGTCTGTACAGGTCCTGATGGCTCTTGGGCACCAGGACAGAGCAAAGGAGACTTGTCCGGCATTGTTCTTGTTTTTCTAAAGCCTCACCCCTCAGAGCTGTTTTAATGCTTGTGCCTGTTCCAGAGCTGGCTGCACCCAGAGCTTGTGGGGGCATGTTTGTACCTGTGGTTAAGGAATGCAGCGCCTGGGGCTTGTGTGCACTTGGGCACCTACCCTGTGCCACCTCCTGCGAAGTGTCTCAGGGCAGCTCCTTGGGGGTGCTGCTCACAACTGGCTCAGGGATTTGGGACCCTGAAGAAAAGCCAGACCTACTGTAGCAGGGCTGCTGAAGCACTTGGCACCACTGTGTGTGGGATTTGGAGCCCAACAGGATGGGGAATTTGATGAAGCTTGTGAAGCTTCTTCTATGAATTGTGTGTGCAGGCACAGAGAGACTTCTGATTTCTTTCCTGTATCTGCAGAGTTCTGCTGCATTTCTTTGCTTTTGCTTGTGCTGTCTCTCTGCCCTGCAAACGAAAGGCACCTTGGCACAGTGGTGCTTTTTTGTAGAGTAGCTGTGCTGCACAAACTGGATTTGCATTATGGTTGTGCACTGTGGCCCTTGATGAAAAATGCATGCATGGTGAGATGCCTAACAGTGCTGTAGGACTTAGTCTAGCCAGAGCCCTGCCATTTGTGCTAGAAGATGTCCCTGGTAAGGTTTTTTTCTGGAGAGGAATTAATTTTCTTGTTTCTCAGTGGCAGTGTAGGGGGACTGACCTGGTCTTTCCTTCCCTCTAGCACCATCCAGGTAGACGACTTCACAGCTCAACTCTTCAGAATCCACAAGCAAGTTTTGGAGGAAGGCTTGGCTCAGGTACCTCAGGTGGTCAGCAGCTGTGCCCCTCTGCATTGAGGTGGGATTGCCTGGTCTCTGTCTGCAAGCTTGCTGCTGTGGGCTTTGAACTGTCCCGTAGTCAGGCTGGTTGTTCCCTACACTACGATGTCATGGTTCCAGCCTGTGAGCTCAGGACCTTGCCCTGTTTGACAGTCGTGCCCTTTGGTTAGTGTTGCTGGAAGCAGGCCTTGTGTGGGAGGATTTAATATGGTTTATCTTTGTCCTCTGGGACCCTCGGGAGAGTGCAAAGATGTGTGCTGTGTCGGGACCTGTGCCAGACAGGCTGTCCCTGCAGAAGCTCTTTTACTCTCGCGAGTGTTGTTAACTCCTCTGGAGTACTGAGGAGTGCTGTGGGCCCTGAGCAAGGGCCAAAGCACCCACGGACACATCTTGCAGAGGTTTTTTTCAAAATGAAGGTGATGGGATCTGCCCCAGGAGGATTTTGAAGCGAGGTCATCAAAGGGATTTGCAGTTAAAGGCAACAGGAGAACCCACTTCACCTCCCCTCTGTTTCAGTCTGTGTTTTTAGGCATAAACCGCTCTGATTACATGTTTGACTGTGGGGTGGATGGGAAACCAGCTCTGAAGCAGATAGAAATAAACACCATTGCTGCCAGCTTCGGAGGCCTCACCTCCCGCACTGTGGCGGTTCACAGGTAAGTTGCAGCAGCTGTACCGCATGGCCTGCTGCACTCTGTGTCTTTGTGTGTTCTCCAAACTCCTGTTCCTTAGGTCCAGTCGGGGGCTGTCATGGCATTTTCAACTTTTGGGGGTTTTTTTTTGTCCCACAGGCGGGTGTTGAAAGTGCTGGGAAAGTCTGAGGAGGCATCACGCCTCCTGCCCAACAACCCATCAAAAGGGCTTGCCTTGGGTATTGCGAAAGCCTGGGAGCTCTACGGCTCTCAAAGGTAAGGAGAGAGGGGGTGCTGGAGCCTGAGTTATCTTGTCTCCCCTGGGGATGCACGTTTGGTTTTCAAATCATGCTTTCTGAAAGGTGCCCATTTGCTAGACAAGCTGCTCTCAAAGCCTGTGACACCCTGGGAAGAGCAACGCAGTTGTTTTGGCACACAAGGCTGCTGCGTCGCAAAGGCAGAGACGTGCAGAGGGACCCTGGAGGAATTACCCTGCACAGAGCTCGCTTTTCCTCCTGCCCTTGTGCTTATGCCCCACACTGGTTTGGTAATTACATAGGATCAGTACTACTCTGTGTTCGCATGCTGACCCTTAGAACCACTGGAGAAAACGAGCAGGAGCAGTGCAGGAAGCCTGAATCACAGAGGTCAAAAGTTGGTGATCCTGGGTGCATGTGGGGTGTTTCTGGGTGTAATAATGTCCTTGGTATCTCTTCCAGTGCTGTGGTGATGTTTCTGGTGGAGGAAGTCCAGAGGAACATTTTTGATCAGCGATGTGTAGAAAATGAGCTTTGGAACAGGTAAAGGTTGAATTTCCTGGTATGGGAAGGGAAGGAGATGGTACAGTTTTGGAAAAGGGAAGCAGAGTGAACTGCTGCCAGGTCATGGTGTTTTCCCTCAAGGTAGTTTGTGGGGCGTCTCCAGGCTCTCCAGCAGGCATGGTGTGGCAGCGGGAGTGTAGGAGCAGGCCAGGGAAAGATGGAGGTGTGCAGAATCCGTTTGCTTTTTACTTTGTCACCTACTCAAGGATAAAATCAGAACACTTTATAGTTTCTGGGACTGTGAGAGTGTATGTCTTGGTATGTAACACGGCAGCCTTTATCTTGGACTTATCTCTGTGGTCCGTTATGCAGCCCTCTTCAGCGTTCCTTCAGTGGCCTTCTGCCTAGCCTCAGCACCCACCTTCATCTTCTCACCAACCTCCCAAAGCCTTTCACCAGCTCTTCACCGGAAATACCGGCAGCCATCAAAGCCTCTGGTCTCCAGGGCTGATTCCTTGCTGATTTTGTGCCTCTGTAGTCCTCAGAGCTGCACCAGTGGTAGCTTTGTGGGCCAAGTCTCTTAAAATCATAGAACGGTTTGGGTTGGAAGGGACCTTAAAGATCATGTAGTTCCAACCCCCCTGCTACGGGCAAGGACACCCTCCACTAGACCACGTTGCCCAAAGCCTCATCCAACCTGGCCTTGAACACTGCCAGGGATGGGGCATCCACAACCTCTCTGGGCAACCTGTTCCGGTGCCTCACCACCCTCACAGTAAAGAATTTCTTTCTAACATCTAATCTAAATCGACCCTCCTTCAGCTTGAACCCATTACCCCTTGTCCTGTCACTACACTCCCTGATAAACAGTCCCTCACCAGCTTTCCTGTAGGACCCTTCAGGTACTGGTAAGCCACAATTAGATCTCCCAGAGCCGCCTTTTCTCCAGGCTGAACAATCCCAACTCTCTCAGCCTGTCCTCATAGGAGAGGTGCTCCAGCCCTCCTATCAGCTTCGTGGCCTCCTCTGGACTCGCTCCAACAGCTCCATGTCTCTCCTGTACTGGGGCCCCCAGAGCTGGACGCAGCACTGCAGGTGGGGTCTCACCAGAGTGGAGCAGAGGGGCAGGATCACCTCCCTCGGCCTGCTGGTCACGCTGCTTTGGATGCAGCCCAGGACACGGTTGGCTTTCTGGGCTGCAAGCGCACACTGCTGGGTCATGTTGAGCTTCTCATCAATCAATACCCCCAAGTCCTTCTCCTTGGGGCTGCTTTCAATCCATTCCTCGCCCAGCCTATAGTCGTGCTTGGGATTGTGCCGACCCACGTGCAGGACCTTGCACTTGGCCTTGTTGAACTTCATGCGGTTCGCATGGGCCCACCTCTCAAGACAATAAGAAGCAGAGCGGGGTTAATGAGGGTCCTGCTTGCTTTCTGACTTGGGATTGGGCACAGGGTATTTCATAAAAGTTTAACAAAGCTTCAAACCCATTGTGAAAGATCTGGGCAAAGTAAGTAATGTGGCAGTGGAGTAAAGGAGGAGGAGGTGTTTTGGTAAGGTCTAGCCCTGAGTGGTGCTGGAGCCGTGGGAGGTGCATCGTGCTGCGTCTCCAGATCAGCAAGTCCACACTGCCGCTGTGTGGAGGAAAGACTGTATAGAGTGTGAAGGAGGTAAAACACGTAGGAAGTCACTCGTCTGTCTGCAGCTCTTGGCTTTGAAGCCAGCAGTGGGTGAATCTGTTGTGTAGGGATAAAAACAAACCAAAAAAAAATATTGACTTACCTTAGAAACATTTTAGGAGGTGAAAGGTGAGTATGGAGAAATCCAGGGTGTTTAGTTATGTGTTCTGCTTCCTACACTTTTTGGGCTGGAAACATAGAACTTGTGCTAAAACCAGGCTATTTTGGCCTGTAGGATTCCTCTGGCCTGTAGTACAAAGCCTGAGGTTATTTGTGAAGGAGCCTGCAGATCCTCCTTGCTGGAGCCACCAGTTCCAGCTCTGATTTCTAGCTCAAGTAACTATGCCTAGCCTGGTGACTGTCCAACTCCTCTCTTAACAGGAATATTCGGGTCATCAGGAAGCGATTCAGAGATGTGTTTGAAAAGGGGTCTCTGGATGATGCCAAGAGGCTGTATATGTGAGTATGAGCCAAGGTGCGCGTTCCTGGCTGTGTGTTGGGCACACAGGGCTGTAAATGAGAATTTTCAACCAAAGCCGGTGGTATGTTTTGAGTGTAAATGGTGACTTTCTGAGACAGCAGTTCTCTTCTGTGCTCCAGGCTGCTGCCGCTTCCCCTTAGAGCTGAAATGATTTTGGTTTTGCAGTGGTGAGATTTTGCATACGCCTATCAGTCCCTTACAGCTGGAAACACCATTTCCCTCCTTCAAGCAGCAGTTTTCAGAGCTCTGTGGGATCTTTACTTCCTCCACATACATCTGCTATGAAAAGTCCTGGCTATTTCAGAGGCTTCCACAAAGACATTTCCTGTTTACTGTTCACGTGATGCTCTGCCAGTGGGAGTTGGGCTGGGTTATTAGTGCTGGAGGAGGAAGCATTACATGTCCTTACGGTATCTGTTGGTTTTGAGTGCACTCAGCATCTTGCCCGCTCCCTGTGGAGGTCAGGACATGCTGGCAGTTGCTCCCAAGTGTGACGTTTATCCTATTTCCAGGGTAACGTGCCTGGAGCTGTACAGGCTTAAAGGAAGATATGGTTTCATGCCAATGTTTTTTTTTTTTTTCTGTAGTTAGGCTGATTTTTCCATGATTTGACCTTAGGTGCCTCTGCTGTGTTTAATTCACAAATACATATGTCGTCGCCGGACAGTTAAGGGGAAAGTGTATCCACTGTACTTCCTCCAGAGCATCCTCTCGCTGAATGCCTTTATGGTCATGCTGCCTGGCTGCCAGCAGTTTTCCTGCTGCTTTCCCTGACCGCGCGCGCACAGTTTGTGTGGCCAAAGCTTGGGGGTGCAGTGCTATGGGTGTGCTGACAGCCCTGCTCTGGCAGGATGTTTTGGTGTCTGGGCAGGTTGTTGAGTTGGTGTCCTGCCTTGAATTGCCACCAGAGAAGGATCCTGTTCCTTCCCAGCTTTGAGAATCACAGAACGGTGGGGGTTGGAAGGGACCTCTGGAGATCATCCAGTCCAACCCCCTGCTAGAGCAGGATCACCCAGAGCAGGTTGCACAGGATCGTGTCCAGGCGGGTTTGGAATCTCTCCAGAGGAGGAGACTCCACAACCTCTCTGGGCAGCCTGTCCCAGTGCTCGGTCACCCTCAGAGGGAAGAAGTTTTTCCTCATGTTCAGATGGAACTTCCCGTGTTCCAGTTTGTGCCCCTTGTCCTGTCACTGGGCACCACTGAGAAGAGTCTGGCCCCTTCCTGTAGACATCCACCCTTTAGATATTGATAAGTATTGATGAGATCCCCTCTCGGTCTTCTCTTCTCCAGGCTGAACAGACCCAGCTCTCTCAGCCTTTCCTCATAAGAGAGATGCTCCAATCCCTTCATTATCCTTTAGCTCTCAGCTGGACCCATTCCAGTAGTTCCTTGTCTGTCTTGAACTGGGGAAGAAAGAATCTCCCAGGCCTGGCTCCCGATGGCAAAACTACTAAAAAATTAGGTTCTTACTTCCCTGCTGGGCTGGGTGCCTGAGTTATTGAGACTTTGGTGAGTCAGGGTGGAGGCCAGGTGTCAGCTCCCTCTGTCTCAGGACAAGGCAACCAGCCTGGGGCTCGGTGGAGAGGAGCTGGGGCTTGCAGTCCTCAGCTTTCTCTGGCAGAGCCAGCTAGGAGCAGAACAGCTCAGGAGGCCGAGGAGAAGGGACAAATGCTGTAATGCATTGTCTGCCTGACCCTGTCACAGCTCCCCTGGTGCTGGGGGCGGGTTTAGGCAGGGGTTGGCCTGGTTCTGTCAATGCTTCTGGTTTCTGTTCCAGGGATGGCCAGGAGGTAGCGGTGGTGTACTACAGAGAGGGCTATGTGCCAGAGAACTACAACCAGCAGGTCAGTACCAACTGCTCTGCTCCAAGAAGCCACCCACGCTGTGTTTTTGTGCCCGGCAAGTTTGAAACGCCCTGTGATCCCAGGGGCACCTGTCCTGTCCTGGGTGGGGTTAGTCCTGTGCCGTGTGGCTGATGGCACTGGGGAGCTGTGACTCCACAGCGCACGTGGGTGTCCCTGGCGCTCGCGCAATAAGAAAAATGAGTGGCTTTCTTCTCCAGTAACCACTCGTGGTGACCTCTTACCGCAGCACTGAATTGCTTCTGTACAATGTGGGTTAACACAGGTATTAGCACCTGCTTAAAGGGTTTAAACTTGACCTACAGATAAATTTCTGTCCTCTACTAGGACTATTAGGCTGCAGGTAATAATAATACAGACCAGATTTTGCTGTTGTCTGGAGGTGGCAGCACTGGACAAGCTGGAGAGGGGGCACAGGCAAAGGCAGTGGGCTAACCGGGCTGTGCTGTTTCCAGAAGTGGTGGGAAATCCATGTGTGAATGTCTCCTTGTCTCCAGAGTGCCATCCCCACCCCTGTTCCTGCCAGGCAGGGAGGGAGGAGGCAAATCATATGTCAATAATTGAACAGAGTGGAGAAAACTTTTTTTTTCTGTTGGGTTGTGTGTGGGGGGTTGTGTTTTGTTTTGTTTTTTCTTGATGGGATGGCTGCTCTCTTTCCATCTCAGAACTGGGAGGCACGGTTGTTGCTGGAGAGATCAAGGGCAGTGAAGTGCCCTGACATTGCCACCCAGCTTGCAGGCACCAAGAAGGTCCAGCAGGAGCTGAGCCAGCCAGGGATGCTGGAGAGATTACTGCCCGGCCGTGCCGAGGCTGTCGCTCGAATAAGAGCAACGTTTGCTGGACTCTATTCCCTGGACATGGTGAGTGTGAGTGGGGCTGGAGCAGGAATGAATGTGCAGCGCTTGGCCTGCGTGATGTTTCTCTTTGGTTAAGAAGACAAGAGGGCTTTGTTGCGGTCTCTGGGGGACCCTGTTGATTCTGCTCAACCCCTGCTCCTCCCTGATGCTTTGGTGTTGCTGTCCTTTCCTACCAGGGCGAAGAGGGTGACAAGATAGCTGCTACAGCTATTGCTGACCCCAACCGGTTTGTGCTGAAGCCACAGCGAGAAGGTGGAGGTAGGAGCTGGACTGAGTCCATGTGGGTTTTCACCGTGGTTCATGCTGTATCCAGGAGAAGCAGTAGCTCTGTGATGGCTTCTGGGCCTGTGCTGAGGGATAGAAGGTGGGTGGGGTGGCTGGTAGCCACTTGTAGCTGTGGGGACTAGTCATGGCAGTAAGGCAGTGCTGCTCCTGGGGGAGCTCCCTTGGCCTCAGGGGTGTGGGGAGGCAAAGGCTGGGTCTGTTTGAGGCTGCATGGCTGGGGTCAATGGCCTCTGCTGTGCTGGGAAGTGCTTGACTTGCTGGTTTTGTCGTCAGGGAACAACCTCTATGGTGAAGAGCTCAGGCAGGTTCTGGAGAAGATCAGAGACAGCCCTGAGAGAACCTCCTACATCTTGATGGATAAGATCAAACCACAGCCATCGATGAATTACTTGCTGAGGGCTCACAGTCCCCTAGAAGTGTCTGAGTGCATCTCAGAGCTTGGTATTTTTGGTGTCTATGTCAGGTGAGAAACGTGCTTGCATTAGGCATGGTTACCTCCTCAGCCAGCACCTGGGCTGGGAGCATTTCCCCTCTGTGCTGTCCAAGCGCAGCAGCAAGGCAGATCTCTCTGGAGAGGTGGAGGTACAGGGGACAGATATGACTGTTCAGTCTCTGCCCTGTCACAGCTGAGCACTGTGTTCAGATGCTGAACTGCTGCTCTGTACCTGCTGCCAAACAAGTTTTTGAAAAACCGCAGAGCTGATGCTGGCCACGTGGAACTGGTGTGTCTCATCCCTGATTTCTGGGAGCACTTCTCAGGTTCTGGATGCAGCCACATGCTTTTCTGAAGCCCTGGTGATCTCAGAAATATCTGAAGGTTTAATGTAGGTGTGTTCAATCCTAAATAGCTGCTGCTTTTGTTTAAAACCCTCATGGCCCCATAGAACTGTTTCCATAGCTTATAAATTTTAGAAACAAACATATTGTGGCAGTGTTCAGAACCTGACACTGCCTGTGTGCAGAGCAGTCAGCCCAAGGTGGCCCAGCTGAGAAAGGGCCCCGACAGTGGCAGGCACAGGACAGGCTGCGACCTCTGCATTAGCCCTTTTACTGGCCAGTTACCTGCCCTGTGCTGTGGCAGAGAAGGTGAATTAAATTGTCCAAGATGGAAGAAATGCCATAAGCTTTCTGCTCTGCAAGTGCTCAGTTGCCCTTTTCTTTGCAGACAGGGCAAGGAGATGGTGATGAATGAGGCTGCCGGCCACCTCCTGCGGACGAAGGCCATCCAGCACGCAGATGGTGGGGTAGCGGCAGGGGTGGCGGTGCTGGACACTCCTTACTTGGTGTGAGGAGGCGATGCCACATCCCGCTTACCTCGCTCTGGTGCCTGAAGAGCTGATCTGCTGCAGCAATGGTCTCCGTAGGGTGTGCTTACCAAGGTCTGAGGGGTTGGGGACTGCCAGGAGGGACTGTGTGGACACAACTGCTCAAGCCCCAGCCTCTCCTCTGCAGATCTTCCTGCAGGAAGAAGGAACTCCCTTGCTGTGCCCTGCCCTGTCCCAGCTGTGCCCTCCTACCGTAGGGACCTAGCCTGCAGGCAGGGGTCTGTACAGCAAAGCTGAAGGGTGAACATGCCCCAGCAGGCGCTGACACTGTTCCCAGTTTCATGCTCCTTGATGCTGCATTATTGCTAGAGACACAGAAACCCAAAACCGGGGGAAGGGGAGGAGAAAGGTAGATGTGGAAGTAACAGAAAGTGCCTCAGTGCTGTCCAGGTTAAAGAGGGGAGGTAGCTCCCCATGCCTATGGCCCCTCCACCCCTCCTTCAGGTCCTCCTGCTGCCCTCATTTCTACTTTTCCCTCTGCCTGAGCATCCTCTGCGTTCCTGCACGAGGGACATGTGCCTTGCTCTAATTTGTCCAAGGGCCTCTTGCTTTTGCTTTGCCCAACTCCCTGGTTTGTTTTGGTTTTTGGTTTGGGGTGGTGGGTTTTTTTTTTTTTTTTTGGACTGGACCCTCATCCCAACCACAGGGCAGGCAGCAGTGCAGAATGTGTCTGGCAGGCCCTGCCCTCCCCAGGGGAGGGCTGCATCAGCTCCCCTTGCCTCCTGCAGCTTTGGCCAACACATCCCCATGGATTAGCACAAGAACCCCTCAATGATGGAGGCAGATTCCAGCGCAATGCTGAATCAGAGCCTTGTGTCGATAAATCCTGAATCCCCAAGGGCTCGTGCCAGTGCACCTGGCTGCAAGTCGTGCACTGAGCAGTGTCGTCTGCTGCTGCATGGTCAGCCCAAGAGCAGTGTCAGGGAGCCCCAACCTCAGTGATGGGCCTGCTGGGATGTGGAACAGGCTGAGTCTGGGAGCTTTGTGGGGGGGAGTGACTGAATTGCAGGAGAGGCAGAGCGGGTGCAGCCCCAGCTGCCAGGGGCTTCACTCTGGGACCAGCACTGGTGGAGGGCAAGACTTGTCGCCTTCCAGGCTTCATGAATCAGTGGAGGGTCACAGAGACGTGCAGGCTTTCCCTCCCATGGGTTTTTGCCTCTTCCTCCAGCCCCTCTTCCTCCTTAGTCAAGCAGTTCAAGGGGAAACATGAGATGCAGTGCCCTGGTGAAGCAACTTCAGCGCTACCCTTCAGTGACACCAGAGAGCAGCAGCAGAAAGCCAGAATTGCTGAAGAAGGACCACGCTGATTGACAGACTTGCACCCTGCCAGGCACGTTGCTGCGGCGGCACTGGGTGCTTCAATCATCAATCCTTCACCCTGGAAAGAGTTCAGTTCCGTAAGTGTGACTGATGCTGTGATTCCTGGGTGCCTGTTTCGCTGTATGTGGGGGTGGTGATTACCCTCACCCAGAGATTAAAACATATGTGCAATCTGACTGCTGCTCTTGTGCCAGTTCTGTCCGACTAGAGACGAAGGGGAGGGGTTTCCCTCCTCCCTGGCCAAGCGCATGCATGTGCATAGCCCTTTCATCTACCTTCACACTGGGGGCAGCTAAAGCCACCCCAGCTGTAAGGCTGCACAGCACCATGTTGGAGATGTGTCTGCAGTGCTGGCCCAGCACAACCAGTGGACAGAGCTGCTGGTGGGAGGGGTGCCAGGTACAAGTCTCCAGGGGAAAGCATCCTCAACCCAGAGCAGTGAGAGCGCAAGGTTACCTGCAGCTGTGAGGAGCAGGAAAGCACTGTAACCACCCCTGAGCTGCTGGTGAGGCCTGAGCCCAAGGTGACACCAGGGACCGCAGAGCAGAGGCAGGTGTCCATTGCTGTGTCAGGGTGAGGACCAGGCCTGGTGCTGAGGCAGCTCCCAACAGCCCCGAGGTCTCCTGGCTGCTCAACGCTCCCTGGTGCTGGTCCTGCACGGCAGGGTTGATAGCGCTTTCCATGAGTGGACTGTTGTGGCTGGAGACTGGGGAGAAACTGAGGTGCAGGCTCCTGGCCCACTGCAGTTATGGCACAGCAGGTTCAACAGCAGACAAGCACCTACAACCCATGCACACACTCTAAGGCTGTTACATTTTGTTTCCTTAAATTTTATTTGATTTTGCATAAAATTCTAGCTGTCTCCAGCTTAAATTACATAGCAGACAAAGAGTAACAGAGGAAGAGAGATAATGGAGGAACTCTTGTCAATGAGGTGGCACAATCCAGTAGTACAGAGCCGTGGAGGGGGTGGGATGCTGGCATACACTGAGGATGGAGATCACAGACACGAACCACACCAGCGAGAGCAGCAAGTGAGAAGTGAGACTTGGGACTTGGACAACAGCCCACCAGAGCACCCACAGCACTTGCCCTGAGCAACCAGCCTCAGAGGCAGCTGCCTTACCCTTTCCAGCCCAGCCAAAGGGTAAAGCCTGTACATTAGCACTTGCCAAAACAGCTGGTGCAGCAAGTTTTAAAGCCCATTTCTCCTTTGGTTTAAGTGCAAAATCAAACAGCTCACGTGCAATTTTCATACAGACGTTACAAAGGAGGTACCTGTCCCAGCTCAACCCCAGGGCTGGAGTTAAAAGTAATTCATTTGAAGAAGAATGGCTTTGGCAGTACTCATGTGATGTTCAGGCTCTTGGGCTAGAGGTTTTGGGTGGTTTTCCTCTCATCATCATACAGCCATGTCAGATTTAAACAAAAGCTAACTTTAAACATCTACCATTTTTTCCTTGATGAGAACACATCACTCTAGGACTAGCAGAGCCTGCCTTGGTTTCTTCGCTGTGGTCATGTCATGCCATAACCCAGCGCCTGGTTTGCCTGCAATGGGAAAGGTGCCTCTACATGGCTCTGTTTCCCCTCCACCCTTTGGTATCGACAGCACCCAAAAGGAGCATCCAGCAGCTCAGCCATGAGCAGGTGGCAGCAGTGCACAATGGAGCACATCAGACCAAGACACTTCCCCCCAGACCATTCATGGCTCCCTATCATGTCCATGGCCAGCAAAGGACCCTGGATTGGGGAAAAAATGCCCTGGCTGGCACCGCACAGTTAGGAGTAGCAGATCTTGGTACCAAAGTGCTCTAAAAACCCTATTTAAAGCACAGAGCTCCCTCGAACCTTGCCCCGCTCCCTTTCAGGCTAGGAGACCCCTGCTAGCAACAGGCTTGGACAGCGGATGCAAGACTAAAGCTCAGCTGTACAGTTATGATGTGAGAGTGTTTCTAAGTTCTCCTGCAGCTTGCGGCACTTTGAGTAGAAAAGGAAGCTTAGCTGGCGTGTGGGCAGCGGTAGATGACCCTCCCTCGCCTGCCTGCATTGAGTAACTCCAGCACTACTTCCCCTCCAACCCCCAAAGTTCCTTCCCACTGTGCACAAGGTGCCACATAAATTACATAGTTAATTAACACCATCTACCCAAAAAATAAAATTAAAAATCAAGAACGAGGTGCTGAAAAGGGAGGAGGACGAGTCCCTCTGTGCACGAGGCTGAACCTCAGATGTACAACGCCCATCTGGAACACGATGCACACATTCCTCCGAGGCATGGACACGCTAGCGAGACGCAGCCTCTCCTGAGCCAGCCTTTCCCTCGTCCCTAACATTTGTACATTCAACAGGTGAAGGTTTCCTTCCTGAAGGGCAGACAGCAGTTACTCAAGGGACCTGCTCATCAGGACACTGCTGCTGCTACAGTTCTGCTCAGCAGGGACATGCTGCTACTGTTTAGTGTCACATCTGCTGTTGAAAAGATGTTTTATGATGCCCGGGTTTGCCAAGGTGGAGAGGTCCCCCAGATCTTGGTCATTTTTGGCGATCTTCCTTAATATCCGTCTGGTAATCTTTCCTGTAACGACAGCAGGGAAAGGAACGCAGGAGTCAGGATCTCTTCAGCATCCTTAGCAGGAGTGAGGAGTGCCCAGACCTGCAGCATCCTGCTTGCCCTGAGGTTGCTCCTCCCCAAATTTGAGTGGCACTGGACAAGCAATTTAGGGCTGATTTCCTTCCCCTGGCAGGAACTACTCAGTCCTCCCCAGCACAGTCACTGGGCCCCTTACCTGAGCGGGTTTTGGGCAGGCTAGGGGCATACTGGATGTAATCAGGCGTTGCTATTGGGCCGATTTTTTCTCTGACTGTAAAAAAGAAAAAAGAAAAAAAAGAGAGATTTTCATTGCAGGCACTTGGAGATACCACACATGTCCTCTTCAGGCAGGATGACCAAGACAAGACACGCAGCACTCAGCACTGCTGCACCCGAGCCTCCAGGCTGTGGGAGGGGGCAGCAAGACCTGCAATGCCAACAGGGCTCTAAGCACATCTTCCCAAAGGCAAGAGCACTCAATTTTTCATTCTCTCCATCTTCCAGAGGATCTACAATGGCTGTTATCACTATTACCATTTTGATAGAGCAAAGACTGATTTGTTGTTGGGTTCCTACAGAGAAGAAGCTGCCACAGGTCCGTTTCATGTATTAAATGCTGCAGTCTGTCGTGGCCATGAAAGAGCTCCCGTGAGACCAGAGCGCAAACATCCACAGCACTACCCCAAAGCAACCAAACAATCCTTGCAGCAGGACAAAATCTGCCAGGGAGAGCCACGGGAGCTCTGCTGTAAACAAAAGCCTGCCGGGTACCCCAGTCCTTCATGTGGCTGCCAACTCCCAAGAGGTAGAGGTGGCATCACATGAGCAGCCAAAGGCCGGCAGAACTAATTTTAGTCTTCGCCAGCCGTGCTCTCTAATCAGAGGGGGCACCTTGTCGCAGTTGTCCATGCTGCATTCCCCAGACTACAGGCACCCTCATTCAGGCACCCAAGCCCTTAACCCCTCCATCACCTGCCCCAGTGCTGTCCTCCCTCTCCCTGCTGCGTAACCTCCCAAATATTTGGCTGTTGCTACCTTGTTTTTTCAGCTCATCCGTCAGGTTCTTGGTGAACTCGTGGCCGTCTCTCAGGGTTACAAAGCAGTAGAGGCACTCGCCTTTTAGGGGGTGCGGATGGCTGACCACTGCGGCCTCTGAGATGGCAGTGTGCTCAAGCAAGGCTGACTCCACCTCTGCGGTGCTCAGCAAGTGGCCTGGAAGCAGGGAGAGGCAGCGCTTTACAGACCAGCACAAGGCTGGGGTCCTGCAGCCTCCTGCTAGCTGGGAGGAAGAGGTCTGCAAGTATAGAAGGCCCTAAACTATCGGTTTGAGAGCATTGATTTCATTTGCCTGAGAAGATAACAGTTGGAAAGAGGAACTCGTTTCAGCAGTGCAAGGGCTGGGCTGCCCCGAAGGCTGACAGGTATCACTCACCTGCAGAGTAGGGCCACCTTCCCTGGCTGTTCTCCCTGCCACCTTTAGGCTTCTTTAAGAGATCATGAACTGTTCACAGCCATGGGATTAAACAAAGCACAGGCTGAGGAGCAGCTGGATTTGGTAAGAGGACACCTGCCCACAGCTGGAAGGTGCTGAGGAGGAAAAGGATGGATCTGCAGAGCCCAGGAACCAGCCCTGCTGCACACTGCTCCAGCTCATCGCCGCAGGGAGCTGAAACAATGCTCTGCATCTTGGGGCAGGGGCACAACTCACGCCTGCACACCTCTGCTCCTGCACCCGCACTCTGACATTCCACTCTGGGACTGCTGTCACAGAAAACCACGGAAAGGTGGTCAAGTCCCTGAGTGATCATCTGGTCAAGCACTGCTGGTCAGATGAAGGATCTAGTTTGATCCAGGGGCACGTACAGCAGCATCTCTCAGCCAGCTGGAAGTACCTGCAGGCTACAGCCTCCAGGAAAAGGAGGAAGCTATTAAATGCAGTATATGAAAAATGATGGGCTGAGAAGCAGCTGAGTCTCAAAGACCGAGTCAAGAGAGGTGGGAGAATCTTCATGTCTGCAGACACAGCTCTGAGCAGCCTGACCAGCTTCACGGTCAGCCGTACATGGAGTCGCAGGTCAGATTAGGGACCACACAGTCCTGCCCAACCTCTGCGATTCCCTGTGGCCCTAAAATCCTTCAGCACAGAGGCACCTTGGCTGGTTAAGGACCTCCTCTAAGAGGTTACAGAAGGCTTCTTCCCTCCAGTGCATTGTCTCCAGAGGAAATGACGCAGAAAGTCACCAAGTCACAGACTCGTCTGTCTCAGAAATAAACCCGACCCACAATTAGATCCGCTTTGAGCACAGGTTGCTGGGCAGAGTCACAGATGCAGAACCATCCCCCATCAAGCAAGGTGTCTCTCAACTAGTGTCAGAAATCACATTGGTCCCCACTGAAGACAAAACTCATTCTTACCAGAAACATTCAACATGTCATCAATTCGCCCTGTGATCCAGTAATAACCATCTTTATCTCTCCTGCAACCTAAAAATAGTCAGAAATGACAGCGTGAGGAAGCAGTGCCAGCCCTCGGAGCAACCAATAAGGGATTCTGAGGCCAGGACATGGCAAGATTTAAATTGCTGTCCCCCGGTCTCTGCAGCCATGCACTCCCCGGACAACCTTACCATCGCCTGTCACATAGTACCCAGGGAACTTCTTGAAGTATGTGGTTTCAAATTGCTGGTGGTTTCCATACAGTGTGCGCATTATTCCTGGCCAAGGCTGCTTAAATACCTGATGGTGGAAAATGCAGACCTGAGTCAGCGAGACCAAACCCAATAACCCAGTCTTTGTACCACGGTGATAGAGATGGACACAGTCTTTGCATGTGGCGACAGAAATGCTAGAGAGATGGCTGCAAGTGATGACACTCAGACACTTGCTGCCCAGTGCTGATCTACTAGGAAAGCCTCACCAGGCTTGGCATGTGGGAAGGAGCTTGGCTGAAAGGTTGCTCCCATCCTCCTGCCTTGCCCCATGCGTGCGAGTGCATTTAATGACCAGTTGAACAGTTTGTTCACAGCATAAAGCTCCCAGCGAGTTACGGCAGCGAAGGGAGTTCCTGCCATCCGACGGGGGCCCTTGTGCGGACCCAGCGCAAGTGCAGACATGTCCGTGCTACCAGGAAGGTCCCAGAGCTCACAGAGAACTGACAAAGGGAGGGTGGGGAAGATTAGCCCTTCTTTACCAGGTAGCCTTCTGCTTCTCCTTCCAGTTCTTCCCCCGACTCGTTCAAGATAGCAGGGACCACACCAAAGAAAGGGAACGCCTGCCATGGGGACCAGAGAGCAAGGAGACAAGGAGGTGAGCCCATGTGTTAAAATCCCATGAACCAGAGGGAGTGGGGGGCAGAGCAAGGGCACTTTTGGGGAGGCTGTGACACAGGGGCCCTGTTAGTGCAGCTGCAGGGGCCAGGCCTGGGATTTTGGGTGGTGGCCATATCCCCATGTGCACCACCGTCCCATGAGCATGCTGGCAGGCTTGGTAACCACCCGGCCACGGTACAGACAGTGCCAGCTGGTGCTGCAGTGCCTTGCTGGCCCCTGGGGAGCCCTCCCTGCCCTGGCGGGGGACAAAAGTACTCACTGCAGAGCCCGGCTTCATGGGGGTGGCAGCAGGGAGGGGTGTCAGCATGTGGCCACCCTGCAAAGACAGACAAAAACAAGTGAGTTTGGGCCACGCCAGCCCATCCCACAGCTGTTCGCATCAGCTCTGGTCACGTCATGTCCCAGTCAGAGGCAGGCTGCTTGGGGCAGTTGTGGAGATGGGGCCTTAGGTAGGATACAGCGGGGGACAGGGAGCCCGTGTTTAGGTACAAAGCTTTGGAGCTGCTGGGGGAGAGAAAAGGAGAGGAGAGCAGGGTCCAGAGCAGACCCTCTGGAGAGGAAGGTCTCCCCTTGGAGCCTGTTTGAGGTCTGGGAAAGAAAGAAGGGGAACCAACACTTGCAGGCCACACCAGAGTCCCCTGGGCAAGCAAAACAACTAGTCCACATAGAACCAAAGAAACACTACGGCCAACCTGCAAAGACATCCTGCAGGGAGCACAAGGGAAAGAGAGGTCCCAGGGACACCCAGGGGAGGACTCACTGTCTCTGTCTGCCAGAACGTGTCCACAATGGGACACCTCTCTTCTCCCACCACGCGGTAGTACCACAGCCAGGCTTCAGGGTTGATGGGCTCGCCGACGCTTCCCAGCACCTTCAGAGACTTCCTGCTGTACCTGCAGAGAGGAGGGGGCTGGCAGGGGCTCAGCAGGCCATGGAGAGCAGCAGCTGTGAGCCTGCAGCACAGCAGAGCCTGCAGGAACCCCCGGGCTCCCCAAAGCATACTTGGGGCTTCCAGGCATGGCTCAGACCCTTCTCAGCCCTCTTCCACAGGGGAAGAAAGGAGACCTCTGTGATTTTGGTGTCTCCTACTCCAGTCTCCCACTTGGCTTTGCTCCTTCCCTTCCTTGGGCCAAGGAGCAGCAGGTGGAGGGGCTCTCTGCCCAGCACACCTCTGTGAGCTTTGTGTCAGGAGCAGGGAGAACCTGCAATCTCTGAGCTTAGTTGCAGTTTTGATGAAAGAGGGGAACCTGCTCAGAAGTGCCATAGTGAAGTTAGTGCTGGGAGTGCAGAAACATGGCCTGCATTTTGTGTAGAAGGCAGAAGATCCTGGTTTGTTCAGAAAAGATGCTGAGGAAGCTGCTGCTCCGGGAGGAAGCTGGGGCCCCTGGTCCCCCAGCAAGAGCCTCTGGCTGTGCCAGAGCTGGGGGCCTCCATGCCACTGGGGACTGGCACTCACTTTTTGACAGGCTCCTCCCCGTGCTTCATCAGTAGCCGGATGGCTGTGGGTGCTGTGTAGAACTTGGTCACCTTGTACTTGTCAACGATGCTCCACATTCGCCCGACATCCGGGTAGGTGGGGACACCTTCAAACTGAGCAGGAGACAGGGCAGTGACACAACCATTCCTTACTGCTACTGACCTGCAGCACCTTCCCAAGCAGGAGGAGCTGAGAGCAACAGAGAACAGCAGTTGGACCCTAGCACATCCTTACAGGAATGCCATGGGCACCACACAGTGAAACTAGCCCCAGTCCGGAGACCCCTCTTACTGCTTCCTTGGGATGGATCACCCCACCCCCGGTGTCCTAGCAATGTCCCCCAAAACACCCTAGGGTACCTGGGTGGCTACCACAGTGACGGAGTCCTACCAGCCCAGACGGTACAGGGTGAGAGGTCCAAATGCAGCGACAGAATAACAGTCAAAAGTACAAGAAACCCCAAAAGGACTCCCCAAATGGGACAGTGATTTTCCTGCTTGCATTTCCCCAGGAAGCCTTGGGCGCAGGCTTCTGGCTCCATGATCTCTATACAAGTTACAGCCATACACCACAAGAGAGATACAGGCACAGAGTTAAATGGAGGTTGTCAAATCGGCATCAGCAGTGAAAACATCACTCCCTGCTCCTGATCCAGCTTTCACATTACCCTGCAGCAGCCCTGGCTCCCCTGGTACACAAGGCTTGTATTTCTAAGGGAAAGAAATGGGAGCATTTGAAAAATTAACCACCTAGAAGCCACAAACAAACTAGCCCCCCTGACTGCCACCAAGCAGTCACCCAATGCCCTCCTTGGGGACCGTCACCCTCCTTCACAGAGCTCAGGGCACTGTACGCAAGGGAGAGAAGCGCGCTCATCACAGAGCAATGCACAGATGCAGCTCAGTACCACCATCTCCACCTTCTTGGATTAAAAGCACCCACATGCCATCCAGCACTTACTAACACACTAGTTGCCCCGTTTGCCAAGGGTCCATAAGTGAGGTAGGAATGGCCCGTTATCCATCCAATGTCAGCTGTGCACCAGTAGACATCCTCAGGTTGGTAATCAAACACGTATTTAAAGGAGGTGGCAGCAAAAAGCATGTATCCACCCAATGTATGCAGCACACCCTACAAGGAGAAGGCATGCAAGCGTCAGGGCAAGCTCTCACCAGGGCCCTCACCCTCCCAGGCCAAGCTGAGCATCACCAGTCCACTAAGCTCAAACAGCAGCTGAGCAGGAATGAGCAGCACAGCCCCTTTCCCAACACCTCCATGGCTCCCCTTCTTCCTGGCACCTCCCAGCTTGACCCTCACCAGTTCCCACAGCCGAGGTGTTACTGCGGTTCAGCCCGGCCCCACGGGCGGTGAGCTGGGAAGCATACCTTGGGTTTCCCAGTTGAGCCGCTTGTGTAGAGGATGAAGAGTTCGTCTTCTGCGTCGCACCACTCGGGCTCACACTCCGTGCTGGCACTGCTCATCAGCTCGTGCCACCACATGTCCGTGGCTGGGTTCCACAGGATCTGAGAAAAGCAGGAGATTAGAAACAGGCCTGCCCAAAAGCAAGAGGGGGGACAAGAGGTGCAGCCCCAACCTCACCCCCCTCACAGACCATCAAGGCAGATGTTCACAGCACTGCTTCTGCCCCAGAGCTGTTTGCTGCAAACCATGCACCAGCGCTGCAGCTCCCACTTCAGAAGCTCCTTTTCTCAGCCCACAGCCACGAGAAAAACCTTTAAACACGGTCTGGCTGCAAGACCTGAAGCAGATCGTCCAAAACACTGGTAATGCTGATAAATCCCTCTCAGCAGCAGCAGCCAGGAGAGGGCCTGCAGCAGCAGCAGCTGCTCTGTGCTCTCCCAGCAAACAGGCTCCTCCTGCCCGCCTGGGCTGCCAGAGCTCCAGTCCAACAGCAAAGCAGCACTTAGCAGAGCCACACGCTCACCGGTCCTGCACACCTTGCAGGGACCCCTACGGCAGCACAGCCCAAGACAAACAGGAACATGTTGGGCTCACACTGCTTGGCCCTGCAGACCCGAAAAAAAATCTATTTGGATTTTAAGGCAATTACCCTGATAAGAAGTGACTGCTCCAATGCAGAACCAGCGCTGGCCACCCGAACGAGCTGCCTGAGGATGCCAGAGCTGTAAGAGCCACTAGCGCTTGTGGCTGATGGGCAGAGGTCACCCTGGGAGTTGCACTGGCTGGCTCACCTCTGGGGTGGCACAGTTCGGTGCAAGACCTAACTCCACCTGACCTTCTCGCCTTTCCTCAGAGGAGACAAGGGTAGCTGAGCAGGCAACACTCTCCAGCCTCAGCACAGACCTCCACTTCCCGTAACTTTGCAAGGGCAGGCACAAGACACAGACCCAGAACCTCGCAGCTCCCTGCTGGGGCACATCTCCTCCTTGCAGGGCTAGAGCCCAATCTGCAGGCGCAGCCTGTGCAGAGTCCCTGCAGCTCCCTCAGCTGGGGGGCATGAAGAGCAACCGCGGGGTCACATGGTGACTCTCTGCAGCCCTAATGATGTTCATGCGCCATTTGGAGGCATCAGGACCCTATGGCCCAGCACGCAGCTCCCGCACATGTGGTGCGGGAGACGTTAGCCGCTTCACAGCCTGGCATAACCAAGCCCACTTGGAAAGCTCTCACGGATCCCCAGGGCTCCTGTCTTTACCTGGGGAAGCAGTTTCCACAAGACTGTCCCACCAGCAAGCTCCCGGCAAGTCACCAGGTCAAACAAGCCCAGAGTAGGCTCACACTAGCCCATCCAATAGTTGCCTTCTTGTATCCCTCCTTCAAGGATCCCTCCATTTTAGCACTCAAGTTCCATTGCCCCACAGAGGTGGTCAGACCCACGGCACGCAGCCCGAGACCAGGTACGCCTCTGCCTGCCTGCTCATGTGGTCCTGAGGCCACAGCTCCTTCGATGGGGCAGGCAGAGGCCACATGTTGGGTCTGGAGCTCCAGGTTTGCTGCCCACAGCACGCCACTGCAGCCAGGAAGCTACAGGCGATCCCTGCCAGCCTCACCACAAAGGGAAGTGCATCGCAAGAGCTGCTTTTAAAAGGAAGAGAGATGAACCGTCATCCAAATGCTGGCACCGCATCCCAGTGGTTCTGCATTTCCCCCCGTCAGCACGAATCAGGGGATTTTACGGATGTGGATTTGTTTCCAGCAGCAAAGTTGGTGGCACTGTATTGACCCCGAAACTGTGGGCAGCTCTGGCCAAGCGGCGAGTGGTAGCTATCACTAACATGCAACTGCTGGTAACCCAGTTAGAAAGGCACGTGTGGCCGTGCAGAGTGGTTAGGAAGGTGGAGCACTGGAGGGGGAAGCAGAGGGGATGTGCTAGGCGGAGGAAGGCAGGGCTGTGTGTAAATACCTTGGGATGGAGTCTCTGTGAGCTCTCAGTCTTTTTTTCCTGTTAAAAATCCACAAAGAGGGTGTGAAAGTCAAGAAGCGGAGGATCTACACCAGGCTTTGCAGGCAAGGAGCTGGAAGCCCACAGGCCCAGATGCTAGAAAACCATCCTGGCAGGCTGGAGAGCACTCAGGGCTGGGGCCAGGAGATGCCCTCTGAGCAAATGCCTGCCTGTTTCTGTCGCCTTCCCAGGGCACCTGCTGCCTCCACGGCAGGACGCAGAGGCCACCCCCGACACGTGGCAGGCTTGGTTCAGAAGCTCAGAGCCAGCATACAGCCCACGGGCTGTCCAATAGCGTTACACAAGCTAATAGCATAGTAAAAATGCACTCACAAGGAAAAACAATCTTTAATAAAGTGTCTGAACAAGTAGAGCAGCAAGAGCCACAGGGTAAGACAGCCCCTCCAGCCGCCGCCTCCTCTTCTGCACAAAAGCCTCACCCCACCAACAGCAATCAGCTCAGGGACAGGCTTCTCCGTATCCTCCCAACCAGGGAAACCTCACACAGAAAGGCTGGTCTGCTCCAGTTCTCCCACCCCTTTGCAGCTACCCTGCCGTCACAAGACAAGGGGCAGAGGAGGCCAACGTAACATGGCCAGGCTGGCAAACACCAAGCAACATCCCAATAAAATAACACAGCTGAACAAGGAAAATTAACTCAAAGATACAGAATCTGCTGGACTTCTTGTTCCAGGGATGCGCACGGACCATCTGCTTTTGAAAGCTGAGCTCAGTCAGATGCCCCCCCAAAAATACAATCCATTTCTGAGCAAGCACCGATCTCGGGATAACCCAATGCAAATAATCACCAAACACAGAGACAGAAGACACCATTGCAAGACATGGAGCTGTTAGGTCATTGAAAACAACCTGCCTTTTAAGTGGATGAAGGCAGCAGGTAGCTGCCGGGCATAGCAGGACTGCACACCTGCCTCAGGAGCTCAGCAGGCAGCCATGGCTCCACCACACCTTCTTTTTGCACCCCCATCTCGCCACATGCCTCTGGCCCACATCCTTTCATCTGCTCTCAGTTGCAAGGGGAAGCCTCAGCCTCGACAGCTGACAGTTACTGTGCCAGCTACACAGAGACCACACTATTCTCAGCATATGATTGTTGTCACGCTGGGGGGCTGTGTTGAACCCATGCCATGAGCACCAATCTCCTGTTTTTTCCTCTCCTGCTTCCACTGTCACAGCTACTGTGCAGGAATGCATTGCTCCTTGCACAAAAGGGGAGATAGATACAGGGTTAGGAAAAGTCCTTCACTGGGCAGAGGAAAACAGGAATCTTGTCCTAGTAGCTTTGGAATGTGTACGCCGCTGCACTCTCAGGGGTCCTGCAGGTGGGCAGCTAGCGATGGTGGTAAAGGAAGCAGCAGGGAGAGGATCTCGGTAAGGCAAAGGCACCAACAGCAAGGAGGGGAGAAAACAGGAGTCAGAGGACAGGAGCATCCAAGGGAAGCACTGCAGTGTTTTTGCACTGACTGATTTGCTGGGCTCAGGCCCATAGCAATAAAATCCACACGCACCACCACCCCCAATCCCCCTGGGAGCATACCTGTACATCCTGGCACAGCCTTTTGAGAGGGGGAGACTTGGTGCATGTCCCATCCACCACTATCTCTTCCCTCCCCAGGTGCTTCACCACGATGCACTTTTTCAAAGGGGAGCCCCTGTAAAAGGCAGGAGCTGTCAGATCAGGCTGTTCAGGCAGGGGCCAAGCCTGCCCTTCGTGGGCTTCACAGGCAGCACCAGCGGCAGAGCAGAGGCCCTGGGCTGCTTTTGTTGAGCCAGAGCATATGCTGCTGTGCAAACTCCAAGAACACCGTGAATTGCCAAGGGACACCAGCCACAGGAACATAGCTCGGAGAATAGGACAGCGCAGCTTACTGGGGATTTCTCAGGTGCAATGCCTATGGAGGAAGTGGGGATCCCACGAGCATCCCTCACAGGTCACTGCTGGGGAGATTCCTTACAAATCCCAAATTTGCCTGCCTGTGACCACAAACAAAACCTCCCACAGCACCCAGCAGATATTAGGTGGCTGCCCCCATCCCTAGGCATGACCAACTGATTCAGAAAGAGGAAAGGCTTCCAAAGCCAGATTATACATCAAGGAAAAGAGTAGGCATTTGTCCCCTCACGAGGGCCGACACAGCCCATCTATAATGCAAAGGAAATGATCGTGTCTCCTTTCAGCCCTGTCAGGGAACCAACACACTGTCTCCATCAGTTAATTCCCAACTTCATGATCACTTCTGTCCTCCCACGTACCTACTTTTACAGACATACAAACTTATGTTCTCAAGTTTTAGAGTTTTAAATGCTTTTAAAGAGTTTGAATTTCTAACATGCAGACTATCTGCCCTAAATTTTCATGTTTCATCTAACTTACAAGACCACATTCAGTCTCACACAACCTACAAAGACATTGTGTCTGTAAGCTTGGCAAAGTCATTTCAACGTGAATATTTCCCTTTCTGTAAATTTGATGATAGATCTGTCTATTTCTATGGTTTACAGTTTCTCAGTGAAGATGCTTAAAAAAATGAAGCAGCTTCACCATATACTTGTGTGCAGTCAGGCTCAGATCCTGTGCACGCGTTGGTGCCTGTCCCTGTTTACACAGCCATTTCCCAAACTTGAATCGTTTCTAGTTTATTTTATTATTGCTGAATTAGTGGCTTTGGAGCAAGACTTAAGTCTCACCTGGACATGCCCCACGGCACACGTCCAACTGTTCACAACCGGTATGGTGGTGCATTATTCCCTCCCAGTCCAAGAGCTGCTGCTGCAGAACTGGGAGATCTGCCATGGGCCAGAAAGATGGTGGATCAGCGTTTAGAGCAAATCCTCCCATCCAATCTGTGGCCTTTCAGGTCACAACAGACAAGAGGGAAGTTAAAAGAAAATATTTTTAAGATGAGGGAGTCTTCTGAAAGGCTCATGAATGTAGTGCAGCTCGTGTCTGACCTGCTGCAGAGTCTGCCCACCTATGAACACTTCCACTTCCATTTGGGCAGGAGCAGATTCCGGCAGCAATGCCCTTATTACGAGGGAACGCAAACTTACTTGTCTTTACATTTCTGGAGGGCTTCGTCTGCAATCTGCTTCAAGTTGATCAGCTTGTCCCCTCGATAAAAGGCATCTGCAAAATGGTAAGGAAAACATTAGAGGAGCTTCACAGCCAAAGCAGCCCAGGACAGCTGGAAGCAACAAGCGGTCTCAGGAGGGCAGAGCAGAGTTCATGCACTGGAGTGAGGGAAAGCAGACAGGCAGCTGATGGGAAAGGTTTCTTAACATGCCCCTTTAGCCTAGAGAAACAGATGCCAAGAGAAATGGTGAAATTCCTTCCCTGAGAGAGGTTCTGTTTTGACCCAACACGTCCCTTGGGAATATTCAGTGGGCAATAATCCAACATGGCCAGAACACAGATTGAAAAGTTTAGCGGGTCCTTTCCATACTGTGGGCATATTAATAAAAACACTACCTTTTGCACTATTGGAAAAAACCAGCTGGGGAAATGCAGCGGGCTTACACGCAAACACTATCCACTCTCTTGATCTCTTGCTTTACAAGGCGATAGTTGCAACATAAATTACCTTGAAACTGGGAAAGGAGGGAATTCTCAAATTGGGACTGCCTCATAAATGACACATCTTGCAAACATCTGGCTGACGTTGAAGAGGAACATGGATGACAAGCATTTGGAAACATGCTACTAGCAGCTGGTGACATCATGCTTTACAGGACAAAGTGGGCGGGCCGTTTAGACGCTCCACTGTACATTCCAAGTGGAAAACAGTACTCGAGCACAGCTACAAGCAGTGCATCCGCCTTGCAGCAGCTCAGCTGAAGCACTGCCCCTTCCTCTTCCAATTCCAAGTGCATTTGGCTTTTAAAATAAAGACCTTCCTCCAGACAGGCAACAGTAATGGTTCAGGCGTACAGAAGTGTGTTTTACCTGCCGTGATGAGGAGAGAACAACCACAGTTGAGGATCCGCTCACAGAGAGAGTCTGCTGAGAAACCTGCAAACTGACAGAGATCACACAGCCAAGTCAGCAAGGACACACACAAAAAAACAACTCAGAAAAACCCAGCAGCAACTGTGCAGTTCATCCATGGTAAATGATACCACCAGGCACTGATGCTGAAGGAGCTCATTCTACAGTTAGCACAGAAGAGGGCTAGGAAACAGCACCTTAACGTAGTCTCCATTCATCTCACAGTCAGCACCCATCTTTCCAGCTCCTCTCCTTCACTCTCCCAAAAGCAAGAGCTGCTCCCTCCCAATAGCTCAGAACCAAAAACAATGCAAAGGGCTTGTTCCTACCACAACGGAGTGCAGAGCTCCAATCCTGGCGCAGGCGAGCATGGCTACAACCAGCTCCATGATCATTGGCAGGTAGATGGAAATTCGGTCTCCTTTTTTCACGCCTGTGGAGGGAAAATGAATGTAACATTTGTCAAAATGAACATATCACATGTCAAAAGAACAGGACACAGAAAGAAATTAATGCTTTTAAAATCAACACTGATACGCACACAATAAAACTTCAGCCGGAATTAAAGCTGAACCAGCCTTGGGTTTTGCCTTTCAAGCCCTATGGCTCTTGCAAGATGACTGCAAGAAACGCTCCATCTTCTCAGACACAGCCCTTGAAGGAGGCAGAAACTTAATCACTGACCACTGCTACTGGAAAACCCCAGAGCAGGAAGTTTTGAGCACAGATTTCTTCCTTGTACAGCTGACATGACCAGCATTGATTACATTTCACAGACAAAGCCAGAGATGAATCTCCAACTTTACAACTGTGGAAGCAGAGAAGCGAAGCATTTTGCACAGAATTACTCAACAGACTGGCAACCACACAAAAAATGAACCCAATCTCCAAAACCCTTCCCAGTACCCAATGCTACTATTGCTTCAGTCCTGTACCTTGGCTGCGGAGGACATTGGCGAACTGACAGACTTTGTGCAGCAACTCACTGTATGTGATTTTCGCAGAATCCCCAGGTTCATTCCCTTCCCTGGAAAAGCAAGGTAATATTTGTTACAGCACAAGCATTACAAGGTTACAGCGATGCTGCAAATTCAGAGGTACTTACTGCTCTGGACAATACATGTCCTCACCCGCCCTTCCAAGCACAATGTAACCAAACCCCAGAAATCCAATCCTGGACTAAAGTTCTCCCACAGTAGGAAAATTTAGTCCAAAGTCCCCATCCCTGTGCAGGTCACTATGCCTGAAAGCAATTGAATGCTTGCGGTGGAAATACATGGTACTTTCAGAGAGGCAAACAGAAGGGTTTCAATAGAACCAAAGCTAAGAGTGCACACACTCAAGAGCAAGGTGGGACTCATGGCATGGCACCCTTGCCCACATGCAGATATGTCTGTGTGAAACATCAGCCAATGCTGTTGTGCAGCAACACCCAGCCCTTAAATACCTACCATCTGAGGGACTGCGACGGGATGCCAAGGGCTGTCTTATTTTCCAAGGTCATATATAAATATACCCATGTATATTTGTTCAGTGTCAGGCCTGCTCTGCATTATTTTCTGTGCTCCTCTGAACCAGCTCTGGGCTCCTGCAGCTCAGGTGCCAGTTCAGTGGGACCTTGTCATTAGACACACCGATAGGAAGAAACACCAAGAGCTGCACCCAGAGATGGAACCGGAATGTCACATGCCCAGGGAAATAGTTTGCTACCAAAGTAAAAACCAGCTAATTTTAATGTGACACAACGCTTCAGCTATGCGAATGAGGTGGCACTCCCAAGGGATCAGGAGATTAACGAAGAATTTGAAATGACTTCACGCTTGGCTGAGCAGTGGTCTCCCACATCCAGGAAGGAGGGAGATACTTTCCTAGGTCTCTTCCCAAGGCAGCCAGCACAGAAACATTAGTGAACCATGAAAGAATAGGTGATAGTCCCCCTGGAAAAGTGCCCCCTTGAGTACATGCAGCCAAATAAAAAACACCACTGGTGCTGGGGAGAAGCCATGAAGCACCTCCACGCCATGTCCTCCCTTGCCACTGTAGCCAGGCTCCATTTAACTCAGGAACAGAAACCTCACTTCTTTAGCATCTCAAACAGTCCAGAGCATACAAAAAAACCCACAACCCTATACTGAATTCTAGCTAAAACTAACCACCACAACTATCCACCAGCAACACAAACATGAGGAGGGCTCCTGTGATGCAGAAATGCATAAAGAAACACCCTTATTTCTTGCATAATTCTGTGCCATTCTGTGTCAGCACAACAGTGACCACAGGCTCCAATGGCAGAAGCTAGTGGAAAGAGCGTAAGAGTTGGAGAGCCCCACTGATACAAGCTCTGCATCTCCTGCCCCGTGAAGGACAGGGGTTTCAGAACTGGTGGTTACACTTGGATCATCTGGTTCAAAAGCTACTCATGGATCTGCTGCTTACAAACTTGACTTGTCCCTCTTGATACCTAGGTATACTCCTGGCTTCCACAGTGCTCTGCAGCAATCGGGTCCATCGATACCCGCACTGACGTGCACATGGCAGTGTATCTTCCCACCAGTGGCTCCTGAAAAAGGATTCCCTGCTTGATCCTTTATGTAAGTTTGGCCCCTTTTAAGTGCAAAGAGGAGAGAAACAAGAACATATAGAAAAAGAAAAGTGTGGGAATGAGAACCAGTGCCCAGGACAGGCAGCTCAGCCCTGGAACCTGGGCAGTTTCCTCTCATTTCCCCATCATAACCAAGAGCATCACTTTGAGCTAAATGACACATGAAACAGTTAGACGAGGTCCCTTACAGCAGGGCTTTTGGCTAGTAAAGAGAACCCAGGAAATCAAACTGCTTCCTTTTTGATTTTATTACTTGAGGATCAAAGATCCAAAAGCTGTTTTCAGCACTGGACTGAACAGTTGTAACTGTTCTGACTCGAAGGAAGAACATCTGCTTCTGTTGCATCTGGCAGCACACTGAGTGCCTTCCCTCACCACCCAGAGGGTTTTCTTGCTGCATCTAGATCGCAGGTGCAGCAACATCAAGGCTAGCACTGTGCAAACCTGTCTGGGTCCAGACGTGCAGTATCACTGTGTACGCAGCTTTGCCCCTCAGCAATGAGCCTTGCTACGAAATATCTCTTAAAGACAACTATAATGCTTCCAAATGCAAGCTGGTGCATCCCAACCCAGTAATCCCTCACCTGAAGATCTCTGCACTGAGCTCTGCTGGACACTGCATTGCAAACCAGCCCCCAGCCCAGCGTAAACCTGCAGAACAGGGCAGGGAGGAGGGACGTCCCTTTGCCCATGCTCTGCTGCATCACAGGATCTAATTACAATCTTTACTAAGAGAGAAACACGTTAGGAGGAAAGACTAGCACAGGCCATCCCATCTGGAAGGCTTCCCATGTAAGGCACGTAGGCAGGCAGCCCGCAGCCGTGCGTGCTATTTGGGGGCTCGGCTGGGCGCTGTTTTGGCTGGCAGCAGACTTAGCCAAGGACACAGCAGAAAGCACCTTGGTTCCCCGTGCCAGGGAAATCAGGTTTGCCCGTCAACTTGGTGGTGCAATACCTGCCTAAGAAGGGAGAGGAAGGGTCTGCTTTGCATGCAAAACCTGGGCGTCGTCTGACACAAGCCCTGCAATCCTGCGCTTCTGGAAGGCTCTGCTCCCTGCCTTGAGCCTTCACTGGCTGCAGTTCTAATGAGTCTCTTGAACAGATTCCCACAGAGCCTGGCTGTGTCCCGCTCTGCTAACAGGTCTCCGCAGGCACTGATTTCCTTCAGGCTGGGGTGGTCGTTGCTGCTGCAAGATGGGCTGATGGTGGGACGAGGACAGAGCCTATGTAAAAGGCTGCGCTGAGCATCCTACGCTTGCCCAACAGCTGAGGGGAGATGGCAGCCAGGCCACACGGAACTGCAGCTGCTCGGGTGAGCAGCCCTGCGTACCCGCTCTGGGCAGAGCTACGCTGCCTCCCGCACATGGTACCTGTGAGGGACACGGACCTGCCCTGAGCCAGCCAGACGCGAGGCACCACTTGGATGTCCCTGCTCTCCCTACACACAAGAAGCATGTCTCAAATACACCAGGTTCTCCTCCTCACCAGCCTTCGGAGGGAAATTCAGGCCAGGGAATGCACCCAGGCTTGTCCTCAAAATCAGCACACATGAGGCACTGCAGGAGAAATGCAAAGTCAAAGAGAAGTTAAAACTTTTGCGAGGCTTTTCAAGAGGGCTTTCAAAGTCCTTTTCATTCATTCACGTGACTGCAAAAGAGCTCCACTAGCATCAGCAGGGGAAACCTCAGGCTTCAGATTTTAAAATGATCTTGTGCTTAATGGGAAATGAGTCACATCCACATTTCTACAGGACAAGATGCCTCCTTTCACCGCATCTCCAGCAAAGGCCTCTGAGCAGTATCTCAAGAGCAGGCAATTGCTTTAAGTCTCCCCATGTCTGAAAATAGTTTGGAGTGCCCACAGCTACACTCAGCGGGCTACAGCAGCACTCAGATTGTTCTGTCCTCTTCTCTGGCATAAAAGCTCAGAGACTTATGTATTTTAGATGGGGCATTTAAAGGAATGCCCACTCGCGCGCTACCAAGTACTCTGCGCATCAAAAGCGAGCCTGTAAATTGCTGGCAGCAAAGTTCTGTGAGCATCTTCCCTTCGGCACCCATTGGATATAAAGCAAGAGCTGTCAGTTCTGAGCCTCTCGCACAGACTTGCTTGTCCAAACTAAATCGAAAAAGAAATAAAAATGAAATAAGAAAACTCACATTTCTGAAAACATTACCACACCGCACACTTCCATACCTACAGCATGCAGCCCAAGCCCTGCAAAAATCCAACATTCCCCAAATATATCCTTTTTTAAGAACTGGTGATGAAAATAGTTGGCAGCAGCACTGCTACAATTGCTAGTGTGTGACCTTTGATGTAACAACAAGCCGCCTTCTGAAAGGAAAAACCAGTTTTCAGCTCCCCAAACTTCCCAGATACATCATGAAATGAAATACATGGTGAAACATAGTTTGAGCCTGACTTTTCTCATCTCCCCCAAACAGAGTCCCACATTTAGCAACTAGTAATCCAAAATTTTACAGTATCATCTGGGTGACAGCAGGAATGTATTTGAGTTTTTTAGCACGTGAAGCCCATGTTTTACATACTGCATGTCGCGTGCACACTCAGCTGGAGAAAGGCATTTTTTGGCCATATGGTCTCAGCTGAACCACCCATCGACTAACCTAAGTCCTTCAAACTAAACACGCAGATGCACAACTGGGGACCTTCCAAGGCAGGGTCTCCTGGAAATCGGTGCTTTGTTGAAAAAGTCAGGTTTCATGCAAAGATGAGAGCTCTCCTGCTGCCTGGACCAGATAGCCCAAGGGCATCGGGGACCATCACCGCAGCAGTGTGCAGGACCGTAGTGCCCAGCTCTGCACAAAATAGATCCCTGTCAACATATTAGAGGAAGCACAGGCTCTGCCGAGCACTTATCATACTGTTCCCTTCTGCCAGCAGTTCAAATAACGGGCTCTCTGCTTCTGAGCAGGCACCGGGCTACGCCCAAGCCCCACAGCACATGCCTTCAGTGGCCTCACCAGCATCTCAGCTAGAAATGATCATATGGAAAAGTCACCCAGGGCAGGGGAGGAAGAAAACTTCAGGTGGGAAACCTGAACATTTGTCACCTCCGTTGCACAGCCACACCTACAGGAGGCTCATGGACTGACTGACTGCTCAGCTGGGAGTTTGACCTTGGAGATGCAGAGCCACAGACCTATTCCACCTGGTGCCCGTGTGGCCAAATGAAGGTTAAGCTTCCCTGTTAGAATGACCACGTAGGCCAGCAAACTATTTAGTGTTGTACATACGTTGTGCAGTAGAGAAAGTGGTTTGTAGAAGCAGGCAAGCATTTCTTTAGAGCCACATTAACTCAAGCATTGACCCTGTGGAGGGATGCGGAGCAGCAGCATGGGAGAGATGGCCAGATGCGCTCCTGGATACTTGCACCAAAGCAGGTTAAAAAGTTATTGCGCTCTGCCAAGCATCAGGGCTGACTACAGGACTTTTCAAATCACTGGCCTGCTTCAACCACTCATCACGTAACTAAGCGAGTCTTACGTTGCCCATCCAAGCAAGCAGAGCCCATCTCAACTGTAGGATAATAAGCAGTAGGGAGGGGCAGTAACTTAGCCTGCTACAGCTCAGTGGCGAAGGGGATGCACACTTCCCAGAGCATCCAAAGCTGACCTGAAAATGAATCACCAATGCTGTTTGGTTTCTCTCTTTCACCAGACTTCTACATAAAAATTATTTGCATAACTTGTTTGAGTAACGGATGAATACTGCTTCCGTGTGCAACACAGCCTCAGTATTTGCACGGAGCAGCAGGAAGCACAGGTTGCATCAGTGGGAATTATGGTTTTCAAGGTAATTGCCAATGATAATTGTGGTTAATAACACCACTAAGAGAAGCTGGTATACAGGAGGAAATGTTGAAGTGAAGCCGAGAAAGTGAAGTGTTTCAAGTTTTCAAGATCTGCCAGACCATCTGCAGATCCGCAGACAGTCAGAAACAGAAAAATCACTGACCAAAGCAAGCTAGGGCACAAAGCCAAAGCCTGTCTGACCCCTGTAAATGCTCCCACTGAGGACCAAAGGGGCTGAAGATCATTTAAGTTTCTCCTCTAAACTCCTGTGACCACATCGCACCCAAATAAAAGCATTAACCCAACGTTACCAAGCACAGCTGAGGTGTGGGGCACCTGGAAGGTAAGTGTTCAGAGCAAAGCAAACCACCTCAAAGCCACCACGTTTCATTCCCCGACTGGCAGAGAAGCGATGGCAGCCCACAGAGCAGTTTTGCTTAATGCAGGAAAAAGGCTCTGCATTTTACTTACTGGAAAGCACCCCTATGAAAGCACAGATTCCCATTTTGAAAAAGGTGTTGGAAGAGGGAAAGGACCTTTTCCCAGATGATGCAATGTTACAGGAAGAATTTGCACAGTGTGGAACCGCGGAAAGCCTCCAGTAGAGCAGAGATGGGGACTGCGGGAATGTCCACCCTGAAACATCTCTGGCGCCATTTAAACTAAAACACACTCAGAGCCCAAAATCCCTAAGCTGGTGCGTGAGAGGTACAGGATGGAGACAGCAAGTTCTGCAGCTCCTGCTCCACCAGCAGCCTGTCCCCAGAACAAGGTACGAGGCAAAGAAAGGAGCCTTCTTCTACTGCAGACTCCTGCACGGCGGCACCTGCTCACGTGCAAGGTCGCTGGGGGCAGCCAGACAGGCTCATGGCTTCCAATCCGCCCTGCGTCCAGAATTAGAGCAGCCGAAATGCCAGGCAGAGCTTGGCCAGGCCAAGCTCCTGCCATCTGGGGAATGGGCTCACGTGCTCGCCGCATGGGCAGCAAGAGCCCCGGGCCCTTCCAACGCCTGCACTAGCACTCTCGGGCTGCGTGCTCAGCTACCGCCGCTATCAGCTGCTCACAAACTCCTGCTGCCATTTGGCCTTGGCTGTGCTCAGGAGACCCAGGAAACCTAGAGCCTGAAGAAGGGTCTGCCTGGACACAGCTTGGTAGTTTGGGAACAACAGCCACCAAAACAGAAAAAATACAATTTCTCCCTCCACTCCCAGCCTTGCTTATCCCATCTGACACAGGAATGGCACTCGAGCAGAGAGAGCCCTTTAAAATCTGTCCTTGAGAAAACAGATTACCTTGAAATGTGAAATTTGGAGAGACCAGCTGTGGAAGATAATCAGAAAAAGACACCATTTCATCAGAAAAAAATGCTCGTATTTGCATGGATTGTTCAATATGGAAATTCTCCTAGACAGACTGCCCAAAGCAGAAGGGTCGCCAGCAGGGTCTGCACCGCTGACTCCAGGAGGGGGCTGAAATGACTTTCCAAAAAACTTTCATGAGAATATTTCACAAGAACAGGACAGACTGCCCAGCCCTGCCCGTGCTTAACATCACCTGTCTCCCACCCCAGTAATACATGGCAGCAAATACCCAAACGAGTTCTGGGAAGGCCAAGAGGTTTTTTGAGTAAAATGTTTACCAGAAGGCTCAGCCTCTACAATCCCTGCAGTCATGCTCGAATCCTGTTGCATCATGACAAGGATCAAGAAAGAAGTAGCGTAACGATGGAGTGTAACCTGGGAGGGGCTGGTGAAAAGGTTTTCCCAGTACGTTCAGAAATATTTGACAGCACTGAAAGAACACTGTTGAGTAAACCTGGCAACAGAAATCCCAGGGAAAATAAATATCTTATCAATTTAACAGCATCACCTTCTAAAACCATTCAGTTAACTCTTAAACCTGCATTAAAACCACCCCATGATTTTCCCCTCCAGTGCCCCCCATACACCTAGGTAGGACTTAGCGAAGCTCCACTGTTAAATCCATCTCTGAGCCAAACCACCTCAAATAAAAGTTGATCGTGTACCTAGGATGAACGGGTTCCTATTGCTGCAAAGAAACCCAAACCAGGCTGGCAAACAGCGTTGTGCCGTGCCAAAGCAGGAGCCCTGTGCTCTGCAGAGCACGACGTGCTGTGTCCAGCCCCCAACGCCCATCCTCTCCAGCCCAACGGACTCAAATACAGGCTTTATCATGCTTGTATTTTACAAAACAGCTAAAACAGAGCTTTTTCTAAAGGGACACTGGGCCATCATCTGCTCTATGATCAGGGAATCAGTCTTCTAATCACCTTTAAAAATAGCCATATGGAAACGCAGCTACAAAGAAAACACCCAATGCCCTGCATGGTTGCTAGTGTCCCATAGGAAAAACCGCATTAATCTTTCTGTCCTTCCTTCTCATTAAACACATTCTCAGCTACTCTTTCTATTTGCAGCCTTTCAGAACCCGAACAAGTACCAGAGGCACCTAAAGAAATAATATTTATCTTGTGCAGTCCAGCCACTGTTCACTTCACCATACTCTGAGCGATGCCTACAGCACAGAGCCCAGCTGGAGGCGGACACTGCTCCAAAATCAGTCGTTTATTTACTGACTCTCCAGAATTCTCTCCAATTTTCCCACTCAGCTGCCAGGCTACGCCCTAAAATCTACTTCAAGCCTCTTCCTCTAGACTGTGGGATGCTCAGACATCTCTAAAGGAACCGACACCTCCCTGCTTACACTGCTGCTGGTTCATCAAGCAACATAAGCAAGCGAGTAAAGTCAATGTGATGGAGTTTGTATATCCGATGTACATCCCTGAGAGCCGGAACATTCAAGGGTAACAGTTTTAGAGAAGATATAATCCACAGCAGCCAGTAAGCCCCTCTTCAAGGGAAATCTACTATTATTTGGCCACATTTGACAAAACAAGGGAGTTTATAATACAGACCACATGTAAATGCCCCGGTGATGGTGTCAGCAGCCTTTCTGCGCTGACGGGTATCTGCTCAGCGGCAAGGGGAATTCTGCTCCTCCGTGGTTTCACGTTTTTCCTACTCGCTTGATATCGAGTAACCATCAAGTCAACAGGATATACATTAACTCTAATTATGTTCTTACTTTAAGTATTTTACAATACAGGAGAACAGTCAATGAAGAAAAATGATAGCTTTTCCCCTATTTAGAGGAAAGTTTAAGATTTTTAAAGGTTTTTTTTTTTTTTAAACAAAATTATCATGCAGTGTTGCAACAAAACTCATATGCAAGGCATATGCAGTAGGTCACCGATTTTGGCTGACCTCAGCCAGCACATCTAGCCCAGCAAGCCAAATCCACAGAACGATGTAGAAGAATGTGAGAGTTTGACATAAGTAATATTTTCAGAGGAGCACGGACTATTTTTACCAGTTCAATGGGAGGAGAGCTTATTTCCAGCACAACACAACTGATTCCTCGTTTAAACAATTTGCAGTCGGGTCACAAAACATAGCCTGGACGAAGCTTCTATAAGTAAAATAGTCAAGCTGCAGCTGGGAAATGCCCCATTTGGGGAAATACTGCATCTCTGGATGGAGCACACTGCCAAATTTTCAAGACCTTCTAGAAACACTGAAAGCCAGGCAAGCTGATTTCAATGGAGGCTTAAACAATATCTATCAAGGCCATGATAGGAAATTAAACTTTTAATCAGATTTTTGGTGGACATTTCAACTTCATGCCTCAGAAACCTCTACAGGCAATGGCCAGATGTTGCCTGCTGGACTGCCATCTCATTCTATACAAGGAATATCTCTTAGAAGATGGTCAGCAGCGACAGAAATGCAAAATATGTTTCACCATCAGGTACCCCGGTGTGAAAAAGTAACCAGGAAGGCCATCAATTTCCTTGAGGAATTCCCCTAAAGAAGGGAGATGACATCTGCAAAAATGACGGGCTTTGAATTTACGGAAAACTGCCATGGGTCGTGATTTCATATCACACCACATTTCGACATTTACAAGCGATGTGCAGAAATGCAAACAGAGAACTGAAACCCTGCTCCAGCCACGCGCAACAGCTCTGACGCAGGGCTGGGCACCGGAAGAAGAGGCAAGCTCATCATGCTGGTGGGAGTCCAGAGGTCTTGTCAAAGCAATCAATACTACAGCCTAGCAGCTCTGGGCACAGAAAGCCCACCAGGCACAACAAATGCAACTACCCACAGGAAAAGTGCTGTGCTTGGAACAAGCATCCACTTGCACCTCTTCTGGCAAAGCCTGACCGCTTTGTACCCTGTAAATGCCACTACTCAGAGCAAGTCTCTGAGCCTGAGACCTTGTCCACTTCTTCTGCTCCATTCACACCAGGGTGCCAGGGGAGAACACACAAGCCATTCATACAGCTAAAATAACATAATCAGGTTTTCTAGTCCAATGAGCAAACTGAAGGCTCTGATCTTCCATGTCCTGAATCCGTACAGGAGATCACCATCCTCTCTGTCCATGAACTTCATTTATCCACCCCAAGTTTCAACTCTCCTGCCAATATTCACAATATGCCATCATTGCATAACCGCTGTGCCCCTCCCAACAGTAAGCAAACTAGTTTTAAAACATATCATGGTGCTGTAATATTACAAGTTTCATAGGCTTGAGAAAAATCCGGGAGCTATTGTCTGTGCACAACCCCCCACACTACTCCCCCAGGTAGTTACTGTGCAACCACATGCTCAGAACCATGCAGAAAGGTGTCTCTGAACAGAGTATAAGCCAATATTCTAAGACAGGGGAGTAAGAAGCAATTTCAACATCCCTTGTGTTGAATCAACAGAACCAGACCCTCTGTCAGAGCAATGAGCAGCATGAGGAAAAAATACTAAATAAGAACATAAAACTCACCACAGGTCTCATTTACACAGCAATATTACACTTCAGCACTGGGACGTTCACAACAGCTCAGCCAAGAGCCTCAGACTAAACCAAAATACTGCGCTGGGTCAGAACAAGGGTCTGGTGGTTCGCCTCCAGGAGCAGCAGTTGGAGATGCTGTTTATGGAGGGCATGTGAGCCTGGCTACCATCAGCAGTTCAGTCTCAACACTAATCCTTGGCAGACCTGCTGCTGGTCCTGAAAAGTGACCATTAAAAGTCAGGAAGAAAAGGGTAAGGCTAAACCAGCTCCATTGAAAGATCTTTTTTCCATTCACGATTAAATTACTTTCCTGAACAATCTTTTGTGGGAAACCTCACGAAAGTGGTCTGAAAACAGCCACATCCGTGCGCTCAGTGCCACCCACGCTGCACTTCGGCAGGTCTGCCAGCAAGACTTCACCTTACAGTGGCTCCATTGCCTTTCCCAGCAGACTGCACTGGTCCATGCACAGTGACCAGATTCCGTCGTACCACCAGGGATGCAAATCACATTTACCAGTTCGCAGGACCCCCTTTATTACCCTCTCTAGACAGAGCAGGGCTGGCAACCTCCCAGTCCTTGGCACGGCAGCCCTTTACAATAACACACAGCATACCCTGGCCAGCAGCTCTGCAATTTCACATTCAAGTTCCTGCAGTCCTCTGGGGCGCATGCCATCTAATCCTGGGTGCTTATTGACATCCAACTTGTTTATCTGGTCAAATACTTCCTGGATATTCCCTTGTATTTATATAGATGCATGCTGTATCCCTGCCAGTAGCAGCCACCAAGGGTTTCAGAGCAAAAGGCTGGGTACAAACAGCTCCAACACAACCCAAATGAAAGCTGCTCCCTTGATTCAAGGCTGCTGCCGGTGTGTGTTCCCAAGCAGGAGAGCTTGCACAACCCCTCTCCTTACTGCTCAGCCACAAAGCAACCGCACAAGTGCTGCCCGAGCATCTTCTTTCTTTACAGACTTAACGGAGGGAAAAGTCCCATTCTGCCTACAGGAGCAGGACTACAGGTTATCAGAGCTCAGTAAAAGCTACTTCCAGTGAAAATCTTCTATAATGCTGAATGCCCTCTCACAGAGGCACAAGTCCAGGGGTGCTTCTGACTGGGCAAAACCACAGGAGACCAAAGACACTGTGTAATCAAGTGGTCACCAACCTCTAATACCTGTCCCCTTCCTTCATTGCACTGCTGCGCAGAACAGCACAAGGCTGAGAGCACTTGCCAGCTCCCCGTTCCTGCCCTGCATCCTGTGACAGAAAAGGCTCCGCAGAGCAGGAACAGGGCTTGAGATCTCCAAAACATCAAACAAACTATCCTTCCCAGCATCTCCCTGCAAAACAGCGTGCGTACCTGACAGGGATGAGTCAAGCTCTGCTTCCGAGTCAGCCCTCAGAAGGGAAAAACAATTTCAAGCGACTCCGTGCCTGCCAACTGTCTGAGTAACATGGCACTAAAATACCCTGACTCACAGCATCGGGGAAAGCACGCCCCCCACACTGCAAGCCCACAGGACAGTATGTGCCTGAAGAAGGTATTTTTCTGCTCTCACATATTTAGTTCATCCCTTTGGCACAACCATTCACCCGGTAACTACTTCAGAGATTTCACTAGTGATAAAGTAATAAAGAGTGCAAGCCATTAACAGAAAGACTTGGGACAGAAGAACCTCAAGATACGACAGAAGAAAACTGGCAGATGCCAGGTCTCAGTACGCACATATATAGCCTTTGGAAACAAGCTTCAGACCATGATCCCTATGTTTTCCAGTCCCTCAGGCCAAACCAAGAATCTCCAAACCCTTAAGCAGGCATCACCATGCTGTCCTAGGGCAGCACCATCTTCGTATCTCATCTGCAACCAAACCCACAGTAGGACAATCAGAGTGATTACATGAAATTGGTTAATTTTTAGTCCAGCATGGCCTTGCTCTAAACAGCTCACAGCCGAAGATGAAGTCTCCATCCATCAGTGGAAAAAAGCCTTGGAGCTACACCTGAGGACAAGCTATGAGTCCTTCCTGTCCCAGTTTGCACTTACAGACGAGCACCCGAATACAGCAGCTGTTTCCACTACTGCCACAGCACTAACCGTACTGATTGGTGACTGTCCCAGAACCGGGAGAGGAAGAATTCCACCAAAGAAATCAGGAAAGCACGTGACCTGGATGTGTCTGACTTAAAACAAGGAGTAAAGGGAGTAGCTGTTGTAAAACCAGGTTTCTATTGATGCTCCCACCATTCCCACTCTTGCACCACCCACACAGCTCAGAGTCAGAGAGGGCCCCAGAAAGCAGAGATGTTCTCGTTTGGGGAAATGAGAAACACTGCTCTAAGGCCTTCAGGGAGATGCAGCCAGTTTTGTAAACCCTCTCCCAGGCTGGAAGATTTCACAGAACCCACCAGAAGACAGCTACACTTTCTGTGATGGAAAGCTATGACTATCACTGTCCTTGAAGGAGGGTACCAGATCTATAGCTTAATAAAATACAAGTACATTAAATGTATTTTATTACCTACTTTAGGTGCATCTAATCTGCCTGATTTCCAGAAGCAGAGCATTGCATTGTCCAGCAATGGTTCCAAAGTAATTAATGTCTGCCAAGATCATCAATCCACCACTCCGCTCTCAGCATACACAATGAGATGACATGGATTGCTGAGGATGCACCCCAGAAAGCCTCTCTGATTTTCAGAGCTGAGTGGGGCCATTTCCCTGGGGAAAGGAGCTGTGCTGAGCCTGAGTAGCGCTGCCAGTGTAAACCAAACACATTTTAACTTTTCCATAATGCTTCTCACCCCTCTAGAGCTCACTCAGATTCCCCTGCGGAAGTAATCCCTCCACAGTAGTAACAGGGGAACAGCAGGATTAGGTATGGCTGTTTGGTAGCACCTGCAACACAGCTTTGCTCTCAGCAGCCTGCAGGCACGTACCTGCAAACGTGTATCAGTAAAAGCATCCTTCCCAGTGGTGAATTTTTGTTCTTTAAACAAACAGTGTGATTTAGGGATGTGCTTTCACTACCAGAGCAGTGTTGAAAGAGGCTGCATCACTGGAAGTATGTCAAGACATCCAGGAAATTACCAAAGAAATGAAGAGTCACTTTGGCACAGGACACTCCAAAGTCCCGGAGCCAGCGGGAGTAGCAGAGCAGAGTGCATCATGTAGAAGCTGGCTACAATTAAGCGCTTCTGACAGTCTCAATGTTAACAGCCAGCATTCTCAGTCACAGCATCTGTGCATATGACAGCAATGGACAACTGATACCTGCAAAGGTATCTAGAGAAAAACAAAACACAGTGCTGATCTGGATCAGGGAGACCAAGCACTTTGTTCTCAGCAGTTTTGGGCAAGATTATTTCTGCAAACAGAAGAGGTCCAGACATTTACAGCAGAAACGCAACTGAAACACAGCTTCATCTGGCTTCATTTTTGACCGTGGGATGGCACATCCCAGAATGAAACACTCCACGTCAAGGAACAGCCACCAGACTGGGGTGCAGCCCGCCAGCCCCAGGAACCGGCAGGGGTGGTCTTATTCCGTTTGGCCCCAGCAGCACATTTAGACCGAACCAGTGTTTGACAATCTGTATCCTCTCTGGAAGACTGCTGTCCAAAAAATATTTCCAGTTTCCTAATAAAAACCTTCAGAAGTGCTCTGGAACTTTTTTTGGTTTGGGGTGGGTTGTTTTATTGGGGTTTTTTTAAACATTTTCTGTAGTTTTTCCCTTATAAAAAAATGTATTGAAAGAAGTCTCACAGCTACAAGCCCTAAATCCTTTCTTACATTTATTTTTAAAAAAAAAAACCAACACCTTCTCCATTTTATCTTTGCACACCATGTTTGTTCTATGCCCAGAATGGGAACCATAGGCAGTTATTCTTTTGTTTAAACAAATCGCCAGTAAGCTCTGGCAGCCTTTACTATCTTTGTTTCTCCTTTTTAGATGTGTTATTTCATATGCAAACATAAGAAAGCAGAAAGTTGATACACTCCCAAAGATGGCAGAAGCCAGCAGCGCCCTGGGATACAGGGAGGCTAGAAATAGTGTGCAAAGCTCTACCTCCTGCTGCTGGTCCCACCAGACACCAGCAGTACCGCAGCTGGGGTGACTGGTTGGAGAAACAAAGGCAAGAACTTAGTGCTTCAGCTATGCACAGGTTATGTAGAGAACAGGCTTCATCCGGGCACCTTCACACCCCAGGGTCTAATTAAGAGAGTGTTTTGTAAGAGATGATGTTCTTTTTGAATTCCCACCTGGTTATATTTTTACCTCCACAAGCTGCCCAGGCTGATGTTTATATGAGATTATTAACAGACACTTAGCACAGAACTATGTGCAACAGAGGTATGCCTACAGCACAGTGAAGGCATACTGTAATCCCGCTCTAGTTAACACTACCCATCACAAAGTCCTCAGCACTGCTTCAAGTCCCCTGCAAGTGCCCTCAGTGTCCTGGCTAGTTTGTCCAGTGCATTTCGCCTGCAAAGCCTGTGAAAGGCACTGTAGGGATCTACCTGCACAGTAACCACAGTGTTATTGACTTCAGCCTTTCCACAGAATTATGAAAGAGATTTCACTTGTGAGAGCAGCACTTTATCAGAAACATTTCCTGGAGCTTTTGTTCCTTTTCAGGCCACATCAGCAATACCAGAGAAAGAGGAATCAAAAGCAGCAGGGACAGAAATACTTGTAACGTTCACAAGCAGCAAGAGATATCATAGTGAAACAGGCAACAGGGAAAATGCAAGTGTTTCCTACTGACTCAGAATGTTCATTTTGAACTACATAGTCCTAACAGCACCAAGAGGACGATACCATGACAGTAAATGTCACCTATGTACAAGTTCTGGAGCATGAAGCAACCCCATGTACTGCCCTTTGTGCTGAAAGAGCAATTCCACATGGCTTGGGATTAGACCCTCTGAGTGGAGCCAATTGGGGCAGCCCTAGACTGCTACTGGCGCAGGAACCTTCATGTGAATCTGTTACGGCCAAGCTGCTCTGAACTGCTTGCTTTTTCCAGTCCATGCAAAACTTGAGACAGCTACAGTCAGCAGCTCACGGCAGCTCCAAGTTTTGTCAGGACACATCTCTTCTCAGAGACACTCAGCGATGCCTTGAAACTTTATTGACTTTCCCCCCCCCAAATTTCTCCTCTCTGAAAGCAAAGACCATGGTCTTGTATCTTTTCTCTCAGAGCTGGGCAGTCACCAATACCTTGGGATAAGCTCAGCACCTTTTCCCATCTAGCAGACTATGGAGTTTCTTAGAAAGCAGCAAGTAGCCAAGGTATTTTAAAAAGATCCAAGTTTTTCCCAGGAATTCTCTTTTGCTTTTAGAGGCTCTTATTTTTTTGACCTTTCATACAGTGTGACAAGTCTCAAGTGTTTTATGAAAGCGGGCTTGTTCAATAGCATTAAACACAAAATGTGAAAGGACAAGACAACAGCAAGCACATTTTGTTATTGAAGAAAAGCACGCGTCCAGAGAGGCACACACACACACTCCTAGAAGAGTAATTATATGGGTCACCACCCTTAGCCCTGCTTCCTCAAGACCTCAGTGCCACAAGTTTGCAGGTCAGTACCACACACATCATGTTCAGCGTCCCTCTTCCATCCCTCCCACTGGCATTCCCAGCTGACAGCTCCAGGCCACCCCAGTGTGACAGAACCACACTAGGAGAGTTTATCCCAAAATAGTCAGGGAAAACTGTCTGCTAAGGAGGAAGAGACACCTTATTTTGTAGCGCTGTGAACACCACAACTGACAGACACACACAATTTTAATATCCACTCCAAGTTTTGCTCAGCATCACAAATACCCCAACAAAAGCCAGAATTAACAAGAAAAATCTTCACCAAGACCAAATTAAAGCTGTAGGCTGCTGCTTAGTTGTCACCCAAAGATTTATGGGCAAAAAGAATGATGCACCCACTCCCTCCAACCCCAGCTCAGCTGCCAACCCTGGCCTGCCAAATGGTTTTGTTTATTGGCACACCTTTATCTGAACAAGTTTACCACGGAGTCTTCATTCAGAAGCTGCAGTTATTTTACATCTGAGTGAGTTAGAGAATGTATTTAACTAGCAAGGAAGTAAATACTTCCCACCCCTTCACCTGTGTCTTATCAATACGATTATTTGCTAGGTGGTATGTGTAATTCTTTTACTGAAGCAGTAGCTCTATGGATAGAAACTCTAGTATGAACCAAATTTTACAGTCGCAGCCAGAACTACACTGGTATAAACACGTTCCTTTCTGCAGCAGGGTAGCCCCTAGTCACCTTTACACCAGGAGACTGGGGGGGACCCTCCAGCTGCACAAAATCCCTCAGAGCAGCCCAGTTCTTCATCGTCAGATTATCTGGTGTTTTTATTGCAATAAGACTCCAGCTGCTCTGCTGAAGGGACTCATCATAACCCAACAAGTTACTGCATCTCTAATAAGGGGTACATTTATTTGTGCTTCTGTACTGCCACATACAGTCATACCGATGCAACATAAACGCATGCTGGTTCAAGGGAAACAGCAAAATGCACGGGTGGGCAAGGCGCTGTTCTGTTTGGGGACACAGCTGTGCTGTCACCTGAGCTAGTTCAGCAGGTGAGCACTAGTCCTGTTTCTCAGACATCACCAGTGAAACCTATTTTGCATCAATATGAAAATTTCAAGTTTCACATGGCTTTTAACACTTAGTAACTACTCTGGTAAAAAAAACAACAACAAACACACTTCAGATAGGGCAGGAAGTTAACTCTTCTTCCCAAAGGTAACATAGCCTTCTGAAAGCATCACAGTGCTATACAAGTTCAAGTGCAAGGAATCAATATAAAAGCTCAGGTTTTAGGAGAGCCTTTCTACCACAGGAGTGGAAGCTTGCCAGAGCCACAAAACATAAAGATGAGATCTGGGGTTTATTAGCTTTTTGCTGTTGTATGTTAGCTGTTCCTCATCCCATGTCTCTACCCACATCTACCTACTTCACTAGGGAGTTGTGGCACCTGCCTAAATACAGTCTGACTGCTCGTAGCTTTTAGCAGGTACGACTGCAAAGGCAGAGCTGGAAGTCAGGAGCTCGCTCTGCTACGCTGGGCCACTCCAGAGCATCCCAGGATGGGCAGAGAAACTCCATGGCACAGCTCTTCTCAAACACACTGAAAGCAAATACCTGCAATACCTATGTAAGGATCAAAGCCTCACAGGTTTTACCATGCTTTAATTCACCTCAGCAGACATCAACACCGTTTGTACACTTTGGCATGATATTTACACGTTCTATATCATAATAAAAACAGAAATTTACCAGTAAAAAGCAATTTTGTCCCCAAGTTTCTTCTCATTGACATTTCTGTCCAGGATGTTGTAGCAGATGTTGGTGGTCGCCCCTTTCATCCACTCAATGAAAATCTTCCCCTTTGTCACATCGAAGTTGTAATTCAGAAAGGGTCCCGTATGGTGACTCTTCCAGTAAAACTCTTTAGCAACGTCACCCCAAAATTCTGCAGAGACAACGGCCAGAGCTTGTAACCCAGAAACGGGCACAGGGAAAGCAGACAACACTCCAAGGAAGACGAGGGGCAGCCCCCACGATCCTGCACCCCACGCGTGGGGGGGCTCACCGCGGCACAGCGCCCCTCCTGCCCGCCCGACACCCCCAGCCCCGCTCCCCCCCTCACCGCCGAAGAACCGGCGGCGCCTTGCGGGAACCGCTCCCCCGCCGGCCTCTCCCGCCCCGCCGCGGCCCTCCCCCGGGGCGCAACGGGCAGGGAAGGGGCTCCCGCCGGCGGCACTCACCGTGCGGCTCCTCCACGGAGCGCTGGTAGAGCCGCTCGTAGTGGGACAGCGAGGGGACGTGCGCCGCCGGCAGCAGCTCGGGCCGCGGCTGGTACAGCCGGGCCTGCTCCTCGGGCAGCACCATGGCGGGGCGCCGGCGGCTCTGGATGGGCGGGCGGCCGCTGAGCCCGCTTCAAAGCGGCGCGGAGCCGGGGGCGGGGACGGCGGAGGCGGCGACCCGCCCTCACGGCGGAGGGGAGTGAGCACCGCCCCGGAGCGCCAGAGCTGGCCCGCCCGCCGCGGCGGGGCCCGCGGAGCCCGGCAGGCAGCCCCGGGGCCGGAGCAGGCCCGAGCAGGCCCGGGCTCGCCAGCACGCGGCTGCGGGGCGGCCGGCGGTGTGTCCCTGTCAGCGGTGTGGTCCTGTCAGCCATGTCACCCTGGCAGCCATGACCTCCCTGTCAGCCCTGTCCCCTCTGTCACTGGCGTCTGTTCCTGCCAGCCGTGTCCTCCGCCCTTCAGCCACGCTGTCCCTATTACTGGTGTCTCATGTCATGTCCCCCTGTCAGCCATGTCCCCTCCCTCAGTGGTGTCCCCCCATAAGCCCCAACAGCCATGTCTCCATTAGTGGGGTGCATCCCTGTCAGCCATGTCCCCTCCTTCAGTGGTGTCCCCTTGTCAGCCATGTCCCCCCTTCAGCCACACTTGGCCCCCTTAGGCCTGTCTCCTTGTGACAGTCCATGCCCCCCCACCAGCCATGTCTCCCCACACCAGCAGTGTCCTCCCATTAGCAGTGCTGCCCCATCAGCAGTGTCCCCCATGAGCCATGTCCCCGCCGCCTCACCAAGCCCAGGGGAGCAGCCCAGGGCACTGTCAACAAGATCCTCCTTCCCCAGCCCCAAGACAGGCCCAGAGGCCATGGCCACATTCAGTGCCTGCCCCCCCCCCCCCCCCCCCCCCCCCCCGAAAACAACCTTCATTTTGATTCAAGACACTCTGCTTCCCTGCCACTGACTGGCTGTGTGAGTACATACAGCGAGCCATGTCAGTTCACCAAGCACCTTTCCCTCCCCAAAAAATGTTACAGATCTTGTGCAGTTAGCGAGAAATTAAACAATTTTCTTCACCAAGAGGGCAGTCAAATGCTGGAAACGGGGCTCAGGGTAGCAGGGGGGTCTCTGCCCTTGGAGACAGTCAAGACTCCGCTGGACAAGCCGCCGAGCCAACTGGCCCTGTGGGAGCAGGAGGTTGGACCTGGGCACTCCTGAGGGACCAACGTGATTCCGGGAGTCACTGGTCTTAGAGGCAGGAGCTGCCTACGGTGGTACCTCCCACAGCAGGCCCCTTCTCAGCTCAGTTCTTAATGTAGCCTGCACTGAGCCAGGCTGCCCCCATGGCATTGCCTAGGCAGGCTGCTAAACCTTGAACAACTCTTCTGCACTGGGGAATACCAGCCCTTTGAGCGAAGCTCTGCCGTGCCCAGGGAGCCACTCACTCCAGAGCCATAGGCAATTTTTGGTGGTGGTTTGGAGTGGGGCCAAGGGGCACTCAAAAGATGAAAGTCCATAACCTCGAACTTGGCACAATATTCCGCAGGCTGAAGAGCAGTGTCCTGGTGTCAGTGAGCAGGTACAGCCTTTTCCAGGATCCTTGGTGTTTTCCATGGTTTAATGCACTCCCTGGGAGCATTGCCTTGCTGTACACTGCAGGAGATGCAAACCTGTGGACAGGTGAGCATCGTTGGCCACTCCATGCAATGTTCTCATCAGCAAAGAGGCCAGAAACAGTTCTACAGACAGAAATGGCTAGTGCTGGTATGTATTTTCTATTAAGGATGGTTCCTAGTTTTGAAGGGCACATCTATGCTACAGCTCCCTGCTCTGGTGTTAGTCTGCTGGCTGCCCAGGGCAAAGTTTCTTCTGTGACTCCATTTGGGAGGACATAGCTGGTTTCCTCCAAGATGAAACCCAGGAGTGGTTCAGATGATACCTCCCTCCATGGGCTGTATCCTGCGGGCAGCATCACTCCAGAGACACTCTCTACAGCTCTCCAACGTGACCTCGGCAGGCTTTACACCCCAAATCGGTCAGCCGCCCTCACACCACACTGTAGCACATGTAACAAAGCTTCCTTAGCCATATGGTACAAAATCACTGTCCTGGAAAGCTACAGCATGGCCTCATATTATTCATTTCATTGTTATTAACCAAAAAATCGTAGGAAGGAATAGTTAGATCTTAGAGTGCAGGGACTCAGTCTCTACTAGTAAACCACACTGATGTAGGCAAAGTCTCCAGCACAAGTCCACATCCATCCAGATGCCCAATTTTAGCATATTCCCTGTTGGAGCTTCAGCCAGGGACCACCAGTCTCTGAGCTCAGGCTTGCTCCATGGGCAGACCTAGTACAAATACAGCCAAACCCTGCAAGGTGTTTCCCAGCCAGCACTATCGCTACCTCCGAATTTCCTATTACAAAAAGGGGTTTTTGAAGAAAAAGTCAATCTGGCCATGCAGTCTGGGTGCTCCAGCACAGATATTTCCAGAGGTCCCCAGGAGCTACAGGAGTTGCACTCCTCCAGCACTCCCCTTGGAGTCATGGTCCAGGCACAGCCCCAAGAGTTTTGGGGTACATGTGGAACATCATTTAACAACCCCAACTGGAAAGCACACTGATCCCCTCCTGTGAAGGGGGACAAACTCAACACTTCTGAAGTCCTTCAGAGGCCGCCTCACACTGAAAATTTTCTATTACAAGTTGCCAACCCTTAGTTTTAGCAGCCTCCATCTTGAGGATTTTGCATTTACCAGCAGGGCTTAGCAGCTCGCTAACAAACCTTCTGCCCCCTTTACATGCCTGTAGTTCACCCCACTGCTGGGAAAGGGCTTCATCACTCTCCCTGTCACAGGACAGGTGCCCCAGCACCAATGAAGAGGTGGTTTGCAGATCTGGGAGGCACCCTCTGGTTTCCTTCTCATTGGTATTTGCTTTCAGCCATTTGTCCAGCTGAAATTTTCCACCAGGCTCAGTGACAGCATGATTTCTCTCCAGCAACTGTTGCCTGCTGTGGGCAGGACACAGGGAGCCACGAGGCCGGGACAGCACCATGGCCCAGCAGCTCATCAGCTGTCCTCCATCCAGCATTGCCCAGTATGGGCTGCCGCAGCCAAGGGATTTTGTTGTGCTTAGCTGCCCACAGCTGTGGCTCAGGAAGCTGGGAAGACGGGGAGCAGGTGGATCATCTCTGACAACGCACCTGCAAAGAGGAAAACTTGGAATAGCCTCCTAGACATGCTTTCCTATGCTGTCCCCTATTGCAGGACTCCGATAACTCTCAAAGTGCCCATGTACAGGGCTTGCGAATGACATAGTTGGTACTATCGGTCGAAACTCCCAAGACACAAACACAGCCCTTCTCAAACTTTCATTTCAGTGGTCTACAGCTAAAATATGGACATGTCCAGGCCTCCCTGCTGTGATTTTATAGGCTCCAGGGAGAGGGCTCCTGCTGTGTGACCATGCTTTGCTGCTCCAACATCCTCCACCCCAGGGCAGCTTGTGTCCAGCTGGGCTCCTGCCTCAGGAGCTGGTACATGGTGGAGCTGGATGCTGCAGGGTTTGCTCCGAGCTTGGCTCCCAGCTCTCTTCCTGACTCACCAGGCTGCCCTGGAAAATCAGCTGCATTCTGGGCCCTTCATTTCCTCTTCCCATAAAGGAATAAAAACACATAAAGTGAACACATTAATGTATATTAAGGTCTCTTGCAGAAACTCAGAGGGTCAAAAAAAGGATCCTGGCCAGGATATGTGGTGCCTTGCTCCCACTGCCTGCTTGGGGCACTCTGAAAACAGCCTTTCTAGTGCAGCACCCGCAGCAGCTCAGCGGCCGTGGTGGGACTCTTCACTGCACCTTCCCTGACATGCAAGACCTCAGTCCTAGAGGTGCTGGGGGTGGGGGAAAGAAACCGGAAAATCAGAAATGATCCATGTGTCTCAGGCCTTCTCTGTGGTGGGGTGAGCGGGAGGCAGCCTCGCATGGAAACTTGTGTTAATTTGGGAAAGCACTGATCCGGTAGAGCAGCTGACTTACCTGGGGGGCTCCAACAGGGGTCACAGGACGTTCCCTTCTGACTGGCCTTATTGCCAAAAAATGTGTGTGAATCACATCCCTGTTCTTGCAAATAACTGAGCATATCAGATATGTGGTAGCTTGAAACAAGCAGACCTCTTCTCCCTCCACCTGCCCCCCTCACCCTGCTCATTTGATCCAAACTCCCTTCCACTCTAAAATCCACTTGCTGCTAAATCTGTGTGAGTTAGGAGTGCACGGGGGTGTGCCCCACTGAGTGCATGCTGCCAATGCAACTCAAAGGGTCTCTCCACGCTTCTCACCATCTCTGCTGCCCCAGGGATCCCACTGAGACGCGGCCCTCCCACGGAGCACGCGTCCGTGTCGCTGGGCTGTGCACTGGGTGAGGGTGTCCACTTTGCCCGGGATGAGGCTCTGCTGAGCGTGGGATCTGTGTAGAGGATGATTTGGGTCAGCTCTGGGATGCTGTCAGTGTCAGCTGCTTTTGGGACCGGCTCCGAGTGAAACCTGTGGAAGGGGCTCTTCTGCAGCTGAATGTCTTGTCTTTGCCAAAATTTGGGTGTGCAGCATGCAGCACGGCAGGAAGGATGCAATCCACAGCAGTGGAGGAAGCAACCCAGGAAGGCACAGAGGTGTCTGAGCAACAGTGTGATGGCTGAGGTCCGTGTGCTTGCATGGAGGAGGAGGACAGCAAGCCACCTCCTCTCCCACTGCTGTCCACTCATCCCAGAGCATCTCCTGTACAGGGCAGCCTGGACCAGGGCCTGGCGAGGCTGTAACAGGTCTGGCCGGGCAGGTTCAGTAGCTTGGTGAAACTGTTGTCAATGATGGTAATCAGACAAGACATCTTTTTAGCATGGACCCAACCCCTGCTGAACATGTCACAGCACAAACAAGCTTATGCCTTGCACGGACATGCCAGAGGCAGTAGAAGGCTTTATCAGAATATCCTGCTGTGGGAAGGGAAAGTTTTCTTGAACTATAGGTGACTGTAAGGGCAGGGAATTGAGGGGCAGAATAAAGGAGCAAAGGATCTGGAAGGAATCCCAAGCGACACCAGCAAATGCTCCTGGGACCTGCAGAGCAGGCATGAGAGAGGTAGCAGGGTGGATATCTGACAGTAAGGGTCAGCCACATTACAATGGGCCTGTGGTGCTCATGCCCTGGCAGGTGCCCATGCTGGCCCTTGCGTTGGGAGGGGACACCACGAGCGAGCAGCAGGGCTGCTAGCAGAGACCTTGAGGCTGGTGTGGCTGGTGCTGCAGGCTCAGGCTTGCAGGGACAGAAGAGAAGGCACCGTGCAGCACCACGACCACTCGTGGGCTATGCCGCTGGCATCCTCCTTCTCCCATACCTGATGGTACCCTGTGGACTGAAGCAGTGTGGATCCCCGGAGCAGCATCCTGGGAACAGCAGAGCCACAGTGAGCCAGAGGAGATGGGGTGGGAGGATGTGACTGGGCTATGGATCTTCCTGCTGGGGTTTTCCGTGCTAATTTTCAGCACATGGCCAGGCTGGGCAGCCCTTCACTTGTGTTGAATAAATCAGCACACAGCGGCAATGGGGTTAAACACCGGATCACACACATCTCCCCACCGATGACGCTCCTCCTCTGCATTGGCTGCAGAGGAAATTTTAATCAGCACTGTGATAACAGTCTTTCAGTCCTGCTGGGAGTTATCAGCTCCTTTGTTTGTAGATGTAACTGCTCGATACTGATACAGCTCTGGGTCTGGCACACAGCTCTGCAGCCCTGTGGCTCAAGCAGCCTCCCTCCCCTCCGGCCGGCTGATCCCAGCTCTTGGGGTATCGGGATGCTAAAACAGGCCAGGTTGTGCTGAGCACAAGGATCAAGCCCAAGCTGTTTCATTTCTGCCTCTGCTGTCACTGCGTCCTGGTTTCAGCTGGGATAAAGTCAATTTTCTTTCTAGGAGCTGGTATAGTGCTGTGTTTTGGATTTAGTGTAAGAATGGTGTTACACCCTGATGTTTTCAGTTGTTGCAAGGTAGTTGTAGTGCTTACACTGAGTCAAGGATCTTTCAGCTTCCCACGCCCTGCCAGGTGCAGAAGAAGCTGGAGAGCACAGCCAGGAGAGCTGACCCAGGCTGGCCAGAGGGATATTCCCTCCGTAGAACGCCATGCGCCGTGTGTAACTGGGGGAGCTGGCCGGGAGCGGGGATCGCTGCTCGGAAACAGGCTGGGCATCGGGGGTTTTTTCCATGGGTGGTGAGCAATTGCATTTGTGCATCACTTGTTTTATATATAATTATTTTTGCTGTTGTTATTATTATTGTTGCTGTTACTATTATTATTACTATTATCTTCCCTTGTTATCCTATTAAATTGTCTTTATGTCAATCCATGATTTTTTTTTTCCCATTCTCCTCCCCATCCCACTGGGATGGGAGGGGTGAGCAAGCGGCTGCGTGGTGTGTACTTACCAGCTGGGGTTAAACCACAACACACTGGGAGAGAGACCTCTGAATTTCAGGCTGTTTTAAGCTTCAAAGAGAAGTTGATGAATATCAGAGCCTGGTAATTTAGCCCTCTGCAGAGTACAGACAATATATTAATAATCATTTTACATGTAGATGAGCTAGAAACGCAATCAGGGTTATAAATCAAACCCAGGAGACATGTTACGGCTGTTTGCCTGAGCTTTTTGAGCGATCTAGCCACAAGAAAATGTCTGTCTGTCTCCTAGATGAGGCCAATTAACCTTATAAAGATGCACTCTCCTCTCACTGCGGCTCGTTTGTTTACTTGGGCTCTGCCGGCTGCTGCTATTTTCATTCTGGAAGAGGGGGCCAGGTCAGTAAGAGCTTCAGCGGAGGCTCGGGCTGCAGAGGAAGGGAAGCTGGGCTCAGGAGAGACGGTGCCTTGATCACATTAGAGAGGTTGGGGTTTAATAACTGGCTTCCCCATGTGGCTTCATTGCTGTCCCTAGGCTTCAGAGAGTGTCCTTGCACAGCCGGAAATGTAGCCACCTTCTTTTGTCCCTGTTTTATTGAGCATCAAGAGATAACTGGGGCTCTGGGGTGCTCAGTGACTGCAGCCCATGGAGCAGCCGTCTCCTGCACGCTCCTGCCTGCACCTCGGGTAGCAGCGGCCCAGGCAGCCTGGGCGGGCAGGCAGCAGCGGCGTGCCCTCTGCTGATGAGCTGCCAGCCATGCAGGTCTGCTGCGCCAGGGCCCGCAGTGCCAGCCGTGAGGGCCCGCAGTGCCAGTGGTGCAGGGTCTGCAGTGGCAGCGATGTGGGGTCTGCGATGCTGGCAATGCAAGGCCCACGATGCCGGCAACGCAGGGCACACGGTGCCAGTGATGCGGGGTCTGAGGTGGCAGCAATGAGGGGTCTGAGGTGCCAGCAATGCAGGCTGCAGAGTGCCAGTGATGCAGGATCCAAGCACGAATTCGCTGCAGCCAGGTCTCATGGCGCAGCACGGGAGCTGGCCATGCTAGGTCTCATCCCAGCCATGGGGCCTGCTTCTCCGGTACCCAGCAGCAAGAAAGCCATTATGGGCACGGGGGGGCCTGAAGCCGTTCCACAGCACCGCACCGCTCTACCTCACTGGGACATAAAGCCCAGGCAAGGGCAAGTGCTCGTACGTGGGCGCAGGAGCACGTCCCACACTCAGGCAGTTTGGGGTAGCAGGACTGTAACAGTGCTTGGTGGGACCTGCGAGGGCTGATGGCAGACCCAACAAAGCGGGTCTGCTTTGCTTCCTTCTGGCTTGGCCACGTCCTGCCCCACGCCACGTGGGGATGTCCGTACGCTGGGAGCAGGATAAGGGCTGCTTTGAGTGAGCAGGATTTGGGGAGGCGCAAGGATGCGCTGGTAGGCAGGCAGACCTGGGAGCAAAGGGACACGGTCAGAGCAGGGCTGGCACGGAGCTGAGGTCAGTGCTGACGCCAGAGGGTGGTGTGGTCTCATGCATCCCCAGCACCAAGCCCTCTGAGCTGCTCGGGTCTCAGGGCGATTTGTCTCAGGGACTGGCCATTCACTGTGAAAACCTGTTGGACTTTGCAGCACCACAGGCCAGGGTGAGAGGCAGTGAGTGACTTGTCTGGGAGCTGCCTCCAGGACGGGCAGCAGCTTGTCCCACCCCAGCCATGTCGTCAGCATCCAGGACCCCAAAACTGGGCTCCAGGCATTGCTCACTTGTGGCCTTGGCTGTGCCCTGCCTTGCAGCGGGGACACAAATCTGGGGGCCCGAGGGGGCCGCTGATGAACACCCCATACCGCCTCGCACTGGGGGCTCAGGATCTCCACAGTCGGGCAGATGCTGCGAGATGGGGCTGTTTCCTTCATCGCCCAGGACATCACAAAACCACAGCAGCTGCATCTTCACCATAGCTGGTATCTCCAGGGGCTGTGCCAGGCAGGGGACAGGCAGGGCTGGGAACAGGAAAGCCACCATTGGAGACACATCATTGCTCTGACACATTTGTAAGAAGAGGACTTGGAGACAGCTTTTATTTATTTTTTCATAGAGATTTTTAATGTTTATTTTTAACAGACTTGGTTTAAATTTTTGTTTTCTACAGTAATTCAATGTAAAAATCCCAGTACAATATACAACAATTTGAACATTTGGAATAAGAAATCCAGCTTGGGGAGACACGTAAGTTCAGCTAGTTTCTAACACAGGTAGCAAATTCCCTCCACCCTCCCCCAGATTTACCAGCCAGGAAGGCATGTGGACAGGAATGCTTTACAAACGTCACCCCCACCTCAAGACACTGGCTGCCCTGTCCCTGCCCGTATTGCAGTGGGATGGTCCCTCAGAAACATCACCTTGGAGAGGGCAGGGTCCCCTCCATGGGATGGCTGGGAGCCTCCAACATTGCAAGGCAAAGCCTGCAGCCAAGCGAGGCTGGCTGGCCCTTGTGCGTGAGTGATGTGGGATGCTCTGAATAGGCCCTGCACTCAGGTCCCTCAGGGTATGGGGCTCCCTTGGGATGGAGAGGAGACCTGTCCTCCCCTTGGCAGCAGTGCCAGCAGTGTTGTGCCCTAGTGCAGCCATAAGGTCGTTGGAAGGGGATGGCCATGGCCCAGCCCAAGGGAAGGAGAACAAAGATGATGCAAGGGTCCCTAGCTCTAGGGTCTGAGGGGTCATCTCAGGAATAGCTCACTGGCCAGGGATCTGGCAGTCTTTCAGGAAGCCACTTTGGCCTAGCCCAAGGTACTCAAGCAGCTTGGGATGGTCCTGCTTGAACAGCTGGTCCTGCTCAAGCTACATGGGGTGGTCCTGCTGGAGCAACATGGAAAGGTTCTGCTCAAGCTACATAGGATCATCCTGCTCAAGCAGCCTGGAGAGGTCCTGCTAGAGCAGCATGGGGTGTTGCTGCTCAAGCAGTGTGAGATGGTCCTGCTCAAGCAACCTGGAGTGGTTCTGCTTGAGCAGCATGGAAGGGTCCTGCTGGAGTAGCATGGAGTGGTCCTGCTCAAGCAGTGTGGGATGGTCCCGCTCAAGCAGGCTGATGTGATCCTGCTCAAGATGCACAGGCTTGAGCAGTATGGGGTGGTCCTGCTCAGGCAGCATGGGATGGTTCTGCTTGAGCCACATGGGGTGGTCTTGATTGAGCACCATGGAGCAGCTGCAAGTGGCAGGGATAGTTCCTCATGTGCTGCAGCATCCCAAGGACTGCATTCAAAGCCATGTCTGGCCTTTCTTGCCCCTCTTGGAAATCCTCCACTGCTCAGAGAAGTCTCCCAAAGCTGTATGTGCTTGAAGGGATCCCAAGGGGCTCTCATTGAGCTTTGTATTCCAAAATAGTTATTGCTAACGCTAAATCAGGACATTGGTGACTTTATCTAGCTGAGTTGTGAAACCTTCCAAGGGCAGAGATCCTCCCACTTCCCTGGTGACCAGTTCCAGCTGCACCAGCCCTAGAGAGAAGTGTTTCCTGATGTCCACCATGAATCTCCCTGCCTGCAAGCCGTGGCCATTACCTCTACTGTACAAGTGCATTGAGTAGAGGGGATGGTGTGGGAGGCTGGTTCTCCATCTAACCTCGCCCCACATCCCATCCCCAACAGTAAGGGCCCTTCCTGCTTGCATCAGGGATGGCTGTGCTGGTGGTGGCTTTCCTGTGTTGGTAAGGGATGGGATACAAGGCAGGGGAAGGAGGAAAAGAAGGAGAAAATAACAGGAGTCAGATGGGAGTAAAAGAGTGCAGGGAGGATAGAGGAATGGACAAATGGGAGAGGTCAGGCTGAGAGAAGATGGGTGGTCAGGATGGAGTTGGGAGGTGAAGGAGAATGAAAGGACAGTGAGAGAGGGAGGTGTGAGGTAAGGGAGGATGGTTGGAGGTCAGGAAGGGGTGGAGGGGAAATCTGTGAGGTAGATGGGACACCTGGAGGATAAGGAGGGATGGAGAGATGGTGAGAGGTGGAGGAGTATGAGGAGAAGCAGGGAGACTGTGGGAGGTGAATGACAAGGTATGGTGAGATAGCCAGAGGTTGAGTATGAGGAGGGACAGGACAAGAGGTGAAAGAGCATGAAAAGGGACGGGGAACAATGGGAGGTGGAGGTTCACAAGAATTATAGAGAGACTGAGGTGGAGGAAGAAGAGGTATGAGATGGAGGATGAGAGAGAAGGTATGGGAGATGGTGGAAAGTGGAGGACAATGAGGTATGGACAATGGTGGAAAGTGAAGGACAATGAAGAGGAAAAGAGAGGTTGGAGGAGGATGAGAAGGATTGGGCAGATGGTAGGCAGTGGAGGATGAGAAAGAACAGGCAAATAGCGGGCGGTGTTGGAGCACGGGGAAGGATGGGGGTGCAGTGGAGATGGTGGGCAAAATGGAAGAGGAAAACAAGGAGAGATGAGATGGCAGGTGGTGGAGGACCAGGAAGGAGGTGGAGATGGAGATGAAGGAAGAAGAGGAGGGATGAGGAGACAGTGGGAGATGGATGAGGATGACAGGAGTTATGGAGAGACATTTAGGGATTAGAGGAAGACAAAGATTGGAGGGCAATGGAGAAGGATGGATGAGGAGATGGTGGGAAGTGGAGAAGCACAAAGAAGGGATTGGAAATGTGGGGGTGGAGGAGGAGGAGGCGAGATTGGGTGATATGGGCAGCTGGAGGGATGGGGCAATGGTGGGAGGCAAGGGCGGATTTTGGGATGGGGAAGTGGAAAAGGATGAGGGGGATGAGGAGATAGGAGGAGGCAGAAGTGGATGAAGAAAGATGGGGAGAAGATGAGAAGTGGAAGATGTTGAAATGGGTTGGGGTGATGGTGGGACCTAATGAAGGATAAGCAGGGATAAGAAGATGGTAAGATGTAAAGGAGGACAGAGTGATGGTGGGAGCTGATGGAGGATGAGAAGAGATGGTGAGATGTTGACACAAGGAGGAATATGAAAGGAAAAGAGAAACTGGAGGCAAAGTGGGATGAGGATGGATGGGACAAGGTGGAGGTGCAGAAGGAAGAGAAGACATGAGGAGATGGTGGGTGGTCAGTGAGGATAACAAGGAATGGGATGTGGTGGATGAAGGAGGAGCAGGTGAGAAGGATGGGATGCAAGTGTGACAGGAAGACAGGAAGGTGGGATATGAAGGGCAACAGAGGAGCACAGGAAGGAGGGATCGGAGGTGGTGGCTGACAAGAGTGCAGGAAGAAGGGATGGGGTGTGGTGGAGGAGAACAATAAGGAGGGATAGGACATAATGTAGGATGCAGGAGCACAAGAGGGTGGGAGGGGCCATGGTGGGTAATGGGGGAGCATGGCATGGCAGCGTGGGATGGGACACAGTGGATGACAGCACACTCTGGAAGGAGTGTCGAAGGAGGGATAGGATGTGAAAGGGGTGGAGAATAGGGAGGGATGGGAAGTGGTGGGTGGCCATGGAGCACAAGAAGGGATAGGACATGATGGAGAATACAGGAGCACAGGAAGGAGGATATGGTGGCTGACAGACAAGCAGAGAAAGGAAGGATGGGACCTGGTGGGTGATGGAGGAGGATGGCAGGGAGGGATGGGACACAGTGGGTGACAGGAGCACAAGAAGGAGCGATAGGATGGGTGGACAACAGAGGAGCAGTGGAAGGAGGGGTGGGACATGAAAGATGGAGGTACACAGGAAAAGGGATGGGATATGGTGGGTGATGGGGCATGGGAAGGTGATGGAGGAGCACAGGAAGGAGGGCTGGGTTGGGTTAGATGGATGGTGAAAGAGCAGAATAAAGAAGGATGGGACATGGTGGGCAATGGAAGAACACATGACGGAAGAAAGGAAGGTGATTGAGGATGGAGGATAACAAGAAGGAGGATGGGACATGGGGGATCAAAGAGCAAGGACAAAAAGGATGAGACATGAAGGATGATGGAGGAGCAAAAGAAGGAGGGGGGATCATGGTGGGCAATAGAGGACCTCAGGGAGGGACAGTTTAATGTAGTAGCCTGGAGGAGGCTGGGACCTGCAGGTGATGAGGGCCACAAGGGCAAGAAACTACGGACAGTGATGGAAAAGGGGCTGTGGGGTCTGCATGCAGGCTGGGGTGAGCTGCTGGGCAGGATGGGACAGGACAGGGGAGGCATGAAAACACCAGCGTCACAAGAACAATGCAGAGCCGAGAGGAGCCTGGTGTGAGGTGACAGCGCTGGCAGTGAAGCCATGTAGGACCCATGGGTGATGACAAGGAGCTCTGGTGGCATGGCACGGTCAGGGTCAGCACATGGGAATGGTGTCGGGGAGAGACAGGCAGGTAAGGAGAGGACGGGACACCGTGAGTGGGCTGGGCAGCTGGCAGGACGGCGGGGACAGAGGGACAGGATCTAGATGCATGTCCCCACCCACGGGTGCCCCAGCCACCCCACACTCCCCTCCACAGCAGCACCGGTTCCCCAGACAGGACAGGCATCATGGTCCCCCCACCGCGGCACGGGAAGGCAGCACCCAGGGTGTGGGCGAGGGGTTGCAGGGCCTTTATTCATCACACGACAAGCAGGCATGGTACAGGGGTGCAGGACGGGGTGGGCAGGGGGCCGTCATCGGGGCAGAAGGTGCCCTTCATGCGACCTTGGCATGGGCTGGCGAGAGGAACCAGGAGGACAGGGCAGGGGCAAGCGTGGCTTTGCCCAAAACACCTCGGGCTTTGCCCCAGGCCGGGCACTGGCACGTGGGGGGGACAGGGGCAGAGGCTGCACGGGGGCCGGCGCTGAATCAGTGCCCTCCACATCTCAAACAAATTTTCCCCGTGGCTTTCCTAAGTCCCTCGTCAGCCTCGACCCAGCCCCCGGCCCCGCGGGAAATGCCCAGCACCGCTATTTACAGAGTAAGACAGAACTGACCAATATTACAAATAATTAAAAGGCAGTTGTAAAAATGAGAAACCGCATTCCAAAAGTAGAGAGTCTTTTTAAAAAAAAAAAAACAAACCCAAAACAAATAAAACCAAAACCCCCATTATCAATGAAAATGCTAAAAACCACCCTGAAAGGATCTATGTACAGCAGGAGATTGCCCGTGGCAGCGCTGTGCCTGCCGGGCTGCAGGGACCCGACTTCTCGGTGGCAGGCAGGGATGCTGCCTGGCCCCGGCTGCTGGTGAGGGTGGGCAGCACCTGCCCGCTACATCCCGCACCCGGGTGACGAGGGTCCCCGTGGGGCCGGACAGGCGCCGCAGGAGCAAAAGGCCATCGGTGCTGGGCCTGCTGGGCCCTGGCTGATGCTGGTGTGTCCGGAGACACAGGCAGTGAGTGGCCGTCACGGAGATGCTGACGGAGGCTGCGACGTGGCAGTGATGCAGCCTGCCTGCTGTGGGCAGTGTGCGCCTGGACGGGAGGGGGCAGCAGCTTCGGCAGCAGGAGCATTTTTTAAGCGAAGCTGCAAGATGACAGCAACGCGCAGAGGCCCTGACGCGCTGTACGCAGCCCCAGAGCAATGCGCGGAGCCCCCGGAGAAGCGTGCGGAGCGCCTGGAGCAGTGTGCACGGACTCAGAGCAATGCGCAGAGCCCCTGGGGCAGGATACAGAGCCCCAGAGCAATGCGTGGAGCCCCTGGAGCAATGTATAGAGCCCCCAGAGCAAGGTACGCAGCCCCTGAGCAATGCACAGAGCCCCAGGAGGCGCGGGCACCTGCAGGCAGCTCCATCTGGGTGAATCCCTGCCTGGCCTCTGGCAGGCAGCTCGAAAATAGGTCACGCAGCCGCCCCCGAAATTGCTGTTCCCTCCTGAGGCTGCACAGAGGCACCAACGCTGCTCTGCGTGGGGCTGGGACGCAGACCCCCAGCCCTGGGAGCTCTGCACCACCGCGGGGGCTGCGGCCGTTGCCCTCCTCCCTCCCCGGATAAGGCTTTTTCTGGTGGTGACCGAGGGACGCATGGCGCAGACCGCAGGCCACGCTGCAGCCTCCCAACCCACAATCTCTTAATCCAATTGGTGCATCTCCAATGTAGCTCATTTCGGTATTTTTAAAATGCACTTGGTTTTACATTGCAGGCTGTCCGGAGTTGGGCAGAGCCAAAAGTGGAGGACAAAAAAAAAAAAAAAAAAAAAGGGAAAAAAAAAAAAAGAGAAATATGTATATTCTGTATATTCAGCACTTGAAGGAACAAATAACTACAAGTGGCCCCGGGCAGGGAGGTGGGTGCAATGCAGGGGGGCACCACAGCCGTGGCTCCTCAGGATGGGGGCAGGAGATATGCACGCACACGAGTGTGCACACACACACGCAGGCACACGCTGCCTCTCCCGGCCCTGTGCACCCGGCAGCCCTCTCTCTGCAGCTGGAGGAGCCAAGGGGACCACCCGGACCCTTCCCAGCAGTGAAGGACCTCAGCAGCTCCCCCCCAGAGCAAAAGGGTGGCCAGGGAGGGCCCCCACACCCAGCCCAGCCTGGGTGACCGCAGGGACCCTCCCCGCCTCCTTCCTGCCCGGGGAAGCACGTGCTGCCCTGCGGCTGATGCAACCGCGCCGCAATCGGGGCTGGCAGGGATGCGCTGGAGCTCGGGCAGGGCAGGCAGCGCGGGCAGCGCTGGCAGTGGCCACGGGGGCCAGAGCCAGCACCCTCCGCCCGCGGGGCCCAGCACGACATCACGCCTCCATCCATCGCATCCATATGGCGTCCCTGCTGCGCTTCGCCCCAGCCCTGCCCTATCTACATGAGCAGCCTCCCCCGGCTGCTCTCCCCTTCTCGGGGCCCCGGTGAGCCCTCGGCATGGCGGGGTCTCAGCTGAGATTCCCGGGGCGGTGGGCACCGGTGAGGACCGCCCCGGTGCCGGCAGCGGCTCCAAGGGAGCGGGTCTCCGCACGGGCGGGAGGTGAAGCAGCCATCCCGGCGGGATGTCCCCGCACACCCCAGGGTTGCCGGCAGCCTCTGCCACTGGCTCCACATCTGCTTCGTAAGCGTCCCCGGGGGCGAGGGGACGGTTAGGAGACAGATGCGCCCGCGTCGCCTCCGAGAGGGGCCCCCGCGGGGCGTCAGCGCAGGCGCTCTTCCGGCAGGAGAGTGGAAAGCAGGCACGCTGCATCCCCCGGCCCCCCGTCCTCACTCACTCGAGGTCCCCGGCTTCTCCTCCGCCCTGGGGGGGTCCGCGGGGTGCAGTTTGCACTTGGAGGGGGAATGGCGGACGGCGGAGCGGGATGGCCGGGCGAAGCAGGAAGTGAGGGACTGGGAGCTGCAGTCACACGCCGTGTCCTGCAAAGATAGACAGGGCACAGGGGAGTTAGAGGGGTCGGGCACCCCGTCCCCTGCCATGGCGGGACACCCTGGGGGGCACCCTGCCTCGTTACCTCGCTGGCTATGGCCGAGATGAGGTCGGGGTCCCGCAGGGCTGCGTCCTTACTCCCCTGGCCAGGGGACAAGGGTTTGGGGTCCTCGCAGCTGCTCTGCTTGAGGACTTTCTTGTTCAAGACGCGGGAGATGTTTTCAGCCGGGTGGTGGGTGGCTGGGCTGGGGTGCTCGGCTCTCTTGCTGCCCTCCTCCCCCGTGGCCTCCTTCTTCTCCGTGGGGGCGGTGGGGCTCTGTGCCCGCCCACAGACGTTCCTGAAGAACTCCTGCACGAGGCCGTACTTGGGTGCTTCAGGCTTGACCCGGCTGCTCTCAGGGCAGCCCGGCTTCCAGATGGACTCGGTGCTGCCCGCGTGCTCCACCACGCTGAACAAGCTGGACAAGCCGTCGTTGATGTTGCTGAGGACGGGGCTGTCACGGGTGGTGGTGGAGCGGGCCCAGGCAGAGCCGTTCTGCTTGCTCTGGTGCAGGTTCCAGAGGCTCCTGTCCTTGGAGGCATCCAGCTTGGAGGAAGACCTCCTCTGGAGCTTCGGAGAGCCGTATTTTGGGGAGCAGCACGGCCGCTCGATCCTGGAGTGGACCTTATCCAGGGAGGAGGAGATCTGCTTGCTGCGCACAGACACGAGGGAGGAGCTGCGCGGGGACCAGCTCTTGCCGTGCATGCCGCTGCCACGCGGCAGGTCTGTCTGCAGGCCGACGCTCACTGTCTGGATGGTCTGCGTCCCCACGTGGGCCAGTCCCACCGTCTGGCTGGAGGCGCTTTTCACCTTCCTCTCCAGCGAGCTGGAGCGGATGGCCTGCCGCACGCAGTTGGTGATCTCCTTCATGTCGTCGCTCATGTTGCCGGAGATCTCCAGGTCGTGCAGCGAGGGGGGGAAGCGGGGCACTGCTGGCACCGTGCTCTCCACTGTGCCGCCGTCCAGCAGCTCCCGCTGCTGCTTGGAGAAGTTGCAGAGCCACTGGCTGTAGGTGCTCTCGGCACTGGCCGACTCCTCCGGCTCCTTCGGCTTGGCCATGGTGAACAAGAACCCGGGTTCGATCATGATCTTCCCCTCCTTGTTGTGCACCAGAGGCGCTTCCAGCCGCCGCACCACCGGCGGGCTGTAGTAGATGCGGATCCCCGTCTTGTCGGGCGCCGTGTAGCTCCTCTGCATTTGCTTCTGGGCTGGGTCGTGCCCGGAGAGGCTGCTTGCCCGCGAGTAGTCCCAGGAGGAGATGCCCAGCTTCTCCTTGGCCAGGCTGTCAGGGACAGGTTGCTCAATATTCACATATGTACAGTTTGAGGGAGGAATGCCGGTGCTGTCCCGGATCCCGTTGGGCAGCAGCTGGGCGGCCGCAGATGCCTTTTTGCCCCGGGAATGGTCACCCAGCCCCGGCGCAGTCTTTCCAGGGAGGTAGGGAGAACAGTCGAGCAAGCTTTCAAACTCTGACATGGAGGAAACGGACTTGGTCCTGTGGGAAGAGAGAGGATGGGGTTCACAAGGGGACAGGGCAGCAGGTTGGGGGGCAGCTGGAGGCACCCCACTCCCACCCCAACGAGACCCTCCTGGGCACCCAGTCCTGCTCCTCATGGGAGCCCTTGGCCTCCAGGACAAGCCTGGGCCACGGCTGCATCTCTCCCCCAGCTGCCGGGGCTGCCAAACCTGGGACAGCCCTGCGCAGCCTCCTCCGTGCCCTGGGGACCATGTGGGCACCAGCACACTCACCTTTTGAGGTTGGTTCCCTTGGCTTCTGCTTCAGAGCTTGTCTCTTTGTCTGTGATTTTTTCATTGAGAGCCTAGGAGGACACAGAAGCGAGCTGTGGTGTCAGCAAGCACAGCACTGAAGTACACAGATGGGCTGGAGCTCCCTGCTCCTCTCCAGCACTACCACCCCCCCATGCACCCAGGCCTGGCATCCCATTCCCAGGGCTATGTGGGGCTCACTGTGCCCACATCTATTTTAAATCGACTTTTTATAACCCCACTGAAGCCCTTGGGGTTCAGCCACGCTCTCCACCCTCTCATTTTCCCCAGTCCCTGGTACTCCCCCTTGCAGCCTGGTTTGCTGTTCAAGGGGGGGTTATTTGGGGTTCACACTACCTCCCATCTAACCCTTAGCATAGACCTGAGCCCAACGAGCACCCCGAGAGCCCTCCACCTTCTCTTGCCCACCTCTTTCCAGTTGCTGCCGTGCTTCTCCATTTCGGAGTGCTTCAATGCCCATGGGTTGGCTCCTTTCTGCAACTGGAGAACGTGTTGGTCACTCCATGTGTGCAACATGTGCCCCTCTGGGCAAGCAAAGGCATCTGCCGCTCGCCCCTGGTGTGTGCCCCAAGCGTTTGCACGCTCTCAGGGCACACACAGGGGGCAAGTGGCAGAGGCTGGAGGACACGTTCATGATGAGCGTACACCATACCTGGTTGATTTTGTTCTGCAGGTCTTTCGCTTGCTGCTCTGCCTGCTGCTGCTCCTCCTTGAAGCGGGCCAGCAGCTCCACTTTCTCCTGGTTCCAGTTCTTCTCGCTGATCTGCAGCTGCTTGGTGAGGTCCATGACGGCACTGTAGGACTCGGCTAGGAGATGCTGGTGCTCCTCGCGCTCCCTCTTCAATGCCACCTTCCAGTCCGGCAGCGTGCGCTCTGCAATGCCTTTGCCTGCCTTCGACTCCAGCTGCGGGGACACATTGGTGGCTGTGGGGGACCCATGGCCCCAGCGTGGTGCTGGACATCCCCAGCAAAGGGGCAAGGCTGTGGGCAGCCCGGTTCCCAGTGCAGGTCCCATGGTCGGGCAATAAGCGTGTCCCCAAGGCCGTGTTGCACAGCATGGTTCACCCGTGGGCACGGCCAAGCTGCCGCCAGCCCGGGCTTGCAGCCATGTCATGCCAGACGGCCCAGCAGACGGTCACCCAGTGGGACACGGGCTCGATGTCGCGCCTGCTCGGCTGCGCTCTGCCCGTAATCCTGCCCGCTGGACCCGGCTGCCGGAGAGGGGCAGCATCGCCTGCGAGGCAGGCAGAGCAGTCCTCGAGGATGCTTCTGTCGCTGGCAGCCAGGAAGGCACCTGAAGCCGGGGTGCTGCCACCACGGCAGCTCTGCTCTCTTTTGGGGGGAGAGAGGGGAACTGGGGACCACCGCTGAGCTCTGCCCACAGAAATCCTGCCTGGGCGGCGCTGGCACCCGCTCTGGGGAGCGGAGCTGATGTACAGCCATGGGCTGCTGCCAGCACAGCGCGAGGAAGCCCTCATCACTGCGAGGGAGGGCTGGGGGGCGGAGGAGACCGCTTCTGTGCGCAGGAGCCTTCCCCGGTGCGAGGCTGCCCTCCCTCCACCTCCTGCTCTCGCCGCAGCCGTACATCCCTCTCGCAGCATGAGCAGGGGCGCAGAGCACCCACCCATGCTGTGACCCCGGGGTGGAGAGGAGGGCTCTGATGCTGTTCCCAGATGCCTGTTGTGGGGAGGGATGCTGAGCCCCAGTATCATCCTGCCCACCCCAGACAAACACAGCGGAGGAATAAAGAGCATCCTCTGCTGCTCTACAATCGGATTTTTGTGCCAGCCCCGTTGCTATAGAAACTCGCCTGCCGGAGCGGCTGCTAATTGAGATTCCCACAGTGCCACCCTGCCTCCCAGCCCTGCCCAACCGTCAGCGCTTGGCACATGGCGCGGGCAGCCCCCCAGCCCCACGTCCCCACCAGGCAAGGGGGACCCCCTCCAGCCCGTGGGATGCTCGGGGCTCCCACCTGGGCGATGTGGCACTTGAGCTCGGCGCGCTCCATCTCCCACGCAGCCTTGGCCTTGGTGAACTGCTGCTGCAGCTCGCTGGCACCGCGCCGCTCCTCCCGCAGCTCCGTGCACAGCTCCTTCAGGGTCACCTTCATGTCCGCCAGTGTCTTGATGCACTCGTTGGGCTGCCGGCACATCGAGGGTGAGCGGGGGGAGCCGAGCCCCCGTACCAGAGGGGACCCAACAGGGTAGGACCCCGTGGGAGCTGCCCTCTCTGCACCCCGTCCCTGCAGGTTGCCCACCCCCAGGGTGAGGGACAGGGGGTGCCACCAGGGCAGGGGACCACCCCTGGGGTGACACACCAGCGGGGAGCATCCCCTCCCAACCAGGCACCCTGGGAAGAGCAGCCATCCCATGCCACACAGCCGTGGCGGGGGGCTGATCCTGCCCACCCCCCGGGCTCGTGGGGACCCCCCTCACCGTGTTGGGGGTCCAGGTGTCCCCGGCACATGTCTTGTTGTCTGCCTGCTGCTGCGGGGCGAGCTCCTCCTCCTCCAGCAGCAGGTACAGCTCCTTCATGCTGTTCACCTGCGGAAGACAGCATGGCTGGGGTGGTGAGGGGACCCAGCACCCACGGCCAGGGATGGGGGACACCCGAGCAGCCCTGGGTGGGACACGTAGGCATGAGGGACAGCCCCGGGGATGCCCGACAGCATGGTCCCCCCTCCACAGCAGCCGAGGTGAGAGCCCCCCAGCACACAGTACCTCCAAAAAGTCCTCGCCCTCGCTGTGCACCATCTTGCCCTGGCGCCAACGCTTGAGGAACCACTTGAGCTTCATGAAGAGCAGGAGGAAGCTCTGCCTGAACTGCTGTGACTCCTGAACCAGCAGGTTCTTCTCCTGGCTCCAGAACTTCTGCTCCAGCCGCCTCTGCAGGTTCAGGCTCTGCAGCTCAAACTCCCGCCGCAGCAGTGCTTTCTGGTGGTCCTCCTTCAGCTGCGGAGAAACGCGTGGGCTCTGAGGGGCTGGTGGCAGCGATGTGGTGCCTCCATCCCAGGGTCTGGGGCTGAGCCTGGTGCTGGCCGCGTATTTAACACCCCCAGGGAAGTGCAATGCTGCGGCCGTGGGCTGGGGACAGCAGGGCCATCAAGGCACCACCGTGGGTGGAAGCCCTGCATGGCTGCACGCCCATGTGCAAGGCGGAGTGCGCTCAGCCCCTGTGCCCTTTGAAGATGGGACACGCTGTGTGCAGTCCTGGGTGACACCCAGGTCCCCAAGCGGGTCATCAGTCTGGGGCTGGAGGTGGCACAGCCATGGGCGCAGGGACACCCGTTTCCCAGGGATCGGGGCTGCTGCCCGCTTACCTGGCAGATCTTCTGCGAGAAGTTGTCCACCTCGTCCTTCCTCAGCTGCCTCTCCTGCGAGAGCTGCTCCTGCAGTCCCCGCAGGCTCTCGTTGGCCTCCGACAGCACCAGCTGCAGCTCCTTCATCTGCAACGGCCCGGGGAGGGGATGGGGACGACGGGCTGCGCCTGGCCACGGCTCCCCGCGTCCCTCCCCGATGGGGCTCTGCGGCTTCCCTTGTCCCCTGCTCCCAGGAGGGACAACCCCATCCCCACAGCACCGTCCCCAACCCCGGGGGGACACGGCTCCCTGCCCGTGTCGTACCTCGGTGGCGTAGGAGTCGTTGTCCTCAGGCCTGCAGGTTTTGTAGCTCCGGGGATGCGTGGGGTCCATGTCCTTGGCGTGGGGGATGCAGTAAGGGTCGGCGTCCCTAAAATCAGGCTGCTGCATGCGTGGGCAAGTTAATGAGAACAAACCAAAAGAGCGGGAAGGAAAAAAAAGCCAGAAAACAAAACAATGGGTTTCCGAAACAGTAAAGAACTACAAGACAACAAAAAGGATGAGGAGGAGAAGGAGCTTCATCACCATGGCAGGAGACAATGCAGAAACCAAAAGGAAACACAGGATGAGGAGACACGTGGCCTGGATTGTTTGGGGAAAGGGGAAAAAAGAGAGAAAGAGGGAAAAAATGTGCAAACACCAGTTATGGTGCCATGCAGTGACTGGGGCAGACTGGGACCTGGGGCTGGTGGGACCACATGCAGTAAAATAGGACTCTGAACAAGCGAGTGTGCTCCAGAAAAAGGGGCTTGTGCCCGTGGCCCCAACCACCATTGACATCCCTGGCCCCCAGCACGAGCTGGGCCCCCTCCGCTGCTCCGAAGGTGCTCCCCGTGGGATGCAGATTCACACTGGAGCCTTTGCTCCCCAAATTACCACTACCTGGGTACCACTGGGGGCTGAGGCTTCTTGCAGGTGGGGTCCCCGCAATTTGGGCTGCTTTCAGGTGGCTGCAGGCTGCTCTCCTCCCACCCAGCTCAGCCCCAATAAGCAAAGAGCTGCTGAGCCGGGGACGCTGGGCTGAGCACCCGAAACGTCGGCCCCTGCTAAAGTGGGATCGCACCCGAGAGCCCCCGGCCGCAGCAGGGCAGCCTCGGCACGACCGGCCCGTGCCGGGATGCACCAGGATGCCCACTGCCTCCTGCCCTGGGCACACTCTGTTGGAGCAGAGTCCTACCTTGTCCCCGGTGCCACTGGCATGCAGCGAGGTGTTAGTTTGGGTTTTGCTCTGGGAGAGGCAGGGAGGAGGTTACGTTGGGGATCGGGGTTTGCTCCGTTAAAGCGGGAGGAAACGGGGCGGCAAATAAAGCGGCAGCTGCTGCGGGGGACGTGGGAAGAAGCCCGTACCTGGAAGTTGGAGGCGTGCTCCTTCTGCAGCCCCTCTTTGGTGGCGTCGTGGCTGCCGGGGCCGGAGAAGGGGAAGGAGTCCGCGTGCTCCTTGAGGCCGCTGGTGAGGTGGTCCACCTTCCTCACGAAGCAGCCCAGGTCCTGCTGCAGCACGCCCAGCCGCATGAGGAGCACGTTCATCAGCTTGGCGTCACTGGGGCTCTCGCTGCCGCTACCCACCGCCTCGCCCAGCAGCCCCCCCGCGCACTCGTTGTCCAAGCAAGCCTTCAGCCCGGAGGTGAAGCCGTTGGCATCTGAAATCAAGACGTCGATCGCTTTGCTGACGAGCGCTGCCTGGTCCCGGATGCCCAGCAAGGTCTCCAGGTCCTTGGGCTTGAGCAGCTTGGCGGGACCATCGGGCACCTTCCCACCACTGGGCAGCCTGTCCTGCCCATCGGCTTCGCCGCTGCCCATCCCGTCCCTCCAGCCGGCGGTGGGGATGCACTGTGCCGAGTCGCCGGCCTCGGCGTCGGTCTCCAGCATGGGCCGGGTGGTCTGGCAGGAGGCCAGGTCGCAGCGCTGGAGGTTGGAGAGCAGCACGCGGTTCTCATACTGCAGCTTCTTCACCTTGCCGCTCAGCTCGCTGATCTGCACCTTGGCCGTGGCCAGCTCCTCCTGCGAGGGCTCGCTGACCACCGAGCAGCTGTCCTCTGACAGCGTCACGTCCAGCTCGTGGTCTGACTTGTACTTGGTCAGCTCGTTCAGGAGGAGCTTGTTCTGGTCCTCCAGCTCCAGCAGCGAGCGCCTCAGCAGCTCGGCCTCCTCCTCCACGAACTGCAGGTGCCGGCGCAGCTCTGCCACTGTGTCCCCCGCGTCCCCGCAGCCCGAGACGCCTGCCAGGAACCGCGTGTCCTGCCCTGGCAGCTCTCTGTCCCCCTGGCCCTTCATGTCGTCCATCTCTGCCCGCAGCCCGCGGTTTTCCACCTCCAGCTCCACTATCCTCCGGCTGAGGATGTTGGCTTCTTCCTCCACCAGCTTGAGGTGGACCTTCAGCTCGGCCTCCCGGGAGTGGGGAGAGTCGGCCAGCTCCTCCACAGAGAGGGAGCTGTCAAGGTCCCCGTACAGGGACCTGTACTTCAGCAGCTCCTCCTTCATGCCGTCGTTCTCCTTGGCCAGCTTGGTCAGCTTCTTGCACATCAGGGCCGACTCCTCCTTGGCGAAATGCAGCTGGCACTTCAGGTCTGCGCTGTCCTCCTGGGGACCGAGAGGGCACGGCCGTTAGAAACGTGCTCCCAGGGGCCATGCTGGCTCCGAGCGAGCCCTGCGGACATGCTGCCCTCCCACCCCCGTCACCCCGGGGGAGCCGCAGCCCCGGTTCGCAGAGGAGAAAAAAAATTGAGGATCCATCCTGAAGGCTTTCAGGGAGAGCCCAGAGACAGGGCAGGATGCCCAGGCGAGGAGACATGTGGCTCCGGCCCCAGGAAGGACACCGAGCCACCGCCGGGGATGCGGGGACGGAGCCCAGCCCCGCTGCAGCCCAATCCACTGTGGGGAGCAGGGGGAGGGAAAGCTGTCAGACTCCGCAGAGGAAAATACAAGCCACCAACAAGGTTTCCTTCCAAAAACTGGCGAGCGCTGAAACGACTGGCACTACTGCCGCTGCACCCCCCCGCCGGGTCTCTGCTCCTCCCGCTCAGCCCCCAACACTCCGTCACGGGGAGAAGCAGCAGGTTCGGCTGGAAACCTCCCGAAGTCCCAGCCCTCGCCCAGCACTCATCCTCGCTGCCACCACCTTTCCAGGGGACAGAAAACCCAGGCAAACACCCTGCCGCAGCTCACTGGCCGCTTCCCAGGCCCTTTTGCTTCTTGGAACTGTTTCTCCACGTGGTTTTTTTTTTAAATTTAGCAATAAGGATCTCGGCTATTTGCCCAGGCAGACCATTTCTCTGCTTTGGAAAGCTTTTTGGATAAAGGACCAGGATTTCCTGACGTCCAGCTCGTGGCTTCCCGTGCCGTGGGGTCACTTGAGTGCTCCGAGCTCCGGCGCGGTGACTGCCAGGAGGGGACCTGCTGGGCTGCGACCCTCACCCCGTGGGACCCGCTGGAGCCCCAAGGTGGCCGAGCCCTTTGGCCGGGTGGCTGCTGGCCCTGGCAGCCCTCTGCCTGGCTGAACTCGTCCCCTTTCCTGTTTCCTTGGCTGGCAGAAACGAGCTGTCCCCCCACTTTGGGTGCTCCTGACCCCCAGCTCCCCCCCCAGCCACGCACAGCCCCCCCAAGCCCGCAGCAGCCATTTACTCTGCAGACTTCCCGGGCTGCTCATATCAAAGCCAGGGGTGATGGGGGGGGTGGTGTCCCATGAATTTGGGTTGCCGTTTTATTCCCCAAACGCCCTGCCATGACCACAGGAACCGTCCTGCTGCTCTTCCGCGCTCGCGCACGGAGACGCGGCCTCGCTAAGGCGCATTAAAGCTGTGCCCCCCGCTAATTAGCTGCGGAGATTAGGAGAGGGCTGGCGCGGGCAGCTCTCCCCGCCGGGGCAGACATGACCTCAGTTCCTGTTTTTCCAGGGGAGAAAAAAAAAAAAAAAAAAAAGCAGCAGCCCAGCGTGTCCCTCTGCCCCTTGGCATCGCTGGAAGGACACGCACGCCCCCAACACCACCGCGAGTGCTCCTGGGGCACGGGGCGGACCTCAGCACTGACTCTGTTCCCCCCAACTCCAATTTCGGTGAGCGCCGATGCTCGCCCAGCGCAGCCGGACGAGAAAGGGGCCCAGGAAGCCACCGATGAGTCACGAGCCTGCGGGGCCACGGAGCCGGGGCTGCGTGGGAGAGGGAGCGCCCTGGGGGAAGCACGTCCAGGGGCATTTGCACCCGAGGAAGCTGGGGTTTGCTCCCCAGCACCAGCTCCTGCAGGGAGCATTGGTCACACCACACAGCTGGGGCCGCATCCAGCCCCGCGTCCCCAGGCTGAGGGGTCTCGGCTCCGCCGGGGGTGCGGGAAGGAGAGGGGGGTTTCCTGCAGCCCAGGGCTGGGGGTTGTTTCCTGCCCCGGGAGGAGGCAGAGGAGGGGCCGTATTTCAGCTTCAGGCAGGGGGGTGACGGAGGGGCTCCGGGACAGCCCCCTCGGCTCGGGGCACAGCCGGCTGTAGGCGCAAAGCCACGGTCAGCTCTTTGGGGAAACGGGGGGCAGGACTCTGGGACCGCCAGCTGGCCTGAAATGGACTTAAAGGCAGACGATAAATAGGAGAGCGAAGGGGAAAGTCTTTGAGGGCCTGGGGTCCCCGTCCCGCGGCTGCCCAGAGCGGGCTGTGCCAGCAATGACAGGGCACCCAGAAAGCCTCGGGGTGCTCGGGGTTCCCCCCGTGAGAGGCTCTCAGCAGCGTGTGGCAGTGGTGTCTTGAGGGGGTCTCCCTCCCTGCCCCGGCTTTGGGGGAGCAGATCTACTCCCCAAACTAAACCCTTTGGGTCTTTTGCCTTCAAAAGAGGATTTTTCCAGTATTAAAACACTTGCATTTCTATTCCCGCAACAGCAGCTCTGCCCCTCCAAGCCCCGGTAACAGCATTAGCGAGTCAGAGCAGCTCAGCCCAACAGCAAGTGACAGCTGAAATCCTGCTGCCACCGGCAAATCCCCCTCCCCTGCGCCTGGCAGGGACAGCGCGGCCTCGAGCTGCTGCCCACTGGGACCCTCAGCTCCCCCAAACCCCGCGGGGCTCCCGGGCCACCCTCGAGCAGGCGCAGGCAGGAGGGACCCAGGCTGCAACAGCCCCAACCCAAGAGCAGAAGCAGCTTTGCGATGTAAAAGCCAAAGTCCTTCAGCTCCTTACTGCAGCCCCAACACTCGCAAAGGGTTAAAGCCACCGGCCGGCCACTGATGCTCCATTGATAAATGAGACAAGGGAGAGGTTGAGGACAATGAGGATGGCCCAGCACATCAATCCCTCCCTTATGCAGGGTCTCTGAAAGGCAGGAAAGCCCGGCCAGCGAGGGGATGGCGCTGCCATGCCCAGATTTACTTCTGGGCCAGGCGTGGTCTCCAGCTAGCACCATGACCTGGGGTGTTGGTGGGCCACTGTGGCATGCCCGGGACGCGCCGGTGCCGATACCTGCACCGATGGCTTCTTCTCGGTCTTCCCGATGGAGCGAGACCCCCGCTTCTTCAGGGAATTCTGCAGAGAAAAGAGCGAGCTGTTACCTGCAGCGATGGCACAGCACCCTGGCACGGACAGACAGACCCAGCGGGGATGGACATCAACGCTGCCTTCTCCAGCTGCTTGTGAACGCCAGGAAAACACCAGAGCCCCGTTGGGCTGAGGCCCTTTCCTTTGGGGGAGCTGGACCGGCAATTATCATATCATGAGGTTTGGCCAGAAATTCCCCCTGCAGGCAAGCGAGCAGCGCGAGAGCAGGAGCGAGCAGGAAACCAGCCATGGAGAGGCTGAGTCACGGTCCGGTCAGGGCTGGATGGAGCGGGGAATCCAACCCCCAGGCCAGGGAACGGCTCTCGGGGCATCCCAGTGTGGGAGCAGCAGATGATGACGTTCGCCATCGCCTCTTCCCCAAGCAAGGGACACGTCCTGGTCGCTTCGCTATGGGGAGGGCTCCTCAGCAGGACGATGCTGACACTGCCCTTGGGTCTCTGGGGACACAAGGGATGATGTCCGGGCTAGCGAGGACAGCTGGGAGAGGGGGAGCCCAGACAGAGCAGTGAGGGAGACTGGAAGAGGGGAAAAAAGCGGGTGCCCAGAGCAGGGCCAGTTATCTGGGATGGGGAGCTGGGGGAAAACCCTCAAGAACATCCACGCAGCCCCCCATGAGCACCGGCCGATCCATGCAGCTGCCTTGGACCTATTTCCAAGCTGGCGCTGAGGCCCGGCAGCCAAAGAAAGCAGCTGTGAAATGTAAGCTGCTGCCTGTGCCAAGGTGCCGGGCTCCAGGCTTTCCTATTAAGGCCACGACCATCGCTGGAGCTGCTGCTGCTGCTGCTGCAGAGCCTCTCCTGGGGGCTGGCTGTGCCACGTCGGCACCCCTCGCCCCCACCGCGCTGGGGACCGGGGCTGGCAAAGGGCATCGCCCGACCCCAAGCAGTCCCCAACCCGGCACCCTGGGTCGGATGGCAGCCGTCATCGCGCCACCTTGGGGGCATCCCTTGGGGTGGCCACGCCTGAGGGTCTCGTGGCCGAGCTTGGTGCAGCAGGCTTGGCACAGGGTACCTGGACCGGTCCCACTTTTCTCCTGCCCCCCACAGAAGGATAGAGCCGGAGGGGCAAATGCACACGCCTTTGGGGATGATCTGCCCATCCCGACAATTATCCAATTATGGGAGAAATCTCTTGGAAGGGAGAAATAATCAGCCCTGAGGGGTGAGCCCAGCCCAGCCTCTGCTGCGTTGGCTTTGCTGCTAACAAGCTCCACCACCCTCTGTGCCCTCCAGCAGCAGGGAGGAGGCGGAGGAGGGGTGTTAACTCACTCTTTGTCTAATTAGCGCTCTGCAATCAGTGAGTAACCCCAATGCCCTTGCTAGCCTGGGGACATGCCATCCCCGGGCTCAGGGAGCTCCGAGCTGTGCCAGCCAGCAGTATGTCCCCTTTGGGCTCACGCAGCTGCAGAGAGGGGCCCTATCCTGTCCCACGCTCTTTGGCCAGGGCAAGGCAGCAGCTGGCGCTCAGGTCTCCCCACGCACTGACCACGCAACCATTTTCTCTGCCTGTTTTTCAAGCACAAAAGTCCTCCAGCCCCGCTCCCGCTGCTGCCATTTGTTATTCAGCCTGCGCTCGCTGGCTGCAGGGAAACCCATTTCACGCCTGTTAGTGGAGGCTGCGCGGTGGAGGGACAAGACACCCTGTCTGGGGTGACGCTGCTCCGTGCCACCCCGAGAGAAGGTGCCTGCAGAGGGGACGCGTGCAACCGCTGTTGGGTCCTGCGGCTCACCAGGAGCCGGCCCCGGTGTTAACCAGAACCGGCCCCGGAGATGCCAAGCCGTGTGCTGGCTCCCTGCCCTGCCACGCAGGGGAGCACGGCCGGGGGCAGAGGGACCCTGCCCAGCATCGTGTCCCCGTCCTCGGTGGGAGCGGGGCTCAAGTTCTGCCGCAGCACATCTCCTGCCATGCACTGCCCCGACGGCTCAGCCAGAGACACTTCCCGAGGCTCCCCCGGGACCGATGGCATCCCGGGCAGTAGGGAAGTGGGTTACGAGTGCTGCAATGGATCACAAGTCCACGCTGTCACCGGGATGCCTTTCCTGTCACCGAGGACGACACTGCTCCTGGCTGGGAGCTGGTCCCAAACCCGGCATGGCACGGAGCACCCTGGACCCACACGTATGGGTACATGCGTGGCACACGGCTTCCCAGGACACAGACGGGAACCCCACCCGGCTCCGCAGCACCACCGGGACACCCCTGGGACACCGCTGCCACGCAGCTCGGCCTGGTTTGAACCGGCAGCACGCGGTCAGGATACGGCCAGCGCCGGGCACTGCGCCAGGGACACGGCGGACTCCGCGCATCGTGCAGAGCTTTGGCCGGTGGGAGTTGGGCATGGCCCGGGGCGGGGGGCTGAGCAAGTGGCTGAGGACACAGAAAGTGGCTCTAGTGCAGGGGGGAAGTCCCGGAGCCCCCCTGGGATGGGGTAGGGCCACCCTGTGCCTGCAGGGTGGGATGAAGCATGCCTCGCTCGGGCTGCTCGGATTTCACAAGCATCTGCAGCACGGTTTGGGTTTCAGCGATGCGAGCAGGGATGGGGGGATCCTGTGGTGCAGGGCCAGGACACCTGCTACAGGCAGAGCCTTGGGGACACCTCCCCGTCCCCCTCCCTTGTCCCCCTCACCTCTCGGAGCTTGTCCATCTCATTCTGCACCACCTGCTTGGCCAGCTCCGTCTCGATGAGCCGCTGGCGCAGGTCCTCGTTCTCCTCCTCCAGCCTGATCCTCTTCTTCTCCACCGCCTCCAGCTCATTGTGGAGCCGCACGGAGACGTCCTTGGCCACCTGGGGACACAGCAGGGCTGTCATCAGGCTGGGCGCAGGCTGCGCAGGGCCGCGACCGTGGTGCCTGGACACCTACAGCCCTGGTGCAGAGATCATCAGGCTGTTACTGAGACCTTGTGGAGCAGACACGATGCTGAGTGACACCCTGGCCCCTGTGTGTGATGCGTCCCCATCCCCTGGCCAAACCCTGCCTTCCACAGCCCTAGCACGATGCTGCAGGATGCTCATCGCCCTTTTTGTACTTTTCCCCCACGCCGTGAGGCTGGAAAAGCCCCCAAAGGGCAGGAAAAGCCGTCGGGCAGCACCAGAGCAGGCAGCCTCTCACTGCAGGCAGCAACTGTGCGGGTTGGGAGAAAGGCGAGCTGCTGCATCACGTTACGGAAAAATAGCAGCTGCCCCCAGGGTGAAGGGTGTCTCCATCCATCCCGGGCAAGGCCCAGAGCCCCCCCTCTGGATCCCTGCTAGAGGGCAGCCCCCGGCATAAAGGGAGCTTAACAGCACAAAGCGTTTGCTCCCGCATCTGCAGGAAGGGAGAAATTGACCCCGATCCCCCTTGTCCCCCGCCCAGCCCAGGGTACCAGCGCTGCAGAGGCAGCAGCAAGCCCCGCTGCAGGGCTGGGGGGCTCAGACCACGGGGCCGGGCTCCCGTTCCACCCAAGGATGGGCTGCGCTTTCTTTCCCAGGAAGGGAGAAGCCGGAGGGGGCATTTTTAGCAGCAGCACCCCAAGCTGGGGCCTGGTGGGTGGTTTGGGGAGGGGGCCGAGCCCCCAGCAGGGATGGGCAGCCCAAGGCGGGTTTGCAGCCCTGCACTTGTGGCATGTCTCAGCTCCGGGACCAGCTGTTTTCTGCTCAAAAAACTAAGTTACTCCTCAAGCTGTTGCCCGTCCCCCCTGGAGCCGTCTCTGGCTGCCACCGCACGCCCCTCCTGGCAGCGGTCCTGTAGGCAAGAGCACTCAGCAAACACTCACCGGCACCGGCGGCTCCTTGAGGGCCAGCGGCTGGCGAGGACGAAGCAATGTCACCCCGCGGAAATCCCCTTGTCCCTGCCCCAGCCCAGTGTGCCGCGATGCCCGGGGCTCTGCAAGGTTTCCCAGGTCCCCAGGGTCCCGGTCCCCCCGCTCCCTCCCTGCGCACTCGTGCTGCTCCAGCCCACGATGGTGGCCCCATCCTGTCCCTACCGGTGCAGGACAAGGGAGCTGGACCTCGGGGCACGTGGCTGGGCTGGGCTCCAGCCTGCACAGGATGAACGTTGTATATGGCACTGCGAGACCCCCATCCTCAGGCAACGCTGGCCCTCTCCACCCCACCGGGCGCCCCCAAACGCCCCCATGCCCAGACCACCCATGAGCCGAAAGCACTGCTTCCCACGTCTTGTACTATCACCGCTAGTGGGGAAGCGCGATGCTCCCGCTAAGGGGCTGCACCCCGTAAACAGCACAGTCCCCTAGAGCTCCCTGCACCCCAACATCCCCTCCCACCACCTCATGCCTCACCGGCCATCACGGCCGCATCTCACCAAAAACCACTCTGGGGAACCTGGGGACTGCCCAGATGGGGACATCGCCCTCCCGGCCTCACCTTGACGTCCTGCTCGAGGCTGTGGATGAGCTCGCCGTCCACCTGGCCCGTCTGTGCCACGCGCAGGCTGCGGCGCTCGGCCTTGCGCAGCCGGTACTGCAGGATGCGGCAGGTCTTGCTGGCCTGGTCCAGCTGCTGCCGCAGCTCCTGCAGCTGGTAGACATCCTCTTCCATGTAGACATCCCTCATCTCCAGCATCTCGGCACGTAGCTCCTCAATCTCATCCTGTAGGGAGATGCATGTTGGACCCTGCAGCTTACTCTCCCCTCTTTTCTCCCCGGGACACTTCCCTGCTGTGGCTTCCCTGCCCTTCTCCATCCCACAAGCCATTTTCACAGACCTTCAATGCCTCAAGTCGAGCCCCATCCTTGCAGGAAAAGGGCTTAGAGCCAGCTGGGCACCATCACCCGCTGGCGAGCCAGCCACCTGGAGGGGGCGGGGGGGGCACAGCCGACACGGGCGCCTATAAATATTTGTGGTAAAGAAAGAGGAAGATGGGGGAGGGAGAGGAGCTGCAGGAGCAGCACAGGCAGCAGCCGTGGTGAAAAAAATGTAGGTCGTCTTTGGAAAAGATGTGTCAGGGAGGCAGGCAAGGGAAGGAGGAGACGGCAGGCGAGGACAGGGGAGGCAACGTGGGGACACGAGTGAGATGCCGCCAGCGCCGGGGACCAGAGGCTGCCCGTCATTTTGCCACCAAGCAGCAATTGCCAGGCTGGGTCCCCCTTCCATCCCTTCCCAGTCTCATCAGCTCTCACACTGACAAACCTCTCCCGGCCCAGCAGAGCCTCCGGCGCGGGGCTGCGGCGTCACTGTCACAGCAGGGCTGAGGGTGACATCCCACTGGCACCAGCGCCGACCCAAAGCCTCCTCCGGGTCTGTGGCACACGGCCGCCGTGGGACCCCTGCAACAGCCCCAGCCCCAGCACCACCTCCCCGTCCAGCGTAGGGCTGTGGCTGCTGGGGATGCTCAAGGACTGTCCCCTCTGGTCCCTGGGGACCCACACAGCCTGCGCTGCCCAAAGCTCTTCTCAGGTTCCCATGAACACGATCTCAATCCAAATCCTCCACGCAAACCCTCCAGCCGTCGCACCGGCTGTTCTCCTCCACAAGACCCGGTGGACCCGGCACGCTCCTGGGAAAGGATCAACCATCCGCTTTCCTGCCAAAACACCCCGCCACCAAACACCTCCCGTCACTGCCAAATGCAATTGCCCCTCGAGAGGTGAGGGGCTCACGCTGCCGCCTTGCACCGTGGAGGATCTGGCACAGGCAGCGGGGATGCACAGCCCCGATTCGCCCCAGGCAGAGGGGGACGGGACCCCGCTGCTCCCGACACCGCCCGTGACAGTGACCTACAGCCTGAGACAGCAGCACCACGCCGGCTCTGCCAGGCGCTGGCACGCTCGCTGCCGCGCTCGCCTGGCCTGGACAAAGCCCCAGCTGCAAGAATTCCCCCGAAAGGCGAAGCTGAGCCCGGGAAGGGGGGGGCGGCAGCTGTGGGGACAAGTCACAGTCGTTCACTGTTGGCTTTAAACACTACGTGACAAATAAGGAACGTCAATTAGACAATCCCGGATTATCTCCTGGCCCAGGCTGTTGGAGCCCGGCGGCACCACGGCCACCAGCATCCACCCTCCGCCACTCCGCTTCTTGCTGGAGGGTCTCGAGAACAACAGCAGAGCAGAAACAGCCCCGAGGCACCGAGATGGGCAGCAGGGTGTCCCAGTCCCAGCTGCTCCAGGGACAGCCAGAGACCGCGATGGGGCATCGCTGCAGGCGCGTTTCAGTAATACCCCACACAGCTCAGGCATGAAACCCCCCAGGGATGAACCTCACGTGCTGGCAGACAGCCCTGCGAAGGCTGCGATGCACCACGGGGTGATGACCCCGATGGAAACCCACCGCCAGCGCTGCCCACGCCACACAGCAGTGCCACCGCCCCAGGGACACCAGCAAAACCCCCATAAGCCAAACTGGGGAGCTGGTTTATGGGATCTACTCCTTGGGAGCTTTCATGGGAAAAACTGCATGATGCATTGCAGGTGAACAGGCACTCTGCAACGGCGTGGTGGAAAACCACCTTTCTCCACCAAAGTCATGGGAATTATGGCTTGAACACGATTAGAGAGGCACGGGGGGCTGCCTGCGCCCCACTCCAGTGCTGACTGTACCGGCTCCGTTTGCCATGTGGATTCCCCAGGCAGAAGCTGGGCAGGGAGCAGGGACCTTGGAAAAAACCCAACCAAACCTTACATTTGCTGGAAGGAAGCCTGGGCTCGCCGTGCTAAGAGCTCCTGCTTGTTTATACCTCGGGTTGTAGCAACCATTATTTTAGGAGGAGGCTGCGTCCAGCACAAGCCGCTGCCTGGGCAAAGCCCGGTGGCACAACCCTGAGCTGCTCCGGGGAGCAGGGCTGGGGGGTTTGCAGCCAGACTGGCGCTGGGGGGGCTGGCAAAGCACTGTGTCCCTTCGCTCCAGCGGCAGGAATTTGCCCGCACCCTGTAACGCCAATAAACCCACGCAGCAGCCGCGCAGCCTGCCCTGAGCTTGCCCCTCGGAGGCAAGCCGTGCTGCTAAGCCATAATAACTGGATTAGGATCTGAGAGCAGAAAAGCGCCAGCAAACTGGAAGAGAGCTTAGGATGGCGAAGCTGACCCCCTTCACGGCCGGGCTGTGGCGGGCAGAAGAACCCCGCGGTGCTCAGAGCCGCATGGGGTGCACAGAGGTGCCCTGACGGCTTCGGGGGTCTGTGACAGCCACTGAGCCTCACCCTTTCCATCTGCACGTTTTCTGGAGCTAAGCCCAACTTAGCAAAATTAAAGCAAAAAACCCATTTGGATAAGGTGAGAGCAGAGGCAGGAGCGGGGAGGAACCCCATAGAAAGATCCCAAATTCAGGGGTGGCGTTGCGAGCATGAAGCACCATAAGCAACGCTAAATAAAGTGTGACACAGAGACGAGGTGGGAAACACTGAGGACGAGATAAATGACTTCTTTCCAACACAACTGCCCGTGGGGGCTGCCAGGCTTGGCCACTTGTCCTGTAAACAGAAAGGCACCCAACCCTACACAGAGTCACAGCCTCCCAGCACCCACGGGCTGCTCACCCCCTCCATCCTCCAGGATTATCCACCACTGTATCCGTGCTCACCCCATCTCTGCAGCAGCAAAGATTTCATGGCGTTTTTACACTAGAAGTCACCTGTCTTGGAAAAAACGCTTGGGGATCTGCAGTCCAGGGAGACTTGTTTCAATGCCCAAGGGACGACGGTGTGCAGAAGCAAACACCCCACTGGTGTTTGCAGGAGCCAGGTTACACTTGATGGAGGAACCCAAGAGACAACAACATACCTTCAACCTTCTCTGTGCAAACCTCGGACACAGTGTCTCTCCCTGGGGAGGTTATTAAGGAATCTAAGAAGTGGCAAGGTGGGATGCAAACTGCCTGGTTCCAGTTCAGAAAAAAAAACCCATGCATTTTCAGAGCAGGAGAAGGTACCGGCTACAGCCGTGTCCGCACACCCACTCGCAGGGCATCAGCTCCTCCAGGAAGGGCAAGACCTGGGAGGGGCTGAGCCGCAGGGCGATGGCCCTGAACAGCAGCACAGCAGGAGGGGGACCAGTGGAGATGGCAGAGCACACCTCAAAACGCGGATCAGACCCGTCACGGGTTGTGGCAGAAGAGTTAAACCCTCGGATCTCCTGCCCAAGGGGAGTTACACGCTGGCTTAGGCGCCTGCAAGAATGCAGCAAGCTCAGACCAGACCAGGGGACTCGCGCTGTGCAACGCTCGCAGCTCCTCAGCAGGATCCACTATCTTTTAGAAGCAGAAAGCAGCAACGGATACAAAACAGGATCATGCAAATAACGACATGGCTGGCTGTCGTGCTGCTGACAGCACATATGCCCGCAGCTCTGGCAGCCGCAGGCTCTGGGGCGCAGCCAAGCAGCAGCCGCCTGCCCGCGGGGGACAGGCAGCCCTCCGGGGGAGCACAGCCCTGCCTGCATTCGCACCCTCCACCAGCACCCCCAAAACTCAGCGCAAGATGCAAAGGAGGAGAAAGGGTGGAAGCTGCCTGTGTGTTTTGCATCGACGCCTTTGTGCGGAGCTGAGGGCTGCGCTGGCAGCTGGTGCGTACGCGGGAGAGCCTGCGATCCCCCGTGCAAAGGTGGGGATTACCGTCCAGGAGCAACAAGCACCGCTTCCTCCGAGATTACAGGACAAAAGCAGCAGCTTTCAATTAACTCTGAGCGCCCACCAGACAGGAGAGGGAATCATGCTAGAATTTGTGACGGAAAAAATAAAATCAGAGAGGATTTCTAAAGGAAATTGCCCAGGGTGCCCTGCCCGCGAGGGGGTCCCAGCAAAGGCAGCTCACCCCAAGCCCACGCTGGGGTGCAATGGGTCAAAGGATGGGTAAGGCACACCCATGTGTCACACGCAGGGGTTTCTTTTAGGTGCATTAACAGCAGCTCTAACAGTAAACATCAGCAATCCTTCCCTCCATGTCACGCTGGAGCCCATGCACTGAGCCCTGCCCCTGGCCGGCACGCCAGCTCCCGCTCGGCAGACAGCACAGCACGTCGGCGAGGGAAAAATCAACATTTCTCAGCTTTACACCTGCCCCCATAAATTAACAGGCAAACAGCTGGGGGCTCTCTGCAGCGCAACCCGTGTTGTGCAGCATCCAAAAAAGCAAGAGGCTGCAAAGCCCCTTCCAGGGTGGCTGCTGGTGGGGTCATACACGGCAGAGCTCTGCATCCCGGCTCTGCCTGCGGTTACCGGGACCCCTGGGCATGGTCCCTGCCCCTGTGGCTGGGCAGGATCCGAGCAGCAGCAGAGCTGGGACCCAGCACCAACAGGGCTGCCCAAATGCGGCCCCCAGGTCCCCCACGCAGCCCCCAGTGGGGTGGGATGCTCTCAGTGAGCCCTCACTGGTGGCATGCACTGGTCCCCAGCGGCCTCAGGGGAAATGATGTAGCCACCCATCCATCCACCCATGCACCCTACGTGTTCCTCCAGGGAGCCAGGAAAGGCCCGAGGGATGCAGGGCAACGCAGGGCAGGGAGCTGGAGAGGGGCAGGCAGCAGGAAGGGGCAGGCAGGACTGCGGTCCCGGAGTTACGTGGCTCTCGCCTAAGCCCCTTCCCGCGGAGAGGAGAGGGTTTGCAGGCATCCCCTCCCCTCGCTCCAAACCCTCTCCCGTGCCCACTCTTTGTCTGCCTGTCCCTCCGCAGCTGCTGCTGTATCGCATCTCACATTTTCCAGCCCACCGAGCAGGGCCAGGAACTGCTCTGCACCGCTCGGCTCAGCAACAGCGAGACGGGGCAAGGACACCCGAGACACCTCCTCCCTTGCCGAGCTGCCAACCTGTGCATGAAAAACAGCCCTTTTTTGTGGAAACGCTTGAAATAACCCATTTATGGGAGGGTCACGGCAGGTGCACGGACCCGAGAGCAGAGGCAAGAGGAGGCACCAGCCTGCTGTGCCCCAAGCAGGAGGAGGAAGGCAGAGCCTTGCAAAAATCTGGGTTGCAAAGAGAAGGGAATGAGTTGTGCTTAAATATGTACATTTTATTATGGCAGCCAAGGAAAGATGCAGCACGAGCTGGCACCGTTACAGAGGGCTGCGATGTGCTCTGCTGGGAAGCTCCGAAACCCAGCGTGCATCACACGAGCGTAGTAGCACCACGCGCGTCTGGCTCGTGCCAAAACGTCGCCAAAACCCTCCCACCCCCAAAAATCCTTGTTTCTCTTTAAAAACGCACCAGGTTTTCCTGGCTCTGATGAATAAATAAAAAAAATATTCATTTGCAGCTATATTTGGGTGAGTCCTAGGAAATAAGTCACCTCCGATAAGTGTGATTCATCCACACCCGAGGGGAGGGGAGGTGCCGAGGCCAGGGGCCACCTCTGCAGGGTGCCTGCACGCTGGGACCAACCTGGTCTGCACGGCGGGGTGGGTGATGCTGATCGCTTGGGTTACAGTTTTATTTTTGCCGTAAAGCCCCAAATCCCCAAATTTTTAACAGAGACAGCACAAGCCAGCACCCTGCTGTGGCCCAGCAGAGTTTTCTGCTCCTTGTCAGAGAAACTGGGCAAATCTTGCATCTTTTTTTGGAGCACAAGGGAGGTGTGTGTCCAGCTGCAGCTTCTGTCCAGCTGGAGCCGGGGTACCACCGCGTTGGTCTCCCACTCAAGTTTCGGGAGGTGTAAGCTACAACACCGAAACCCTGTTATAAGCAGGATGCACGTGTCAGGGAGGTGTGAGCAGAGCGACCCACGTGCTGGTGGGAGTGCACATAGAAGGTGCCACAGCGAAGCAGAGAGGATGCCACCAGCATCCCCACGGTGCTTCTTGGTGCACATCTCCAGCAGCTCTCCGCTCTCCCCACTGCTCCTGGCTGGGGGATTTTAGTCGCCGCCCCTCATAGCAGGTAAAATACTTGCACCCCACGCTCCTGCAGCTTGCCAGGAAGAAGATCACATGGAAAAGGAGGAAGCAATTGCTCGGTCCGCAGGAACGGCAGCGTTTGCATGTGCGTTCTTGGAAACCGGGGGGGCCTCATCTGTATTTTTTCCAACTCTCAGTAAATCAAAGCCCTTAAGCTCTTGCTGCTAATTCTGGCAGGAGTTGGGACACCAGCTGTGAATCAGGGCTTTGCTAATGGACAAAGGGCCTGATTGAGCATCTTCGAGCGCGTCACCCAATGCCTAGCTCCCACCTCATAGCTATAATCCCGATGCATTTACAAACTTTGGCACCAGTGTTTGAGAGTTGGCCTGATTTCCAACCTCTGACATCCAAAAAGCAGCCAGCGAGACATGGTACCTATCCCTGAACCCCCCAGCAGGTGAGTGCGCATGCATCTCATCCACAGCTCCACCCTGAAGAAGAGCAGAGGGTGCGAAATGCCCGCAGCCCACCGGGCCGCAGCACCTGGTGGGTGTTTGCGCCCACCCCAGAGCAGGCAGCGTGTGCCAAGGCGCGTCGGGTCGATGTGTGACCGGAGGCAGAACAGCTCTGTGCCCCTGTCCCCACACAGCATGTCTGCCCTGGCTTCACCACGCATCCGTGAACCAGGCAGCCACGCCGCACGCCTGGAAAAAGGCCCCGGGGAGCATGGGAACAGGCGGAAAGGAGCAAGCTGGAAAATCTCCCCAGGGTCTGGCAGAGTCAGCAGGCAGGGAGGGCAGCAGGGAGCATCCCGCCTTGTGCCGGGCCGAGCTGTGCCCAGCTGCACGGGGTCAGGTCGTGCCATGCTGTGCTCCAGGATGCCAAAGCGGGCTGAGCCAAACTGTGCCATGCTCAGCCATGCCAAGCTGGGCTGAGCGCAGCCATGCCATGCTGAGCTGTGCTTTGCTAAGCCATGCCAGCCCAGGTTGTGCTGAGCCTAGCCATGCCAAGCTGAGGCCATGGTAGGCTTGGCCATGCTGTGCTGAGCCAAGCTGTGCCCATCTATGCCACGCCAGGGCAGTCCATGCCCGGCTGGGTCATGCCAGGCTAAGCTGGCCCACGTTGTGCCAAAGCGTGCCCTGTGCCAAAGCATGCCATGCTGTGCTGAGCCAAGCAGTGCCCAGCCATGCCACACCACGCTGGGCCATGCCCAGCTGGGCCTTGCTGTGCTGAGACAGGCCAGGTCTTGGGCCCAGCTGGGCCATGCTGTCCTAAGCTGAGCTTTGCCCTATGTCCTGTTGGGCCATGCCAGGCTTAGGCAAGCCATGCTCTACATCCAGCCATGCCACACTATGCTCAGCTGAGCCAAGCCCAGTCATAGCATGCCAGGCCATGCCATGCTGCGCTGAGCTGAGCCCAGCTGTATTGTGCCCAGGCCACATCCAGAGATGCCACGCTGGGCTGAGCCCCGCCGAGCCCCGCACCCAGCCGTGCCATGCTGTGCTGCCCAACTGAGCCAGGCCAGGTTATGCTCAGTGATGCCATGCCAGGCTGAGCTGTGTCCTGTGCCCAGCCATGCCCAGGGATGCCACACTGTGCCGCGCCCTACCTGGGGATGCTGAGCCATGCTATTGCCCAAGGATGCTGGCCATGCTGAGCCAAGCTTTGGGATGCCATGCTGTGCCATGGCATTGCCCAGGGATGCTGTGCCATGCCACGCTCTGGGATGCTGTGGTGTGCCCAGGGATGCTGAGCCATGGTGACCCATGCCCTGGGATGACACACTGTGTCATGTTATGGCCCAGGGATGCCACTGCCATGCTGAGCAATGCCCTGGGATGCTAAGCCACGCTGACCCTTGCCCTGGGATGCCACACCATGCCATGCTACAGCCAGGGATGCCATGCCATGCCGAGCCGTGCCCTCTGATGTCGTGCCATGCCATGCCCAGGGATGCTGAACCACGCTACGGCCAGGGATGCTGAGCCTTGCTGACCCATGCCCCGGGATGCCGTGCTGTGCCGCACTACTGCCCAGGGATGCCATGCCCTGGGATGCCGCGCCGTGCCACGCTATGCCGCCGTGCCCACCTTGAGATAGTCGTTCTCGGAGCGCAGGTCCTCCAGCTCGCGGAGCAGCCCGTCGGTGCCGGCGTCCAGCAGCTCCTCGGTGAGGTCGGAGAAGGCGAGCGAGGTGCTGAGCTGCAGGCGGCTGCTGGCCATGGAGGCGGCCGAGGGCTCCTCGGGCAGCGGTGAGGCCTCGCCGGCCGAGGGCGGCGGCGGCGGGGCGCTGCCCGGGGACTCGCCGTCACTGCCGCTGAGCCCCAGCTCCAGCGAGAGCAGCTTCGCCTCCTCCGAGGCGCTGCAGTCCGACACCTCCGAGCTGCTGTCGGTCAGGCTGGTCCCCGGCACCGACCCGGGCACCGACCCCGGTCCCGGTCGCCGTGCGCCGGTGGCCGCCGTCTCCGCCCCGCGGCACCGCCCCTTCGCCCTCGCCGCGCCGCGCCCCGCCGGCCCCTTGCCGCCGGCCCGGGCCGCCGCCGCCCGCTTCTCGGGGCGCCCCTCCTTGCCGCCGCCGGCCCGCCGCGGGTGCGGGTGCGGGTGCGCGCCGCTCGCCGCCAGCCGCGGGGCCGCGCCCGGGTGCCCCCCGCCGCCGCCGCGCCGGCTCTTGGCCAGCGACCAGCCCGGCACCTCCTTGGGGCGGGCGGGCGACGGCGCCCGCTGCGGCTTCTTCTTCTTCTCCGGGAACGGCGGCGGTGGCGGCGGCGGCGGCGCGGGGGGGCCCTGCTCCGCCGGCGCGGCCTCCATGTCCCGCTGCGCTGCGCTGGGCTCGGCCCCGGCTGCGGCTGCGGCTGCGGCCCCGGCTCCGCCCGCCCGCCCCGCCGCCGGGCGGGGACGCGCGCGGGCGGCGAACAAAAGGCGGCGGGGGGGGGGACGAGCGGGGGGGACCGATCGTGCTGGCGGCAACAGCGACCCCTCCGCCCGCCCAGCGCCGCGCCGCGCCGCCCGCTCGGACCCGCCGCTGCGGGACCCCCGGGGCATCCCTGCCGGTGAGGGGCACCCCGGGGAGAGGGGCACCCCCGTGGGTAAAGGGGTCCCCCGGGCCAGCGCAGGTCCGGGGGGGGGGGTAGCCTTGTCGGTGCGGGTTCCCCCCTGCGCGCCCATGTGGGTGGGGGTCCCTTCGTGCATCCCCTGCAGAGCAGGTCGGTGGGGCACCCCTGTGCGGGAGGGTCACCCCGGGGCATCCCGGTGGGTGGTGGTCCCTGGGGCACCCCTGAGGGTAAGGGTCCTCCGGGACAGGTCTGGGGAACGGGGCCCCCAGGGTGTCCTCAGCAGTGCAAGTCCCCTGGGAGTTCCTGTGAGCGCAGGTCCCCTGGGGCGGTGGTGGAGGTGAGTGTCCCCAGGGTACTCGGTGGGTGAGGGTCCCTGGGGACCCCTTCAGGTCTCTGGGGCACCCCCGTGGGTGGGGGTCCCCCAGGGCACCACTGTAAGTGCAGGACATCCACAGAGGCAGAGGTCTCCCATGTACCCCATGGGTGGGAGTCACCTGGGGCCCCTCTTGGTGAGGCTCCCCTGAGGCACCCCCATGGTGGGGATCCCCTGGGGTGCTCCGTCACGCTGCCCAGGGCTGGCTCCAGCTGCCTGCCAAGCTGTCGGGGTGCACACAGCCCCGCACGGTGCCTCTCTGGGGGGAAGCCGTCAGCAGCGTGTGCCTGTGCGAGTCTGCTCCCACCCACCAGCCCGCGTCTCTCATACGTTGACAACCCGGCCCCAAACCCACTGCGAGCATCAGAAGGCTGAGTTTGAAAAATGCTCCTCCGTGCCTGCCCCTGCGGCAGCGCGGCCAGCCACGGCCTCGCAGCGGGAAGCGGCGTTCTGCCGCCTCGTACAGACCCCCCCGTACCCCCACTCTGCTCAGATTCAGCTTTTAACGCTGGGCAGCACGACCCCAAGGCAACGGCCGCTTTTCTCCAGGGGCAAACCCAAGGCTGCCTGAGGTGCAGAGTCCACCACACGCCTCAGTCAGCTTCTGCCCGAGATAAACACACGTGGGGTTTATTACGGCATTTCTCAACACCCCTCCCCGCTCGACACAGTCCCCTGCCCTCCCCAGAGAGCCTCCCCAAGCGCTGGGCACCCTCTGGGATGGGGGTGGGATTGCACCCCAGCTCTGCCCTAAACCAGCCGTGCATCCGGCATAGGAAAAATCGGGATTGTACAACAAACACAGGCTTTTATTGCAGAAATAGCTCCATGCGGCTCGTGGCCTGAGCAACCGCTATAAATCGTGTGGGTGCCTCTGGCCACGGCTTGTTCAGCCCCTCCTGCAGCTCTGTGAATCCCTAGGTGGTGGTTCCAGCCAGTCAACAGCTGATGACCATGACAAGGGGGATGTGGGTGGAATAAGGGACCCCGGTGGGGGGTGCTCAGTGCCCCAGCCCCACGCTACAGTACAGCTGCTGCACTGGGGGAAGGGTCCGAGCGACTCCTGCCCCTTCCGGGCTGAATCACAGCCAGACACCATTTTCCAGGCTCTGGCACGTTTCCTGATCCCACACCTTTTGGGAAAGCACCTCGAGCTGTCACAGGTGCCATTCCGCAGCCCAGGGCACGAGGGACGGCCAGAGGGTGGTGCAGAGCTGCCTTTCTGTACGTGCTGCAGAGCAACACGTGCCCAGAGCTAACGGGAAGGCCGCTCTCCCCCCAGGCCTCGCAGCATCGTTAGCAGAGTTATGATTCAGTCCTGCTGCATGACTGCACATGTCCCTGCGCAGGACGTCAGGCCTTGACCGATGAGTGCTGCGCTCATTAGTGAAGATCATTATTTTTCCTCCGAGCAGTGGTTAATTGCGTAACACAAGGCGCACCTTGGGCTGCCCTCGTGGAGCCATGCGGCAGCGGGGGAGCAAGGGATGAAGGCAGCATGTCTCCAGCCTTGTCCTTGGGGACAGCCCTCAGGATGCCATAAGGATGGGGCACATGATGCGCCCCCCAAAACTGCTCAGGGCTGAGCACAGAGTAAAATGGCTTTCCCAAAAAGCAGCCTCCTTCAGGGAAGCCCTTATCCCAGGATCTGGCTGGTCTCATCACCCACTGCCTGCTTGCTGGAGCTCAGGACACATCCCTGCACTTTTAGCCTGGGTCTGGCTTGTCCCCAGTCCTGTCCAGGTGGCCTCAGGTTGTTGCACCCAGTGGTAAACATGAATCTCATCACAGCAGGGTGTGCATCCAGCGGTGCACGTGCACCCACTTGCAGGCTTGTTGCATCTCACCGCCTCTGCAGCACAGCGAGCTGCCAACAGGCTTTGGAGGCAGGCGAGGCCAGCCCTGTTCTGGGACCACTGCCTGGGGGACAACTGCTCAAAGCCAGAAACAGGTTTGGGGTGGAAGCGGGAGGTATATTAACAGACCTCAAAATATCCCCTGGGGCTGGAGGCAATGCAAGCAGCCAGGTTTAGAGCTGAGCCAACGTTGCCCTGGACCAGGTGCCTGCTCCCGTGCTCGCCATCCCCTTGGCATTGCCACAGAGATGCACTGGAGGACACAGAGCCCTCTGTGGCCAGGGCCGTGCCAACTGATCTCATTGATGGTCTGTTGTAGTGGCTGGTCTTGAACTAGCTGCTCCCAGGAGAATTATTCAATAAATTTGAATTAAATGCAGGCGGGCAGCTTTCTGAAGCCTCTGAAAGAAAAGCAATGAGCTTAACCAGCCCCCTGGGCCCTCGGAAGGTCTGGCCGGCAGCCAGTTGGAGCCAGGATTTGGTGCATCCCTGAGCAGCACAGAGGGAAAGGTCTGCTCAGCAGCATCTGCACCACTGGAGATAGGGCTCGGGCAAAGCAGGAGTAACCCCAGCCATCCCGGGGGCCACCAGGGCCTGGGAGAGGGGACACAGGCAAGGGTGCCAGAGGGAACATCACCCTGCTGCACCACACAGGGTCCCTGGTGGGACACCAACCCTGCAGATCCCAGCCACCTCGTCCTGGGCCAGCACCTCACAGGGACTGCACTGGAGTCAATCCCACCATGCTTGGTGTGGACAAGGGCAGAAGCACCCCAGGGGTTCAGGGGGACATATCCCTAAATATATGTCCTGAGTGCGAAGGGCAGAGCCCAGGTGAGCACCGGGAAGCCACAGCAGGTCTTCACACATGAACACCTTTCTGAATCAGGCCCTGGGCTCTGCACACTGTCTGCTCCTTCTCCTCTGGCTCTCAATGGCCGCGCTGGCTTCACTCCAGACCTCTGATGAGGCTGTCAGGTGCCTTTTGGGTTAAGATGCTAAAAACCTTGTAGCAAAGAGCTACAAAGCAAGGAGCAGCGAGCCCTGGAGAGTGGCAGGAGGCAGAGCCTGAGCCCCCAGCCTCAAAGGGTACAGCAGGACCCAGTGAACCTACATGCTGGCCCAAACTGTATTGACCAAAGCTGACCCCATAAATTGATGCTGCTGTAATTTCTTAGGAGAAAAAAGATTTAGAAATGGTTGCAATGGTTAGCAAATATTCAGCATCCCCCTTGTTCAAACAACATTTGAATCTGATATTAAGCACTTTATATATATACACACTATTTGAATGACAAATATTCTGATTACATTATTTTTAAACACCTGCATGCATTGCTCAGTATGAGTGCCATGCTTCCCTCTCCTCAGCGCTGCTTTCACTGACGGGGTTTTTGCTGCCAGGGAGGGTCCTGGATGGGGACAAGGATGGGGACAAAACAGCCAAGGGCACAGCCAGCATCCCGGGGGAGGCCATGGGAGCAGAGGGGACAGTGTGTGTGGCCTGCCATGCCATGCTTACACCTGGGGGAATTGCTTTGCTCTCCAGCTGCGGCACATCTGCTTGCAGAGCTGCTTGACATGATGTTGCATCAAGGACGGTCTGCGGCAACCATAGCAACAGGGCTGCCTTGGTTTTCCACCTTTCCTAGCAGAAACAATGCTGATTTCTCCCAAATTTGCTGCTGCCTGAGAGATGCCAGCAAAAACCTCTGGCCAGGCAGGAGAGAGGGGCTGATTTGCCCTGGGAGAGGTACCCAGGTTGGGGCTCTGCTGTCCCACATCAGGTGAGGACGCTGGTGTGGGACCCAGGGAGCAGCTCTGCAGGCTCCAGGCACTCCCACCTTCACCAGCCCAAGCCTCTGCAGAGCCCTGAGCCACATCCCAAACCCTGGCTCTCCATCCAGCATGAGCAGGGTGGGAAGCACTGCCTACCTGCACCAACAGCTTGGATCCCACAAGAGGAAGGAGGAGGAGTGAGTAAGAGCTAAGCATCCAAACACCTCCAGGCTCAGCAGCAACCTGTAAGCAGACTGCAGTGCCAGCACAACATTGTACGACAGAGCACGATGGTGTTGCCCACGGAAATGGCTACTGGGATTTGGAGATGGGGGCCCTGGGTCCAGGTATGGTCACAGGGACTTAGGGTGTCAGAGCAAGCAGCCCTCCCAGATGCTGAGGGCACCCTGGGGTCAGAGCGGCACCCGGTTTCTGTGGCACACCACCAGCATCTTGCTGACCTGCAGTAAGGTATTAAAAAATGCAAAGATGAGCAAGACACCAGATGCGCCCTGGACTCCCCTTCCTTGGCCCCGAGCTGCACCCACTCCTGTGCCAACCAGTGTCAGGGTTGCTGCAGCTGCAGCACCCACTGGTCCAGTGCCGGCTGAGCCTGCCCATGAGGCCCACAGTGTCTCCCTGAGCCAATCCCACCTGCCAGCATTGTGGACATTGCAGCTCATGCTCTCCTGTCACCACTGGTGATGCCCATGGTTCCTCACCCTGCCCTTGGAGCAGGTCCCAGAGCTGTGCAGAGCCCACCCCCCAGCCTGCCCTTCCCTTACGGCATGGTCCAGTGGGGCTCTGGGCTGTTTCGCTGCTGCTCAGTGCTCCCCTTCTCTCTGCAGCAGCGCTCCTGGGAGCTGCTTTTTTTTGGGGGGGGGCTCTTTCTTTTGGGGTACCAAGCCACCACACTCAGGTCCAGGCTGCGCTCCCCTTGCACATCTTTCCTTTCCCGCATGCTGAGCAATCTGGCTCTGCAAGGGCAGCAGTGCAGGAGTGTAAGGTCAGGTCCTGGGCCAGCACAGTGAGCCCCCAGCCTGGCTGTCCCCAACACTGGTGACACTGCAGTGGGGCAGGATGGGGATGAGGAGCAACAGGGAGAAATTTGCTCCAGAAACCCAACCACAGCACTCAACGCATCTGTTGTGGTTTAATGCGGCAGGCAGCCAAACACCAGCAGCCGCTCGCTCACTCCCACCCCCCCAAGCCCTGACACTTGCTCTCACCCACGTTTTCCGGGTGGGCACCAGGGGAAGTGCCACTGCACTGTCAGCCCGGACCCCAGCAGGCAGCCTGGCTCTCCCAGCCTGGACATGGGTACCTGGGTCTAGGAATGGTCATGGGCATTTAGGACAGCACAGTGGCCCTCCAAGACGCTGAGGGCATCTCCCAGGCCATCTGCTCCCCCAGCTCAACTTCACAGGAGCTGCTCTGTTTGGGACAAGGACATCACTATGGACCAGGTGAGTCCTCCTACCCATGAGTCTTCTCCTGACCCCGGACCCCAAAAGCCCGAAGCAAACCAAGGGCCTTAGCAACCACGGAGCTCTGCGATAAACATCCAAACCGGTGTTTTCCGGCCCATTTCCCCGGGAGCAGCGTGGCTGCATTGCCACCTGGTGACCGCGTGGAACAGCGCAGCTGCCAACAGCGCCTCAAGGAGAGCAGCGCCCCGGCCGCGGAACGGGTTCCTCAAACAGCTTGGCGAAACGGCACTCTGCAGAGGCGTTATACCTATAAACGTTATGATGTCTGGATTTATACATAAACGTGATACGAAGTTGCTTCAGTCTTAATGCAGGGGGGTTAATTTGCATCCCGGATCCCCACGCCCGATGCTTCTGTGCCTCTCCCCGGGAACGCCAAAGGGCCAGAGCTCTGCCAAAGCACTGCCCGGAGCACAGGCATCCCGGCTGGGGCACTACCAGCAACGCGGTAGCAAGATAAATGAAAAAAAAAAAAAAAAAGTCTTCCTTTTGCTCCCATTTCACTGATGGCAACGTGGTACGGAAACTGTAACATCACAAAGATTAGGCTGATATTTAAAGGACACTATTTATTTTTAATTTTTTTCCTGGATACCCAGCAGAACATTTCAGCAACATTGTAAGTGTAAAACCCAGTCAGAGCAGCCCCAAAGCTGAGCTGAGCACAGGTATGGGCACTGGCTTAACTCTTCCACAGCCACCAAAGACAACTGAGTATGTTCAGCCATAGGACCAAGCTGGGGACAGAGGGGCAGCAACTCCATGGTTCAACCAAAGGATCACAAATACATAAGAAAAAGCCTAAAGAGATTCTTCCCCTTTCTTGACTTGGCTATTAAGAAACTATTCCTGCTATATGAAATTTTTCAGTGTTAGACAGTTACATTAATGTGCTGACTACAAATTAGCTTTTAAGAAGTCTCTAATACATATATCTTGCTTCAAAAATTAAAAAAAATAGTAGAGATGGAGAAAGGAAACCCAAAGTCTGAAGCCATAGTAGTGTTCAGGGCTTGAAGCTTTGACCCTAGTACAAGGCCAGCTATATTTGTACTTATCTTTTGGAAAAGACTTTATAGCTAGAAACAGAGGGTAGGCCTTGAACAGGGAGAAGGAAGAAGGTTACAGAAGCCACCAATAATTTGCCTGGGCAAGGTCCCCTAAGAAAAACTGAAACTATACTTTATAGCTTTATAAATGGGCAATACCAGGCCAACATTTCACAGCAGAATAGAGGCAAGAAATAAAAGTAAAAAAAAAAAAAACCCATATTAAACCTTTCATTTTGTATCTCCCAATAAAGCATAGCTCATGCTCTCTGTCAGTATCAGCTAGGCTGGAGCAGATCACCTCAACCCACCCAAGCAGCACTCTTGACCAAGCAGCCAGTGCTGGGGGCCCTGAGTGCACTAATAAGCCTGAACCCTGATGCCCCTCACCTGGGCTCCCACTCACACCCCCCACCTGTGGTCCTGCAGCTCCATTTAAGCTCAGCCACAGGCTTCCTCTTGCTTCTTGTCTGTGGTACCTCCTAGGATGGTCTCTCTTACAGCTGCTCAAAGATGATGCTGTTGGGATTTTTTTGCTGCGGTCCTGATGATCATCTTCTGCTGTCCTCCCAGAAGACAGTAAGTGTGAAGTCTGTTGGCAATGGTTCTGTGATCTCATAGCTGGCTTGTGAATGGCCACCTTTGCATGTAAATAAAATGCTTGCAGCTGCTAAGCATGGCTCCTAGCCCTAAGGAGATATGTGCCTGTGCTACTTCTGTTAGGGGCAGAAAGCCCTAAAAGAGAGCTGCATTGCAAGGAGTATTTTCTTTAGTAGGGGATATAGCCCTTGGTGGGAAACTTCTCGTGGCTGCTGTGCTGCTGCTCCCCTGTTTAGGGACATGTGGCTGTGATGTGCACCCTTGGGCAGTTTGTCCTGGTTGCTCTGGCTCAGTGTAAGCTTGGGTGACTAGAAGCCTTGCTCAGCGTGAGCTTCTTCTGTGGGAAATCTGGGTGTAAACTCCAAGGGGTTAGAAGCAGCAGCAAATGGTTCTGCATGTTCTTCTGTGCCTGGGGTCAGTTGTGTTAGTGTTGGCTGTGTTCATGTGAAGCTGTTTGCTCGGACAGTTAGTGCTGGTCAGGCTTAATGAGGAAACTTTCTGTTCCCTTGTGGGGAGGGATAAGGGCTGGGGTTGAAGACTGGGGCAGCAGCTCCCGGCAAGGAAGAAGAGTGGGGGTGTCCATATGTAAGGAAGAAGACAGGCTATATGTGAGAAGCAACTCAACAATTTAAAATTAGTTTTAAATTTTAAATACAGTAAAGGCCTCTTTGATCATATGAGGGAGCCTCATGCTGCTCCATCTCCTATGCCCTTGATTTACTATGTCTTCCTCATCTTTCATATCTGTTTCATGTGCTGTTTAAAGGCTACCTCTAATTAGCAGAGTGGAGCTCAGGCTGCAAAATCCAGATGAGAGCCAGTGCAGAGACCAAGCCCTCAAAGTTCAAGAAGATTTAGTTCAGCCAGAAGAGAATGACCCACTTACAAAATCTCCCTGAATTCAAGTTTTGAACAGCCTCAGTGTACAAAAGTGCTTGTGTCCAGAGTATGAGGAAGCCCCCATTTTTAGCTATTTGAGTTGTGCCCCTTGTTCCTCTCCTCTGTGGTAAGTGGGTGCTGCAGCCCTGCGGGAGCCAGAAATGCTGCGGTCCCTGCAGCCGCACCTCTTTGGCCCATGCTCTTGGCTTCTCTCTCCCAAGCTCAGCAGCTTTGTGTCAGGTCAACATTAAATAAGGGAGTTAGGACCTCTTTAGAGGAGCGCCTATTCAGAAATAAAACTTACATATCACCTTTTCCTGAGAGCTTGCACGAAATGGGAAAATGGGATTTTTTTTAAGATTTAGGCATTGTAAAGCCTTCAGAGTGCATAATGTCAGTAAAATCAAACTAACTTTTATGTAGTGGGTGCTGTGGAAAAGAATCATATTGAATATGAAACCAATACTTAATATAAGGTAGATTCCCAGTTCGTTAGTATCTTAAACCCTAGATTGCCTGTCTTGGCTATGATACTCTATTCTCCCCGCCTGGCACCCTTTCTGTGCAGTGTGGGAAATGTTATGGTGATGTTGGTGACACAGGAGGGATGAGGTAAGAGGCCTTCAATGCTGTGTGCACTGAAGATGGCAAATAAAGTCCCTGTAATGAGTTGGCCAGTGCACAAGAGCACAGCTACCACCTTCAGATGCAATTGGAGTTGCTTGGCTCTGAGCAGCAGCCTTAATTACTGCTCATTAATGGCAAACCTATTTCAGTTTAATTGCTGAGAATTTGTGCTTCTGAAATAGAGGGTCTGATCTCTAATCTTGCCTCTGCTATAAAGCTCTAAGCAAGTCCTACAGTCTAGGTAGAAATTTTAGTCTCCCACCTGATCAAGCAGACTTTGAAATGTGATTGAAGCTTTTCCTTGTTGGACTTGAATTCCCAAAGGTCTGGATGCTGACAGCAAATCTTTTCCATCTTTGCCTCTCAGCCACTTTTCTCATGAAACAAAGCATCAGCCAGGCTTGATTGTACGATGAGCTTGAGGTGTGGAAGCACTGGGGAGCGGATGGGCTGACAGTACCAGAAGCAGGTTAATAAATGTTGGAGAAAGCCCATGAGAGTGGGCTCTTGAGATGTTCTGGGAGGTTTAAGCTTGCAGCTGACTCCCTGTACAGGCAGGTCAGCCTTTCCTGGGTGGGAGAGAGCACAAAGTGCTCACAGCTGAGAAGAAAATCTGTGCAAAATGCGCTCCAGGACATGAAATAATAGAACCTTACTGCAAGGGCTGAGTCATTAAAGGGATGACAAAGTGGCAGGGTGAACCTTGGTTTCTGCCCTGCTGAGCCCCACAGGCTGGCCTTGCAGTGGCTATGAATCATTGCAGTGCGAAGAGTATCCAGTGAAGAAGGTGAGGATGGATAAAACACCACTGTCAAGCTACTCTGTCTGCTGGCTCCCTTCTCAGAGAGGTTTAAATAGGCGGGCAGAGGTGTTTGCTCTGCTACCTGTGTCTGACACTGGCTGTGGGACCAGTATGCACAGTGCCTTCCCCATCACCAAGATCTCACTTGCTCTGTTTGGAAAAATAAATCAGCCTGGATGTTAGCTCAGCAGGAGACCTGAAAGCATAATGGATGCCTGACACAGCACATTTCCAATGAGCTGGTATAAATCGAGCACATTAGTAACCCTTCGGTGCTGGTATCTAAAGGAATTGAGCTCCTACAGTTGCAAGCCGGAGGCTAAATTCTAGTTTTGGGTACATGTGTGGGAGATGTGGTCAAACATCTGGGGCTCCTGCCTTCGTGTGCAGACTACTGCTTACCGAACGGGATTCCCAGCATGTGGCCGAGGGCGATGTGCTGCTGAATCGCATAGGTACGAGGCATTAGCTACCGAGTTGCAGAGCTAATTTGATATGCTTCATGTCAAACGTTTGTAGCAGATAGCAGCTGTTTGGTCCTCCTACTATTTTCTCACTGTAGTGCTGGCTAGGAAGGGTGATATTTTTATTAAAAAAGGCAGAGGAAGATGTTTCTGTAGGGAGGAGAGTTGTTGTGGATACCCATCAGGAAAAGTGGTGCCATGGAAATGGCCTCAGGTGATGCTTTTTTGGAAAGTGGCAAGCACTGTGTGTCTACATGCCCCATGATAGGACCCAGCTGGTGGCCTGCAGCACCCAGACTTGGGAGCACTCTTTCCTCTGGTTTTCCCTGTAACCCAGGAAATCATCTGCAGGCAGGTGCCCTAAGACAGGGGAAATTGTGATTTATTTCCATAAACCTAGGCAGAAAACAAGTCAAACAATTAAAAACTGTTTTTCATGTTTTTTGTTTCTCTGAGGGGTGGTAATTCCACCCTCCAACGTGGTCTCCAGGAAACCCTGGGAGGAAGGAAGGGCCCCCAAGTCTGAGCCTGGTGCAGCCTCTGGGCAGGAGCCTCGTTGGCATCCACTGAGTTTGGTTCCCCTCCTCCCTGGTGTACAGCGGGTCTGCGGTGGGAAATCTTACAAACACGGAGGGAATCACTCGAGCAATAGCTGGTCCACTTTGATCGTGGTCTCCAAGCAACAGAACCACAAATATAAACAGTTTTTGGAGATGATGAAAAATTTCTCTGGATATTTGGTTGGAGCTTGAGGAAAGTAGTTACAGCTGAGGAGTTGGAGGCTTTACCATCTGTTGGACATGACCATGTGAGGTGAGGGCTTGCATGGACTCTTCTCCTGTTGGTAGTGTCCTGAGAGCTGAGCAGGCAGCACTCAAAGGTGTTCTGTGAAGGAGAGAGAATTGCAATAGGGCACTTCATAGGTGGGCTAAATAGTTGCTGCACTTCTGCTCCTGCTCTGTGCCTTGACCCTTTCCAGCATGTTACAGGGCATGGCTTTTGCAGCGTGATATGGGATGCTTTGCTTCCTCCTGGAAAAATAAACTCATGGTGAGGCTGTACCATGGTGGGGGGCTCGCTGTCAGTCCTTGTCCTTTCAGTTGTGCTCGGGAGGCAGCGCAAGCCCCGCAAGGCTGCGGTGCTGGTCCTGCTGTGCCACGGCAGCTTGTTGCAGGGGTTTGAAGCTGTGGGAAGAGTAACGTGGCTCTCAGAAGTGGATTTAATCCAAGTCAGTGGTTTTGCTGGTGGGTTTTTGCAAACTGCAGTCTCCCACGAGATGGTGCTGTGGGATAGGGGACACTGCCACTGAGACCTGACTGCAGGGCCCTTGCTGCAGCTTTGTGGCACCGGGTATAACAGAAAATTAATTTGTGGCTTTGGTAGAGGAACAGAGGATTTCTCGCACTGTCTTTGCAAAGGTCTCCTCAGGGAGCAGAGATGGGGAGCGAGCAACATCGGCTGCAACTGGGAGAGCCCCCTCCACAGGAAAATCCAGCTGGAGGAAAAGGAGTCACCAAATCCTGTTAAACAGTGCATAAATGACAACTCCTGCTGAGCCTCTTTTCACTCAGAAATTCATGCTGCTGAGGTTATGTTCCAAATCTTTATGGTCAAAAAGGAGGCACACCTTATGCATAAGTAAGGCCAAGAATGTATTTGCAGTATATACAGTATCTTAAGAGTTTCATCATTATTCAACAAGATTGATTGTTACAGAAAAAGAAATAATACAATTAAAATGTTTGTACATGCACTTGGTTTCTACCCCTTTCTGGGGGGTTATGCTCATCCCTGCCTCGCTCCCCTGGCTCTTAAGGTTGGTGGTTTCATGCTGGTAGCAATGGGGGGGTGTTAAAGCAAGTTGTCACCGTCCGAGTCCTTTGGCAAGAATATGATGTTCTTGGTGGTGATTTTGGTTTGCTTGCTCTAGGGCCCTCTTGGGGTCATTTCTTTATATTTGCTAACATGCCTTTACACATTTGCTCTTTCGTCATTGACTGTTGCTTCTTTCTTCATGGTCTGCAGCTGTGTTATGTCCAAGTTTATTGTATGCAGTGGCCTTTTCATATATTAGATTCTGCTCTGTGTTCTGTCACACCAAACCCCAACTTTGCCCAGCTCCAGGTCTGCATTTCTTGGGGATTTCTGTCCTGCAGCTCTCTTGGTGCCTTTCCCCTCCAGTTATGATTCTTTGCACATGGGAGGGCTGTTTGGGGCATTTTTGATGCTGAGCTCCTGATCTCTGAGAAGGGAAAAAATGTGTTTTTTCTGAATGTGTTCTGTCAAATGATGTTCTTCATTAATAATGGTACCTTTGATCAGTGTCATGGAAAATGTGGACAGTTCTTAGATGATGTGGTATGTTACAAAGAAACTGAAAGAAAGTGAATGAATGAACAAATATTTGCCACAGGGATCCTTCCTTCTTTTCAAGCAAACTCTTGAAATTAAAAAGATGTGTTAGAAAATACAGAAAGATCCAGGAATCACATGTCAACATATGTTTTTATTTTTAATTTCAGAGCCTCTCCATCTAGAAATAAAAGTATTATTGGGTTTGATCTGGAGTCCTCTGAAGTCAAAGGAAGGTTTTTCCTCAAAGCGATTCAGTAACAGTTAATACTGGACTGAGAGAGGCTAAATAATTTAGTCAGAAATTCCCACTGCTGTGTGTTTGCTGTCCAAAGATGCTGCGAGCCCAAGGGTGCACTGAGGTGTCCAGGAATAGAGATCCCCTCGACTTCCAATACACAGGCTGGGTCCAGCAGCAGCTGAGCCACTGCCAGCTTGCCTGGGTCCTGAAAGCCTTCAGCTGGGGCAGCTGCTGGGTTTTGTCCCTGTTCCCACCATGGGGGTGGTGTGGGATTTGTCCTACTCGAGGGTACAGAGGTGTGTGCTCTCACCCAGTGATGCTTGTGTCCCTCTACCCCTGGAGAGCTATCGGGGGCTGCCAGAGGCAATGTGGTTTCACTGGGTTGCATTGGTGCAATTAGTTAATTCAGCTAGTTGAATCTGTCTTTTTCCATTTGTTTTTGTTCTGAGGAATAGGTTGGACAGGTAACAGCATAAAACAAGTTTCAACCTATTTCTGTAACATGCTAAAACCAATGTAATCCTGGTTTGGAGTTTTTCTGATGCTACCTGTTGATCAGCAGGGCCATTTGTTACTGTCCAAGCAATGATTTTAAATTTCACTTCTACAGTAGTAAGAAGATCTGTTGTATTTTTCACCCACGTATTGCTTCCTCATTAATTTATCTAGCCTGGTTACTCAGGTGTGATCATCTCCCAGATCTTTCTTTAATGAACTATTTTGTAATACGCATGTGTGTTCTAAGACTACAGTGACTTGTTACTTGCTGTTGGTGGAGCAATGTGGTCATGCTGGGCTCTTGTTCTTGGCTTGGGGTTATTTGGCAACAGTGAGACCTGGGGCCAAGGCTGCAATGCAGTATTGCCTGCTCTGACTTTGTGCAGTGATGACACCCTCCTCTGACTCACACATTCTTCTCTTAGGCCTTACTTGGGAACAACCTCTTCTGCAAAGAAATAGTTCCTGATTTTGTGCTGATGACTCATATCTCTGCCTGATCACTCCAGTCCTGTCTCCTCCTGTCCATATGAAAATCTCAGCCTGTCTCTTCAATGTCCTCTGGAGATGCAACCATCAGCTTAATCTCCATGTGGCTGAGACCTCAGTCTCTCCCTCATGTGCTTCCCTCCACCTTCCTCCTTGATCTGCCGGCAATACCATGATTATCATTCAGGTCAGCTCCCTGTTGCTGTCTTAGACCCTGATTTCCCTCTGGGTCCTGATGTTGAAGCTATTTCTAAATTTTGCAGACTTTCTGCCTAACACTTCTATAATTCAACACTTCTGATTGATCTATGCAGGTAGGGTGTCTGTGCCCGTTAGCTTATTGGGGCTCATATGTTTCTTCTGGTGCTACCAGGTATGCACAATGTGGGGGAGGTGTTAAAGACTTTCATAGCCACAGTGGGTCTGGAGTTTGACCAACTTATTGCGGGTTTGCTTGAGATTTTCTTTGTGCAGAGGCAGGTTTGTGGATACCCTTAAGCCAAGCCCAATTACATCTCTTACTGGGCTTCTGGAGTAATAGAAAACATGGAAAGTGCCATGAATTCTGTTTTCTTCCCCTCACCAAGATTTTTTCATTCAGATGGTGGGGGCAAAAAAAACCCAACCCACAAATAGGTAAACCCAACATGCCAGAAACTTGAGAATATGACTTCATCCCTGCTGCTGCCCCGTCCTTGTCTCAGCAAATGCAGTCCTGCCCCACTCTGCTCAGCTAAAACGTTTCTCCAGGAATCTTGAAGGCTGTGACCTCCTCTGCCTGCATCCCTGCTGTTCCCCTTCCTTGTCACAGCACCCATGTGCCAGCAAAGCTGTTGTCTTCACTCTTCAAGGGTCTTCAAGTGTAATCCTTCCCTGATGCCAATTGACCCTCTTGACAAGCATCTTTGCAGCTTCTCCTAAGCAGTCTCCCACAGCTGGACAAACTGCCTGTAAAGACTTGCTAGATTCTTCATGATGGTCCTTTACTTTCTTCCTTTAACATCTGTTTTGCACCTTCAAATCTTGACACCAGGTAGACCACTGACATGGGATTTTTCCCAGTGGGGCTGCTCAGTGTAGGCTCCTGGATTCTTCATTGCTTCTCTCACCTTACTACAGGCAGCAGTAGACCATAGGGGGAATGATTGATGTGCAGGAGGTCAAACTAGCTCCCTGCCCTTTGCTTCTTGCTGCTCCCAGCCCGGGGCCTGGAGGTCTGCTCTAAATTCCCTCTGCCATCCCATCAGCTTTGCATGTGATACCTTCATCTAAGGAAGAGACTTGTTTGCTCTGTGCACTGAGTGTCTAGAACAACTGAGTCATGGGCCAGTTTTTACAGACATTAGTGCAAATAACTGCGAATTGTATTCCAGAGAAAAGTGGCTGTCTCCTATTTTTTTTTCTGCAGGCAAAAGTCTCAGATCAGTACCCAGAGAGAAATTGGGTGTTCTGGGTGGGGGGGCTGTGGCCCAGATGTCTCTAGTGTGCTTTGTGCATCTAATAGGCTGTGTTTATCAGTGCTAAGTCACGATGCTTTTGGTCACCACAAATGCAAAGCAGAACAGTTCAGACTATGGAAACTGGGTCAGATTACTAAGGAGGAATACAAAAGGCTAGTGTGTGAGCCTGGGAGGACAGAACCAAAAGGCCAAGGCACAAAATGATGGGGGGATTAGGAAGGCTATATAGTGGGTGAGAAGCAGCTCTGCACAAGTATATTAAATGCAAGAGGAAGATGGGGAAGTGTTGGTCTGGTCCTCGGTGAAGAGGAAAGGTTGTGGATGAGCAATGCCCAGTACATCAGTGTTTCATGTTGAATTGCTTCAGCTTCAACAAAAATGTGCAGCTGCCACCAGGCAGCCAACGCAGAAGAATGCAAGAAAAAGAATGTGGATTGTGGTTCTCAGATCAGCTAAGTGCAGTGAAAAATCACCATAGGGTATGTAGAGAAAAACCTGGAGCAAACTCAGAGCTGTTCCACTATTTTTGAGACCTTATGAAGAATGACTGACATCTAGTAAAGACAAAAAATAATTCTTTCAAATAGGGGTAAGGAGGCTCCATGTACAGACCAGCAGTTTAATTTTATCTGCCAGGAAAATACTGGAACAAATCATGAAACTCTTAGGATGTAATGAGGAGGTCAGCAGCATCCCATGGGCTTTGTCTAGAACAAATGGCTTGCAAAACATTTTGATATTTCTCCTTGGACAGTATAATCCAGTTTTATGGTCAAAAGAAAAGCAGTGGATATTTTATAACTTGACATAAATAAAGCTTTTGATTTTTCTCCAATATATTTTCATAATTAAGGTAGATAAACCTCATTAGAAGAAAATTTTCATTTGGTGGTTGCAAAACTGGTTGGAAAGCCATACTAAAAGTTGTTTCTTATCAGAACAGAAGACTTTGCAAAGCAGGGTTCTGCAAAGTTTTATCCTGGGTTTACTGTTAATCAGTATTTTTATTAATGATCTCAAGGATGAGATAGAGATTGTTCTTATTAAATTTGCAAATGAGGTCAAACAGAAGGTCTCAGCTGAAAATATGTCAGAGAAGGATTAGGATTTAAAACTCTCCTGAACAAGGAGGTGAGAAATAAAATGCACTCTATGCCCACTATTCACAGGAGAAGAAATCAAAGTTTTAAGTTTCATCTATTTAGACCAAATGCAATTTTCCAATGGGAAGGATAATCAAGCACAGGCATCGTTTGCCTCAGGGTAGTGTGAAAGCTTCAGCACAAGCATGATGCAAGAAAAGGAAATTAAGATATGGTTGGTGTAAAAGTGATGCTTCCTCAGTGTAGAGGGCTGGCCTGTTGAGGTCTTCCCTTCTTGTTTCTGGTCCGTAAGGCGGGGGGGGGTGTGTGTGTTTGGTTGCTGTCTGTGATCACTGAAGCAGTCAGGAACCAGCCCTGTATATGGGTGCTGGAAGGCAATAATGTGCATGTTCCCCTGCCACTGACTTTCATCTCTTGTTTTATAGAGCATCTTCTATTGACTTGCAGACCACCAGAGTATTCAAAACACTGATTTTGCTGTTTCTCCAAATTTCTTTGGCTTTGGGATGAATATGGGAATTCGTAATGTGTCTTATCAGCTACACAAGTTAATAATGTGGATCTGGTGTAATTTGGACCACTACCAAAGAATGAATCAATGATGCATAGATCTAAGTTCACTAAATTCCCAGAAGTAAAACTCCTCCAATATTTATCTGTATCTGGAATAGCATTGTCTTATAATTTCCACTTGTTTCTATTTCTGGACCAATACAGCTCATAACATTTTTTCATTTCCAGTTTTGAACTTCAAAAAGGCAGCAAAATGAAAACTGAATTTGGTAAACAGGGATTTTAATTTTTTGGGGGGGTTTATAGAGGAAAAAAATTTGTTGTGCATGGAAACTCTTGCTGGTCTGAAGTGGCTAGTTTGTCTTCAGGACATGACATAATGCACTTTGCAATGTGAAGTATAGATGGATCAAGACCTGACATTCCCTAACTTTGAGTTTACTCAGCAGCTGGGTTAGACTTCTGCAGTAGGAAGCACTCCTTCCTAGAGTTAAGCAAGTCCATTCCATGGGGTTTTCCCAAAACCTTGGGTTAAGTGGGGTTTTTGAACCTGGACCTGACCTGGATCCTCATTTTGCATCTCAGCTTTCTTGCAAGGAAAAAAAACTCTGTAAAGGGACTCTATAGGCAAGGAACACATTGTGCTACATCATAATAAGATTTGAGTTTCATCAATATTCAGTACTAGCACATGCTGGGTGGTGGTAGGGACTGAGCAGATATTGCTAGCACCAGCTGTTGCTTTATGGCAGTCTTTCATGCTTAACAGTAGGAGACTAAACTATAGCATCATGCAAAATGGAAAGCTATCATCAGCTGTAAGCAGCACGGTAAAATTCATGCAAATCCCCCTTTGCTCATTAATGGGTGTTTGTGAAGAGCAGCTTGGTGGTCTGGGGCTGTAAGGAACATGGTTTCCCTGCACTGTCAGACTTTCTGTGCAACCTTGGGCAAGTCTCTAAGGCATAATTATTTTAAGATCCTGAGGTCCACAGAAGCCTTTACTTTCAGGTTGACTAACACATCATAATGTCTTTTAAAACTCCAGCCCTTAGGCTTCTTGAAGATGAGTCATCTGACTAAAAGCATCTGTCTGTGTCTTATTCCCTCGCACTATGGGAGGGTCTCTAGTTTTCTGGGCCTTTAGCTGGTGGCACGCAGTTCCCCAGGACCTTGTTACATTATCTACCAGTTGCACCAAGGAAAAGTGTCCTCAGGGTAGGTGCAAGCAACCTGTCCAACTTGCCTTCTGTGCCTCTGCATGCATTCATTTATTTTTCTTAATTCTGTCCTCTCCTTTGCAAAATGACCTTGTAGATCTTTTTATCCTTTTTGCAGGCACTTTGAAGAAAGATCTTGCAGGTTTTCTTGACTTACAAGACATGCCCCCCCCCCCCCCCCCCCCCCCAAAAAAAAACCAACACAAAAACCCAAACCCAACAAGGCCTTTGGGGAGTAAAAGTGTTGAAAGCAAAGGCTTTACTTTTTTTTTCTGCAATGAAGTCCAGCCAAAGACCTTGTGGCTGGCATACAGGCTGTCCTGAGGCCACCAGCCAGCACAAGGAAAGGTGGGTCTAATGCCACCAGGATATTCCATAATTGTGTTGATGATCTCTTGAAGGACCTTGGCCAATCCATCCAGCTCCTCCAGATCTGTATTGCTTTATGTAAAGTAACAGTTCTCATTTTTCCACTCACTGCCTGCCTTGAGTAGTCAAATCAAGATGTCCTGTCCTGGGATGTTCTTTACTTCTTTCTGTAATTGATCTCTTACATGGGGAAACCCAAAGCTTGGTGGTAGTCAGTGCAATTTTAGAGCTACTGGGGATAAAGTGCTGGGACTAATGTCTGGAGAAGAGGTTTTTTGGTCCTTTAAAATCCAAGCACAACCGGCAATCCTTTTTCAGATTTCTATTTACAAAGCATGTTATGGTAACCTTATGAAATGCTCTTTTCACTAAGAATAGATGATGCTCTGAGGTTAGAACCTGCTCTGGTTATAAGTCTGTAGTGTGTGGTCAGAAATATCATTCCTGAATGATTAGGACATGTTCCCCCAAATGCCCTATTGTTGTTAGTGGCAGCTTCTTGCCATGATACAGAATTTCAATGTATGGAAACATTTTTGAGAGCCGGTCTTCATGTTGAATGCCTTTAGGCTAATTGAACTGAAGCAGCAATCTGCCATTGAATCAGAGCTCAAAAATAGTTGTAATGAGGAATCTTTAAGGGTTATTATTACTACTTTTTGTAAATCTAGATATGAGTGTACTTCTAGTATAATTAAGTTTTACTTTTTGTTGATTTTTCTTTGCCAAAAGACTAATTTGAAAATGGTTGGATATTATTTCTGATTTGCAAGGATGAGGGAGGTAGCATCAAACAGCAATTGACTCTCTGGTCAAATGACAAGATGGTGCATCTGCAGGAACGGGACCATACTGGGTTGTGTGCCATTTGCCAGGGGAGGAAGCAATTTCCCGTGGCGACTAAAGGCCTCTGTTCCCCTACCAAGGGCAGCAGAAGCATTCACTGCCTTTGGCTACATCATAATTGCATTAATAAAGACTGTGGCTCCCAGGGGCAAAGGCTGCAATTAGAAGCAGTATCAGAGGTTTCATCACTGTCTCTGCAGTGTTTCCCTGCAAGCAGATAGGCTCTGCCTGAATTTACTGATGCCACTCCCTGCCTTTGAATAAGCGGCTCCCACTGTGCTTTCACTGCCTGGCAGATCTCTCTACAGCTGGAAATAGGTGCTGGGGGTGCTAATGTGGAAATCGGATTTGCTCCCTACAGTCCTCAGCTGAGGGGAGATGGCAGGAACTACCCCCAGTCCAGCAATGAAAACCAAATGATTTGGAGGATCAGCTGGTTCTTATCAGGAAGGGGTTGATCATGATCATTGTGTTTTGGTTGGTTGATTATGTGGAGTGTCTTGGTGTAACTTCTGACTGCTCTGCCTACCTTGGCTGCTCTTCAAGTTTAAGATTGGCCAGGAATGACAATATCTGCACAGGCTGTCCTGCAAGAGACCTCCGTGCCCCCACAGCACTCAGTTAGGTGACAATCATTTGGCAAACCTTAGTTGGGTTGACTGCAAATGGCTCTTCATTTTATTGCAAAATTGTTGAATACAGTGTTTGAAGACCCATGTTCCACAAGACTGATACTTTATAAATGTGTGTCTGTGCATATGCACACACATATAGCTTCATAGACACATATGGATAAAGAAAAGCACAAGCACAATTGAACACTGATGCTGGGACTGTCAGTGACCTGATGGCTGCTCTACCAAGGCTCCTGCCATCCATCTAGCAGGAGAGCTCTCCAGGGGACCTTCTGCCTGGCAGAGCTGCCACTGAGCTTTTCTCTTCTGAAAAGTCACTGCTATGTGCTACTGCCTGCTTAGTAGCTTATTAATTTTCTCCAAAAGGTGAAGGTACTGGGAAGGTCTTAAATAGCTTCTTGGCCTTGTCATTGCTCTCTGATGTTGTTCTTCAACATTTCAACTTAAGTAAACTCCTTCTAAAGAAAAAGGATAGGAGTAAAGTAGTGTGGTAGTTTACTCACTCTTTCCATGTGGGTAGAGGTTTGAGTGGAGCAACATGAAGTGATGGGCTCACATGTCCATTAGCAGTCTCCTTGTAGCCTCCAATGAGGAGGGGCACAGGATGGACATGTAGGAGACTTGGACTTGACCCATAGCTGGAGTAAACCAGCCAGGTCCTGTGTTGGCTTCAGTGGAACAGAAGATGAAAAAGCTTCTATCTAATAACAGGAATATATATTCACGTCCATGAATATCAAATGCTGTGGTTAGTCTGTAATGCTGTTTCATTCTACGTCATACTCCACAGAGCTAGGAAAATGCTGTTTTTTCTCTCCCTCCACATCACCACCCACCAACCTGCTGCAGCACACCATTCCTCTCTCCCTTTTCCCCTTGCCAGTCTGAGGAACTTTAAATGAAAAAAAAATCATAAAACACCATCTGGTTCCCACAAACATGATCGCATCTTGGGCCATTTCCTCAGCATAAGCTGGCTTGGTTCCATCCTCCACAGCAGATCAACTTGTCTTGCTCTAGCTTCAGGTTTGGTCCCATATGGTCAGTGCCCAAATTATTTATATTTATACTACCATTGTGCCTCAGGTTCAGGAACTTTTTGTGCTAGCTACTGTGCAGAATCAAACAAAACTAGTCCCTGCACTGGGGACTAATATATGTTAGTACCAATTATGCTCAATACCTGGCTGTATTTTTTTAAGTAATGTCCCAGGAGCTTCATACACTTTCTGTAGTCAATCACTGTGGCTCACAGCTTTTCTTCTGCAGTATGACCATTTTCTTCAAGTCCCAGGTGGAGTCATGTGCTTATATGAAAATCACTGCTTTTAAAAAAGGAAATTGAAGTTTATATCACTATAATTTTTCTTATGAAAACTTAACCTCCTAAAGACTCAAACCTCAGTGGGTCCAGCGAACGGAATGGATTTCTTATAAGCTTGAGGTTATGAAGACAATGACATTGTTAACCTCGGGCTGAGATGAGAACTGGGACTAATAATCACAATTCTATTCCAAGAAGGTCTGGTAATTCATAATGGAGTTATACACAATTTTTAAACTGTCTGTTTTCTTATTTACCCAGTAATTGAAAAAAAAATGATTAAATTATGTTCATCAAATGAAATATCTGGAGCTTTCTTCCCTGTGATAGTCAATGAATAAGCAATTGGAAATGATTTCTTGCTAACCCACTTGGGTGCTCAGGCTGTGGTGTGTCTGTTCTTTCAAGATGTCAGCAATAAAGTCATCTGGACCAGCGGAAATGAAATGTGAAAGTTTCTACCCTTTTGATGGAAGCCTGGGACCTTCTGGTAGTTATTGCCACAACTCATGATTGCCTCACCAGTCAATATAACTGAACACAGAAAGCATGAAAGGAGCTGTTTTACTGCTAGTAACCATGTTGGGAAAAGATTGATGTTTTTCACTGTGCAGCTACTTCTGAAGAATCTTGCTGATCATATCCAAAACTCACAACCAGGGTTGTCTTCTGCTTTTGGAAGCTGGAAGATATTAATGGATAGTAGTCATGATAATGAAGAAGCCAAAACCAAGCAGAAGCTGCTGCAGAGCTAAGCAAAGTCTCTACAGGCATTTGGGTATAGAAAAATTAAGTTTGGAGTGAGGGGAAGAAGAGAGCATTACTAGAAGAAAAATTTAAAAGTTGTTGTTTTCTTTGGTGGAATGACCATGTTTAGTGGAGTCAAGCTGAAGGTTTCTGGTCTCCGAAAGCAGCAAAATAACTTCAAATCAAATAACCTTTGATTTTTTTTTAAACAAACACTAATAATAATGGATCAATGTTTGAAAGTCAATTACAGTTCACTAAAGCTGTGACCTTTAAAACCTCCCAGAATTGCTCTGCTGTTTTCTCCAGTGACACATTAGAACTCCCAGGTCTACTCAGAGTGGGAAGCTATCTTCACTTCCAAAACCTGCACTTATCTCTTAAATCTAGAAAAAAAGCCAGTCCTAAGTATCTTTTTTCTTCTGAAAGAGGAAAGAATTCCTTGATATCTGCAACATTGTCAAGGAAAGTAATGAAAAATACACATGCCCATTTGAAATGGAACACTTTGACATGCTCTCCTACCATTTCCCACAGTTAGTTACTCCTTAAGTGACAGCCACTTATGCCTTTAGAAATGAAACACAGCCACCTACAGTGTACAGGATACAGTAATCAAGAACAACTCTTTAACAATAAGAAAGGAAAATTAGTAACTTTAGGAACTTTGCTGTATAGTCTCAGATTCTACTTCTTACCTCCATTAGATTTCTTTAACTCTGTGTTTCAAGCCATGTTTTGTAGGTCATTATTGAAGCTGTTCAGTGAGGGCCAAGTCCTTCCTTTCTGACGGAAGGCAAAAGCACCTCCTGGGGAAGCCACTGATTGTGTGGCGTTTGAAGGGGCATCAAAAGGATGATATCAGGATATCCCCAGCAAACTCAGAAATCAGCAACATCAAATAGCCTTTGTAGATCTAGGCAATTCTTCTCCTGTTCTAAGTACACTAGAAATCAGTCTTAACTCACATGCCAAGGAGCCAAAATGGAAGGGGAGAACCTAGTGAAGCCCCCAAATTAAAAAGTAGTAATGGCTTTGTGGCAATTTACCTAGCATGTGTTGAAGTGTTTTAATGGTGCAACAAAGCACAAAACTTACATTTTCTCAGTGCTATTGAGTGTTAGGCAATGGTTTTTGTTGCATGACTGCATGTAGGACAGCTTTAGGGAGTGGTGGGAGGAATGGGGCACCTGCAGCTGCCCCCAGCACTCATTGTGCCAGCCTGAGGTGCAGTGCTCACATGAACCTTGTCCTGGTGAACCTTGCAACTCCCTTATCTCTAAGTTTTGAGTCTTAAGGAAGAATTTTGTGACTGTCTTAGTAGACATAGGGTTAGGGGATTGTGTACCTTGGGGAGGGCTGATGTGTGTGGTGCTTCTGTAGGGAGCTGCATTTACAATTACCATGAGCCAGCAAGTGCAATGATGTTTTCACTAATCCAGATGCTGAATTTTATGTACTAGTCAGGGGTAGGTACAGATGTAGCATAGTAGCATGTTAGCAGAATGACTTTGTAGTGAGACTCAGAAAACAATTATTTCTCTGCCTGTAGGTGTCCCAGGCTCAATTTGCTGGCAGTGAAGAAGTCTTCCTCCTGCAGACTGCACTGGGTAAGATGGAGGCATCGTTTTATGTGTGGGTAGGGCTGGTCTCGGTGACCATCTCTGATGCCTTTCATGAAGAAGGGAAGAGAGCGCTGTGTCTAACTCAGAGTTAATCTATTAACATCCTTTTAATTATGCTGTTGCCAATCAGGATATAAGTGTGCGTGTCTGCACCTTGACCACACTGATGTCCTAGTGAACCTGGGATGCTTTTTATGTAGCAGAAAAAGAAGCTTCTGGAAAATGTATCCACTGAGACTTTCCAATTACTGCTGCCCTTTTTGTGCTTTGTTCCTTTTGCATTAATTTAGATGAGTTCAGAGATATCAGGTTAGCCAGGATGATAAATAAATTAACCTTTATTAATTAGACTATTTAGGATTGATTCATTTATTTTGTTTCAGCATTTGTGATTCTCCAGTACTATTTTCTGCTCTGTCTCTGCCTCACAATCTGTTTGTCTCGAATTTCAGTTTATTGTTGCATCTGTTTAGGATCTTTTAGTATGGGAGAGAGCTATGATTTAAAGATTATAAACACATATAAACAACGTAGGAACAAACTGAGAGGCTTGGCATATTACCTTGGGCTCCGTGCCATGCTAACATGACTATTAGGACTATCTGGTCTAGAGCTGTCTCGTATCTGTCTGCTTTGGAGTGGAGATGGTGGTAACAGGCAGCTGTATGCATCTGTCCATGCTGATACACTTTGAGTGTGACAGCACCACTTTGGGTCCCAAAGTACCAGGCTGGAGCATTCCTCCTTGCCAAAGCTAGAGAGTACTCCCTGCTGAAACACAAATAGCGCAGGATATAACACACTGTTACCTTTCAGTGACCTGATTTTGAAACTCTCTTTTTGGTTTGATAAATTCATATCATGCAGTTTGGACACACCTGACACTGAGCAGAACATTCCTGCCTCTCAATTTTGCAGAATTGGACTGAGGATGGTCTGAACTATATTTCTACTCTGATAAGAAGACTACAGATCTGATGTCTTCTGTCTGGATGCTATCCAAATGCCCTGGTAGATAAAAATAAGCACAAGGTTACTGTTATAGCTCTCACCTTGCCTAACCTGGTCTTGGGTGGATTGAGAACTGGCTGAATGGCAGAGCTCAGAGGGTTGTGATAAGTGGTGCAGAGTCTAGTTGGAGACCTGTAGCTACTGTGGTGCCCCAAGGGCCAGTGCTTGGTCTGGTCTTATTCAACATATTCATCAATGACCTGGACCAGGGGACAGAGTGCACCCTCAGCAAGTTTGCTGATGATAAAAAGCTGGGAGGAGTGGCTGACGCACCAGAAGGCTGCGCTGCCATTCAGTGAGATCTGGACAGGCTGGAGAGAAACCAAATGAAGTTCAACAAGGGTGAGTGTAGGGTTCAGCACCTAGGGAGGAATAACCCCAAGCACCAGTACAGGTTAGGGGTTGACCTGCTGGGAGGCAGCACTGCGGAGAAGGACCTGGGAGTCCTGGTGAACAAGAAGTTCTTCATGAGCCAGCAGTGTGCCCTCATGGCCAAGAAGGCCAATGGTGTCTTGAGGTGTATTAAGAAGAGCGTGGCCAGCAGGTTGACGGAGGTTCTCCTTCACCTCTGCTCTGCCCTGGTGAGGCCACATCTGGAGTTCTGTGTCCAGTTCTGGGCTCCCCAGTTCAAGAAAAACAAGGAACTACTGGAGAGAGTCCAGTGGAGGGCTACAAAGATGATGAGAGGACTGGAGCATCTCTCTTATGAGGAAAGGCTGAGAGAGCTGGGCCTGTTCAGCCTGGAGAAGAGAAGGCTGATAGGGGATCTCATCAATACTTATAAATATCTAAAGGGTGGATGTCTACAGGAAGGGGCCAGACTCTTCTCAGTGGTGCCCAGTGACAGGACAAGGGGCAACAGGCACAAACTGGAACACGGGAAGTTCCATCTGAACATGAGGAAAAACTTCTTCCCTCTGAGGGTGACCAAGCCCTGGGACAGGCTGCCCAGAGAGGCTGTGGAGTCTCCTCCTCTGGAGAGATTCCAAACGCGCCTGGATGCCATCCTGTGCAACCTGCTCTGGGTGATCCTGCTCTAGCAGGGGGTTGGACTGGATGATCTCCAGAGGCCCCTTCCAACTCCTGCTGTTCTGTGATTCTGTGGTGGCCAGTATAAGCAAGACAAGGCTTTGATAGTTATATTTGCATTTCTCTCAAATCTAAGTTTGTGGTCTTTTAGTTTTCCCTTCCTGATGAGTCAGAAGAATAGCAGAAGCTGATGTGTTTCTAGGACAGCACTTGCCCATATCATGAAATGCTTCATTTAGTTGTAGAAAAGCTACTGGGGAGAGGAATTTACAGAAGGAAAAAGAAGTAGTTCTGGGAAGTGCAGCTTGCTCTCTGCAGGACAGTGGTATTTCGGGGGGGGGGGGGGGTGTGTGTACATTTCTTCTCTGAAGTGAAGAGGTTCCTGGCTTACACACTCATTTATTCTCAGGAGTTTGATGTAGGGCTGGCCATGCTCCTGAGTACACCGCAGTTGAATCCTGCAGGTGCTTGCCCTGATCTCCCTGGAGGCAGTGCCCATGTCACCAGAGTGAAGGTGGCTCAGCGGGTGCACCTCTGCTGCATGCTGAAGTGGCCTGGAGATGCTCCATGCAAGCAAGTCAGGTAAGACATGGCGTTGGTGCACAAAGGGGAAAATGCATGCTGTAGGAGTCCACAGAAGCTTAAAACCCCAGCTGAGCTGCTGCTTTGAGAGCTGAAACTGCCGTGTCCTCCGCAGAGGCTCCCCGATGAGGACACATCCAGTGCAAACTGGCACTGACAGCGGCGTGCGCCCAGACAGGCTCTGCTGCCTATTTATCTTGCTGCTGAGGTTGAACCTATCATTACACAGAGGTTCTTTATCACAGACAGCGAGCAGTGTCTTCAGCATGGGATCAGGTTTATGCTTTGACAGGCCCTAATAAAGCTATTTTTCTTTTGCAACCTAGACCAGGCAGATCTGCTCTGGATGCTGATCAGTGATTTAGCTTTACTTGGATGACTTGGAACAATCCTGACTCTTTCAAGGCTGAGTGGAAAAATGTTCCCAGCGTGTCTAGGGGAAGACCTCAAAGATTTGTCTACAGTTCTTATGGCTGGTGCATCCCACTGTGCATTTGATTCCCGCATTTAAATTCTGAGCAGATAACAGTTAGCCTTCACCAGAATACTTTTTTGCAACCCCATCAGCATATCAGAGCGCAATATTAATGCTTTAAAGTGCAAGTCCCAGACACCCCAGCTCTGCTAGGAGCAAGCAGCAGGCTAAAGCATCCAGTGGTGAATAAGCTTAGCAAATCCTTTGCGAAGAGTAAGAAAAGGGCTGCGTTGGAATGAAACAAGAAAATGTGCATCCGTTTGCCTTTACAAATTTGCTAGAAAGGGACATACGTTGTTTGCACGTAGCCTTTTTTGTTTGTAGTTTGTGTCTGATTTTCTTGTTAGCTTACACCAATGCTTGTTTGTCTAATAGAAGATGTACTATGCCACCCCACAAAATGTGCCTCTTAGGCAGCAATGGGTGCCCATCGTATCACTGCAACCCAAATAACATTCAAACTTTGTGTGTCATTTCTCTTTCTTAATGTCTGTCTTTAGATGTTCCTCTAAACAAACAGGAATAAAATATCACAGGCTACCTTTATGTAGGGAGCAACCGGGCATACAATGCAAATTTCATAATATGCTACTGGGATGGGCATACCTATTCCCTCTGAAAGTGGATGGAATTAATTCCTTTTCAGTAGTGATATCTTCTGGGCTTTAGCTCAAACAATGACTCTATCTCAAGCTTTGAAGTGTCCATTTCTTATTAAAAAATATCATTAGGATACAGCTAGAGCGAAGTTCTCAGAAACCTAACCTTGGAAACAGATAGCTTTCTTTCCTGGAGAACACAATGAATTCACAGTTGTTTATTTTTAAGTGGATAACCTAAAAAGAAATAAATAAAACTCCCCCAGTCTTGACTCTAAACAGTTTTTAAAATTACTTGTAGAATGTCAAGGTTGCCTGTTGTCAAAATAGGCTGGTGAGACACGAGCTTCTATCAGTCACATTTCATAGTTTTGTGCATTGAGAAGGTGAGAGGGTAAAAAAAAAAAACCATATAATAGAGGTAGTTTTGGCAGATTAGTTAATGGGACCAAGAACTTCCCTCCACCCACTCATCCCCTCCCTTCAGGCTCTTGCAGGCAGAAGTCACAAAAGCAAGAATCTTTCTCTTTCTGCTTGTCCTTTACACCTTACCTTGAGCTGTGGAGCCATCTGGATTTGTAAGACAAAAAGAAAATCCTTATCAGAGCTCCTTTGCTTCTGTACATGTCATTTTTATGGGCAAGTAATTAATGCCACGCAGGATTTGAAAACAAAGGTGATAGTTACCAAACCTACCAGCAAATATTTTTGTTCCTTTCCAGCAGGCTTTGCTTTATGCCACAAGACTCAAACAGCAGAGATTGTTCCTCTCCTGAAACAGCCACAGCAAAACATGCCTAAGGTGTTTTAGCAGTAATGTTGAGGAGAAATTGCTTATATATTTTTTCATCTTGACACTGAGTGGCCTCTGTTGTATATACCTTGCAATTAAGAAGTAAAGGAGAGAGACCTTGTATGAAGCTTGCATCCTCAAACTTACAGCACTGCCATGCATCCCTGTTAACCATTCTTCTGCTGCAGCTACTTATGGATTCAAATAGTGTTCTGATGAACTTCAACCGGCCGAACAGACACACAAACATATGTTAGAATGCCAAAAAGCCCTCTTTTGCAGCTCTTTCCTCCCTCTCCAGAAATACGGGCTACAGAAAGAACAAGATTTTGATATGGTAATATCTGGTATCATTAAAATGTGCTTACTTGTCCTTTATCAACAAGCTTGCTCATCTCTGAGGTTCAGCTTGTCACGCCTGATCGTGTGCTGTACCAGGTCCTCTGAGGCCACTGAATGAGGGCAAATATCAAGACTTACTCGGTGGTAGCTAACTGCATTCACTTGGCTCTCCAATATCCCTGCCTACGCCAGAAAGGGCATTACCGCGGTGCTTTTGAGGCTAAGGCTGGGGAGTAGCATCAGGGGGTGCTGTGAAATGTCCTCCAGGGACACTTGTTGGACTTGCTGCTCTCTGACTTGCTAGTCTGATTTCAGTGCATCGTTCCTGGCTTGGCTGGAGCTGCTCTGATTTTTATGTGTTAAAGTCAGATCAAACTTGAGCACTGCTTTTTGTCTCCCTCATTTATCTACCCCAAAGTTTCAGAAGGACAGTTTCATTCTTGCAGACAGGCATAGATGTGTAATTGCAGAAAAGTTCCTATTGGTGTAATTGGAGTTAGCACTGTGAGTGGAGACCAGGGTAGGCAACATTGGTCTCAGAGTTTGAAAGATTCTGGATTTTTAAAGTATTTGAACTTATTTCATTCTCTTTTAAAAGAGGAATAAAGCCATTATAACCTATCTCTATATTTCCCTGCTTCTCTAGTGATATTTGGAATCGGGTCCAGCCTGGCGTTCAGGAGCGTATCTGCCAATTTGCAAAACTGAAGCTGGTGTCAACAGCACCGAGTGACCCCTGTGCTGGAGCTGCCAGGTGCTGCATCGCTTCCATCCCTACCACTTGTCCGTGTAACCTTCATCCAGGTACGCTGAGGATATTCTGTTGAGTATTGAGTATGTTAACAAGATGTGGAGGCCTCATCCCTGGAAGTGTTTAAGACCATATTAGATGAGGCTTTAGGCAACGTGGTCTAGTGGAGGGTGTCCCTACCCACAGCAGGGGGGCTAGAACTACATGATCTTTAAGGTCCCTTCCAACCCAAACCATTCCGATTCTAAGATTTCACGGATAGCAAAGGCTTTGCATTGAGTGCCTGGCACGAAATGCTCTGAGTTCACCCCTCACCTGACCAGCCTGAAGCTCATGGAGTTCCCTGAGTATGAATCTGGACCAAAACATTTCACGTGCATGTGGATATCTGACCATAAAATGAATCAGAAAAATAAGGCAAATAATGATGCATGTATTTGCCTAGTTTTGCATCTATAAAAATGAGTGGAGAATGGATGGAGCTCCAGCTTTCTTTACTGCAAAGTGGGTAGACCCCAGTTACTTTATCTCTGCCCATACAGATGTCGGTGATTAAAAATATCAGCTAACCACACTAATGCTGCACCAAATGTTACAGATTTATGACTCTGACATCTTGCAGAGGGATCTGTCATCTAAAAAATTCCTCTAAAAAGGTTTTTCAGTGTTGATCTTGTTCTCACACATAACAGCTTCCAGTGTCCAGCAACACACACCTAAGGGAAGACTAGAGTTCAGGTTGTTCTCCTACCATAATCATGAATGATACTTTTCTCTGACCTCTGCTGAGATGCAGTGTCTCTATCACGTGATGACAGAAGTAATTTATTTTACTAAACTCATCCATTTGTGGCTACACAGAGCAAATCAAAAGCTTAAACTTTTCAAACCACAGGCAAATGCGATTTGCAAAGCAGCATGTTCACCTGCCATTGGTGCTCCACAGAAAATGTGGAGACCACCATGTAGATGCTTCTTGTCTGATTTTATCTACCAGTCTGGATTATCGGAATAGCAAGAAAAGGGAAAGAAAGGGTTTAAAACATATTCATTGCCATATAGATTGTGAATTTACAAAGAGTGTGTAGTAGTGGGATTAGTTTATATACAACCAGGTGAAGATGATCCGAGGGCTGGAGCACCTCTGCTATGAGGACAGGCTGAGAGAGTTGGGGTTGTTCAGCCTGGAGAAGAGAAGGCTCCGGGGAGACCTTAGAGCCCCTTCCAGTCCCTGCAGGGGCTCCAGGAAAGCTGGAGAGGGGCTGGTGCCAAGGGCAGGGAGTGACAGGACAAGGGGAATGGCCTGAAGCTGCAGGAGGGGAGATGGAGATGGGATGTGAGGCAGAAATCCTTCCCTGTGAGGGTGGTGAGGCCCTGGCACAGGGTGCCCAGAGAAGCTGTGGCTGCCCCTGGCTCCCTGGCAGTGTTCAAGGCCAGGCTGGATGGGGCTTTGGGCAGCCTGGGCTGGTGGAGGGTGTCCCTGCCCATGGCAGGGGGTGGGACTGGATGGGCTGTGAGGTCCCTTCTCACCCAAACCAGGCTGGGATTCTCTGATTTGCAGCTTCACCTTTTCTCCATGCACTCAGTACTGATATACCCAGCAACACTCATGTCCTCCCCCTCTCTCTCTCCTGTTTATCTCCTATTTATTATCTAGGCAAAGGCCACATGTGCTGTGGTGAGTTGGTGGCATCATGGCACAAACGCCTGACTGCACACCAGGAGCTACGCGCAGGCAAGCAGCCACCAGCCAGGAAGCAAATACCTTCTTGCTGGGCCTTATCCTTCCCCCCTTCTCTGGCAGGTGGGCCGAGCAAAAAAAGCCCTGGCTAGCAAAACAAACGCTTTCTGGGGAGAAGCGCGTTATGCAGGTCTGGCTTGGTACAAAGCGATATTGATCCTGTGTTAAGGCATTTAAGAATGTCTGCAATACAAAGAAATAAATGTCACACTCATAAATGAGAGTTGAACTAATTTAAATTACCCCTGCAAGATAATTAGAAGATATTACAGCTCTGCATCCACATGCTCTCTGCTTGAAATATATAATTTGGCAAGCAGATAGACCCTTTCTGCTCTATTTGTATTTTTTTCTGCAGCCTTTCAAGGGGCATAGCAGTGATATTGGATGAAAATGAGAGAGGTGCTTATAGCATGAATTGCGCTTTCCTACAATGCACCCAGAAAAAGCTCTTTCCTCATTCCATATCAATAAAAAAAGCTAAAGATAGAGGGCAGAGAGACAGAGCCTTAAGCTTTTAGTAACAATCCTTCTAAACTTGCTATCCCATACTGCTTTTTTTTAATTAAAATTGTATCCTCCAAATTACTTCTGGTTTCCATCTGAATTTGGCTTTCATTTACCTTTCAGACTGCACAAACACTGGCATCTATTTTAGCAAGTACAGGAGCACAGAGAGGGGTGGGGGGGTCGGTCTCGCAATCAGCATGTGTCTTCCCTGTTTACCTACATCCTTTCATCTCACTCCCCTGCTGCATATGCTTAGCATCTGGCTGCTACCCAAACACGTTTGACTACTGTCTACAAATAACATGATTCCAAATATAAAATATTCTCTGACTCACATTAATTACAAAAAGAAAAAGAACAAATAAAGGAGGGTTCTAATGAACTGGAAGTTTTCCTGGGAAGATGAAGTGATCTATCTGATTGCCATGAGCCAACTAAAGAAAAATAATAAATCCACAGAGGAAAGAGAAGTCTCAATTATAGTATAAAAGACAGTGTGCTATGTATTTTAGATAATAGATTTAAAATTATACTGAGTCAGCTGCAGTGATGGCAAAACAGCTGGGTTCGTAGCCTCAGCCACCACAGAGCTGTAATCAGAGGGGTTTAAGAAAGAGATGTGAAGATGCTTTTCTGACAGTCCTGTGATGCTGAGGCACCCTCAGCCCACCCCGACGGGGGAGCGTTACAGCATCCCCATTACGTTTGCTGCTGGGGCTCGCTGAGCACCATCGCAAGGAGCCAGGGTTTACAGTAGTCTCTGAGCACATCCCACCTTCCCTCGCTTTCTGCCCTTTACCAAAGCTGAGAATAAGCTCAATTTATTTGCTGACATTTGGCAATCTAGATATTAACCCGTTTTAAATTTATTTTGTGCACCCACATTTCATAAAGGTTGGGGTATCATGTCAAATTACTGCGGCTGCCCTTTCTTCTGCTCTCCCAGGTTAGAAACGGTGACTTTTCTCCGGCACCCAAAAACATGCCCTCTCCCAAGACCAGCTGGGCTACTTGTTTGCAGGGAAGTCTGAAACCCCTGTAGAAAAGCTGCTCAGCATTTGGCACGTGGAGAAGGTCACACTTGACGAGATAAGAAATGTTATTTTCAGGCTTATAGTCAAGTATTGCAAATAATTGCAAAATAGAGCTCTATATTTATGTAGCTTCGTGGTATTTTAACTTGCATTGATCAATGCTTGCTTTGAATCTAATGCATGAAAAATTCTATCAAGGATAATGCTTATTCAGTGCGAATCTCGGTTAGAAATAGATCTTCAGGTGATACATCCATGATGAGCCATTTTAAAGAGGGTATTATGTCTCTTAAAGCCTTTCGGGAGGGAGGAGGAGGAGAAAGGTACTTTGAGACAATAGCAAGCTGACTCAGTAGCGGCACATGAGAAAGGCAGGCTCGCTGTGCAGCCTTTGCAATACAAGCCGAGCATCGCCGCGCTTTTATGAAATGCAAACGATTTGTATGAAAGGAGGAGAAGAACAACTAAGAGAAACTAAGGACCGGCCCAGCAAAGGCCAATTAAAATGAGAGGGATGCAAATTGTTGCAGGAATTTGGAAGGAAACTAGGACTGAACTGTTCTGTTGCTGCCGCTGCTTGCGGAGTTGTTTGCTTTCAGATTGACAGCTGGGATGGGTAGCTGGAGTGTTGATCTCTTCTTAAAAAAGCGTGTTTCTGTGGTCTCCCTGGGACTCTTTAACAGACCTACAAGGCTGGATGAAGCAGAGACATCTTCCACATCAGGTACTTGACCGGGCTTCCTCTGCAGACGCTGGCAGTGCTCAGTTAGCTGGTTTTAGCCAAGAAGGTAACATCTGAAAGGGGGTCTTTCACCCTTCTCTTAAAACCTATGGTCAAAACGCAGCATGGGCAAGTGGTTTGCTTTCAGAGGTCATGCTAGTTTGTCCCGCAGTCTGTATCATACTAGGTAATCCTTTCTGCTTGAGCTAGGAGCTACTTTTGCAAGTGAAAGCAGTAAAGCGTGCATCCAAATGCTACACTGTCCAAAATATCACCTGCGAATGGCAGTGCTACGCAGCAGTTACACAGCTGATGTGCAAAAAACCATGAAAATGTTTTAGGGGCCCAGTCCAGCCTCTAGATCTCCATCCTCAGCCCTGAACAACATCTGCCCTGGACACTGTGAATGTCCCCCCAGAACAAACCAGGTGTGGAAAGTCTCTGTTGAGTTAATCATCACTGAATGAAACAATTTTTTTCCTGAATATCCTTTGCTATTAAAGTAGTTCATGACTAGGAGAGAGTGAGACAGTGAGGATATAATTAGAAGTGCATTCATCACTCCTGCTGGTAATTGTTTTCTAAGAAAGCAGAAAAAGAGAAGCAATTGCTTTCTGGAGTGCCCCATTGCGCTGCAGGTATCGGTCACAAATCATGTGAAGCTGGTGAGCCCAGCCCAGTCCCTGACATCTCCATGACAGACCCCACTGCTCTGTGTCCATGGGGGATGTGGGCGGGGAGAGCCCATCGAGATGGATTTATGGGGCTGGGAGGAAAATGCCTGTGGTCACAGCCTGGCCTCAGTATGTACGGCTGCTTTCTGAACTGCTGAAACTTGGGATATTTGCAAAATGGAAGAGAAATGGAAAAGAACAGAAAATGAAGCAAATTAGTTTCTTCAGATTTGGGATTTGGCCTCCACCTTCATTGCGACAGCATGCCTCAAAACAAATTTATTTTAGATAACTGTGACTGCAAATGATGCATTCCTTGATTTGGCAGGGAAGGGTTTAAAAGTCTTCCCTGTAAAAATGAGGCCAGTTGATCTGTGCCTTGGCTGTTTATTACACAAAATCAAAGTGGGTATAAAATGCTATTGAATCAAAATGGCAACACTCGCTACCAGCTGCAGAGTGCCTCTTATCTGTGCCCAGATGCTCGTGCCTGTGTTGAGGTTTATCTTCTACTGGGTGGCCCAAAATGGGGTGCAGATGTGGTCTAATGATGGCCAAGAAAGGGATAATTTTTTCCTTTGATTTGCTCCTGTTCCTGTGGCCACAGCAGGGACTCCCTGCCAGGGGTGTTTCAGGTCAATAATAAAGATATTAAATGGAGCAGGATCTTGCCCCACTTATCCCCTGTCCATCCTCCCCTATACGACAGGTCTGCACCGGCACTCACCTGCCCGCTGGCTGCAAAATCCCCTATGAGCCACCAGAAATAATTAAAAGTACCAGTCTGGATTTAACAACACTTCCCCCCCCCCCAAACTGTAAACAAATGCCCAAGTTCCCACCCCATAAATAAATAAATAGCATACTAGCCCCCAAGCAAATCAGACCAAAAAATCAAACGAGAAGAAACAAATAACTAAGACCCTCCCCCCAAAAATGCTAGGAATCCCCTGCCCTGCAGAGACCTGCGAAGAAACTCTCAAAAAAGTGAAATGATTGTCAAAAGTAATCAAAAGTCATTGCTTGTAGATTTGAAGGCAAGGAAAGGTTTTGCTCCTGAACAGGGGGTTGCATGCTGCAAGGTTTCAGTCCAACTCTGCTTGCTCTCACTTTGTCCCCATGCAGCACCCTGGGTGTCGGTGCTGGTGGGACAGGGGACCCTGCTTGGTGAGGGTGGCTGGCGGGGGGATGACCAGCCATCTCGATGACCACTATCCTGCATCCCCTGCCCACCTGGCCGGAAGTGTGGACCACAACCTTGTAACTTGTTCTTGCCTTCGTCCTGCTCCCGTGCTCTGGAGAAAGGTTGGGTTTTCTGGGAAATTGGGGTATCTGTGGAAAAAATGCCTGGGGATGAGTAGCTACGGCAAGCAAGTCTTCTGCTCGCAGGCTGAGGGCAGCCTGGCGATGACAGACCCAGCCCTTGGGCCATGCGATTCATAAGCTATTTTTATAGAAGTTCTTTCGTACAGAGCTGACACAGTACAGGATAACATGTTCCTTCTGCTGCTGCTGTTCAAACATGTTACTTCCACTGCAAAATGCAAGCCAGTGTTTTGTTTTATGATCCTTTTAACCCATTGCACAGTCCATAATGTGTATTATCGTACCCTGGAAATTAACTTTATTGTGGTATTCCACTACATGCAATTAGGAGGTGCTCGCTGTATCCCTGTAAATGTTTCACACACGGCCTAAGTGCTGAATAGAAAAATCCATTTCTCCGTGAGGTTTCCTTATTAGTAAAGTCTAATAAGCTATTGAACAACGTTCAGTGCAACAGTCAAGAAACCTGACTGTAATAACAGCCCCTTTACTGAGCCCCAGACATGTCAATAAGATAGTCCTGCAATGCACGACAGTAGATGGTGCTCTTGGTTTGCATTTGCTGCCTGCAGACACAGCGTGAGGAGATGGTCCATTCTTCAGCCTCTCCCTAGTGAAACAGCCCTTCAGAAGGCGAAGCTGGAGATGCCTGAGCATTTTATTAGCCTTGCTAAGTCTTCTGATGGCCACAGCCCCCAAATCACCATGTACACAGTCCACCAACACAGTCTTCAAGAAGGTGCTGAGGCTTAGTATGTATACAGGCAACAAGCCAGTTTTTCCACAACTCCTTGCAACCCTAGCAAGCACCATCTCCTGGAGAGGTCCCTCTGCAAAAGAAAACTGAAGCCTCAAGAAAACACACCCGGTGCTTGGCTGTGTCTGGGGGCTGGTGTTGCAGCCCATTGCGGGCGAAGGCATGCTCTGCAGGAGCACCAGCTCCTCCGGGCAGCCAGCACAGCGTTTACAGCTCTGCAAAACCCTTCTCAGCTCGAGCCAGTTCATATTCTTGACAGGAGAAGTAAAAGAACATTTACGTTTTATGTTGTGCTCCTTGTAGGAAGTGGCAAACCAGTTGACTTGGAGATGGGGCTGGGGAAGTTTGACGTGGTGGTGGACACGCACCCTCCGTGGGGGCAGCTCATCCCTGGCGCAGGCAGCTGGTGCAGGGATGGAGCTTGTCCCCCCACAGGCTCTCCCATGGGCTCTGGGTGAGACGGCTGCTCTACCGCTTTTCTTTGTCCAGATGCACATTTTAAATCGCAGCAATTACGGTTTATATGTTTAGGTTTCACTTCCGCAAGGGGCTGCGTGGGAGCTGATGACACTTTGTACCTGAGAGGATATGTCAGCAGGTAGACAGGGCAAAGCCTGAAAAATACTTTCTGAAAGGATAAACACCCACGTGAAGTCCTCTCTGGGGACTGTTGCAATTCCGGATGGGAATTTGATAAGGCCTTAAAAAGCAAGACTATAAAAGTCTTGGGTGCCCAGCGGTCGTATAAACAATGCTTTTTCAGTCAAAACATGTACTTTAAACCAAAATGTGCTCTGCGAGAGTTATTGATTTATATAAACTATAAGCACACGCTATAGTCCATGGTTGAGCACCACCAGCTTAAGATTATACATAATCTATAAAAATATTTCTACTTAAGCAAGTGGTGCTCCATCATAAAACAGAACAGCTGCGTCTGGATATAAAGGAGAAGAACAGCGATGCTTATACACATGCAGAGGTATGTTGGCTATATGTGCCTGCATGCTTGTGCACTGGCAGAACTGACATCTTTTAAATACACCCAGTTGCCTGGACATTAAAAGGCTTGAAAAAAAAGAAAGAAAAAATGAATGCTTCTGCAGCTTCCTCTGCACTAATTGAATTTCTGTCCATAACATTTACAGACTTTAAGAAGAGCCCGCATAATTACCTTTTCTCTTGATTTTTTTTTTCTCCTCTCTGTTTAAAACTCATTGTATTGTGTCATTTTATAGGCGCCAGGAATAAATCTTTTGTCAACTCTATTGCATTATTATGCAAAGTACACAAAAAGTATAGGAATAAAACAGCCCGAGAGAAGCCGAATGCTGTTCCTTTCAGTCCTCCCATTCGGCCCCAGCAGCAAGCCTCCAAGTTTGCTAACACAGTCTTTTTCTCAGAGAAACTTCCTCACCCTCAGCCATTGATTGCAAAGAGTTCACTTGACCATGCTAATGCTGGCTATGAGGAAGTGTATTTACTGGGAGAAGAAAGACTTGATGAAGGAGCCATCAATTATCTCTCCAGAATTGATCTCGAGGGGGACGAAGGAGCTGCTGGGCACCCAGAGGATTTCTTGGCAGGAGGAGAGATGACAGCTGCAATAATCTCCCTTCTGCCCTGGGGATGGAGGTGCGTCCCAAGAAAAACTGGTTTAGGAAATCCCAAAATCACTGACGTTCAAAACCATTCCAAAGGGCAAAGCTCAGGAGGTATGTGGGAACTTTTTGGCTCCTTCAGGTGGTCTTGGCAGGCTGTGATTAATCTGAGGAGCTCGGAGCGAGAGATGAGGTGTGGGAAGAGGGACCTTAACCCAAGGCTGACCCTGACCCGTACAAGCCAGGCGTCTTCCAGCGATTGTAAAGCTCGGCATAAGAGCTCATTTAAACACATTAGTGGGTGCTTTCACTTCTAACCCAGGCTCGTTAACATTGTTGGAACAGAGCTTTGCTCCCACAATGTATCCACAAAATGGAATTAAGCAACTTAATTAGGCTGGGTAAAACACAAAGAGGGATTTAAGAGCGAGGGACTTGGCGTCTCTCTGCAAGATGACGTCAGGGGCCGCTGGAAAAGCTCATCCACCCAGCTCTGACCCTGGAAATTTCCTCTGCTGGAAGAGTGCTGGAGTAGGACGTTTGCTCATGATTTGTTTGTTTTGTTTTGGGTTTTTTCTGTCCTACCATAAAACACTGCAGAGAGCTAGACTCATAGTATGAGAAAGTCCTGGCACTCCTGCCACCCATTTCTCTTCCCCTTCTCTTTCACCTTATATAAATAATGGCCCTTTGCTTAGGAGAAGAAAAGTACAGCGGCTGACTGTGCTGGTGAAGAAAAGAAAAATTAAGGGAGAAAAGAGCCGGAACGGAGCCAATAGTAAACTTGTACTTTCTTGGAGGTAAATGATTAATGTATGATCACTTGGGGAGCTGGCTCCAGGGGTTACCCAAATTCATCCACTCACATCTAGCTACTATTGTCAATTTTTTTAAGTTAACAACACCGAGATTGTAATATAGTGGAAGAAACCCTTTGCCTGGATTTCAAACTGAAAAGTCTAAAATACTTTATTCTTCATTGTTTGCTTACCCAACTCAAACTTTAGACAAAAGGTTGAGTGCTCTGCACATACCTCCTGGGGCCATCTGCTGGCCCAGGCTGGTGTGGAGCACCTTTTTGGTGGCCTACAGGCACCACCATTAGCAGATCCTGCTTTGTGCCTGGAGGCTTGATCTGAGCAGGCGGGTGTGAGGTCCTGGGAGCCTGGAGCAGCCTGTGTTGTTCTGGTCAGCTGTGCAATGACTTATATCTGCTTCAGAGGCGCCAAACCACTGTGAGAAAGGTGGAGGAGTTGCCAAGGGAAATGTCTGGCTCTATTTCTTGGACAAATTCAATGCTTCTGGAAATTCAGATGGAGACACGCATCCCTGGGAAATGTTTACTACCGTTGCTGGCATTAATCTCCCAGAGACAAGTTGGGGAGTGTGATGGTTGGGTCGACTCGCCCTTCCTTGGCACAAGTTGGGCTCTTCTCCCGGTCCCACAGGGACCCTTGCCACGAGCTCAGCTTGCTCCTGTCCTACCCCCCACACCAAGGAGCTGACCTGCTCCATTCCTCCTGCCAAGCCTCCTGCCCTGAGAGGCTGTTTTATGCAGTCTCTCCTCAAATACCAGAATGCTTCAATGGATATATTTTTTTTTTACCTCTATGGCTTAACTGAAGATTTTTTTCTTATTTTGTTTCATCATCTAAAGCTAGTCTTTTGCCTTCAGTCAAGACCCTTATAAATAATGTCATCCTCACCGCACCTTTGGCTCAGGTATCTGGGATTCAAGATTGTACTAACAAAACACACATCCCATCTGCAGATCTGAAAAAAAAAAAGAGAAAAAAACCCCACTAAACTTTTAAGAAAGCTGATAAATTTAGCCTCATGACATTACCTTAAGATATGTGACTTTAACAGGCAGATCACCGCATTGCAAGTCCTGAGCCGTCACACAAAGCTGGACTCTGTATCATATAAAATACTAATGAGATTGGACTAATCACACTTCTTTGTGATGGGAAAATATTTGTTGCTGTGCCTTATCTTGCCCCTTTCAGTACGACTGGTGGCAACTATTTGTTCCGCTTTCAGGCTGCTGTTTGCAAATAGTGATGGAAAAGTGGATGCGAGCATCATTGCACAAACAGCTTTCTGTTTGCGTAGCTGTTTGAGAACGGCTGTGCCGTGCACGAACGCCAGGACGAGTAGAAACAAGTATTTATGAATTATTTACATTTCTTTAGTTGCTGTTCATCATTTGTTATTTTTCTGTTTAAACAATTTGTCCTCTGTTCCGGGAGCAGAAGGAAAGCCAAAATGACTTCAGTGACAACTCAAATACCCCACAGAATGACTAGTAAGTAGTCAAAGTAAACAACTTATGAAGAAAATACAGCCTGAAAAATTATTCATCCCATCCGCACAACAAATTGGTCAGAAAAAGGAATTTCTGTTCTACAGAAAACCCTTGAATTAAAAACCAAAGGAAAGAAAAATTGTTTACCTTTTCCGTAGAATAAAACTGTTATAAAAAATAGAATAAAATATGTAATATTATTGTGGTTCTTTGTTTCTAAATTGTGAGAACATCAGAATCATGCAGAAAAAAAAAGAATTGAATTGAGTCAGCTAAGGAGATGATGTGATGTTTTTTCCTTATCAAAATAAGAGAGAAGCACTTTATTTTGACTTTTCCCCATCAAACATGTTGTGGAAATCAGCGGTTTCCTGTGCAACATTTTGATGAAAATGAAAACCACATTCGCTAACAAAACACCACTTCAGCGACAGCTCTAGTGACTGCTTGTAAGTTATGGGCCTGCTCCTGATACCAGTTTCCCCGCAGCAGAAGTCTGTTGGGTCTACTGGAGCTACTCTTGATCTACACAAGGTTCCATCAGCTCGGCGATACCTCCCAGAGGCTTCCTGAGCCGGGAAGGGGCTGTGCTCATCGCTAATTTATTCCCCATGAATAATTCAACCATTTCTTGTCATTGCTTTGCCACACTTGTTTCTGTCATACACCACATTTGATTTTATCATCGAAACCTCGAAACTGGAGATGGAAAGAGCATAACATTGGTTCCCTTCCCCCCCGGCCAGAAATATTCCCCGCGTTCTGTCGGTGTGGCATGCTGCGCTGCCAGGGATGGAAATGAGCCTGGCCCCACCAGCAGCAACTCCGGGCTTACGTCTGTAATATATCCCCTGAAACCAAAATGGCAAATATGGATTGTGGAGAACTGTAACGTTACTGGGTTTGAATATTTGTGTTTGAGTTGAGGGGTTTACTGCAAAAAAATAATAACTTGTTTCTAAGCATAGGTGAGATACATATATAGATAAAATTGCATTTTTATGTAAATAAAAAATGCAGAGAAAAATCTGTTCTTCCTCTGCCCAGCTTAAATATGAGAACATACCGTAGGGTTTATTTTCCAGGTGAATTGTTGGAGCTTTAACTCTATAAATAAGTCTAGCTCCATTGATCTCAATGGCACGATGCTGATTGACACCTACTAAGGATACATGCATAAGTATTTTTCATAATGAGCTCCTTCTGAGCTTACGATTGCCAATTGATGTGGCAATTACATATTAATATGTGTGACTGTGCACAATCAAACTGGGCTAGAAGGGATGTAACCTTTTGTTTTTAAAAATTAATAAAATATTTATTGCAATCAGCTCATATCTCCCAATTTGTTGCCAATTAACTAAAGTGTTTAGTGTGCAGCTGATTGAGGCTGCAGCTACAGGGCTGCACTAGGGGAACAAATTGGAGGCTTCTCGCACTGAATTTCTCTCTGTTTCGTTCTCTCCACGTAGGAGCAGAACAGCAGGAGCTGGAAAATGGTAAGGACTTTCCTCTCCAGGGAAAGACATCTCCAGTCATCAAGAGGAGATGAAGACAGCAAACAGCTAAAACACCCCACGAATTAAAACTCAGAAGTGTATCAGGCCAAACTTCTGTTGATGAAGACTGAAGATTTTGAACAACAAGTTGAAGTGGACTTTCTAAATATGTTTATTTTTTTCCCGGAGTATTGAGTAATGGGGAGAAGGTGAAGAGAGTTGCAATGCAGAATGACACCAAGTTTTGAAACATTTTCCCATGGAAATGCAGATCTTGATTTTTAGCTGGTCTAGTTTATGGTGTCAGTTGATTCAATATTACAGGATCCCGGTATTATGGGACTTCAAGGCATGGCAGAATATATACATATTTATACAGTGGCCAAGAAGGTACAGGAAAAGTACTGGACATGATGTCTTTGACTAGTACAGAGCCTTCCCAACTGCTGTAGGCTACACTGATGCTGCTGGAAAGATGACGTAGCTGCTTGGGCAGCAAGTGCAGGCTTCAGTGGTGATGTAGCAGCTCCTCTGGAAGCCAGTGACGACAGGATTGCCTTTAATGAACATCTACCCCTGTGCCATGCTTTGCTCCCGGTCCCGTCTGAGTGTGCCTTTCTCCTGGGTGTTGGCAGGAACAGCACCGCCGATGTCCCTGTGCGCAAGCCAAAAAAGCCCCCAGAAACCCCAAAGCCCAAGTTCTTCTAATATTTGATTTCTCTCTTGCATCCCATAGAAGTTGGTTATTTAATTTACATTCACAGCCTTAATGCCTTGATGACTCCTTTTCAGAGCATTTTCTTCCCACTTGTTTATTTTTAATTTAAACTAATGAGCTATTCCTGCATCCCTTCCTCCGTGTCAGAGAGCAGGACAGATTCATTAGAACTCTGATGAATTCTGGAAATGAGCTTATAAAAATCTTTACTTGGGACGTTTCAGACAAGCACACGCCTGCCGGAGGAAGAGCCGGGTTCTGTGCCAAAAGAAAGAGCAGCCCCTGGGGTTTTTTATGGTTTTTGTTCAGCTTGTTCGAAGTCTATAATGAGGGACTGTCTTCATCAAATCTATCTAATGGGATCTTTGATCTCCATTAGGAACTGGAGCTCAGTGAGGAGAGAATAAGCATCAGTAACGTGTTTCATCTGAACCTCCCTGCTCTGATACAAAACCGGTGATTCATCCCTCAATCCCTCAACTAGGCCATTTTTTTCAATGAGCTTGCCATTCATGGGAATTAGGTCCAGTCCATGCTGCTGTAGCTCACATAATTATTAATAAACTGAAAGTCTGCATCTAAAATAAAATCAAATCGCATCTTCTTTTCTAACAATGGCTGGGCAGAGCAAAACTGACTGCGTTCTAGCAAAGGGATAATAAGAGCAGCCAAGCCCCAGCAGCGTGAACGTTTGATGTGGGCTCACACCAGCAGAGCATGAGGTGCTAGGGACACGGGAGGTGTCAGACCTGTCGCAGCTTCTCCGCTGGCACCCTTGTCGGAGCTGAACTACGCTGCGTTGAACTGAGCTGGACCCGCCTTTTGTAGCATCCACCAGGGTTAAGGTGTCTTCTTGGAGATTAGTGTGGCATCATCTCTACCCAAAACTATTGCCAACAGCCACAAGTACCCCCTCAGCACAGGCTCAAGATCTTTTTAGGTGATTCAGGCTTGGGGGAAGCTGAGCAGTTCCAGCCCTATCCCCCGGTGGTGATTTCAGCTTTCCCAAGCATGCTGCGGATGTCGGAGCCTGGACCACCGCCCGTGTCGCGGCTGGAGACTTCATCCAACCCGGGGTTTAACTGGCTTCGAATCCACACGCGCAGCCCCGCTCTCCCTGGAAATAGGCACAGATTGGGTCTGCGACAGAAAAATTTATTGCAGTGTGAACAGCGGGACACAGCGGAGAAAGAACCTCGGGAAAGAAATCTCTGGCTGAATATCTTGATCTGCCTCTTCCTATTATTTCATTGCAGCGTGTATACTGCTGAGGCAAACAATTCTTGCAGAAAAACAAGGGAAAAAAGAGTATTTCCATCATTTTACAACTGTTGGTGGAAATTTCAGTGAGTAAACAAATTCCTGCCCTGGTGCAGGCATCATTTAAACAAAGCCACTGCTGAAGTTCTGATTGATTACTGCTTCAGAGCCAAGGAGCTTCATTATCAGGTTTGGATGACTATGCAGCACTGAGCGCTAGGGAAACCATCCCTCTGGAGCTGTAAATGGGGCAAATATGATAAAAGATTGCAACCATGGAATTCCTTGGTGCCATTTTTTACAAAGTTGCCTTTCAGAGTAGAAAGGTAGTTCCTGTGATCTTTACATTTTTGAAGAGCTACACTGCTGGCATGGTAGCTCTGCCAGTAAATGCCCTGAGAAAAGCAATATGAGTATTTAATGGTCAGCAAACTATCACCAGGTGTATGCTTTTACAGTCCACTGCAATGGAAAGCAGAAGAGTGGGGTTGTTTTCACCTAGGGGTAAAAATAAGTAAATCTGACACAAACTATAGTGTAAGAGAAGGAGCTCACGGTTTCTTTAAGGAAAGAAGGAGGTGGCACATAAAAATAAACAGTCACTTGCAAACATGGTACTGAAGCAGGTACTTGCTGCTTTGCTCCATCAGGGTGCAACCCTTTGTATACTTCCCACTGTAACATTATTTCTGATAAATTATTGAGATAGGAAAGATATTTTACCTTTCCAACCAGCTCAGGCGAATCATTAAGTGCATCAAACCCTCTACTATTTTATCGAACCTGAAAACATTTTTTAGAATGAGAGGCATGTCTGCTTTTAACACAGATTTTATCCTCTCTACATTCTTCCCAAAGCCCTCTCAGGACTTGAAAAATTTTCTCCATTGTTCATGGGGCTTTGGGTTGGGTTTTGTTTTTTTTTTTTTAAGACAATGTTGAATTATTGAAAAACAGTAAAATATTTATTATCTGATCAATAATACATTGGATGCTCCGCTACTTATTTTTATTATTGACAGAAGCAACTTGGCCGCCTGAGATGAGACTACACTAAGATGAGGCAGATGTTGCTGTAATCAAGGCAACAGGGAATTGGATATGAGGTGGCCACGGGCTGGGCTACGGACATCCTTCCGCACTGGTGAATATTCCATGTCTCTGGAAAGAGGTGCTTCATCTCCTGCAGTGGAAAGTGTCTCAACACAGGGTACGTACATCCTAGCATCAGACTATATGTTACAGCTAAAACAGTCTCTTGTCAGGCAGTAAGTGGCTATTGTGAAGTGACGTTCCTGATGATACACATCTTTCTGAGAGTGCTATTTTGAGATAGAGATGTCCTGGCCAGTTCGGGGGAGTTGATCTCGCAGGCGGCATAGTCATAGTCGAGGGACATCCCTTTTGCTGAACAGACCTGCGCTTGCATTTCGGTGAACGCCTCTGTGCAGGTACACGGGTTCGCGCAGGGATACACGGTGGAATACGTGACGTGTATGTGTAGTGGATCCAGATTCGGTTTAGAGCTGGTTTTAAACACAAATGAAAAGGGAGCAATAAAAGAAAAAGAAAAAAAAGAAAAAAGATATCGGGCAAATTAAGGAAATCCTTTGAAAATTTAAAATGCACAGAGACCAAGAGAAGTGATATGTATCCCAGGATGATAAAGGAACTACCAGATGCAGTCACTTACTTGCCTTGACTTATTTCTGAGCAACTATATGTACCTGAGGAGCACCAGAAGAAGGGAGAAACGGAAATATTGTCCTACTCATCAGAAAATCAGAGAAAGACTGACAGAGTCAGTTACCATACACTGAATTCCTAAATCTGAAATAAATATTAGGAGATAAATATTTCTTTGAGGGTGGGTTTGTACAGAAAAAATAATAATCTTGCAGACAAATTCAATATCTTATTAAAATAGAATTACAGTTACTAGCTGAAGGGAATGTGGTGGGCGTAGTCTATTTGAATTTTAGAAAAGCATCTGATGCAATCGCTCATAAAATTTTAATCTCAGAATAAATTAAAACTGGCTTTGATATAAACACAGTTACATGGATCCATAACTGGCTAAAGAATCATAAAAGTAAGAATGAAGAGTGGCATTTACATTGCACCAGAGGAAGTAGTCTTTCTTAATGCAACTCTGATAAGAATAATTGGCCTTATTTATTATGTCCCTAGCAATAGAGAATAGGAAGCCCGACGGCATGTTGCCAGCCTAGACAGGAAGGCGTATAATGGACACAAACCTTGGGAAAGAAGTAATATAGTGTTTTTCTGCCCATGGTGGACAGTTACAGCAGGCAGAGAAGATGCTTTAAATTCATGGCTTTGCTTACTCAGAGGTACCTTGAGCAGGCAGAGACTAGCGTTGCAGTCAGCTCTCCTATTTTAAACCAACAAGCACGCAGGAAAGATAAATGCTTGTCTTTCGTGAACAGTAATGTATGTGATATTCATGATATTAACATAGTTATTGGTGTTTCCCTTTAAATTGATATAGCCTGCAAGAAGGAACCTGCTGTGACTCATTAGGAGATCCCAGGGGACTGGTGCCCTGTTGTGGCTTGGGACTGGACTGCCTCTCAGCCATCTGCTTTCTGGGGACAGCTAAACTATTCTCCCCTTTTCGTGAGTCCAAACCAGATGGGACTAGAGCTGCCAGTAACCTGCCTCGTAAAGAACATGTACAGACCAAGGCGTGCAAATGTATTGGTGAGTTATTTTATCATGCAGTACCGTTATTCTGGGATTTGGGGCTTGTTTTAAAACTCCTTGCTCTAATTAATCCATATGCACAACAGAGGGATCCCTTGCTAGTCTGCCTGGGAAAGAAAAAAAAAGAAACTTCAGAAAGTTCTGGGGAGAGCAAAAATTGAGCTGGAGCGCCCAGATGAGACAGAAGTAGGTATCATCTCTGCACAGTGGTAATTTACCTTGAAGACACTATTCATCTGAATTACTCAGTTTGCAATGATTCCCATCCTTTCCATCTTTGCAGAGGAATTCAATAAATTCAAGAGTAAAGACGTGCAAAGAACTGATTTTTTTTCTGTCTGTTGCACAACCTGAATAAAGAAATGTAAAAGGAAATCATTTCACATCAACCTGAAGTGACTGATAAAATTCATTTAGTGAAATTAAAGTGAAAAATCTTTCTCATGAAATGAAAGATTTTACCAATCCATTTTTTAATTCTTTTAAAATAAAAATAGATGTCTTGTTGATATGTAACTTAAAAACGCTTTGTTCAAAGACATCAAGAATAAATATCCTAGTCTAGATTTTTTTTTCTAAGGATTTATTTTTCCAAAACAATTTCTCAAACCAAAATATATTAGGAAAATCTTTTCTTCAACTCGCATCTTCATCTTTCTGATGGGAAATGCTCAGAGGAAAGTCTTGCCCAACTTCAGCCAATTCTGGAGGCTCCCAGGTACTTTTTTTTTTACTTTGTACAACATGATGTACATGGATGGGCACTGCTTTGTCATAGCTATTTCTTCTGTAAAGCCTCGCCGTCCCCAGCACCGAGGAGGGAGCAGGATCGCAGAGGCAGGCGGTGGTGACCCCAGTGCTCTCCATGGCAGCGTCTCCCCTAGAAGCAAGCAGAGCTGCTGCTGTGTGTTGGGAGCTAATCCTGCACCCGGCGCTTGCCTGCACCACTGGTGCTGGCTGGTACTGTCACTGACCATCCTTCCACATGGCTTTTGGGGATCCTTTCTCACTTTGGGTGAGCTGAATGGCGCAGAGAGAGTTCGGATATTCAATCATAGAAAAGACCTCCGCGGTGGAGGTGTTTCAGAGCCCAGCTGTAGCTGTGGAAGTCTACTTCAAATTCATAGACACCTTCAGAGAGGTCCTATCTTCTCCCCGCATCCTCTTAAGCCCTCCATGCTGAGGCTCACATTGCATCTTGGAGAAAAGCCGAGCTCACTAGCACCCACAGGAAGCAAGTTCGTTAGCTTATGTTCAGCTCCATGGAAAGCAGGGCTCTGGGTTCCTGCGAGCAAGCCCGTATCTGGTGTGACACCGCAGCCACGTGTCTGGTGCTCCATCTTCCTGCACCATAAAGCACCGCTTGTCACATCTGGAGCTCCCTGCTCCAGCAGCCTTTGCTGCATTCTTCATTTTGATGCCTTGTTCCAGGTTTTAAATAGCTGCGAGTCCCCTATTGCTCATTAGCAGGCTCAGAGAAACGGCTTTTATAGACCCATGTATTAAACAAATAAAAGACGTCAAGGAAACTTAAAAACACATCCAGCTGCTCGCAAATTTACTGCGTGAACATTAAACTCTCATTAAATGTACTTTTATAAAGGGTGGCTTTATTTTTTGAATCTGAATACCTGTGACAGCGGGAAGTGGGGTTATCGAAATATACTGGCTAAATGAGAACATTTACCGGCGTAAAGTTTATTGGCCACATCTCAGTGACAATGCAGAGCACGCCGGGTGTTTTGTGGGCTGTCACGCAGGAAGGCGCTCTCGGCCTCGCTAACAGAGAGTTTATGAAGCAAATAAACATTTTCTTGCTCTCCGGCTCCCTTGCTTCCCCCCCCCCTTTTTGTCTCCTAGGAAGGGATGCTAAAAATGTCACTATTTTATCAAGAGGAAGTCTCCACACATGGGAAAAAACCTTGTCTCAAATCCCACATTTTGAACTCAGAAGCAGGTGAAATAGTGACTGGACACCCCACCGCCCACAGGGGCACAGCGCTGGAGCGGGGGTATTGCTGCAGGACCACCAGCAGCTCCCACCAGCCCTGCCCAGAAATGCCTTAAAACCAGACGTTTCTGCCTCCGGCCCTTATTGCAGTCAAGGCCAAAGGTGCCCCACGAGAAGGTTTACAGAAGGGCTGGCTGTCACCTGGCTCCGAGAGCCTGCTGTGCTGGCAGAGGTCTTTGCGGACGCACGCAACAAGGCACAGCAGTGACACCCGTGTTCGCACCCCTCCTTCCCCCTCGCTACCGAGGGGCAAAGGCAGAACAGGGAATCTGCTCACTCCGGCATATTTACTCATCAGACGCTATATTGATATGGACAAATGTGAGCAAATGGAATTGGTTTCTTCGATATTTGAATTTTTATCTGCAAGAATAATCCATTTATTAGTGAATAATCCAGGCTATTAAAGGCTAAAATCCCTTCTTTGACTCTGAAAGTCACTGAGCCATGGAGTATCGGCGGCTGGGAGAGGACGCTGGGCAAACCCTGAGATGCGCTGGTTGTCGTCTTCGTCCCTCCAACTGGGAGAGATGTGGTGAGAGTGGGGACAGACCTCTGACCTGATGTGGCCGTACGCATTTTCAGATAATAATATTTTTTCTAATATGACTCATACATATTCCATTTCTTGTTGCAGAAGTAGAAAGTGATTTGATAGCAGAAGAAAGGGTTTATGTCTTTGGGGCCCAATTTTCTGAATATTGCACAAAAATGTACATGCAATTCTCAGCAATAATCTTGCATTTTGTATGCAAATTGGGTCGCTGTGTGTGTAATTGCCCTTTCAATGCATAATTGCCCATGGGCAGGTTTTGCAGAAGATCGTATCAGCTGCATGTGCAGATAAGTCCCACATTTCTATTCACTTCAGGAAATGTGCGCAAGCAGGAATTTAAAACCAGACACCCAAGAGCGATGAGGACTTCTTAGCGGTCTGGAAACGATGAACGTTTGGGCTGTAATCAGCAGGCAGGTATTTGTGAAGATTATAAACCTGAGAAACGGAGAAAATATCTGTGATGCACGTTCAGGATATCCCATAGCAGAGAGAACCTTCCACAACCTCAGACAGCGACTGCTGCGCTTGGACAGCATGGCTCATATCAATCCTTCCCTCTTCTGCCCAGCACAAGCCAAGTGATGTGCAGAAGACGAGGAAAAGTCAAATACTCCTCCTTGGATTCTCATTCTTCATGTGACTACCGAGATGGGGAGGGGCTGACGCAGTTTCCTTCCAGCGACATGGATTTCTGAGAACTCAGTGTGTTCAGGACGCAGGACATTGCAGCACCCTGCCCTTCCTGGGATGGATCTGAATTTCAGACTACCCCGTGCAGAGCCCTTTATTAATGAACACCCCTTAATCACTTTGCAGGGAGGATGGCATTTGGACAAGTGCATTTCTCAGCTCTCACAGAAATCTGCTTCCCCAGTCACGGCAGAGACCAGAAGCTGCAGAGAATTAAGCCCATGCTTAACTTTAAGCACGTTTGTTTTCTGTTCCAATTAATACAAATGCCCATTACTTAAGAGCTTTGCTGAAATGGATCCAAAGCACCAGAATGACAAGGATGGGAGCAGCATTTTGATATCACAATTAGAGAAAACCTGCTCCAGTGCCTTTAAGGAATTTTCACAAAACTTTTGTGAGTTTTTACAAAAACCTGAAGACCTTTTCCCTTCCACAGTCTTTCTATCTAACTTTTAAAGGCACTTTTACTGAAGATTTACTGATAGAAACCTACTGAGTGCATTTGATCACTCCATATTTCAGAAACAATGTAGGAATGGAAAAATCCCTCTCTTTAGGCTCCATTATCTTAGACCCCTATTGTCGGCATAGAGTTATAAAGAACTGATACTACCCTTAGAACACTGAATAGCTTAACTGCTCAAAACATAAAATGAAAGCACTAAACATATCCATTTTGTGTAAAAAACATGCACCTTTTCCCTTGTAATAAACAAATAGATATATAACAGCAACCAAAATAAAACAGGTAAATGCTTTGGCTCCTCTCCTCGGAGTGCCGGGCTGTAACTGCCTGCTGTATGAAAATACATCACTCGCGTTGATTTTAGCCTCCGTATCGGGAAGGAGAGTCGCCATCTATTCACAGCTCCCAGCGGCAGAGCGGGTCATTTCAAGGGGTAGCAGTGCAGGAAATATCGTCTCTGAAATTAGGGTCCCCTCGACAAGTGAGCGCGTCCAGCAGAGCTGCCGGGGAGCACAGCCCGCTCTCCAATTTCTGTTGCAGTCATGATCGTCCTGTTGACGATTAAACTCTTCTGGGCAAACCGTGTCCATTTGTGATAAAATTGATAAGATAAATGATTTTTCTAGACAAAGGAAATGCAAGATATCTCATCTATCTGGACTGAAGACATCATTTGATATAGTGCCACACGGGAAATTATCAGCTCAACTGAAAGCGCTGAGAATTTATACGGGAACTGTAAAGTGGGTACAGCGCTGGCTAAAGGGGAGCCAATGACAGGGAACACCAAAAGGGGAATTATCACTCTGAAACGAGGTTACCAGTAAACATCCCCAAGGATCAGGAGTGGGACTGAACATATTTCATTTCTGTATTGACCTTGGAAGGGAACGTATGAGCGTGCCAATGACACTTACAGCTCATGTGACGGTAGGAGAATCGTCAATGCAAACCAGGATGGGGCTATTAACTGAGGACTGACCTTGAAAACTGAAGTAATAGAAAAGGGATAAAATACAATAATATGTAATGTACGGACAAGTACTTATGGAGCAGTAGCAAGAATTTCAGCTATTTGTTAGAAATGACCAAGAATGAGAAAGACTCAAGTATACTTGGACGTCACAGGTTAACTATTAAGTGCCAATTATATGGTCTCAAGAAAAAAAAAAAATCAGATATACCCAAGTAGGATTTCCAGCTAAGGCTGGAAGTCTAGGGAAGCACTAATTTAATTTTAGAAAGCTTGGTCTGACGTCTTCAGCACGGTGTGCAGAGTTTTCTTCCCCCAAGTGTGAGAGTGAAGAATTCAAACAGTAAGTGGTCCAGTAAAGGGATTGAGGACAATGAGAGGAATGCGAGGACTATTCATCTGAGAGAGGAAAAAACCACTCAGTTTAGGAGTGGAACATATGGGGAGGCAAACACCCAGAGGAGAAAATTACTACTGAAAAGAAATAACAGTGATGGGCATGAGGACAAATGGTTTAAATAAGCCAGGATTTAATTTAGGCTTGAAATTAGTGGAAAGTCTACATAGCAAAAAGTGGGGGCAAACCCCTTTAACAGCCATGTCAGGTGAAGCATGAATGGTGTATTACAAAACTTATTTGATGGAGCTGCAAGAGGCCAGCAGGACCTCGGTGTCAGGACCAGGGAACATTTTGCTCTGTGATGTTTTTGGGAAGGATCGGGCACCCTGAGCGTTGTGGGCTGGAATATGCTGTGTACTGGCCGTCCAGGGACATGCAAAGAAGATTTTTATCTATAGGGGAGTTTGAAGAACAGGTGCAGCTTATAAAACATACATCTTTAGTAAGCAAAGGAATTCGTGTCTGAAGGAAACTATTTACTATCTGGCATTATCATTTTACACTTGGTTTTAAACAGTTAAGCCATCCAGTGAAGGAGGCAAAAATCAGATCACGAGATTTACCTGCCCGATCGCAGGCTGTGTGTAGCAAAGAGCCCAGCTGGGCAGCCCGTGCACACCCACGAGCTCGGCACTCCTCAAAGGCCTCGGAGGATACTTACAGAAAATACATGCTTTTGCCAAAACTGGACTTAGGTCATGAATGATTCATGAACAGAAAACAAGGCTCCATTCATCAGATAATTGATATGTAAACCACTAGTTCCACCAGCTACAGAAATAAGCCCAGATCCCTGTAGGTCAGAGCCATAATGAGCCGCTCGCAGTGGGAAGGATGCCCTTATATTTATGCCCTGTGATATTTTCCCATTAGCCTGTCACCAGCCCCTCGGTCGCTGGCGCAAGGGATGGCTACGCTGTTTATCAGCGTGGACCATCCTGGCTGCTGGCAGCTGATGCACAGACTTTGCTGGGGTTTGTTCCCCCGGTGCAGCAGCACTGGACCAGGCTGGGGGTGCTGAGCTTACTGTGGGAGCTTTGAGTTGAGCAGTGATGGCAGGGCTTGCCGAGATCCGAAATCCTCATGCCCACCATAATTGGGATGGGCACCGTGGGCTTGCTGGCTGAGCTTGTATCTATTGCAGTTGACTGGGACAGAAGGAGGCTTTGAAGGCTTCCCCATCTGCAGACCTGCTCTATGACAGAGATCAAGGACAGTGGCACTCAAACACACCGCACACGTAAAAGCAGAGTATTTTCACAGAAGCTTAAGGCTGGGGCTTTAAGCCACGGCCCGTCTGCTGGAGGGTGCCTGGGGCTCCGCAGGTAGACAACGGTAATTGCTGTGCTCACTAACGTGGGTTCCTCGTTATAAGTGCGGTCACAAAAACCTGTCATGAATTCCACAAGACTGCGATGGGTAATTAACTGAACATAGAGAAACGGGGGGTAGGAGACCTCAACTCTCAGTTGGAGTTTGCCATTGCCCTGCCTAAACCCCAGTCTTGTGGGACTACATTGTTCCACTGAAATTAGTCATCTTTCTCATCCTTTCTGGGGTCTCTCTGTTAGAGTCCTGGCTCTTTCCGTTCACTTTCCATGCAATGCAAGCATTTGCCCAGTGGCTGGTCGACTGGCAAACAGAAAAATTCTATTTAAAACCACATTTTTAATAACCTTCACTAGTATTGATCTGACAGTTTAGTTGCAGAATAGTTCTGAACTGGCTGGAGAACATAACAGACAGCAGAAATATATTTCACCCTCAAGTCAATGGCTTGAAACCTATGAAATTTAACTGAATGTGTGCACCCACCTCCATTCACCTTGTACCGAGCAACTCCACCAATTAGCTTTTTAAACCTCTTTCTTTATAGGAAACTAGACCAGATGGACAGTCGTTCTGACCCAGTAGTGCTGCTGTTATTTTTTTTTATTAGAAATAGGCTGAGTTAATAGTAAATATTTACTAACTTGCGGGTGGAGCTGCTCCAAGGCTGTGCAGCTGCAGGGCAGTGAGGGGAACACACATTCCCCGCGAGGATGGGCTGTGAGAGAGTCTGGCATCCCTTCCGCACGGGTCGACCCCCAGGAGGACATTGCAGGAGAGGCAAAAAGACTTGTAATATCAACGGGCAAACCAGAAAAGCCTGTCACTCGGATCTACTTGTAGATCATCCGTCTTGGATCTCGGAAGCCGGCCAAGAGGCTTTATGGGCATTAGTAATGGGAATATGATCTAACGCTCTGCTTCCTCCTGACCTTGAGGAAAAGCATGTGAGATGACCCTGCTGCACAAGCTGAGCCACGTCGGGAAGGCAGAATTGCCACCCTCAGCATTTTGTCTAGATTGTCCTGCTAGAATTATCAAAATCAAAATCAGGTTTGATCCATTTGCCTTCCCGTAGGAGCCACTGCGCTGACTCCAGCGTGCGCCCCGCTGCGTGCTGTACGCGCCGTGCCGAGTGCCCCATGCCTGCCCCCAGAGCAGCACCGCTCCTCTGCTAGAGGCTCCTCATTTCCTGCATGGCATGATTAGTTTTCTGTTTTCTTTGCCGTTTCTCTTGTCTCTTCATACATACACCTTTGAAACTTCTCAGCTGACCTGTTTCCTACTTAGCTGGTTTGCCTAGTATTGCTTTCCAAATCACTTCCATTTGCATTTTCCCTTCCTCAGGCCTTTTGTTATCACCACCTTTTCTTTCTTTATGCTTCTTCCATGAACTGTTTCCTTCCTCCTCTGTTACTTCTAGATGCTCCCTGCTCTATCCGTCCCTCCTACCCATCCATTTATTTTTAAGCTCACCACAACTTTTTTCTTCTTCTCACGCCACTGCATTGATTCCAGGCCTCCCCAGCAATTTTTAAGACATCCTACATCCAGCCTACCCTTGGCATGTAGCTGATATTGTTAAATGTATTAAGTTTTCTCCTCTGAGTAGAGGGCGAGTAGAGTTAGGAGGGGACATTTGAGTCAGATCCATCACATGTTATTTCTGCTGTCCAGATGTGAGCAGATGTGCTGACCTTCTCCTTAGCAGATACATCAGACTGTCTCGTTTGGATAACTTCCCAGAGCATGATCCCCGAGTTCTGATGAATTCCCTCATTTTTTAGAAGTGAATCTTTTTTTGCTATCAGGAGTTTCCTACAGCATTTGCTTTCAAAGGCATTTCATATCTGCCTGTATCTGCTATGGATTTTCTGTTTTCACATCCATATGTTAAGATGGAAATGAAAAAAGCAAAAATGCCCTTTTTGATACTAAACTGCAGAGTTTCAATAACCAATTTTTTTTTTTTTTTAAGCTGGTAGAGGCAATGACCATCTTCTAATTCACAGCATTATTTCCTTTCTGAAATCTTCATGGCACAGGAGACTGTTGCTGCCAACATATGCAAAGAAATTTGTTGATTGTCATCCCTACCTTCCAAAGCTGTTTTTGAGTTTAAAACTACTGCAGTTCTTGCTAAGCTTATTTTCAAAGTGAATAATATCAGTATTTTCCCCACAGTTCTACATAGCCTTCTGGTCTTCACTTCAATGTTGACTAAGCTGTCATTTGCAAGAGTGATGCTGTCATTACAATGTTTGATTTTTTTCTTTTTTTTTAGGCTAGCTATCATTGAAAGCACATTGTATATTTCATAAGGAAACTTGTTATTTATTTCTTGCAATGAAGTTGGTGGCAATGCCAAGTCGTAGGTGTGGGAGAACACATCTTTGACCTCAGCATTGCTGTAGCATCAGACAAACAAGCTGCCACTGTGTTCACCGTGACCTTGGGACGGCACCTGACAGAGGGCATATCTTCGTTTGTGTTGTATTACACTCTGGATATCCCCGATGTCCCGACTGACACTGTGAATTGCATTTTGCAATCTAGAAGTTATATGATGATGCTTCCCGGAGCCTAGAGACTGGTCTGGTTTGACTATTGGATTTTTTGATGACGATCAATGCTGATTTGATTTGTGAGCATGGTAAACATATGGTCTTCTGGGTCAAACTATGATACTCCTCCCGCAGGGCTTACCATAACCAACTCTTCTATTTTGCTGAAAAAGACACTGCAGAGGACCTTCCCAGTTTACCAAACATTGTTTCTTTCCTATTGTGACCATTTTGCTGTTTCCTTGCAGAGCGATCCCAGGTTTTGCAGAGCAATCAGATGTTTTTCTCCATGCTTCCGTCCCAGCAAACAGTCACCATTTCAGTAACACTGACAGACTTCAACTTCAAAAACCGCTGTTGAGTGTTCTCTGTAGTGTTTCACTGTTGTTTTTCTTAATGCTGGAAGTCTATTTGACGAAGTCAATAGTTTCATGTAGTTTCTGCCTGTCTGATGCTTTTTAAAAGTGGCTTGGCCACTTCACCTTTTGGTTTTTGCTATTAAAATCTTTCTTTGCTAATCCCTAAGAGGGGCTCCAGCTGCTGCAACCTGACAGTAAGGACCTTAGTGAGTGGATGAAGTGTTTTCCTGTCACTTCTTTAAGAAGTCACTTTGGCTTCATGATCCATCTCCTTCCTCTTGTCTTGACTCACATGGCATTTTCCAGCATTGTTTTTTGCTTTATGGAGAACTGCTGCTGCTGCTTTTGTGAGGATATTTTGGAGAAGCTGATGTTGCTGTTTCAACTCTTTCATACATACTCCAGATGACCTCACCTGCACTGACTTTAGGTTTGCTTGCCTGTAAGCTGGCAGTGGGTGTTACTGGTTGACAGCATCCTGCAGGAAGATGTGTGACCTGTAAATCAAAGCCTTGTAGCACCTGATTTATTCTTCAGTTCAAATTGAAATTGATTCTGTGCTTGTCTTACAGCTTTCACTGTCGATTTCGTTAATGAATTAGGATTTTATTTGTTTTTTAGTTTAATCCTAAACCTTTCCATGCAAATTATGATTCCTTCTAGCCTAATTCAGTCTGTACCAGCGGTCATTCTGCAATTGCAGCTGTGATAGCAGGGTAAATGTCACCAATCTTTCACCATTTTGATTTTCATAATCAAGACTGCTATTTGATTGCTTTTCCTCATGGTGGTTGATTTTCCCCAGCTGAAGTCTCCCATTGTTTAGAGGAAGTCATGCCTGGATTTTCATTAGAGTCTGGAGACAACTGCAGAACTGACCCTTCCTCTCATCCCTGTAGCTCTTCATAGGTGTGTGATGTTAGATAAATTACAATCAGCTACCTGGATACCACTCTATAAGCAATTGTCTGACACGCAAATTACTGAAAATTATTAGTTGTGTAGCCACTGTACTAAAACCTTCCTCTTCCATATAACCTAAAGATTTCAAACTCAGTGCAAACTTGTACAGAGGTATTGCTGCTCCCGGCAGGACTCCACTGCTAGAAGTCAGTGCAGCTCTGGAGAATGATGTTATATTGTTTTACGGATCCTAGGGCCTATCACAGATCCTATAGGCTTATCCAGTGCGGCATCCTTGGTATTTGCCTGCATACCGGGATCATAGGGCTGCTGCCTCTCCCTGGATATGTCTCAACCAAGGCTATGAGCAGAGCAACCTATGTTGTCCTTGATGGTGTCTCCGATGCTTGGGCAGCCCCATACCCCTGCAGCTGGGAGGCATAGTTTGCCTCTTCAGCTCTTAGAAGAGTCTTAAGAACTGAACCCACAGCCTGATGACATAAACCTATGAAGTTCTCTGAAATCAAATATAACCTTTTTATGACTTTACAAATTCTCAGGAAGAGTTACTGCCTAAAATAAGCCAGTGGCATCCAGTCAGAAACCAGTAGCCCAAATCAAGACTCATTGCCTCAAATGACAGGCACACAGAGAAACTCTTGGTCATGTAAAGAAAGCCTTACAAGCATAAGCAATGTGCTAAAATAGTTATAAAAAAGGTTGAAAGCTAAAAGGTATGTTGGATTGGTACTGAAACTTGCTGATTTCTGACTTTCTGTAAGGGTGAAGTTCAACGCTCCACTGATGACAATGTTGGATTTCCTTCATCCAGTAACTATCCACATGGGAGAACAGAATCACTGTCAGCCTCCTCCTTCAGATCACTGGATGAAAGACTAAGAGAGGACCAACTGCTGAACCTCAATATTAGATGCGTTAAATTATTTTGGCATGCAGTTTGGGTAGTAGAGGAAACGGTACACCTGGCTGCCTCTGCTGTACCTATTCTGTTGATAATTTTCTTTCCCAGTGTTTTGAAAGTGTCCCCTTCCCCCATCCCTAACTGCGTGCTAGAGCATGACATGCCAGTTGAAGCTATGTGTGCAGCATCTGCTCTCCTCCCCCTTGTATCACATGCGCAGACTCTATTTATAGCAGGAATGAATTTTTGTTCTTATGCATCATTCCATCCAGCAGAAAGCAAAACAGGAGGGGAAGCCAGTGCATGAAAATGCTCCCTCAAGTCAGATTTTCAACAGAGAAAGGAGGAACAACCTCCTCGCCCTTGCAGTGCTCTAAATCCCACAGCTAGATCCAGAACCGCGCGCTGGCCACTCTGCAATGCCGAAGTACCTCTTGGAGGCCACCATACCAGAGTAATGAGCACATTCAAATTGAGCCAAGTGTATTTAGTTTTTAGAAGACTGGCATAAGTCATCTTTATTGAATATAATTTAGTTTTAACATATTGCTCTGTGCTTGAGTTATTATCTTCACTGTGCTTGGAGAAATAAATTACATTGAAGCCTTTATTTTTGACCTGTGACATCAATACACGCCATGGACAGATTCCAAAATCTTATCAGCTTTGGCATGGCTATTAAATTACAGTGGTGAACAAACCTCTTTAGAAATGAAAAATGCTTTTGGAGCTTTGACCTTTTACATTTCAATTCGTAAAGAGCCCAGTGCAAATGGGAAATGCTGATCAAAATCCAGTTACTTTAATCTTGCAGGGTGTCCTTTCTGCAGAAGAAAAGAACAAAATGTATCTTCTTGCTTTGTAGCCCTTCAGATCCTGACACCAAAGTTTGCCTGGAACAATGAGATTTGGTGCTAGAAAGCAATGCTTGTAAGTACAGAACATGGCAAATTAGCCAGACTCACAGGATTTCCAAAAAGAAACCTACTCCAAGATAAAGATATGAATTAAAATCAAAGGCACGCAGCTATTCTTCTGGCACACGGTCTGTCTTAATTGATGTGCAGAGAGGATGTGTGAGGATTCTGCAATGTTTTAACCTCCGCTCCAGCCCGTCCCTTAGAGCGCACCGAGGCTGCTTCTGTTTGAAAGATGGGGAATTGAACTGAAATTGGCTTTTTATGTATTCTTAAGCCAGTTAGCAGTACGCCAAGATTTGGGTCGTTTTCTCACTTCTCCCACTGTGGCTTCTGTCTTCACAAAACCATTTTCCCTTTTCCAAAAAATCCTGCTTTATTCCTCGTGCAGCTCATGGTGATGTGAAGCCTGTAAAGTCAGATGGGGAATTAGGCTGGGATCACAGGACAGAATTTAGAAACCATATTGCGGAGCTCTATCTATCAGCTTGGGTGGAGCAGGCTGTAGGTCTTTGTAGCAAAATTAACCAGTTTACAGAAAATATTATTCAGCATTAGCCATGTTTTTTTACCTTCCTCAGCTCTTCTCAATGATGTGAAGGAATGACGTAGCTGTTTGTAGTCATGGAGGTAGGACAAGGGTGTTTCCAAATCTCTACAGGAAGCCGAAGACATCACGTGCCACACAGCCTTTGCAGCACTTGTAGAGTGGTGCTGAAAATTAATTCCTTTCTCATCAGTTCTCCTGGCTAAGCTCGCTTTCAACGTTATTTAATAGTGTTTTTGTATTTCTGACAATTTTTGGAGACAATTTTCTACTGCTGATGAGAAAAAAAAGCACAAGTTACACATAAAGTAATGAATACAACTGGACAAAGACCCATACAAATTTGTTGTTCCTTATTAAGCTTTAATTAAACTGTAGTACTACAGAGATGCAGAGGAGTTTCTGGATTGTGTGTGATGTTTCAAGAGAGTAACCCTAGGACATACATCAGCAATGCTCATTTATATTCCGCTTTAATCCCATATTACCTTTCCTAGCAAGTGAAAATCTTGACATTCAAAAGAAGGGACTAGCTAGTTTCTTTTGCTGAATCAGAAGAAAGCTATGGACAGAACCATCTGGGGCATAGAAAGGTCCCTGCAGTTGTGAATGCAGAGAAGATCATTGAGTATACCGACATACCAAATGGGACTTACACTTCTAAATGGGTAATTACAGACCAATAAACTCACTAAGAGCAGGATTGCAATTAATTTTATTTTTTTTTTTTTTTATTACAGGCACAATATTGGACCTAAAATTATGGCCAGCAAGTAGTTAACAAGTAAGCAAGCCTGGTCTGTTAGCCAGACAGCTAAAATAAAGCACCGTGCTGCAGGAAAAGCCTAATGTATGTTAATTGAATGCCAATTGATTAAACATATTCATTGAGGTTTCACATCTAGGTCATAAGTAATCTATCTATTACATACTTGTTAAACCTCATTAAATAATTGCCTGGTGGTATTTAACATGCAATAAGTATCCCCTGAAATTCAACTAAAATGTATTCTTGCATCTGCTTAGGAATTCACCTAAGTGAATTGATTGAAGAACGTTAGAAAAAATGAATGTTAAATTCTCCATCTGAAATTTTTAAATAAAAGAGAACTGCTGTACGGTAGTGCAAGATACCGCACTAAGTCTGCTAAAAGACATATAGTATCTGCACAATTATCCATGTAATACCCTGCAGGGGGAAAGGATTAGTCACTACAAAGCTGTGCTCAGGACTGTGAAGCTAGAGTCTGCAGGACAGAAGCAGAACTTGTAATGCCTGGGTAGGGAGAGACCCTGGAAGACTTTTCCAAGGTAAAAAGACCTGGAGTTGCAAACTTGACTTTTATTTTCATAGGTGAAAAACATTTGCTGCAAATCTAAATGTTTAGCCACAGGTACAAGGCTCATTCATGCCACTTGTTGATTTTGAATTATTAATAATGTCTTGCCGTTACAGATTCTCCAGCGAAGCAGCTCTAGTGAGCTTGCAAACATAAATTAAAGACTCGCGGGGTCTGTGGGAGGCAGTCACTTTATATCATACATTGCTCATCGAAGGCATGAGTAAACTTGGGCACCGAGTTTAAATGATTTGCCTAGTCTGTCTCAGAAAAATCAATGGAGGACATCAGCGAGAAAATTCAGAAATATATACCTTTCACCTACGGCTGTGTCAGGTAACTTGTAGCATGCACTTTAGCCTGAATTTGTAAAGTGTTTCTGTTCCTCTGGAGCAGACACTACCTCAGAACTTGAAACCTTTCCACTCGTGTTATCCAAATGCATGTGGCTGCCCTGAAGCCGTAATTAATAACGAGTAGCACACAAAAACCAAAGAAAGTTTATCGGCTACAGCTTAATTTTTGATGGATTACTGAGACATCTGGTTGTGGCACAAATGACCAGCGTGTGCAACTTATGCTGCTGCTCAGCGTGTTGGACCAGGCTCTTGGCAGGAGGAGGCACGGTGTCGTTCTTCGCAGGCTCTTCCCGGAGAGCATCTCTGAGCCCCGAGACAAGGCAGAGATGCTCCCTTGCCTCCTCACTCCCCTGCGCTATTTCCAGTCACCAGGGAGTCCCGGGAGCATCCGAGCTGGAGATGACAACCCCACTAGCACCTCTCCCATCTCACACAGACCAGGTTTTGCAATTAAACTGCCTCAATCAACCCGTGGAGCAATTCAGAGACTGATTCCTAAAAGACCAGTCGGAAATGTAATAATGACTAAGAATCCTAAATATCTAGGTTTTTTCTGAGACATTTGGTATTTAATAGAGATGAGATAGAAATTTTTCTGAAAGCTGCTGATTTTACCCCCTGCCTTTTTTCTTTTCTTTTTCTTTTTTCTTTTTTCTTTTTTTTTTCTTTCTTTCTTTCTTTTTTTTTTTTTTTTTTTTTTTTTGAGCTTGTAGGGAATTTCTAGCCAAAATTATAGCAAGAGGATGAGAGCAAACACACGGGGGAGCACTTAGACAGTAATAGCCAGTAACCAAGTACTCAATGCAGCCAGCCAGTGTACCTGAAATTTCCATTTCAGAGGAAAATCTGGCTTTTCAAAACTCTGTTCACCATTTCCTAGAAATCAAAAAAAAAAAAATCACATAGAGTTTCCTAGGTGCCAGGACCACAGGGTTACACACTCTGTCCCTCTGTGCTTGAAAAGAGAAAAGAAGGGAAGTTTCGGGAAGTTTCAGAAATTCTCAGTATCCTTAAAAAGAGAGAAACGCTGAATTTTGAAGCCTGTTTCCACTAACTGCCATTTTTATTTTACTGCCAGCTCTAGAGTTGGAAATATACTTCCACAAGCCTTTGCATTTATTTTAGGTTGTCTATTTACTTAATTATTGGCACACAGCTCAGCAAACCTCTGTTTAGAAAATTTCCTCATAAATATAGTTTTGAGACTTGTGTGGGTATTTAGAGTGTCCACCATAAAGTGAAGCACTTGGGTCCCATAATAAATTTCCTGTATTTGCAGACTTTTTGTCATGTTTACACAGTGAACATTTGCAAAATAAATTTAATGATTTAAATTTTGAGTACTTGCAAAGATAGCTAATTCAGGAACATTGCTTAATACACAACCAAAACATAAAAACAGCCATTAAACAGTATTATATAATTAAGTTTCCATTTGATGGTGTTTATGCTTCTATTTTTAAGCTGGAAACACGATATATGCGCACACTTCATAAAAAGTGTGCCGTAAGGTTATTAGCAGGCAATGATGACAATACTTTGAGTTTCTATAATTTTTGCATTATTAAAGAATCGCTTCCTCATTCTTGTATTAAAAAAAAAATAATCCAGAATTACCTTCGCAGAGGTAAATACCAAAAATGCTTTTTTCCCTCTGCTGTTCCAGGAATAACTATTGCCTTTTTTGCAGCCATCAGCTCTGCCACAAACCTCTTTGCTAGACCCGGGTGGAGCACGTCCTCCATCCTCACCAGCCTTGCCCACCGCAAGCGACCAGAGAGCGCCGCAGCTCGTAAGACCCAAGAGAGAGAACAGGGAAGGAGAAGAAGGTTTCTTACGCACACACACATACACACAGTCAGGCAACCGCATAGGGGCCAGTGTTCCACTGCCACTTTGCTGGAACAAAGAAGTGATTCATAACTGAGGCTGAGGAAAAGCGTGGGTGAAGGGAGAGGAAGGCAGGTATTTTTATTACCTATTTAAGCGAGGAGTTAATTTTGTCATTGAAATTAGTAATACATTTGTCTTATTTACATAACTGGTTATTTTTTAAGGTTAATATGCTCGGTAACACTCCATAAACGAGATAAAGGTCTTGGAGCAAGCAGCCCCAGATACCAGGTACCCAGAACTTGTAGCACGTACTGGCTTACGCAGGCGACGAGTGCCGTGGTCCTTGGAGGTCTATGGGCAGGCTCTTGCGCCTACACAGCGTCCCTGGACGCTGTATTTACACATGTTTTCAAACGGCAAATAACAATATGTGTACCTCTATCACAAATGTTTATTTACAGTCAGTAATCGAAAATTGGCATTACGATGATTTAAGAGTGGATTTTATGGAAAAATGGAAAGATGTGGTAGCACTCGCATGCATCACGTGGTTAGAGGAAAAGATCTTTAGATGCTGTGAATGGGTTCAATGTACTTAACAGAAAAAGGTCGCTATCGTGATCTGCGTTATCCATGTACGGAAACTGAGCCAAAGCGTGCTACTTCTCTGAGGGTATACCACAAGTCGGTGTCAAGGACACCAGCTTACTCAGGCAGCGTCAGGCACCCAGTATGCTGAAGGAGTGTCAGGTACATAATATGTGTGAATTTCTCATATTAGGAAACATCTGGAAAGCAAAGAGAAATGATACTTTAATCAAATAAATGAGCTAAAACATGGTAGTTGTAAAATACTGCTTAAAGTTATCTCATGGACAGAACTCTACTGTTCTGTAAAAAAAAAATAATTGTTTTTCTCCAGTCTGTTACACTTTTTCATGTTCCTGCAGCAGAGCAGGGAAGGTAGTAGCTTTCAAAAATTTCCATCTGCAACTAGGTTTTAAACAGTCTCTTACAAACATTTCTTGGGAGGGTAAGCACCTGCATGGGCATCAGTTCTTATATGAAGGAAAGAGTAATAACTGTGTCAGGATAAAGCTAGTGGTGTGATGCTCCAGGACCAGCCCTACTGCTGAGCCAAAATAACAATTTAGATTGCCAAAAGAATCAATAAATGGTAAATCATTTCAGGAGTCTCTTAAAGAGCTAGGTGGACTACATTTCAGGGATCAGCTCAGTTTAAGTAAGCATAAGGTGAAGCATACCGAAAGGAAAAAGAAAACTACTCATATGTGGAGTTGGTGTTAAATTAACTGTAGGTACTCAGGAGAGGAACAAGGCATCATTGCCAACAAGACATCTATTCAATAAGAAATGGTGGCCAGAAAAGCAAGCAAAACATTTGTTTGCATTACGAAAAAGCTAGATGAAAGCACGAAATTATTACATAGCTTTTATATGAAGTGACACCTCAGCATGGATACTTTGCTCAGCTTTGCTCTCCAGTCTTACAGAAGGATAGAGCAGAAATAAAAAAGGTCTAGGCAAGGCAGTGAAAATGATTAAGGGAACAGAAAGCTGCAGTGTGTGGAGAGATTAAAAGATTAGAACTATATATCTTAGGTGTTAGAGGAATAAGGGGTGATGATAGAGAGATATAAAAAATAGCAAAGTGTTTAAAGAAGGTACGTCAAGAACTCCTGTTCCTTGACCAGGAGGCATATAAAATGAAATTAAAAAGCAACTAGTTTAGACCTTTTATGTATACTTAGCAGCAGGGTAGCAATGGTCAACAGATGACTGGCATCTGTATAGATGGTGTCCAAGTGTACATCAGGAGTACTAACCTATGGGTAAAAACCATCACGGTCCTGAGCTGAGCCCAACCATGAGTTCTTGAAGTCTGAATGATTATAAGGCATCTTAATTCATTAATGGATATACTACCTCCGCTCCTGAAGCAGCAGACAGAATGACTTTCAGAAAAAAATACAATTTTATGTATTTCTGTACTGAGATAGAGATCAGGGGGTTTTTTTCCCTTTATTTCTTTGGAACTAACGAAGTAGAAACTTCTCTGTGTAAAATCTACAGCAATAGGAATTATCTTCAGTGCGTGTTTTGGTAGATATCTTAGATACATTCAAGTAAGACACTACACTCCTTTGCTAGGAGACTGTTGCGATTGCCACAAGATGATGAAGAACAGCTTTCTAAAACACATCTCATCTTCTGCTGACTGAGTACTCCCGGTCCTGTCCAGAGCAAAACCAAACGGCTCAGCATGCACCAGCTTCAGGTAGTGCTGGGACAGGTGAGACGTGGCCACGCCAGGTACCACAGCCCAGCTCCGAGGAGGTGAGTGAAGGGAAGGCTGGGCTTCACAGCCACGGAGCAAGAAATCGTGTATTCAGCCTCATAATGAGGGCGCTGGGCACCTCCCCTGACGACTCTTCCTGTAGACTGGGAGACTGATGGGAGGCACTGCCATCGGCACAGAGTTGAAATGTAAAGCTGGTCCTACTCGTCAGCATTTATTAAATTGTATTTCACTGCAGCAACAGCACTCTGGGCTGGGCATTTCCAGGGAATTGTTACACTTCTCAGATGGTTAATCACTTGGCCTTTGGCCTCCTGCCTTATAACTCTGTTTGACGTGTCCTATAATTACTACTTGGAGAGTTTTATTACTTAATTATGCTATCAGCTATTGCAATTTAACATGCCATCAATCTCTCCCGACCAGCCCCCCATACATCCCCAAACAAATCTCCCCTTTCAATCACGCTTCTCTGCAAATTTCTACAAAGCAAGGAACTGCAGAATTTGCGCTTTGATCAATAAGTTGTAACATTTTCTAACATAAAAAATTCTTGCCCATTTTCTATGCCTCTCCCACTCCTCCACTTCTGAGCCCTTTGATTTCAGACTTTTATAATATATATAGTCACATTTACCAGTGCTGGCATAAAGCAGCCGAATCGCCTCATCCTTTTTAATATGTCTCCTAAAAACAAATTAAGACTCCACCAGACAAGCTGTTGGCTCGTGCAAACATCTGCCCGGCACTTGGTGGGCTGCTTACAGAGCACACCGAACTGCTGAACCATGTCCTCCCACAGACCGGTGGCCCAGCCCTTTCCAGCCAGTGCACGTTTGCTCAAGTCATGAAACATTTCAGCACACTTCAAAGACCAGCTTTACTGTTGTCGTTCGCTGGAGGAAGATGAAGAAATCATTGCTATGCCATTTGGGAGAGTTTGGTTTTGGGGAAGAGCTCTCAACCACCTACTATTTCTTATCCTGCGGTCCTTCCATTAGGAGAGGGGTGAGGCTGAGGTTCTGTAGTGGTTCCTGAAGGCAAAACACAATGAAAGACAATTTTAAACCAACTTGGTGCTCATCAGCAGTCCCCAATGCAAGGGTGCGCTGATTTATGACAACCTCCCAAAGCTGCCTACAGACTGTTTGACAGCCCAGACAGACACAGATTCTTAATAGCATGCAGTGCAGACCCATCCCCTTCCACCTCCAACATCTCCCCTGCACTAGGACCAGAGCACAACATAAATCTGCTGTGCCTGCGCCGGGGGAATTGTTCCCTGGCCTCCTGCAGCTTGTAAGGGCTGTTTCAGGAGATAGAATTAGTACCTTGATGCTCAGTATTGATCCCTGTTTGATTTATATTCCCTTGATCTGATTTTCTTCTTGGCGTCATGAGTATAAATCAAAAGTAACACCCACAGGAGTCAGAAGTTACGCTGGCTTTAAACTTGTGTAAGTGAGATTGAGGTTCCTTAACTCCAGCCTCTCCTGGTGCGAAGGGAGAACGGATTTTAAAAAGCTCAGCTGTCTGATTCACAGGAGTACAAAATAGCCAGGCATTGCAGGATGCAATCTTCAGCCATTCTTTTAAATTATTTCTTCAACCTGGATTTCAGGAGAATGAATTCCTGGATTCTCTCTCCTAGAGTTAGTTTTTCCCCTTGAAACATCCCTATTGCAATTGCCAGTAATCCTCCCTTTTGGACTTCCACGTAGGGGCTGAATTAGTTTTTCCTTGTAGGATGTGAGGAGGGAAGTTAGTGGGGACAAGAAAAATACTTTTGCAGTGTGATTTCCAATGCGTGACCATTTTGTGTTGAGTCATTTGGATAAGAGCCCACAAAGACATCAAAACTCTGTAATCAGTTTTCATTCCCAAGGGAGTCCAACAACTAACATTTCTCCTCCAGCTTCAATGGCCTTTCATAGCTGTATCCAAGGGATTAATATGGCTTTGAGATTCTCCTTACACAATTGGGTGCATCTTTCTAAGACCACTCTTCGGATGTCCTAAAATATCCATTAATTTGTCCTGAAACTCTCTCTTATGTGCTGAAGAGCTGCTGCGTAATGAAAAAGAGACTAAGACCGGTCTACATGAACTATTTTTCTTCATCGTGGCATATGCACTGAGGGTTGATAAAGGTCTGGGGGGGATCAGGCTGTATTCTTACGGTGTGGAAGTCCACTCCAAGTAATAGAACCAGTGTGAAAAATTTATAAAGGAGAAAGCTTCCAGGGAGTCCCCTGGTGATGCTCTGCAGCAACCTGGCGGTACTGATGTGACTGATGGAAAAAGTAAATGTATCTGAGCAAAGGCCATGGACCGTAAAAGGCTTTGTAGACAAAATGGACCCTCTTAATTAAGTTCTGTGTTTTTTTGCATCACCAAGAGGGAGGACTGCTTGACTGTCAGGAGTAAACATACAGCCTGCGCCTCTTCATTTTCCTTCGTGCCCAGGTATTCTTCAGCATCTCCCTCTTGGCACTCTCTGACAAGGCGCAGAGAGAGCTTTTAGTAAAAGCATTGCAAGGTTTTTTAAAATGTTATTTATTTTTGAAAGAAACATTTAAAAAGCAGGTACCTGGGGCTGCAGAGCCAATTATTCGTGTAGTATTAGTATTACCATAACTTGTTTAAATTTTACCTTAAATATAAATGGTCTGCATTTACAACACTTGTTTGGGGAATAATCCCAGCCTCTTTAAGTCCTTTACCTTAAATTAATGACTCTCATGCTTGCCTCTCAGGTAATGGAATAAGGCTGTTAAAGAAATATATTTACATGCCAATGATCTGAAACAATATCAAACCCAGCTCATTTGATTATTTTGAAGTTTTGTCTGATTTTATATTTTTTACACCAAGCTTTGAGAGAGCCCTGCTGTTGGGATTAAACACACCCTGGGGGAAGGCTCTCCATCCTCAAAGACCAACTTGGGGCAGGAGGCAGCAGGCCAGACAGCATGAGCACGAGATTTTTGCAATATAATATGCTAAGTATCATCTCACAGCCTTGGGGGAAGGATAAGAGAATCAATACAGGCGAAGCAATGCCTATTCAATTTGTTTTCAACACACCGTCAGCTCTTTCTTGCATTCACTGTCTTCTGTTAATGACAAAGGGAAAAGGAACTGATGAGAGATTGGTTTCTCCGGTTTAAGCCTCGACGCACCTCATGTGAGCAACACATTGTACACACTGCATTGTGCTAGGTACATGAAAGCAACGGGATCTTTCATTTTGGCGACGGCTCGTTTCTTAGGGTAAATAATAAGCACATTTGGTGAAATTCCAAAGAGTGTCTCCGATTAGTTATAGTCTCCACTGAGAAACCAATTACTCTAAAGTTCGAACGCTCTTTAAGATTGCAACACTTGCTAAATTGGGTTCAGAGAGCACTGGGTGGACAAAAAGGTGCATGTTTTTATTATTCTGTATCGGAGCATTCGTGTGTGTTCAAACAAAGAGGGGAGGATAGAAAAAGCCATTTCTTTCCAAATACTAGCCTCCATTTCCAAGTGACATCAGAGGGAACAGAAAGAGATAGAGGGACAAGAAGAGATTTAAGATGAGTTTTGCTCATTGCTGCAGGATACAGGATGGAAATATGAACGGCTTCCTTTGATTAATGTATGCCCAAGGTCATACATGCAACTGTAACAGTCAATAGCAATCAGATTAGTGTAATGTATTATTCAGTGTTTATGATGGTGAATTTGTATAGCACCCGTGAGGCAGCTTTGATCCCCTTGAAATGTTTTCTGAATGCCATTTGGGATTGCCACAGAGCCGAGGCAGCGGTGCAGCATCTCTAGCTCACGTTCCTCCTGTCAGCAATGTATAATTACCCACTTCTATTGTTTCTGTGTGGACACGTACTTGGGTTTAATTGTTCTGCAATTGGTTACCAGAGTAGCTTTTTTTTGCCCCTAAGTGCTATAATATGGAAATTAATAAAAAGTAATACTTTTAATTGAAGGTCCCAAGTGCTTTACAAATACTGCTTCATTAGGCTTTGCTATAAATTGGTGATAGGTATATCTATCTATATGCAGCTCTTGGCCCATCAGTGAGCATGCAGTACCCTGTAGGATGCAATAACACTCTGTGGAATAGGTAGATAATAGGGCATAATTTATACTTTATTTAACAATCTTGCTCTATAGAGTTTCCATTTCCCTTCATATTTTGAAAAGGATATTGCTAAATAATCCTACAAATAATTTCTGGGTGGTTTTTTTCTCAGTCCTTTGCAGAAGGAGCAAGGAACTAAGGGGCATTTATTCACATATAGGGCAATACTTTGAAAATAAACAGTACGACATAATGCAATGTATACGATGGAGAGGTTTTAGACACGATTCTGTGTAGGTAACTTTTAAATTTTGAAAAAAAAAAGTCTTGTTAATGAGCAATTTGTTGGGGAATGGGATGTAAGGTTGATTCTGTGTTTAGTTTTATTGAACAGTCACATGCTTGAACTAAATCTACCTGGAGGGGAAGGCTGGTGTGGATGCACGAGGGACCGTCGGGGCATGTTTAGCATATGATGTGCTGCCATCACGGGTACTAGAGGCTGGCTCTGGAAGAGAAACCCATCATCTCCCTTTAGCCAAAACTGCTGTTGCTCCCTGACAGGGCAGGATGCAGTCAGGAATGAGAAATCTTGAAAAACTCCAGTAAGAAGCTGACATTCAGGTTAATGATGCGCAATAGATAAGTGGACCTGTGTAAATCTCAGGGTAGGGGATATAGAAGGGAGAGTGGGTGTTGTTCCTTACTAAAAGGAATTTACTGGGCTAGTTGTTGTGTTAAATTTGAAAATGCAGCTCCATCGAATCTTTAGAGTATCTGGTCACTTTGAACTCTACTAAATAATTTTATACAGTGGCTCACAAACCCTCACTCGAAAACTAGCTCGCTTTAATTGCCTTGGAGGTAAGCCGTTTCACAGGGATTGAGAAGTATCTAGAAAGCTGTTAGCAGTGCACAACAGGCATCAGCGTGCAATGTCTAGTTAGGGGAAGCTGTACTTGGATTCCCTCAGGGACGTTTATTACATCCAGTCTTGCTCAAAAGCACCGTTAATGACCTGGAAAAGCAGGTAAAAAGCACATTAATTAAAGTCCCAGATGATGCGTAAATTGGAAGGCATAGTGAACAACGATGGGAAAACCACCCTGGAAAAAACACTGATGGACCAAGAGAGAAAAGAAATGAGGCAAGATACAATTGGAGGAAACCAATGGATGGATGGATTGGTAGGTGGCATTGGTTGGTATTGGTAGGTGGGAGACGTGGTATACACTCAGCAGGAAGAGGCAATATGGAGAGACCAAACCAGCTGATATTTGAGAATATGGTTTTGGCAATGCAGCATGGCTGAAAGTAAGTCTATCATACAGTTAGGTCTGAATGAGCAGAGGCACGGCAAGGGAGAAAGGATGTGAATATTGTCCACAAAACAAGAGCTGGGCACACATAGAAAATCATATTCATTTATGACCATTTCAGCACCAGAAAGAAGCTAACAAATGAAAAGCAATTGAGGAGTGACAGAGAGTTATCTGATAAATAAAAGCTGTGTTATGGCAGTTTTGCTGAGCTAAAATTTGAATGGGTGAGGGAGAAATATAGTGCGCATCAACAAGTATTTAAGATGTAGATAGATGCATTAACATGTAGATAGAAAAAGAGGCAGGGATTCCTGGTGGCAGCCAGAAAGTGCTCACTAGGGAGGATAGGAAAATATTGGCTGAACATCAGCACCAGTTTCCTATTATCAGAGCAATTAGTCCTGTTGAATGAGCTCTCAAGAAAAGTGCTGAGTGGTTTTAAACTGGTACAGACTGAGAACTGGGAAACAAATCATACAGCAGAAAACAGCCTTCCACTGGCACAAGGCTTGGAAAAATCCTCCTTTTCCAGCAGTTTTGTTTATAGCTCTTAGCAGTTAAGTCACCCTGACATTCGGTACTGTGACTGTTAGAAGGACTTTGCTGTTTACCACTTTTATTTTCACACATAGGAGGGCAGCAGTTAATAAGGAAAAGCCTCCCAGAATGGATGAAGGACCTTCCCTATCCATTCCTCGTGAAAACTGGGAGCAGGAGAAGACTCCACAAACTTTCACCAAACTTTTTGATGCTCTGAGCTGGTGGGAACATTTCTGCAGCTCCCTGGTGCTCCGCTGCCCTCCCGTACTTGTCCATGGAAAGCTGTAGGAGAGCGCGAGATGCATTTCAGCTAACTCATGGTTAGCCTTTGGTTGAAATAACATAAAAGTGTTGCTTACTTGGTATGCAGGGCAAAAACTATGGCATATAATATTCCTTTGTGAAAAGGGAGTAAATCAGGCAAGCGTAGCCTTTTGGTTTCTCTAGCTCTCCTTTTTGTTCCCTCCCAAGAATTCTGAGAAGACTGAGCATTTAAAGCAAGCCCTATGTCCCATTTTTGCAGAAGGAGACATTAGGTGCTGAAAATGGGGACTTCAAACAGTGAAATATTTGTGTGGAGAGTCACCTGCTGAATGTAACACTCATTTCTATGGCTGCAGGAGAGAAAAGAGTGGGTAGATATGGGAATGGCTTTCCATAGTCTGGGACATACCAGAGCCAGATAATAAGCTCCTGAAGCTCATGCAAATTTGCTTCCTTTGTGATTTTATGCTACTTTGACGTTAGCCTGGCTCTGAGCAGTGGGTTGGACCAGGTGACCTCCAGAGGCTCTTCCAACCTGAATTGTTCTGGTTTTGTTATTCTGCCCTTTCATTTTGCAAAGACACGTGGAGTTGCCAAAGGAAGAGCAGGACTGCTCCCAAACCGTGTCCTGCTGACTGCCTCGTACTGAGGGAAAGGACATATCTACTTCTGATACTTCCAGACATTTTTAGAAAACTCATTATGTTCTAAATAAATCCACAGTATTTGGCATTCATCTGCCAGTGCAATCTCTAAGTTTGAATCAAAGGGAGAATTTGGCCTTCCATGACTGCATCGAAATGAAACTGCATGCTAAGGTCTGATCTGATGCATGCAAGGATCAGACTCCCCGGCATGAATCCTGACCTAATGTCTGGATCAGGATGCTGAACCACAGGCTGGAGCCTTCCTCCACCTACAACCAACAAAACCCGTGGAACTGCTTTATAAGAGTCCTCTCTGATGGTGCTGGGCAGAGCCCAGGGTGTATCACCAGCTTCTGGCCATCCTCTCCTTCCCCACCGTGTTTCACCCCATCTGCCATGATGTGCCACGTGCTGTCACCGTCTGGTGCTCCTTGATCCCTTCCCTGGTGAGGATACACAGCCCCAGGGGTGTACGCTGGTACTGGACTTCAACTAAGTGTAAGTGGGCAGGCAGCAGGTATAAGTGCTCCTGCAATCATATTATTGCTTACACAATGATTGTACTGCACTGCAGGATAAAAAGGTTCTTTCACATCAAGTGCAGGAGCCAGACTCAATCCCTATTGTACCCTCTCACTCACTTTATTAAGTTTACTTCATTTCTGCTCTGTCTCTGTACCTCTGTGCCCTCTGCTGTGTGTACCAAATCTTATTGACATTTTAATATTAAATTATTATGACAAGAAGATATTCCACTTGCTAAGTAATTTGTTTTATTCTGAGGAAAATTGGAAGCTGCAGAAAAACCATTATGAAAGATTAAGACAATGGAGTGATACTGACTGATACAATATAAATTATTATTTTGTCGGCAGCACACCCAAATCCTCTACGAAAATTTTAAGCGATAAAGCCAACAAGTTAGAAAATTAAATTTGAGGGGATGAAAAGAATATTATGCGCACAGGAAAAAAATAACATCAGACATAGACGCTACAGAAAAACACATTGCATGCAGAAACAAAAGGGGAAATCACTAGATGAGCACATGGCCCCAGTTGTGCTTGTTCAGAGTGGTTTTGATGAAATTGTCATTGACTTTGGGACACAATTAATGCTCACGAAAATAGATTAATAAGGATAAGTAATTTCTTCAAGTGTGTGTTGAGAGGTGTTTCCTCATTCTGTTGTCTCACCTTCTCTCTCCTTCGCCTGAGGATCAGCCCTCGTGGAGGAATACACAGTTCCTGTCCCTTACCTCCCTCTGCTTTCCCTCTCCAACAGCTCTCGAGATGCTCCGAGAGCTAGAATCAGCTTCTCCATCCTGCACTGGGGCAATCAAACCTCAGATACTGAAAAGAGGTGACTTGACAACCGATGTTTCATCGTTCAAAGGCAGTCTGGGGAACGGAGCTTGTGCCTTTGCTGTTCCTGTGGTCCCTCCTCGGCAAGGGAAGCAGCTGGTGGAGATGATGGTCTGGCAGCAAGTAAAGCTCGTGTGGTTTGTGGTAATGGCTTCCTGCTTCTAGAGTAAACCCAAGCTCATAGCTAGCTCAGAAATAAGGAGCTAGTGAACATAGCTGTTAAAGAAAGGATTATTTTACATGCAACTTATGGTCCTGGACGATCACTGCCAGTACTGGCAGTTGGGATTTCATTTAAAATGTGCTACCTTTTGTGTAAAGAACAATTAGCCAAAATATTGTTCCCATCTGGCTGGCAATTAGCCTAGAAAGCAGTAGAACTGTAATTTAAACAAATGCAAGTCACTCTTTGTCATCATAATGTTTTTAAGAGTGAGGTTGCTGTTGGCTTTCTGGACGGAGGCGAGCATCAGAATCACTCCTGATTTGAAAGCGCTATTGTGTGCTTACCTTAGCCACAGTTTTCTTTGTTCAAACAACCTTGATAACACACAAGGGAAGCAACTATTTTATACTACTGTATTAGAAAGACTGTGCATCGCAGATACACTCAGAAATGAAATGTCAGAGGTTTTTCCATCTGTCAGTGGTCTGAGCTGGGTAAAACTGGCAAGTGCCTCTGTCCAACTCTGACCTCGGATGGAAGCCAAGGACTCAGATCTTCATGGTCTAACTTTGGTCAAGTAAGGTTAAATGCTGCAGGTTTCCATGAGAGTCAGTGGAGCAGACTGGGGAGAGGCAAACATTACCCAAATCCACTCTTGACTCTGCAGGGATTTGTTTGTTTTTTTTTTTAGATGATTGCAGCAGGTATGTGACTACAAGTCAGTGTATAAGCAGCTTTATCTTCTACTAGCTGGATTTGTTCATAATCTCACTCTAGATTAGAAATGAGCCCTCAGTACTAACACTCACTATCTACAAGGATTGTTTATTCAAAACTGATGAAAACATTCCTACTGTAAATCTAAGAGCAGGCTCTTCAGAATTTTTTGGGTGCCTGGAATGTCTCATCTCAGGGGGTAATGGATTTATTTGCTAACAAGGGAAGAATAACTACTGTTAGAGAGTAATCAAGTCTTAAGCTAGGAAACACGAGCTGGTGCCAAACTGGATTTGTGACCAGTATCTTGTCCTTTAGGCAGCTCTTCACACTCTGTGGTGTAAGACTTAAATTTGTTTTGTGTTGAGAGACCAGAAGGGAGGCTGTAGATGGAGTGCCCTCAATCCCTGGAGTGATCACCATCACTCAGAGCAGTACTTGCTGCTGCCTTCCTCTAGGAGAGAAAAACTCGTCAACATCTGGAGCTGGCCCATTCCTACCCGTGCTTCTCAAGAGGACTGTTGCACCACGGGTAATGTGAAATTTTCACAATTTAGTATTTTGTCCTTTTTTTCCCTGGGCAGCCTGGAGCAGTCATGTTCTCCCTTCCTTCACTGATAAAGGCAGGCAGGAGAAAAGGCAAACTCTTGCTTTGCGGGGAAATACAAATTACAGCAGCTGTGAAGCATGGGGAAAAATCCGCCCCATGGACACTTGCCTTTGCCTGTTTTATGTAAGTCTTAGACACTGAGCATATGAAGTACATGGCTGACACTTTAAAAAAATATATATAAAGAAAATAAAGATTCACTAACCAATGGACATCCCAAGTGTTCTCCTGTATTAGACATGGAGTCCCAGGACCCCTAACAGATGGAATTAGATCACAGCATCCTTTTAATCTTGGGATGATGACCTCAGTTGCAAAGGTATTACTTGTCATCTTGTCCTGGTACTGATCTAGCTCCTCTTAGCATTTCACACTTGAAGCTCAACAGTACTGAATATAAGTTGAATAGATAATAGACAATTAAAAGTGTTGGTTCATTTTTTAAGACTCACAGGAACCCATCATTGCCTGTAGGAGACAGCTAGGGAATTCAGGAATTACTGTGTTCATAAGGTATTGTTATCATATTGAAGTCTAACTTTTGTAGGTCTGTGATGATAAAGTTTTGAAGATGAAAGATTGGCCTGTAGAAATTACATTATAGAACAGCCATTAAATATTAATCCTTGGGTACCTGAGAGATTTTGGATTAAAATTTATGATCTAGAAACGTATCCATGCTCCTTTCACATAAAAGCACCGATTGTCTTGGTAAATGCAACTACATTTGAGCAGAGAAAACAATCCAGGTGAAGAGCCAAGTGCAAACAATCTTCACCTAAAAATAGAGGGATTTTTAGTGAAGTACCAGAGCGACTGACGGGTGGTGGCACGGCCACAGGAGGGCAGCAGGGAAACATTGTCATCTCCTCCTCGGGTGTTCGCGGGTGCCCCGTGGCTCCGGAGGCTCCCAAGTTCAAGGGTTGTTATCGCCTCTGCGCAGCGACAGCAGGCTGCGGAGCAAGGGGGAAATCAGAGCTCGCTCCGCTTTTTGGGTGCTCTGAGGCCTTGGAAGAAATGAAGGTTGTATAAATAGCTGATTTCTTGGCCAAGTTTGTAAAGTGGAAAAGAATAATCGTCTGGGGTGAAGCTGTGATAAAAGGTGTGCTGATGTTTTCAGTGAATGACAGTGGAGAAAAAGCCATTGCTTTGGGCTGAAAGATTCATTTAAACACCCTTCATATTTTGAAGTAAAATTGAAATAAATCTGGAGAGTAAATGTTGCTTTGAGTATATGGTTAAAAAAAAAAAAAAGCAAAACTTGCCACTACAAATGTCTAACTGAACAAGTAGTTTCAGACTGGATTACTTGGCTTTTTGTTTATTTTTATTATGGTCATTTTCCAAAGTAAAGCCAAAATTCATTGAAAGTTTTAGGGCATCCCAGGGAGCACCTGTAAGCAAGAACCCCCACCCCAGCCCTTGCTGGTATCTGTCTCAAAACTTTGCCCGGTTCAGTACCTGCCCGTGGCACAACTGTTCCCGTTCCCACGGGGCTGTGGGTCCCCTCCCACGGCAGACAGACCTACGTGAACCCTACCTCCACGTTCCAGCAAAGCACATGCTGCAGCCACGTTACTGCTAACTGGCGCACCTATCTCATGTCATAAGTGTCAAACAGACTCTTCCACTCAACAATGTTAAGAGAAATGAAACAGAATAAAAGGGTTTCAAGAAATGATGTACTTGGGCAGACGGCAATTAGGCACAAGGGCTGAGTGAAGAGCAGATGTTTAATAGGGCTCCATTGTAACTGAGATGATGTGCTATATTAATTTTTTTTTTCATTTTCTATTGATTTCAAAAGCTTCAACCTAGCAAAAGAAAAAAAAAATTGTCCATTGCAGACTGAACAATATACTAAGCTTTATCTTAATTGAACATTAGCGGATGTTCATGTGGCCAGCTCCGGGCTTTTGCTGGTTCAGCATTCAGGATGGTATCTCCCAATTACTGCGATTAGCAGTATACTTAGGGGAAATGTTTTATTCTTTTACAGGGAGGCTGAGCACCTCGAGGTGTCACTGTGGATGAGCAAGGGTATGGACCTGCAATTTGTTAGCTACTCTGTTGTAAGTGCCCTTGTACGTGCTTTTAACCTCCTGATAAATGCAGTGTAGCTCACCCTTTTTTTACTGTTGAGTAAGACGTCTGAAATGACTTCAGACAAAACTGTGGGATTAGAGCATGTGTGCAGGCAGACTCTTAAGTTACTATGGAGAAGACAGCATGCTGTAAATTCACGTCCCAGCATATACTGCAGTAACTTCTTTACACACATAACCCTTCCCACCCCTCACCTCCAGTATTGCAGATTTGAAGCTGCCATGGTGACTGGACTACTGAGAGAACCAGCACATCCAAGAGTGCTTTTCCGTAGGCAATTTCTGGCTATTCGTACAGAGGAGTTTTGCTAGTTTATTGATTTACCCATTTCTTCCAGCCAGATTCATTCCAATACCAGAAATCCAGTTTGTCACATTATAATTTTCCCTTTGGAAATGATTTGTGACTAGAGCACTACAAAAATATATACTGGCTGCAGTGTTATTGGAAAAATCTATTTAAAAATATGTATTTTTTTCACCATCCAGAGCTTAAGGAGATGATTTTTCGTTCATCCACTCCTTTTCCTGCTGGGTGGAAGTGCTGTGATACTGTGTATGTCTCACATTATACCCAGATTTGAAGAAAGCAAAACAGATATTTTCCTGGTTACTTCATTCTTTTTCTGGATTTTGGGGATGTTCCAGCGTATAGTAAGTCTCCCCAGATTTGTTTTCAGAATACAGGCTTCTCCAGATGAAGTTTGGAGTCTGGTATACAGCATTTCTGCTGCCAGGGTACATTGCATGCAGCCTCAGAGATTTTGCTTATCGTGTAGTTTCTTTAACAAAATACTGAAGATCATGTTTTTCTCAGTTCTTTCCTGAAGATATGCAGAAAGTGATAGATGATTGTCATTTTGCATAGCTGATTGCTATCCAAGAGCCATAAGTGAATGCTCGCAGGCAGCTGCATAATCCACAGCTTTACAGAGATTTGCCATGCATCGTTGCCTGGGCAAGCAGAAGTTACGTGTTTTGGATGTAGGTTGCATATGACAGAGAAGACAACGCTCTCATGATCTGGCCAGGAAGGACATAAAGATGTAGGAAGCAAAAATACATCTCTTTTTTTTTTTAGACACTCTTTGGACTTCTAGAACAACCTGGGGAACCAGGCACGGGCAGTGCAGACTTTGGCTAGGAAAAGAGATCACAGGGGAGGGAACGCTTTTCTCTCTCTCTGTCGAATGTTCCAAGGAAAGTCGCCAACTTGATGCTAATTATATAGTATTCACCTACCACCCGGGCCAAAAGTGATTGAAAGAGCCTTTTTATCCTGTCGTGCAGTTTTAATTGTCTGTGCTTAACTGAAATTTTTCTTTGGAAGTGTCTCCGTACTTCTAGTATCTTGGGAACTGAACAACTTCAAGGAAGAAGCCTGATAATATAGCTTGCTTTTCCCAGCCAGAACTTAGCTTAACAAACAAACCCGATAAAACTCAAAGTTCTAAGTAATTATAGCCAATCAAGACGTGGAAGCTCTTTCAACAGTAAGAGTTTTGTGTGTCTTTCTGCACTTCTACAAATTCCCTCTGTTCTCTCTCCAGACTTTAAAGCTTTAAACATTCAAGTTCCCTGGTTCCTCTTAATGCTCTGTATTTTAGTAATCAGTAAGTCTGGATCAGGGTTTCCAAGCAAATGTGTCCCATAATATGAATATATATGATTTTCATTCATTAAAAAAAACACAAAACAAATCAAAACCAACTGATTTGTTTAAGAGGAATGGAAAGTATTCTGTCCTGCGTTACCAACACAGGTTGGCATGGCCCATGCATATGGAGTGTAGGACAAGTCTTGAGTTCCTTTACAACTTTTCTGATTCTCCTCTTAGTTTTCATTTACAGTTGAAAACAGCCAGCAGGAGGGAGCAGGAAACTTTTACACTTTGAGTTTGAAAGGACCTGTTCCTGTTGGAAATGTATCTACTCTGTTTCCCCTTCCATTTACAGCATTGCTGTATAAATCCCTTCTAGTTGTCTTCCATATTTTCAGATCATTTCAGCTCTGCTGGAACTTTTCCGCTGCTCCTGTCTTCCATTCGGAATATTTTCTTTAATTTCTCTTCGCACCTGGTAGTGTGCAGTATTCAATAATCTCTCGGGGTCTAAACCACTTGAAACAGGTCGTCTATATGCAGCCTCACACTTGCAACTGCTTCCGTTTAAATGAGCATGAATTTCTTCAGCATGTCATGCTCAGAATCCTTATTTCGGAGAACCTTTTCTTAGTTACAGTCCCCAATACTGTAGTTACCACCTCTATTAATTTTCTTTCTCCATTTTTATGTTGGGAAGTTCTTTTTAAGGGTCTCCTGAGGGGGAACAAAAAGCCGTAAGGTTCTTTAGTCTCAGGGTCATATCAGACCAGGCACAAACTTGGTAGGCACAAGACTGGTGCCTCATCCCTCCATCTGCAGAGGTTCACTGAGCCAATGAGAACAGCTACTCTATTTTACATAGGTCAGCCGTACGTTGTGCTAAATTGTGTGTCACACTTCCAGGAGGAGCTGGACAGAAGATGTTGGCCATGGATGGAGGGGTGGGGGGAAAAGCTGTACAGCTCCATTGCATTAATCCCCTCCTGGGCTGCCTTGGTCCAGATGAGCTGCAGGTACAACCTCAACAGCTTCCCTGGGGTTTTCCATGATTCCCGTGACAAGTCAGATAGCTGTAACAGGTAACAAGCTGTGAGAAGTGCTAGTCACCACCTGACTGCAATGGGTGAGGGCTCCTGGCACAGCTCCCTTGTGCCTCCTCCCCGCTGCAGCTTCCAGAGAGGGAGGGCTTTGCTCTGCTCCCTGCAGCCTCTCCCCAGAGCTACATCGCTCTGCAAGAGCAAATACCCAGAATTGCTGTGAAAGCGTCTATGCAAGTTGATCTAATTTGAGATCCTGGGATGAAACCCAACTCATTTACACTGTAATTTCAATAGCTGTGCACTGGGAGCAAGCAGCACGTAGATGCCACAGGGTAGGTGAATCCAGGTAGAGGCCAGGAGGGAGCAGAGGGACTTACCGGTCCTTCCATTTCAGCTGCCGCTTTTGTGTCTTAATGAAGCTTCATCCTTGGCAATAGCTTCCTCCTCCGAACCCTCACAAAGCTCTGGTGCAACATGGTGTTTTATCCAGCAGAGCCGTAGAGCTAGACAGTCTCTTGCCTTGCTCTGCATGGTCTTAGGAGTAATAGAATGAGTCATCAGCTGGGAGCTTAAAATTATGATGTGTGCCGCTGCTTTTGAAAAGCTAAAGAGATTAATATTAAAAAAACCAGATACAGTTCACTCACTGGTGTAATGAAGAGGTATTATACACACCAGGCACCTGTTGGGGAAGGTATATGTTTAACAATCTATTACCATTTGAATGCAGAGAGATTAAATACACATTAGAAACTAAGCATGGGGGAACTTGTACCATTGTTTCTCCAGGACTGCACCATGAAAGAAAAGAAGCAGCAAGGAGAAATGTTATAAAAACAAAAAAAAAGGACTTAAAAGGATATTGCTGCTCTATATTTTGGGTCTCCTTGCTGCTCTCCGCATGAGGTATTTTTGTGTAAAGACACAAAGTCAAGGACAAAATGCAGTATGCTGTTAGATAGTTAGGTCCACCGTCTTGCACATGCAGGGACTGGTTCTAATGAGCCTTAACTGAGATGCTCCCAAATGAGTTTCCAAAGTCTCAGCTTTCCAGCACCCTTACCTATGCCACTGATGGTCATGTTTCATTGGAAATAGCCCTCAGAAGAAGGTAGTTCTGTAATAAATGCCTGCCAAACTCCAAGAAACTAATACTTCACACACAATGTCATCTTACCACATACTTAGAAGCAAGTACTTCTCTTGCATTTTCCTTTCTATCATTACTGATAAATAGAATAATGTTACTTTTATCTGGTGCCTTTGTGAAGTGCTATACATGTTATTTGTGCAAGAAGAATGCCAATGAATTAATTCTTTTTTCCTTTACTTATGCAAGGATAAAGCCAAATTTCTCAGTAGAGGCAGTACAAGGTCTTTAATATCTAGATGAGGCAAGTCAGATTATTTTTCTATTTTTAACTTGAAATTTAGCATTGCTGAGTTTTCTAACTCCAAAACTACAAAGCTTTTGGAGTAGATCACTGATGTGAAGAAGTGCTACAAAGTCATCAGGTGCCCTGCAAATCCCACACAGTCCCCATGCAACTGAATGCATTTATGGGTAGCTAAGTATTCAGAAGCCCAAGACAGGTCTTATTCACGGTCCTTTTATTGCTGTTTTCCTTGATGTTGTGCCTGACCTGCCAGAAGGTATTAAAAAAAAAAACCTCTTGATGTCTTCAACATGTTTGTCCCATTTGATGCCCCTCTGACTGCCATATCATGGTGGGGTGGTCTTTGGAGCAGAAAAGCTAGATCATATTGCCACATCTCTTGATCTTCACTTCTCTGCAAGCCAAACTGTGGCACTGGGTGAAGCATAATCTTGGGATCATGGGCGTGTTCAAACTCCTTTACACTTTATACAGATATATTTTCTTCTGTACCCCACCATTGTCCTGAGTTCTTTTTGTATGGCAGAGTTTAATCAGGATATCCCCAAGCTATCCTGCAAAATTTGATTTGTTGTTTTATTTTCATTGAGAAATATGGGTGGATGAGGAGGAAGGATGTTGATTTTTCCTGCATTAAAGCCAACAAAGAAAAGAAAGCAGCTGAAACCTAAGAAAATTGCACTACTAATCATATTTTCGTAAGCAGTCCTCTGTAGCATTACAGTCACAGAGTATATTTATAATTTGGTTTATATGAGCAACAGTTTAAGTTGAGGAAAATTGGTTTCCTTTTCAAAATGTCATGTTTCTCATTTCCTTGCAGAATCTTGGGCTGCTTCGAGCTCTTATCAGCCTTTAAATCATTCAAAAACACACTCAATAATTAAAATGCTGTAAATCCTCATCAATCAATTTAAGGATTTTGATTTGTTCTAAACCACATACAAATAAAGTGGAAAGCTTACTAAAATATCAGATAATACCCACGAGTGCAAAGCAAAGGAAAGACAAACCCACGCTAGGATAGCTGCATGGTGAGGACTTGAGAAGCACGACTTCTCCTGAACGGAAGCATCATGGTTTAACCCCAGCCAGCAGCTCAGCCCCCCAGAGCCGCTCGCTCGCTCCCCACCAGTGGGGTCAGGGAGAGAATCGGAAGGGTGACACTGAGAAAACTCGTGGGTTGAGATAAAGACAATTTAACAGGCAAAGCAAAAGACGCGCACACGAGCAAAGCTCTGACGGCTTTTTTAATTTGTTGCTGGTTTGGTTTTGGCTTCGGCTTCTGCTCCTGTGAGTATCCTGTAACACAGTAGTTTTGCTCCAGTAAGGGATCATAGCTTCTGTTTGTGCCTGCTCCTCCTTACCCCTGCCAGTGGAGTAACAGGATTGTCAGCTGTCCCCAACTACTTACATTGTACTTCTTACTACACTCGTATTAAGGAAAGAAATTAGATGTAAGTGTCTACTGGCCTCGTATCTTGCTTCAGCAGCGGTTCCTTTTCTTGGCTTGCATTTTTTTGTGCTTTGTCACTGACTGCTCTGTGTCCTGGGTTAAAGGCTTCGATTTTAAACTTTATGGGTTTTGTTTTGCTTTGGATTTTTTTTTTCCTTTACCTCTTCTTTCTGGAGTGTTTAATGCTCCCTATAGCACCCACAGTATCCAAGCACTCTCTTGGCTCCACAAACTCCCCTCCGGACCCTATTATATCCCATATTCTAATCAAGATCTGTATCTCGTAGGGTGAGGGCTCTGAGATGCTTTGTTGGGGTGGAAAGAGACACAGTCCACAGATGTTAAATAGATATTTTGGATATTTATCACCATGAGGGTTAGAAACAAATCACTGATTAACACAAGAATCTGCTTCTAAAGTCTTTCATAGTCTTGTGGCATTTGGTCTGGGGTTTGGCCTTGTCCCATTAGTAATTATAAGAACGTGATAAAATCACAGCATATGAAAAAACACAGAGGCAAAATCTGTTGATTCATGGGATTAATATTCTGTGCTTCACAATGCCATGTTGGTCAGCTGCCCCTTCCTTAAGCCCACTTTATGTAGCATGAAAATAGGTGGGTTTATAGTGTTACAGAAGTCCATGCAAAGGCTATATCCAATTATCGGTAATGGTATTTCGATTTATTCAATCTGAGTAGTTGCCTTCAGATCTCCATAAGTGATAGAATAAGGGAAAATAAATTTAAATTAAACCAAAGAAAAATGAAATAGAAAACAACTGACCCTTGGGCCCCAAGAATATCTTTGCTCTCTGCAATCCCAGTCGCAGGGGCAGAAACAGTAACAAACTGGTTGCATAAGAAACAGCAAATAAAAATGCCACCCTAGAGGGAACAAAACATTAATATTTCAGAAAGGATATCTCCAGAAAAAAAGATATTGGGCCCTTTTTGTTCAGACTTTTCCTGTCTGTTGTTTGGGCAGGTAGAGCCAAAGCCAATAATTAAACCTTATGAAAAGATGTAATCCTTTTTCTATAAATTTACCTTCAAGAAAATGTGGCAAGGGAAAAGCAGGTTGTTGAGGCTAAGGACTATTAATGCAGCACTTCATGAAAAAGAAAAATGAAGTTTTCTTGGAAAGGCAGGGAGATCAGGATCCTTATATGTTTCTATTAAACTGTGATAAAGCCCCGTTCTCCCAGGTTACGGGACGTTGACAGACTCTCTGCATATAGATTTCTCTTTTCCTGCCAGCACTAGGCTGGATGAAAGCCCAGCGGTGCATTCTGTTAAGGAGCTTATTCATACAATTAAGTTTAATTGTCAGCAGTTTTGATACTTCAAACTAAAATGAAACCTGGCTCCATTTCTGCAGCTTAGATTCACCTGCAGCCTTGGAGAATTCCAATGGTCTTAAAATTAGAGTCTTGTATTGCTAAAATACCAGCCAGTTGCAAGGATAAATTCCGCATAAACAGGTTGTTTCCTCCTAGGTCTGGGTAACTGAGGAGCAGCCCTTGAATAGAGTCTATTTATATTTTTTAAGCAGTAGTTTCTCAAATACTGGAGCACAGGGAGAGTGTCTTCCCCGTTCATGTCAGCGGTGTGGTTCTTCCACAGCTCAGTGGGCTTCAGGACAGATTTTTGAAAGAAAGACGTACACACCATATTTCATATTTACATTAGGCTGAAGTATATGGCATTTTGCAAATATCACCAGACTCATATGCAATGTGTTAATGAGCCTTAACTTTATTGTTTCCCCCGGTATTAGAACAGAAAATTTGAGGAATACTCTACTTTTGCTATTGCTTCCTCTGACACTTAACCTTCATGCTCTCCGACTTGAGAATTCCTGTGCTTCATTTCTCTTTCATTTTAAAACAGGATCACAACAAATCAACGTCTGCAGTCCTCCAGTATTGGTTTTTGCTTTGAGAATCTTGGTGCACATACTCAGCTGCCTGGAATGAGGATTTTTACGTAGTTAATAATAGTGCTAGCTCCCTCGCCATCATAGGTAGGTCTGTTACACATCATCTAAGCTTTCCTTCAATGACAATATCGGCGTGGGGAATAGGGAATTCATCATCTATCTTGGGCTATGCCTTAGGGTGAGGTTATGGCCATGACTGGATACTTCAGACCGGAGGATAATAGCTGAGTTAGATGTTCTTTATTTGCACAGAGATGGAACCGAGGTGCACTCCTCGGTACGTGAGTGCCGCACTGCCAGGCTGGAGAGCCTAACGGCAAGGCACAGAGCTGCCGCAGAAGGTTTGGAAGTCTTGTGACTGGGATACTCTCATAAAAAGCAGGAGCATTTGGGTCAAATTGCTGAAGTCAGTGCAATGGAGGATTTTAACCTGAATTTCCATCATTTTGGATGAGTCCTTTAACGCTTGGTACATAAGACCACAAGAGTTGTACCTTACCTGCCCTACTGTTTTGTAAATGGTGGCAAAGTCCTTTTCTAGATCCACCACTCTACTTCCATTTATCCTTCACTTTTTGAAGTAACCCAAATCAAAACAACGTATTTTGTTTCATTTAAACCACGGTTTCAGATATTCATACATTTTGTTTTAAATGCTGTTCCCAGATTATCTTAATGGACTGTTCCTTTTTTCCCAGACCTCTCAGTATAGTCACCTTGCTCACACATTAGTGATCATTTATTTGTGGTAAAATCAACATCAACATAAGTACTTTCAGGAACAAGAGTTTAGTGCACAGTCCAACTCATGTTTCTGTGACATGAGCAGTGATTTGCAGAAGCAGGATAGCCACAACTAATCACATTTTGGAAATCATGGAAATTGTGACATTACTTAATCATGTGCTGTTGTAAACACCGAAACCTCTGTCCTCTTTTAGAAACAAATTACAAGAGAAAGACAATTTCTTCAGAGCTTTACCTGTCCATTAGAGTGCTGCTGGCTCATTAGGTAGAGTAATTAAACATCAAGCAGAAATAATTATTATAATTATAGGACATTTGAGATTTCATTTGCCTTCATGAAATATGAGTTACATAAACTAATTCCTTTTGTAAGGTCCACTTATAATAGCAATGAATATCTAAACAGCTATGCTCTCTGCCTACTTATTTTTGCAGCATTATTGGGCCAACTTTACAGTAGCCATTAAGAACTCAACAATTATCAACTATTATGATACCAGGATATCCAAATGGCCTCTATGCAGTTAGAAAATAGGAAATTACCATAGTAATTTTATTCATTCGTTCTGTTCCTGCTTCCGGAGTGAATATGGGCTGGGGGGGGGGCGGGGGGAACTGTAGGGGAATAGTTCAGTATTTCTCTGCCACGCTGATTACTACAGAAAATCCTCAGCTCCTGATGGCAAGAGCCAATGCTTTTATTTATATTTTATTTTATATTCTGCGTATAGCTGGAATTTGGTGCTGTGATTCCTTTGTCACAGTACTGAGCTAATTCGGCACCCAAGTCCTGCGATATCCTCTCCTCCGCCTCCCCAGGAGCAGTTTGTTCTCGGTCTCTACCTGAGCTGTGCTCCCTCGAGAATCTTTGCCAGCTTGTCTAAGGCTATCTAAAGTGATCCAAATTCAGACAGAAAAACGCAGCACCACGGAAATATTTCACAGTGAAATATTCTTTCCTAGTGAAGTTGTTAAGAGAAGTATTTCATATTGAAATGCAGGGCAGTTTCCCAAGGGACGCTAATGAGCATGTTCTTCTGCAGCTAATCATAAGATTGCTTTGTCATGTGTATAGAAAAATATAGATGTTGCCAAAAGAGTGCATTAAGTTTGGACGCTCAGACTTATGCAAACTACTTACCTCTATATTTACCTCAATAGACCAGATGACAAATGTATGGTATAAGGTAATATCTCATTCGCAGAGGCTTGCAGTAAGGCGGCACTGGTCATGCAATAGCAAAGTGCATGTGTAGCAAGAAAAAGTGAAAGAAATAACAGGAATATCAAAAGCACCATTATAATACTATCTTATAATTGAATTTCTCCAAAAAAGTGAAGGTGTCAGACTAGTGGGGATCCAGGCCAATGTAAAAGATAGAAGTGAAACCAGAGAGATTGCATTTATGTAAAAAGCTTAAAATAGTTACTGTGGCTTAGCTAAACAAATGCTGTAGACCTAAATTCAGAGCACTTGTAGATAGATATTGTTACTATTGACTTTAAACACCCTTGGATCAGTTTGCGGTTGGCAAATGCTCTTTACACGTAGGGTACAGGGAGAAGGATATAGGCTTGAAAATATGTCTAGAAAAATCTGCCAGTGACAGGGCAAAGCGACTTTATATAGCCTAATTTCTACTAAAGGCATTACCAGCAAACGTCCCTAAACTCAGCAGGATTTACTTCCTAATATTGAGCAGCAAAGCAGGGCTCCAGGGCGATGGTAAAGGTTTCTCCCTGTGAGCCATCGCAAACTGGGCAGGGCTAAGCAGTGACAGCAGGCAAAACTCAGGTGGGAGGAGGTTATCTCAACTCTTTCTCCTGAATCATGAGTCTGGATACCTGGTATGCATTTGTAGTTTAACACAAGCCTTCCTATCTCTTTCCTTTCTGCCCTTTCATGATCACAGCTCAGATCAGCTAAGGCCACCCTACTGAGCCGCTCCAGCCATGATTTGCACCAGCTGCCCTTTCAAATGGAAATAAGTACAGACCGGTCTGTGAATACAGACTTCTTGAAAGGTTTCCAGGATTACATTAAAGCAGGCAATTTGGGCACGGAAGATCAAAAAGAAAGTCACAGTCAAAGTTTACCTAGATTTCCAGGGAGCAACCTAATAAAGAAGCGTGAATAATACCCAACGAGAGGCTACGACTTCTATTAATTCATTTGTTTACTTGACTCCCAGAGAAGCTCCTGCTACATTCTTCTGCAAAGGAGGCTCAGGTGGCTTTTTATTTGCTTATTTAAACACCTTCCTCACCTTATGCTGAGTCCTGGTGGGTTTGTGAATATGTCAGGCTAACGCTGCTACTGTTATTCCCTTGAATATCTGAGTTTATTCAATTCTCCATGGGATTATCAGGCAAGGAAGAAGATAACAAAGAGATCCACGGTCTACAGGTAGGAGAATAGACACATTTAAAATGGGTTCAGCATCTCTGCAAAAGTATTAGCTCTGGCAAATTGTATCCCTTCTCCTCATGTAATGAAAAAGGAATTAGAAAGCATCACTGAGAAACCAAATTAAAGCAACAAGCTACTGTTAATGTACAAGCTCAGCAACTTAATTTTTTTTTTTTGTTTTTCTCCTATTCAATTTCAAATGCACATAATTAATTATTGCATTTAATCTCTGTTCTCCCTCTAGTCTGCAGGGTGCAGACTGACACTTAATGGTGTCAAAGCTCATGTCAACATAAGACAAAAAATATATGGGTTCTTGTTGTACAATTCCTAGGCTTCTTTGGTATAGTCAGACTAGTAATTAAGATGTAATTGGAAAGAAATTAATTGATATAAGTTATTAGCATCACCATTGATTAAGTATAACCAAAATCAGTGTCTACATGAGATATTGATTGCCACTTGCTTTTTGTAAGTGTAATTGTAGCATGAATTGTCTGTGCATGGCTGGGCCTTTTATTGTTGTAAATATCCAACTGAAGCAAGAGATTAAATTCTGTACAAGCTTTAAAATGTCTGAAATAAGTGCGACACACTTGCTTTCATTTGTTGCTGTGAAGATTTAAATAGAGTATGAAGGAATATTTTTCTGTTTCCTGGATTAGATTACAGCCCTTGTCATATTTGTATGAGGATAACAATCTCTAGACTGCGAGGCAGGTTTATAACCAGATCAAAAATGGGTCTGCAGGCTCTCATGTCTGGTGATGTCCACAAAAGCCTAGCCTGGTACAGAAGCAGCTAGTTCTGTGAGACAGATGGGCAACTGCATATGCACAATTTAACTTCTTGCCTAAATTCTCCAAGTTGACCGTAGGATTTATCCAATACCTCACACAGGAGGATTTCAGGCCCAATAAATTTGGAAGTGCTGCAAGTGCAAAATCACTGCATCTGATTTTTTTGCTAATGGTATGTTTTGGCAGTTGTGACCAGCATAGGGCATTTTCACAGTCACGTTGCTCGAAAATGTGACTACGTGTTACATCTGGGGTATTTGTGCCATAAGAAAAATAAAGACCCGATTGTGATGATTCATCCTTTTGAAGAAAATACCAAGAATTACAATATAAATAGAAAAAATACAATAGGTAATCATGATGGTTAATTAGGAAAGTTGCCTAATTAAACTCTTCTTAAAAACTTGTTATGTAAAATCTACTTATGCTTTTTCCACTTTGCACACAATGCGGGGCCTTCCTTTACTTTCCCTTTGCAAATTCCATGCAGAGCAGTGGGAAGAGGTGGGGGCTGGCAGTCTCAGAGGGTCACTGTCAGATTAAAGTCTAGAATTCTTGCAGTGTTGGTGCAGTTTGACCAAAGTCTCCATAATTCTATGGCTGAGCTGCTCTCCTTATCCAACCGGTGAGTCATGTTCTGCAGGTGGAAAATCAGGATCAAATATCAGCACTCAAGATGGCTACAATCACCCTCAGATGGTTTATTAGCCACACGAGAAAATAATTTTGGAACCTATTAGCTTCAGTATTGTGTTTCCAAAGCAAAGATGAAGCATGAGGCAAGGCAAGAAAATTTGCACAGCTACTGTGGGTGCTGCCTGTTCTGTGCGTTGTAAATATTCTCCAGCTCCACCACTGCTTAATTCTTCTACTTAATTTTAATTAAACAAAATACAGATATTTATTTTCCTCGATGACATTCCTGATATCCATAGCTAGTATCAGAGATCGATCAGTTAAATTGGAATGGAATGGGCACTTGCTCCTAACCTATTTAGGGTGTTGGGTCCTGCCAATCCAAGCTGGACTGAGCTCTACATGCAAAGAACAAATGTAGGTTGTCTGAGAAGGGTTTCCAAAGCTGTTTCTTCACCCTCATCAGCAAATTTAGAAAGAAATTTGAACCGAATGTGTTCAGCTCTGGGAGTTGCCATGGTTGCAACACAGACGATCTAAATGTGGGAGATATTATATAATCAGACAGGATGACTATTTATACAAAGAGTTTAATTTAAACAAAAAGGGAGAGAAAAGCAAATGTGCTGTACAATACATGACTTTGTCACTTTCTACTCCTGCACGGCAGAGCTGCTGTAGCACCGATGGTGTTAAATCACAGCACTCACGCATCCGTTCTTTGCAAGGTGTTTATAATGTGCACTAAATCTAAAATAAAAATAAAAAAAGCATTAAGTAAAAAGTAACAGACCAGATCCAGCCTGGCAAGAAGGAGACTGTTTTATTATACCTGGATCAGCAGCAGTATCTTCTTTATGGAAGATATACAAGCTTTTTTATAATTTTTGTTGTTGTTTTACAATCCTATAGACTTTTAAAACCCAGTAGTGTGGACCTCCTTCTTTGGAAGGATCATCCTATGTAATACTATCACAGGGACTAATTTATCTTCCCTTGAAGCAATTAAACGTATGGGAGCAGATGCTATAGCCCATATGATGTTACCTATACATGGTAATTTATTCTTTCTACATAATCTCCCAAACAATTTAAACAACTTCTAGAAAGGAAAGTTTCTGTTAAAAGGCTTTCGTTGTGTTTTGCACTGGGCTTTCAGGAGATGCAGCGTTGAGCAGAACTATAGAGTGAAGGGTGGTTTACTTCAATTTTTTTGACAGCCTGGTGGGAGGGTCACTCTGGGCTGCCAAAGTTTTGCAGCACAGACAGAAAGGCCAAAACAGCCTTTGGCATGTCTTCGGCCTCCCCGTTAAGCCAGGCTTGTGAGCAACACGCTTGTCTCCAAGCAAGACAATTCCCTTCTGCTCCTCTTTCCATTAACACAGCCTGGGCTGGTCTAGCAAAGCTGGCCAGCTCTTAAGCTGCTCCCTCAAGGCTGGTTCACTGCATTTCCCCCTCTTGTGTGTATGGGGCCACCCGCAGCATCAGTTGGAGGCTGGCTGGAGTGGGATTTCCCTTCAAATAGGCAATGGGGTTCTCTAAAAATGATTGAGCTTGGTGGTGATTTTCCCACAAGGTGCCATTAGCTGACAGTGTGGCAAGGAGCAATAATAACAAACACTAACTGCAGGAAATGCAGGCAAAGAGAAGTGGTCCAAATGTAATGAGAGTTGTTTTCCTGCAGCTTGGTCTCGCCTTTGGTGGTTGCAGAGTAGATGGGCATGAACAGATAGTTTTCATGCTTTAACATTATATGACTAGTGCTCCCATGAGGAGCCCCTAAATGCCCACTGACTGGAAGGTGGAAGGAGTGTGTATTTAATTAAGCATCTTTTTGGAGTGGGGAGACTTGCTGCCCAATGACAGCAAATGCTGGGGCAACCAAACTAAGCTGATGCTACATTCCAGCATCAATCAACTGAGCCATTAGTTCGAACAGTGGGTGTTTCTCCTCCCTGCCTTTCACTTTCTGTGATGATAAACTTTCCATGGAGGTATGGTTCTGCTCAAGTGACAAAGAGAAATGGGCTGTGTAACTGCAGGGAGCAAGGACAGAAGAAAATCTCTATTGCAGACACAAAAATGATATTAAAAACGTTAAGGTTGCACAACTAAATCCAGTTAGAGGAGAGATATACACAGCAGAATACCTCTATCCAACAGGCCATGGAGGAAAGTGCATGCTTCGTTTCATCCTTTACCAATTTCTCCAGGTTTTTTATTGCCTTGTAGCATAGTGTGAATACATCAAGACTGTGGTTTGAGTACAAATGAGCTCTTTTTCTTTTTAGAGGAGCTTGGTCCGAGAGCTGTTGGTTGACTGCTGACACCAAAAGCCAGTGGTGGGGCTGCTGTAATTTTCAGTAATGAGAACGTGAGCCAGTGCTGACCCCTGATTTGCAAGGAAAGGGTCGTGCTCCCCACAGCTGCAGGGAAGATCAGAACTGCTGTCGTTGCAGGGCTGTCTGGGGAGGTGCCTTTGAGGGGAAATCTTGGTCCTGCAAGGAAAATGAAATCAATGTCAAACAGTTTTCTCTTATGACTTGTGCTCTTCTGAGAGTTGGATCCTGTCTCACCACTGAGAGAGATATCTTCGATGGTTGTAGACTGTAGAACATAGACAGTGTCTTTGGTGTAGGCCACCCTGCTTTTTCCTACTCACTTCAAATCCTGCAATGTGTGTCTCTTCCCAAGGTAGGGTTCACCTCCTCTATCTTTTGGAGTTAAAAAAGCCCAAACTTGCAAATGTTGGCTCTCTTCTGTGAAGTCCACTTTCATTTCAAGGGAGTACAGAGAAAAAGATTATATTTATCATTCAAGCAGAGACGGCAGATTCTGTTCTGCTTTTCTAAACTAAAAGGATTGTGTGAGAGAGGACTTGCAGCAGCCCAAAGCAAGTTCCTGCTGCTCTGCTATAAATCTCAGAAAACAGGGATGATGCAGCCTCAGCTCTGGTTTTGTACAGACTGTTGTCACGAGAACATAGGAGGTTTTTTTTTAAAGGCGATTAATGTTGCTCTCCCACATCCCAAGCAGCCACACACTCGCTGTCTGCAAGGCTCCTTTCACAGGAAGGGATATATGAGAAATGGAGAAGAGTCTCCCAAGAGAGCAGAGTGTGAGCATCATCCTGGCGGTCAGAGCTTGAGCAGGTGTGCCACCGCAGCCTTGCAGAGAGCTGGAGGTGTGTGGCGTGTGTCTGAGTTAAATATCTGGTGGTTTTGTCTCCTGTTGAGACTATTAGCTAAGAGCTTCAAATGCTCCTGCTGCAGGCATACTGCTTTGTCTACCCTTCTGCCACATCCTTATCGGTGAAGATAGTGATCGGTCAAAATGAATACAAGAAGTGATCCTTAAGTGAGGTTACTGGATGTGGGAAGCATCTCACACACGCTTGTGGTCTGCCAGACTCTGTTGGGCTTCCTTAATTGTCAGTCTGGACACAGTCAAAGATGGTCCTAACCACATGTGCTTTCTAATCAAAGTCTAAATGGAGCTTGTTTTCCATTATTGTGTCTGCTATGTGTGGTGAGACACATCTCAGGCAGCACCTGCTTCCTGTTTTACACAATACCAGCACCAGAGTCATCCTTCTCTGTCTTTCCAACCTCCCTTTAGCAACAGCTAAGGATCTAGAAAGATGAAAATGAAAACACAGGCAAGACAGTTTAAAAAAAAAAAAATCAGAGGGGCTTATTAAATCTCTCCCACTTCCCGTTCAGCTTCCCATGAACTATCCTTTGTCCAACAGTAGGATGGTCATTTGGAGCTTTAGAGGTTCATGGTGTAGACACGTTACTGGAGTGAGTGACCCTTGGCTCACTAGAGAGGAGTGGATGCTTTTACGGGGCAATTCACCTGGCTGCTGTGCTAACACAAATGTGAGAAACAGACTCTAAAAATACTTACTTCTCTCCTTTGACTTCAAAGGCAGTCCAGGGTGACTTATTGAAATGGAGACATTTACTTCTGGGCAAAGAGTCCTACTCTGATGGGTCTACTGCCCTACTACCATTAGTTTGCTGTATAAGCGTCAGAAATTTATATGGTGAGATCATGAATTCAGTTATTTGAAGGTGTTTTATTGTGGGAGTTTGGAGATCTAAGGCAGTATGCTTTGCATTGATTTCATTTCAGTCTTCCCTCTTCATCAGGAATCTTCCCTACAAGCTCTCATGTTTATTTTACTGTCCCCCAAATCCTATCCACTTATACCTATTTCCTTAGTGGCATTTCTGTGATGACATGGGATTGTATTCTGGTCTTAAGAGGTCCTTTTTCATCTAGCCTTCTATCTTTCTAAAGTTTTGTGTCATCTGAGAAGTACTTCAAACTGAAGTCTCCTTGTCCTCTCATGTCTTCTAAATAAAAAGTATGAAATAAGCGTAGTCCAAATCTCTGGAGGAATTTTTTCTGATTGACAAGTCCTTGCAAATATGTCCTGGGACCTGTCTGTTCTGCCTAATGAATCATCATTAACTCTCACCAGATAAAGAGAGATTCTCTTCATCTGACAGGGTATCAATTCAGTTGCCTTAATGTATTTAAGGTTTTAGGTCCCTCCACCAACAAGCTCCAAAAGAGGCTTTTTGTCAAGTGAAAAAATGGAATTCGGGCAGCAGGACTCGGCTGCCAGTTTTGCCAGTGATGGACGAGGCAGATGGGAGTGCAGCTCTTTCCTCCTCTGCTTTATTGATCCTACAGCTCTGGCCAGTGTAGCAATGTTTCTATATCAGAAAAACCAAGTAGAAATTAATAAGGGGGAGATGATGGCTTAAAGCCGGTGTCAAAGCCAGAGTACTCTTGGGGAGAGCTTTGGGGAGGTCATTGGCAATGACGGCTCTCATGTGGGTCAGTGCTTGACCTCAGGATAGTAAGTTACAGTGTGGTACCAACTCACTGCACGGGAATACTAAGTGGATAATAGTTTTCCATTTTCTTGGTCATCTTCTTATTTAGGCACATGAACAAAGAGCTTAACATGAGCAAATGAAGAAACCAGTACATGATACGCAAGCCGCAGTTTCATTGTTCATTGTTGGCCAGAAACATCTCATGCTGGACTTGAGAGGTTTCCTCTGGTTGTTGAGATGTGCTTCATATTATCTATCCTTCTGTTCTGTAGTTCCTACACTTCTGTTGTCCAAAGATTAAACAAAACCAAAACACACACCAAAAAAAAAAGGCAACCCACCACATTGTCCTCCTCTGGCTAGGCTTTTGATTCTGAAGGAGGTTTTCTTATGGGCTAATAAATTAAAAGTAATCCCAAAACTGTGCTGGTAGAATAAAGCAACTTTTAGAATGATAAAAATCACAATAGTAATATAATGCATAAATTCTTGCTAACATTAAATACAATCCAGATATTTACTAACTACTTAGTTTTCTTTAGTTGTCTTTCTCATTCTTAAGCTTTTTAAAAATTTACTTGTAGATTAAAAAAAGAAACCTGCCATGTATAACTGCAAGTTATGTTTCTTTTGCATTTTTTCCCCATAAACCACAAGATTAAAAAAAAAAAGGATTTAAGGATTTTTTTACTTAATCCTTTCCCTGCAAGACCTGAGCTATTAAGAAATGCACCAGACTGAAGTCTTCTAATGCACTCACACAAATGGCAATACTGAAATCACTGCGGTATTATAGTCATTGTGTTTAAGTATCAGGATCCTGCTCAGAAAAATATGAGTTGATACCCAAAGTAGTTTATCATCTATTTGTTAGCTTAGTTGCTATGGCAGAGAGATCAACATGAGTGAACCTGTGGGGAGGCAAATGCCACCTTGTGTTTGAAGCTGGGCTGTGGTCTTTGAGAAACACAACAGAATTTGTGCTGCCCATCCATGGAGACATACAGGGAAAAGGCTGACGGGGTGTGGCCTTTGAAGGGTCCACGACTCTTCTGAGATACTGATGTCCCAGCTGAAGGATGGTCCTTCCAGATCCACAGTCACAATAATGGTACCGGGGAAGTCAGATAATATGCTAAGCTGGTTGTAACGAATGGCCTTGAATCAAACTGACATGGGTATCTTTGCCTGGCTGGGGTAAATTCTGAAGGAGGAAGTTGGGGCATGGAGTAAAACACCAAAGAAACATGTAGCAGATGGCCACCAACCAGCAGAAGAAAAGATGAAGAAAGAAAAACTCATGTGATTGAGGCTATGTTATAAACACAGTCTTGGTGCCCAGGTAAAGGTGTCATCTACTGGAAAGTAAAAATAAGTAGTTTTGTTCTGTTAGCATCAGTAAAGTTTATGTCATGGAGCACAAACAAGATTAAAAGGTCTAGACAAGTATTTTCTTCCGGAATGTGCGAATATTTTAATAGTCATCCTCTTACAACTGTACTAGAGATAAACCAGGTCTTTTTTAATATCTCTACACAACTTGCTTTTCAGCCATCCCTGAATGCTAGCCCCATTCCTCAGGTAAGCTGAATATTTCAGTCTGTTCTCCTTTACAGCCTTGTCTCTATAAATAAATGAAGATTATTTCTATTGTATGGTCCAATTCGTCAAGCTTTTGACAAGGCTTTTAAAGGAAGCTACTTGAAATCTATGTTAACACAGAAAACAAAAATAAAACACCTATATCCCTCAAGACTTTGCCCAGTACTTAGACTGTGAGAGTACAGCAATGCAGCCAGGATGTAAACATGGCATTACAGGGAGCAGAGCTGCTGCTTGCAGTGCCTCTGGGGCTTGCAGGAAAACCAGCGGTTGGGGCATGGAGCAAAACAACAAAGAAACATGTAGGAGATAGCCACCAACCAGCAGAAGACAACATGAAGAAAGGAAAATTCAGCAACTCATGTGGCTGAGGCTGCGTTAGAAACACAATCTGGGTGCCCGGGTAAAGGTGTCATCTACCAGAAAGTAAAAATCAATAGTTAGCATCAGTAAAACATCAGTGTCAACAGTCATCAAACAAATAGCAGAGTCCTCTCTTTGTTTCTCAGGCCCAGGAAATGAAGGAGGCATTGGCATATGATAAAAAGGAAATATCTTGGAGTGCCTTCCAGCACTCAGCCCCAAACCGCTTAGGGCTTGGCACTTCTGCAGTGCCTCTCGTATGGGAAAACACTGAGTGAGAGACATCATAACGCTTTTGTGGTGCAAGGTAAATCACGTCATCGTGAGCATGGCCCTCTTGTTGGATGGACTTGGAGCTGCTGGGGTGCCTGAGGATTGTGGCTTATCCAATTTCTCAGTCAGACAAAGCGGAGACAACAACCTTGTGGAACAGGAGGTCATGAGTTCTTGTCCTTTTTTTTTTTAATGTCATGTGTCATAAACATACAAAGGGTTCCCAACAGCACACACGCTGTCAGGGCTGTTACAGCATTAGTGCCTGTTTATCGCTGGGTTAAGTGTGCGTGCACACACGCTCACAAAAGTCCTCCAAAATTAAGTGGAATTCATAGCAGAAACTACCATTAGCTACTCAGTGAACATTAGGTTATTGTGATCACTAAAGCAGGCCTCTTTCTGTAGCTTAACTAACATTTTGTAGTTTTCAGTGTTCTGAAAGAGCTTAAGCAAGTGTTGGTGTCTTACTGTATGTGCCGGCTGTATTTTCTCATGGCCTGTTACTGAAATACAGCATTTGTTACCTCTCTGTTGATAGCAGCTTCAGAAAAGCCGGCCAATTTCCAGAGCAGTACCTTTTCTTCATCACTGTCAGCTTCTGTCAGTTCATCTCTCAGTCATAAAATTTATAAAACAAAGTCCACTGTCTGTTGTCTAATATTCCTTCCATTAGACATGCCCTGCACTTTCATTGCAGGCATCTGACATTAACTTTTGGCACAGATAGTGTTTTACAAATCTAAAATACCTTGCTGACACTACCTGACCCTCCCTTCTGGCTTAGAAAATTGCCATAACTATCTCTATTTTGCAGAAAAGCTTGAAAGGAGACTCAGACAGAAGTGATACCCCAATTTTTGTTTGGGGCTGGTAATTTAGATGTCGTGTTAGTTGTGCTCCCAACACTTCAGCCTGAATTTCGCTGCTGTTAAATAATCAACTTTAACAGGATACATGTGTGTTTTATTCTTCTGGAAACAAGTCATTGCTAACAGGATGCCCCAAAAGGATGTGCACACAATAGCAATTTTAGCCCATCTAAAACCTGAAGCGTTGGTCTCGAACAATAGGCAAGGATCTGAAGTATCCTTGCAGATCCTCTGCAAGAATGTCAATGTGCTTACAACTTTTTTATTATCTGGCCTTCATTTATATTTTGTCCTTATCTGTGCTGTTTTCCTGCAGTAATTTTCCGACCTTCTGCTGAGGTATGCTAGCGGAGGTCTTGTTCCTCAGTATCGCCTGGGCTGCAGTATCGGAAACTGTGGTTCAGTTTATAACCCATCATATTTTCCCTGACTCTCTCCAGAGGAATAGTGCTTCTGATTAATTTTATTAGTGGGTTTATTCCAGTTCAAAATGAGGCGTGGGTTTCCAAGTGACAGAAAATAGTCCTTTTCTTAGAGTATAACAATGTAGTTCAGAGATGTATTATCCAGAGAAAATGAGAAGATTTTAAAGGCTTTTTTAAAGGCAGAAAATTTCAAGCTTGATTAAAAACAGAACTAAAGGGGGGGGGGGGAAAGGGTTCTGCTGTAATTCCAAAACAGGAGTGGCAAAGATTGCTTCCATGGGTTACTGCTGTAGTCTGTCACGCTCACAGCAAAATGGTCCTGAACACCGGGTGGTAAGAAGTTCTTCGTGCTAGGAGCTATTGTACAAAATTTAGAAGTTTCCAGACAGAAGAGAGGGGAGGGCCTGGGAACTTGAGGAACTAAACCTTAGTACAAGAAGGAAAGGGAGGAACCGCCAGGTCTGTGGCAGTCTCTTGATCCAAGGGCTGTTGCATCAAATGGAGTGTTTTTCATCATCCTACCCCCTGCCTTGAGTAAGACTATTCATCTGAATTTCTTCTTCTTGCCTTGCAAATATCTGATGCAATTTGCCATCTAATGAACAATATTTGAATTCTTTCTTGTTCTCCTGAGACAGGTAGCATTCGCTCTGCGTTGAGGACCATGTTCCTCACGAAATGTTTGCTCATTCTTATTCCAGCCTCCTACCTTTATAGCTGAGCTCCTTTCTCATCTTTGAATCACGTGCCTTGCCTCTTGGTACCAGAAGTTATGCGACTACTATATTTTGCTTAAATTCAATGATCTTCTTTTCCAGCCCAGCTCTTTTTAAAGCATTCATCGAGCAAATTATGGAGTCTCAAGAGCAACCAAGTTTTCCTGTTCAACCATTTTCTTCAGTTTAGTTAAAGTTGTGAAGACAGAGAGCAGAACTCATTTACAGAGAACTGAATGTAACTTTTGTCTCTGCCTTGGCTCCAGAGAGCTCTTAATACAGAGCAATTTCCTCTCATCAAAAGCTTTCTCCAAGGTGGTGCTTGCTTTACTCAGAGAGAGCTTATGTGCATTCATCTTCCTCAATACTTCATTAATCACACAGGGGAGGTCTGTTGTGGAGGATCCTGACTGAAATTCTGCCTATTCTCTTGTTTGGTTTAAAATGGGAGTTAATGGCTTAATACCCTTATAGAAAAAAGACCTCTACGGAGGGAGGAGCACTATGGGGAGGCTGGAAGGACTGGAAGCTCAGCTCATAGCTGTTGACTCTACTGACTCAATTAAACTGGGAGTTTCCATTTAAGTTTTTCAATGTTATGAAGTTCAGCATTGCTCGATTCCAATATTCTTTATTGTGCCTTACAGAAGTGACTTACTTTTCTGTGGTTGACATTTATAGTAATTTTCTAAATGAAAGATTGCATTGCTTTGTTCATGCTTATGCAGTTGTTGACAGCTACATGTATTTAACTTCATTTTCATGAGTTATTTACAAGGGCAGAGTTAACAATAATTGTTTGCTACATAGTTTGCATACAGTATACATGCGCATACAGTTCACATGAAATATTTATGATCTTTATGAATTTTTCTAAATGGCAAAGGTTGCACTACTGCAGAAAATTAGAATGAAACAAGTAACCCCTTTCCCAAGAGGTCTAATTTAGACTTTAGAATAAGCTTCCTGCCCAACAGTTACAAATCAAACAAAGACTTATACTAAGAGTATTTTGCACTTCCACGTGCCAACATATTCCTGGTATGCACATCTACCATGTATAAAATGTTCACTTTTTATCCTTTAGGTAAAGGCAGTTTCTTTTCATGTCACTTGTGGTAGCATGGAGTAGATCTACAGGAGTAGATTGCTTTTAGCGTGAGTAAAGCACAGTTGGAATACAAGATTGAATTTACCCATCATCTGACAGTTTATCAAATTTATTTGTCATTTAAGTCTCCTCAACAGATCATTGGTGAGTCCAACATATCAAGGCATACCCTGAAAAGGTAGAAGCAATCATTCAAAAGAGGAAAGGAAAATAAATAGGTTCAGAGACAGTCATAGTTTAAGAAAGGTTTGAAGGCTTTTTAAGTAAGAAGAAAAGTATGATTAAACTCCAGACCTAGCACAAACATAGGCCTTGCTCCACCTTACCCCACTACTAACGGAAAGGAGTAATGTCAATCTCCAGCATAAAAAAAAAAAAAAATGCATTGAATCAGGCCCCAAATTAGCAGAAGGCTGACCTAATCATGAGACATACTGTTTTCTCATTTCTCTTTGATTTTAATTTTTTTAGGAATCAGAACACCAACCTCCTTGACACAGGCTAATAGACAGAAATTTTACTTGTGAACTTCAGCTTAAATGTAATTGTAAGTCATCAGAAGTAGCCCAATTATTTTACTTGAAAAGAGGGCTGCAATAAGGATGTCAGCACGACCCTGCTAGTGTTGCACGCTAACTAGTTAAACAAACTGTTGGGAGTTGAATTAATAGACTCCAGGCTGCTTAGTCCCATGGCAACAATCAGCCTTAAAGATCTTTTTAACCTTTCATTAGAGATATAGGAGAAGGAAAAATAGTTAAAGAATTGAAGATGTTAGGTATTAAGCAGGGCTTTCATTTTAACAATACCCCTTAATCCTTTTTCCTTTAGCTATTGAGAGAGCTTTTTCTAAGGAAAACCCAAGTTTGGAGACTCTCAGGTGGTGCAAAAAAACATATTTGGGAGAAAGGAGCAGTTAGTAGAGATAATGGAGCTGCTGCTGCTGCTGCTATTGTTCCTGTTGAAATCTAATTCCTGGGAGGGAAGGAAAAAAAACCCAAATCCCAAGACATTCTCAACAGGAGCAAGAAGAGATTAGCAAAGAAAAGATGCATCCTCTGTCTTTTGTGGGACAGATTTTTCCTGGCAGTCATACTAGTAGGGAAACAGAGATAGCCTGTGATCTGATCAGCTTCTCCAGCACCGGTGTGGTGATACTGAAGACTTTGCTTTTAGCTTCATTTCCAGTAGCAAACTCAGCAGTGCTGCAAAAGAGCTAGTGAAGTCTTGCCTGGCTGACACTGTCTTTTCTCTTCTAATAGAAGAAGAAAACAGAAAAGAATAGAAAATGCAAGTACGTCTGTGAGGACTCAACATTAATGTCCAGTGGCTGACTGAATTTTCTGCCCAGGAATGTCACAGTGGAAACTCTTGCATGTTTGAGACCCTTATCTTACGATGAGTACCTTATGTCCGGTAGCATTACCTTATCATACAGCCCTTCACCCCATGCCGGGCATTTATAGGGGACATTAATGTGTTTCTATTTCTCTTTCCCTTTCTCCCAGCTGCCTATCCTCACCAGACTTTTGAGCATCCAGCTGTCTTTGAGCTTTCTCCTGTTCTGTCAAACGTGACCAAGACAGACCTACAGGCTTAGAAGTCGCGTGTGAGGTGAAAGGAATGAGGAAGACGGCAGGATCGCACAAGCCTTGTTTCCATAGTAAATGAGGCTAAGAAGGTGGAGGAAGAAAGAGGAGACATATGGCAAGTGGTGATAGCAGGAACCAGAGCTCTCCTTCTGAGGGTGGCTTCAAGTTTGTCATGTCTTGGAGACAGAGATGCAATTTCTCTGAATCAGCCAAGATGCTTTTCAGGATCACATGAAGTTGCAAGAATATCAGTGATCCAGGAAACAAGAAGATTTGCTATTACGGTAAAAACAGTTCTTCCTCTTCGTATCTTTATATCCAATGTCATAATACTTGATCACCTTTTTTTTTTAAAAAAAAAAAAAAAATATTTTATTTTAAAAGATCCCAAAATGCTGATAGCTTACATAGGTTTTTTGGATTTTTTTTTCCCTAGTTTTGCTGTTTAACACACTAGACATGGACAAATATTTGGTTATGTTTTCATCCAGTTGTATTTAAGAGTAAATAGCATTTATTATTCTTAGAGCATAGACCTCTGCATATAACATGTTTTAAAGAATTGTGACCAAATATCAAGAATTCATGATGTCAAGGGTGTATGTGTCTGCAGTTCTAGCAGAAGAGACCTAGTAATATTGTAGCATCATATAGATGGCGTTTACTGCTTGCTGTTTACTAATAATAATCTGGTTTTTAATGTGTTCTTAATTATCTTCATTAAAAAGAGCTCAGAAAAAATCTTGTTTACAGCAGCAATGCACTTATTGCCAAAAAAGCTAAGTGTTTTCCACACATTCTCAGGAGAAAATAGGTTTTAGATACACAGCTAAATGATTTGGATCACACACTGGAAGCAGCCAGAAAGAGATAAATGCTGTAAAGAACATAGGAATTTTCAGTCCCACTAGTACAGAAAAACCAGGCGACTCTGTACCTCCTGACACGCACGACGTGGTCAGAGAAGAGCTGCTTTGGTCACAGCCTCCTGCCGATGGGACGTCGACAATCTGATGGACCCACGGGGTTGGGTTTCTTCCACCCAGCGTGAGCAGGAGCCCTTGTTGGGGGCTCAGCCTTTGGTGCCTCCCCCAGACCCCACCACACGTTTCTTGGAGGTGGCAGTTGTCATCCGATCTGTATTTTCTGACCCCTCTGCATCCTGCCCCAGTGTCAGGTTAGACCGTGGGGCACACGGGGGTAGTCCTGGGGTGGGAGAGTTAAACCGTAACGGCAGATGCCATATACCTTCCCCATGTGCTTGGGAGGTGATCAGCTCGAGACGCGGGTTTCTTGATGTGCCAGGCAAGATCATCAGCGGTGACGAGAAAACCAGTGCAGGTCCTTCAAAGCAGGTGCACGTGATCCTTGTGCTGGGAATCGTGCCACTGAATCTGGATGCTTGATTGAATACAACTTGTTTGACTCTGCCTGCCTCGTTACCTCATGCTTTGAATGATTCATTGTCAGAGCAAAGCTAAAAGAAACGAGAGCATAAAGGTATCTTTATCTGCAAGCCCCGTTCTCGGGGCATTGAGGCTGCAGAGACCCAGCTCCGTGCTCCAGCCGCGTGCGGCGAGAGAGGATGCTGCTAGGGGGAGGTGCTGGAAATCGAGGCCGCTTGTATACCTTGTGCCGCGTGAAATCAAAGCTAACCTTGTCCCCGTCGGCTGCCTTCAAACCGTGGGCTGCAGGGCTGCAAGGGGGAGGGAGAGACTGTCTTTTGCCAAGTGGCAAAGAGTGAATTAACGCAGCGGGGAAAATTTTCTCACTTTTAAGTAATTGTAAAACATAATGGCAGTTACCTGCCTGTTTTCCTGAGGGATTTGTACTGAACAAGGGGAAGAGCTGCTAACAGGATCCCAGGGTTGAGGAGAGATTTGAGAGGAAGGATCAGACGAATTAAATATGCGGCGTGTGGTGAGAGAAGATGATAATGAATGGGTATATCTGCGTGGCCCGGCACTGTGCCACTTGGTGCCAGCCACTTGACTGAATTTATTTAGGGAACAGAAGCAAAATAGCTGAGTTACCATGACTCTCCACCCAGAAACATACCCTTTTTTGTCAAAAACATCAGTAAGCTTAAGGAAAGCCTTCCTCCCAGTCCCATGGGACTGAATTGTTCCCATGGGTACGCTTTTGGGATGATCCAACAGTCATTCAAATCAGTGGAAACCCCTCCGTTGTCCAAGATGTGAAATCCAACTGTTTGAGGAGGAAGGGATATGATAGAGCTGTAAATGCTAAGGTGAGAGGAGGGGGTTATTTCATGTAGTACAAAGACATCTATTTAAGCACAAAGTTACACTAAACCAGGAATTTTTATATGAATCGTAAGAGTGTCAGATGGCTCAGATAATAATAATATCTCATAAAATAAAGTAATTGTATTGTATAAAGGTTGTCAGTTTATTTGCAACACATCTAGTCATAAAGCCGATAATTTTCTGTTAAATTAAAGTTGCACAATTTGCCTCTGAGCAAGAAATAAAAGGCCTGGTACTTTTTATTTTGTATTTGTAATCTGGGTTGCTCTGTTTATTGGATTTTTAAAGTCATTAACTGAAAGACAGAGGGCTAGACATTTACTTGCTCAAACCCAGTCCATTTCAGCTGAAAAAGTTGTCAGCCATAGAAAGTTGCTTTTCAAACAGCATTTGGATGATGGGAGAGTGTCTCAAGGAAGGCAGAATGAGCATCGTGGCTCAGGCCGAGGCAGCAGAAGCCGTGCTGGGTTGACTGCGCTCAGGGGCACGGACCAGATATCTAACGGGGCTCTTGCCGAGGCTGGGAACAACTTGCAGCAGAGAACTCTGTGTTGCAGAAAAGCACAGGCTAGGAAAAATTGACTGACCCAGTGTTGCATAAGATAAAATTCATCCGCAGCCCTCAGCGGTGGGCTGACGTTAACCTTCAGCAGCTTGGCCTGTACGCAAAATGTCTCTCAAACCTAGGGTGGAAAATGCGTGTTTGGGAAGAGCAGACAGTCCTCCTTTTCAGCACGTAACTACGAAATGTCCCCGGGAAGGGGGACACCTCAACAAAACTTTAACTATTAGGAGTGTGCAATTTCAGCTGCCTGATAATTGCCACTGGAAACTGTTATTTTTCATGACGGGTGACAAAATGGTTCCAAGTGTGTTTACTCAGCAGCAAGTCCCATACATCTTCCATCACAGGTCATCAGTTTAGTGGCCTGAATTTAGTGGCACAGCAAATAGGCACTCACATTTTATTTACTCTCTGGATCAGGACATATATAATTGTCAAAACTCATAATAAAATCATCTTTTTTTTTTTTTTTTTTGTCCTTGCTAAATGAGTTTAAAACTCCAGCCCTTCAGATCAGTGAGTAAGGTAGATGAAGTAGTAAAGCAGAGAAGATACTTGTTGCCAACTGATTAGGAATTTGAGGACTCTATATAGGCTATAAGCCCCAAATCAGATTTGATAAATCAAGTGATGTTAGAAGAGGAGGTCTGCAGGGCTCAGTAGACTTAAGTATTGCAAGGAACTATTGCTCTCATATCCATCTCAACATGCAACTGGATGCTGTGTATTAAGTGGAGATGGATCAGTCTCCCTACACTTCTTACATTTTTGAAAGACAGTAGATCAGTAACTTAATTTAAAATACAGAACAAAACAGCCCAAATTTCTGTTCAACTGGAGCTGCATGAAGGAATATTTTTAGCTATTCATTTATTTACAGATGACTTCTGTGTAGCAAAATTCACTTTCCTTCCACGGGTGCAATACAGCCACAGCTGGATATACCAGAATGGTGCAGGGTCATGGTTAAGATCTCTGACACTTGCATGTAATTTTTTATTTTTTACTGAAATTATTCCAGCTAGAAATGAAAGCAGGATTAGAGCATGGTCTTCACCTGTAACATGTTTAGATAGTTCTATCAGGGACTCTGCACTAGACCTTTAATACCTTCTGCTCCAAAAACCAGGCCAGTTCTACACGCAGTTATAGTGAAAACTATACCAGAAAGTATTGCTGGGACTCAAACTCCTTGTGCTTGTGGAGACTTGCTTCAGGTTCGTACCAGTTCGTGCGGTGGCACAGATGATACGTAAAGAAACGCTGCGTGTGTGACATGCTGTGCTAAAAGGACACACCACAGGGAAATTAGTCAGTTAAGATGCAAAGATGCGGCTTCAGCATACGCAGTGTTTCCAACGTACAAAGTTAGGAGTTTAGCACGCTCCGGTAAGACTTCTGAGCAATAGGGAGTGCATCTTTGTTCTTATCTTTTTGTGCGTCTAGTACTTCATTAAAATAAAATACGTGGCATAAATCTGCCATGCTTTCCCTCAGGCTGTCACCTCCACCACTGTGCAGGCAGCCGATGGCTTCCGGCTGCTCTCGGGGAAACAAAACTGCCTCGCAGAGAGCGCACCTCCAGAACGACGCACTCGTGGCTTTGCAGTTCTCCTGCCTCCAGTTCCTATCTGCCCTAATTCCCGGTGATCTCCTGAAGAGTCAAGAGGTGTCATTCAGGTGTTTGGTTTGAGAGCGACAGGAAAGGCGTTGGGGATCGCAGGCAGAGCTGGGGTGAACCAGGTAGCACCTGGGCGGCTGAGTACCTGCTACGTGCTACATGTTTCCCTTCCATGGAAGGACTTCCATAGGGTTGAGGTTCCTTTCCAGTCACCAGATTTCATCCACGTTTCCGGGAAAACTTTAAGTCAAATGCAAGAGTTATTTAGATCAAGTATGATGAACGGGATAATTTGGAGGATATTCATGACTTTTTAGGTTCGTAATGGAGCTACTCTGAACAGTCCTCTGTGGGTGTCCCTAGTTCTTGGTGGAAAATTTTATCTTCTAAATGTAGGTGCTCTAAATTTCAACTTGGATACCTGTAGTGCACCAAGGTAGAGGCCACTAACACCGTTCAAACTGCCTATGTCCTCACAGCCAGTTCAGTTTTTACTTTAATTGGGATCTGACAGCTCCAGTCCTGTTACCTCCTGTACAGATATCAAAATAACAGTACTTATCCCTGATAAACCAAGGATTATTTCAGATTCACCTTTTTTTGTTGGTTTGGGTTTTTTTTTCTTCCAGCCTCCCATGAAGTGTAAAAGTGGCTGCTAGAGAATCTGCTCAAAAGAGAAAGGTAAAGATACTTTTATCAACTTAGTCTATAACCTGCTTTAAAAGCCTGGGTTGAATTTCACAGACAGAATATTTCTCTCTGGTAATTATGATCATTTCCCATTATTATCACAACGAGCATCCATTTGACTGAAGATATTCCCTTTAGTAATTTCTTTTTCTGCCATTTGCCAGTGCATATATGTTGCCAGCACCTGGTTTTCTGCGTCGGGGTTATGGACTCACAAGCAGAGACTGGGCAGGTGCAAAGCGTGTGTACGTATGTGGCAATCTGTGAGTTACCCAGTCTTGGAAACAAACCCCCCGTAAAACCATCTAGTACAAGGAAATGCTTGTGTAGTGTCCAACATGAGCGAGCAATAGGGCTGAAAGGACTTGTCAAAAGACTCCAATTAGGCTCTGGAGAAAGGGAGTGCCGCCCGATCGGACATGCACCCTTGGCTCTGGAAATCAGGCCCCAGACGTGTACAAATGTGTACGTATGATGAGCCTATTTAAAGGGAAACTAATTAGAAGTATAGACAATCCACCTTTCTTCAAATGAAATTATTGTACTCTCTGATCCATAAATCTGACATTTATACATATTTATATGCTATTGCTTAGTGAATACCTGATTAAGGAATACGGCTGCCAAGTGAATAAATTTGTTGTTAATCAAATGGTACTATAAAGACAGATCATCAGACCTATTAGAATATATTCATTCAGCAGATAAATCTGCGCACTGCAGCCTGTTAATGCAACATGTAATGCAAATCAAATTGTTCTTTAGAGCTAAACCTTGAGCTTTGCCAGAATAAAAAAGACTTTGCATGGAGGCAGATGAGATGAAATCCTATATTTTTACTGAGGGCGTGAGAGCCCTTGGCATTATGTCTTGTATTGAAAGTAAATTTTATCCTAATTGAACACTAAAGACTGAGGAACGCTTAAGTCTGTGCACTGAAGATTTTACTGTGGTATATAATTGCCTCTCTTTTGTTAGTGTATCTAATTCAGCAGTATAAATTACCAGCTTAATTTTTTTCTTATTGTGTGATGTGCTAATACTATTATTTTGTACTACCAAGAATTAGCAACTGGCATTTATGTTTATAGATCCTTTCATCCACGGAAAATCTAATAACAACATTGGTCTAAATATTACATTAAAGGGCTGAAGCATGTTGGAGATGAAAAGATAGCCTGAGGTAACTGTGAAATGGCCACAGTGTTTACAGGGATCCATCAAAACACTACAGTGACTTTCCCGAGCTTTGAAATGTTGGTACATTTTTTTAATTCCGATTTGAAGTGCTGTTTGCAGGATTGTATTTCATGCTGAACCATGAAAAGTGTATTTGTGCTTAGCTGTTAATGAAGGGCAGCTACAGGGCTTCTAACGCAGCCCGAGATGTGAGCTGCCCCCTCCTCTCCAGCGGGCACCGATCCTGCCAGTGTAAGCACGTGCAGCTTGAGTTTGCAAATTCTCCTGGGGAAGAACTTGCCTACGCCTTTACTTCAGTCCTTTGCCAAATCTGGGCAATATTTTGATGAGAAATGCTACAGCTGCACGTAACTGAAGCGTTCGGGGCAGTTTTATACACAACCCTTTTTACCCTCATCATGTACAACACACACAGAACTCCCTTTTACCTTGCATAAAGTATGAAATCAGGCAGATGGCCCATTTTTTCACCTCCAGCCTACTTTTACTCCTCCCACTTGCTTTTCCTCCTCAGCCTACTTTTCACCTGATGAATATTTGCTGATGCTAGTAAACGTAATAGTCCTGCTTTCGGTCGAGTTCAGTTGAAGTTATTCTTGCTGGGTTTGTTAGTGTCTGCGAAGAAAAAATGATGTGATGTGATGTGATGTGAGAAAAAAGTCCAAGAAGAAGGAAAAAGCATTTGAGAGGTTCAGGTTTGTGACTGCTCGTGCAGACTACGGATGGGAAGAACAGGTATTTCCCTGTATTGTTTTGCTTCCTCTAACTGCAGGGGAATTGTTGGGGAAGTGGAAAAGGCTTGGAAAAATGCAGGAGCAGGCTGGACTATGGTTTTCTCCCAAGCCATTGCCAAGGGAGCTGGGCTGGTGCAAGGCAGAGCCAAGAGACGACGGTGTGTCCAGGGAAAGAGCGTAGTCCTTTGCTTACCTCCAGGAGCAAGGTGAAGGAAACCATCGCGACTGCCCCTTGTTTGCTGGTCTGCTCCTGGCACAGAAGAGCAGTTTCCCAGTTTACCCGCTGTCCAGGATTGAATGGGAAAATCTAATCTAGTGCCTCATTAATTGCGTTTGTCGTGCACTTTGACTATCTCACGTGAAGCTTACCCATTAATTTGTCTCTGATTACTTGCTCTTAAGAAACCTTTGGAGCTGCTTCAGAAAATGTTTTTTAAGCCAGACATTCTGGGTAATTTCTCCTTAAATCCCAATCAGTCTGCTCCATTCATTGCCCACAGAACTGCGGTGGCAAGTGCACCAAATGCAGGTTAATCTCCTTCTCTGTGCTGCGAATGTTCCCTTCACCATCGATTATCCAGTGGGCAAACAACAGCAATCAGCAATTTAGAGCTTGCGCCAAATAATCCAATAAATGCAATGGAGAAAATTAAGATTTAAGTGGACAGGAAATTTCTTTGCCTTTCCTTGACCCTTGCGTACATCTGCAGATGTGTGCAGCTGTGGACGTGCACACATGCACACACACCGTGGTGTTGCTTGGGTGTTTGGGGCTTGTCCTGGTGGTTTCCCAGCTTCACTGGGAATCTGTTGTTCTGCTCCTAGGCAAACTCTATGTCCATAACTAAGCAGCCTTCCAGTACGATTAATGGGCTAGATGAGGGCTTTAGATATTATCCTTTTTCTCAGTATACAGTATTCCCTCTAGCATGCATTCAGACAGAGTCTTAATGGTCTTTATTTCAGAATTTGTGCAGAGGCTTTTCTTCACCCTGAGAAGTTTCAGCTGAGATTCATTTTGCACTCATCAGCATTTCTCGGGTTTGCATTGAATAACTGAAATGTTGCTGAGAACAAGAAAAATTAGTTTTGACAGTTCCGGAAGTTTTGCAAACAGTGGAGTCCACCCTCATGTCTCAGTTGTGTCAAAAGGTCATTTTTATTTATTTGTTTATTCATTCATTTTTTGAACTTGACAAAACAAAACGGAGCAGCGCTATTTTGTTTGAGAATACAGGGGCTCAGCGGTAAGAAGTTTGGAAAGCTGTATTCAGAAGCATTAAATGTGTTTAACCTTGAAAAAACAAGGCTTCTCCTGAAAGCAGTGAGTGACAATGGGAACAGAGGACGCCTGAGAACTGATTTTTTAATTTTTTTTTTTCTCTTTCGAAGGTTGCATATCAAGAGGGAGAAATTGGCAAAAAATACTTATAAAATTCAGAACAGACAGAAGAGAGAAGATTAAGCAGTGATTATAAGCATGCTGTCTGAAGAATCAGGTCGTGCATATGCTTAGGTTATGCATAGCTCTGTGATCTCCCATCTCTCCCATCCATCTCCCTTCCTGTTTGTTCTGTTCCTTTGTGTCATCCGAAGCTAAACGGCAGGAAACCTCTGAAAAGACCTGTCTGCCGCCTTGCGTTTAGATATCATCCAATGCAAAGGGTTTCAATACCTGCTGGAGTTTCTGAATACTGTTGTAATACAGGTTCAGCCCTCCTTTTCTACGTACCGGAGTCAATATGCATATAGATTAGTGTTCTAGTTTTTCACTGAAGTACATACAATTTGAGTGGTTTAATACTTTCGGTTCAGTTTTCGGTTTCATTTCGGCGCGGGCAGCCCTTATCAGTGGTGCCATTGTGCTGAATCATTACAACCGCCAGGTTACGAGGTGGGCACAGGTTTCTAATAGCTCTCGCCTTGCCGGGCTGAGCAGAGCGGGTGCCCCGTTTCGTTTAACCGAGGTCCTCATCCCCCATCAATCCCACCTGAAGGCCACAGTCTATGTTTTCCCTTGCTGTCTCCCATGGAGAAGAAAGATGTGCGGAAAGGTCTACGAAACTGCACCAGTAGCAAGTTTGAGAAAATTATTGAATCCACAGTGATGATAATCATAGCCTTAGCAAACTGACTGAAATTAATGCACCATCTGAACAGCTCTGCCTGCTCTGCCTTGATGTTCCTCATTTAAAATGAATCTCTCTAGACCTGAAGGCTGTTTGGAAACAGCTGATGGTACCCATAATGAGGGTTCCAATCTTCAAGTCTCCAAACTGAAATTAGACATATGTCTTGACATGTTGACATTAATTTGAGCTGTTATAGCTGTAATGGGTTTATTTTGCTAGCATTTTTAATAGAATTTCAGGGGAGATGGGCTTTGCTGCACGAGTCAAGTTGGGGAAAGGCTGTGAGCAGCCATAATTTCAAAGGTTAATTTGAAAACGCTTTTCTTGACAGAAACTTCTGAATTGCAGGGTTACTTGAAAATGTGGTATTGTAATAGCTGACGCTATGGCTGGAAAAAGCAGGCTGGAGGATGCGGTGGGAATACGCTAGCCTTTCATTTCCAGGTATCAGTATTCAACTCCAGCTTGACTCCAAGTAAAATGCAATAATAAATAAAAGCAATAACGTAAAAGTAATGGATTCATTCTACTCCCTATATACAACGTCAATGTATAGGCCAACAGCCCAGGTCCAAACTGCAGTTTTCTTCTAAAAAGACTTTTAAGTACTGACTAGAATAAACTGCCTGAGCGTGTTAATCCTGCACAGGGTGGGTTCAGTGCCTGGTTTATGTGGGTTTTAAACTCATGAAGTAACAGGCTGTGGTGAACTTTGCCTCCTGCAGGGAGCGGGGCCGGCAGCCGAGCCGTCGCGGATGGTAGATGGCTGCCAAGGGCACGGGGGCAGCGGCGTGCATCCCCGCGGGGACCGCCATCCCGCGGGCGCCTCAGGACCGCGGCTCCGTCACAAGCCACGCCGGCTTCCCCGGGGCAGCGTCTTCAAGGCACCGGCTGTTTATGGCAAAACTGCAAATGGGAAGCACGATCAGGCGTGAGCGTGGCTGACTTAAAATCCTGTGTTTGAATCGAGGTGAATTTGTGGCATTTTCTGCACTGCTGTGCTCCGGGGCTGGCAGATAATTGGTCACTTAAGACATAGTCTTTTGGTATTTTACTGTGTAGCATCAGAGGAGTAAAAAAAGACCCACAACGGAGAGAGCACCCTTGTCCTGATAGTTTCCTTTGAGCAGAAACCAGCTGGTTCCTCCAAAAACCCCCCACGTGCTCGAGGGACCACTGACACTGATGGAGAGCCAGTCTGCTGCCCCACACCCCCGCAGAGAGCCCCGAGAGGAGCTGAAATTAAGCCAAAACTCTTTGTCTGGTTTATTAGATATCATTTCAATCCCACAGTCTTTCTAGGGAGATTCTGTGGAGGAGGTGACTGTCGCCATTAGGAGGAACTCAAGTTAGGATCAGGGGATGTAGCAACTAGTGGGTGGTTTTGAAGGGTAAAATGTCACTGATGGCAGATTTTTAACCCAGCGCAATTTAGCAGATATTTGATACTTTTATTTCCTTCTGCTGACTTTATACAGTGAAACAGGAGGTGGTTTGCAGCGATTAAACAATATTCTGTCCACAAATTAAAATCAATAACTTATTTATAGGGCTGCTGATGCTCCCACAAGAAAACAGGCCTGCCAAGTGGCCGTGAAAGTCCTGAATCAAATGCCATGTATCTCCCGCCCATCTACACAGTTGGCTCTCTGTGACTGCAGATTACCACACAATCTATCCAGTAATTATATCACTTGATAATCGTAGTACATAAATAAATATGATTCCTGAACCAAGCAGTGGTGATGGTTGTTTTCAGCTCTGTATGCTGCCTGGTTGTTTCCTGCATACATCATTGTTACACCTAACATTGCTCATCAGGATTTTTCAGGAATCTATTTCTTTTCATGAAAGGGGGTTGGCCAGACACTGCACTGTGCTTTAACCTTCTGTGGGTGCTCAAAAGAGCAAATCACACAGCAGTATTGGGAGCATGACGGAAGATCGAAGCCCAATAATTGTTTTTTTCCTATTGCTTTCGACAAACCCCTTCCCACTATGGCAGCAGTGGTATTTTGAGAAGACGGATAGCAAAATTCAGTGTAAGTGCAGTTCTGCACTGTTGGTACCCTGTGCCATTATGTTTCTCTGGAGGCTAAAAGACTTCCAAGACGGTATGTCAGCAGTGAGATCATTAGCTGGTTAGGAGGCCTGGCAGCAGCTCCTTCCAATGGCGGAACACCCAGAAGTACTCTCTCCTTCCAGCAGCTGCCTTTCCTCTCCTCACTGGGTGCAAGACACCCTGAGAACGATGTTTGTTAATTCCGAAATATCTTTTTTCATCTGGTACCCAGCATTGAAGTTGGATATTTCCTGTAGCCATCTACTGATATACAGCCACTTTGAGAACAACAGTGCACGAAAACACCGGTTAGCAATGCCAGAAGGACTGTTACATCCTTGCGTCTGGCCTCCTGCCTAACACAGACCATGGATTTCATTAAGTGACTGGAAGTAAAGAAAAATCCTATCCATCTATCTCTATGTGGGAAGCTTCTGGTGGTAGGACATAGCTAGTCAGGGTACAGTATAGGCAGGATATCAGGGTTGATACCTCTTGATTTTAGAACATATTCAGGTAGCTTGACTCTGATTTATGTGCCTAGGTTCATTTCTTTTGTACATCTTTCCGGTCACCATTCTTCTTTCTTGAGGTCTTTTGGCTTGGAATGACCTTTGTTGGGTCACCGGCTGTGGTGGGTTGACCCTGGCTGGGGCCAGGTGCCCACCAGAGCCGCTCTCTCACTCCCCTCATTCACTAAACAGGGGAGAAAAGGCATAACGAAATGCTTGCAGGTCGAGATAAGGACAGGGAGAGATCACTCACTAATTATCGTCACGAGCAAAACAGACCAAACTTAGAGAGGGAATTCATCTAATTTATTACTAGGCAAAACAGAGTAGAGGAATGAGAAAATAAAATCAACTCTTAAAACACTTCCCCCCACCCCTCCCATCTTCCCGGGCTCAACTTCACTCCTGGCTTCAACCTTCCCCCCCTCAGCGGCACAGGGGGACGGGGAGTGGGGGTTACGGTCAGTTCATCTCACGGTGTTTCTGCCGCTTCTTCATCCTCAGGGGGAGGACTCCTCTCATCGTTCCCCTGCTCCAGCATGGAGTCCCTCTCACGGGGTGCAGACCTTCAGGAGCAAACTGCTCCAGCGTGGGGTCCCCCATGGGGTCACAAGTCCTGCCAGCAAACCTGCCCTGGCGTGGGCTCCCCTCTTCACGGGTCCACTGGTCCGGCCAGGAGCTTGCTCCAGCGTGGGCTTCCCACGGGCCGCAGCCTCCTTCAGGTGCCTCCACCTGCTCTGGCGTGGGGTCCTCCACGGGCTGCAGGTGGAATCTCTACACCCCCTCATCCTTCCTCCATGGGCTGCAGGGGGACAGCCTGCTTCACCATGGTCTTCACCACGGGCTGCAGGGGGATCTCTGCTCCGGCACCTGGAGCACCTCCTCCCCCTCCATCTGCACTGACCTTGGTGTCTGCAGAGTTTCTTACATCTTCTCACTCCTCTCTCCGGCTGCAAAAGCTCTCTCTCTCTAAGTGTTTTTTTTCTTCTTAAATATGTTATCACAGAGGTGCTGATGGGCTTGGCCTTGGCCAGCGGCGGGCCCGTCTTAGAGCCGGCTGGCATTGGCTCTATCAGACACAGGGGAAGCTTCTAGCAGCTTCTCACAGAAGCCACCCCTGTAGCCCCCCCGCTACCAAAACCTTGCCATGCAAACCCAACACACCGGCACCTCTTGGAGTCTTCCCAGCAAGTCTCGGTGCACCGCATTTGCACAATGAGCTCCAGTATCTGAAGACAAGTCATTACATGAGAATTGTTTTGAACAGTTTTATCTCTGAGTTGTGAAATGAACATCTTGGAAAGGCGAGCTGTGTTTTCAGAGAAGTTGTTTAAAACAAGAATCATATATTTAGGTGATGCTTTTGGTGGGCTTGATGACATTTTCATACCTGGGACTGCATGAAGCGTGTATTTCTTAAAGACTGTCTGTTCAGGTATTTGGCCAGTAAGTGCTTGAGCGTACGGACCTCGGTGGTGGTGGGATATAAAAGCCCAGCTTTTAGACTCTTTCTATGTCCTTCAGGCTGGGATCGCTGTGTCCAACACTTTCAGTGAGTTGTAGCTGAAGCAGATAAATACTCAGGTTCTTGTGCATTGGGGCTTTGTCTTTCATTCTCTTTGCCTATGGATATATGTGATCTTTAGGTTTACATATCTGCTCTGAGACTGGTAAAACAGAGTATCTTTCCCATCCTGCATTGCTCTCAGTCTTTTTAGAACACTATGCCCCTTCCCTTCCCTTCCCTTCCCTTCCCTTCCCTTCCCTTCCCTTCCCTTCCCTTCCCTTCCCTTCCCTTCCCTTCCCTTCCCTTCCCTTCCCTTCCCTTCCCTTCCCTTCCCTTCCCTTCCCTTCCCTTCCCTTCCCTTCCCTCTGTGTTAGTGCACCGGGCAGCCTCAGTGCCTGCTTCGTTAGCAGCGGCAGAGCAGTGATGGAGAAATCTCCCTACTCCTGCCGAGAGAATCGAGCGAACAGGAATGGGAGGAGAGATGAAAATAGATGCAACACAAATTGTCATTTTGCAAAATGACTTTTTTACCAGAGCACTGCTCTGAATACATGGTGACACTGTACAGATGATTCTTGGCCCTTTAAATAACAGTTTTCCCAATATTTATTGCTCTTGACTTGTGCCTGACAGTTTTATTGCGTGCAGACTGGCACATTATGAAAAGAAAAGTAAATAGGCCTGTGGAATCATGGCCGCAGTATTCTTGTTTAAGGGGAAAACAACTCTTTGCTTTTACCACATGTTTGAAAAGAGAAGACAGTTCTCCCTCAGTGTTTTATGGCAGTTCCCCCTCCCACCTCCCCCTTCTACCTTAAACAGTCTGGATTTGTTTTGCTTGTATAATTAGGCAATAGCAGCTGATCGGATTTGAATCAACGGCATTATATCATCGCGAAAGCTGCCTCAATTGATGGACAAGAGAGGCAACAGTCTGTTTATCTGCAAAAGCTATAAAATGGCCTGTCTGTGCCATGCACACAGAAAAGTACATTAGCTTCAGCTTTTTTATAATTCTTTGAGAATAGATGTACTGCTAAGGCACTTGAACTGTATTATGATGTCAAGCTTCTGCTATTTTCTATTATCCTTGGGACGAAAGCAAAAGAAATCCCGTATATGGTCTCATGAAAGAGAATCTATTCTTTGAAAATAATTGTGGCCATAGCCCTTAGTGCACCGTCGAACCTATATGAATTAAAAGAACCATTATCAACGTATTTATTTAGGCTGAACCACCTCTTTGCTAAATAATTGCAATGATGGGGCACAGCAGCAGTGTGTTTTACTGACTTATTTCCTTCCTCACAAATCCTGCAAGAAAAGATACAGCTATCTTCTTCTATCAGCCATGATTTGGATTTAATGACTTGCCCTCTTTCCTCCCAGCCTTTTCTGTCTGGTCAGTTAAGAGCAGAAGTAACTCTTTTTTTCCACGTATACCTCCCTATTTTTGCCCTCAATTGCTCACTATTATCTCCGGCTGTGAGCCATCTTCTGGACAGCATTCCTTGGTACGCCTGTGAGAGTACCAGCACCCCGAGGATGGCTGTGCGTAAGGACGATAACAAACCCAAGGAGGTAAAATCCCACAAAGCCAGGAGCTTTTCACTGACTTAGTCGAGACTTAGAGACTTAACTAGTTGGGTATAAAGTTGTGCTTACTAGTTCAACTGTATCCCTTCCTGCAAAATAGCTGAAATTGTCTGCAGGAACTCCTACAGGATTAGAGCTGAATTACTTGCAAGACAGGACATATATCTAATGTATGCAGGGACCTGCTGCTTCTTCATGAGATTAATTTACCACCTGAATTACTATGAATACTTTGAAATGCTTTTATTTATTTTTTTTTCTTTTTGAACTTGAAAAGCAAGATGGGTTTTTTCCTCAGTGCCTAACCAATCACACAGATGTTTCGGTGTCCCTGCACCCCCTGGCCCCTTCGGTCCCTGCATTGGCAAGTGGTTTTGTGAGCAGGGGGAAGGCGGCAGCCTGGCCTCCTACCAGCTTTGGTGGCTCAGGACGGCAGGCTCAGGCTCTCCTGATGTGGATTCCCTGGTGCCTGACTGGAATTGAACTCAAGATGCTTCAACCTCAGCAGAGCCGCTGGCAGGATGCGTTTCCTAAACCTGACTCCCTGTTTTAACGAATGCTTTGGGAACTGGTATCTTGGAAGCCTGGCACATCGGGATGAAATGGTCAAAGGTCTTGAAAGGCTGGGTGTAGGGGAGAGGGAGGGCTCACTCTTGGACAAAGGAGTCATAGGAGCCTGTTTGCTTAGTTTAAGAAATTCTGCTGAAAACAAGCTTTTCTCCCTTTCATTCCCATTGCTCTTCTATCTATAACATAGCTGTAACCGTCTCCAGAGGTAAAACGAGTAGAAAGAATGAAATGCACCTTTGAAAGAAAATTTCTGTAGCCACAGCAGTGCCACGGGTCAACGTGGTTCTCTGCTGTCCCCACGTCCCAGCTTCAATTGCTGCTCAAGTCGCTATTAAAAAGAAGTTTATTTGTCTCTCACAGGATACTTATAACACCGAATGCGCCAGCGTAATTGTGGCTGTGCTAGGAAAGGGTCTGCAGGGCTTTGCTGCCTGCCGCGTGTCTCGGATCAGCGACGGAGTGCACCGGCTGAGACAGATGTGCAGGAAGATTACATTTCGGTGGGAGAGGCTGTGCCTGGCCTGGCTGGGGCTCTCGGTCTCATTTTCATAGGTACCAGATTTATTGTGACATTACAGCGAGTATTTTTCTCTTGTTTGGGAAGGGGGAGAACAAGCCAAACAACAGCACTCGGCTAAACAGGCTCTTTCCATTCAGCTATATAAAAGGTACCCTGCCATACTTGTAAATATGAGAGAGAAAATGGTGTCATCAGCCTGTAATAAAGTATTCGAGCCTCAGATTGCCATCTGTCAATGATATTTTAGCTTATTTTCTTTCAGGAAAGAAAGTGAGCTTATTTTCTTTAATCTCCTGAGAAATTACTCCAGTTATTTACAGCATTGGATTTCCTTTAAAAAGATTGTGCTGCAGCCAAGGGGATTATTTGACCAAATAGGGGTTTTTGCCTTTGTTTCACTGCATTAGCTGATTTTAAAGAAGCAAAGAAAACCTTAGCTGCTGTTTTGTGGATGCTGCTACAAGTTTCTTTACTTGCCATTTCCCCTTTCTCTGCAAAAAACCCCATGACACAGTATTATCAACTACATACCCTTCAGAAGTGATGAAACCCAGACTACCTAGGACTGATTTATAAAAAGTCAATTTTTACACCAATATTTTCATGCCTTTATTTGCTCTCAGTTTTGAGACTCAGCTCATTGAATAAGCTTTATCATTTGGATGCTATGAAGCTAGAAACCTTTGAGTGAAAGCAGGGCTTTGCAATCACCTCAAAGAACTCAGACTCCAAATAAAATGCTCAAAAACCCCAGAGCAGGCACCGTTTCCAGTCCCAGTTTTGGTGCAGAGGTACAGTAGCAGGACTAGAGAAAGAAAAAGTACTTACGGTGAAGGAAAGTAACCCTATTTTCTTTCTGATGGTCAGGGATGTCTCACCAAGCGGTAAGGGGTGTGTGAGTAAATAAAATAACATGGTGCGGGCGTATTCCCTTTCATCATTTCTAAGTCCTTCTTGAGGAGTGTGTTCCTCACTCCAGATATACAACCTGCATTTAGTGAGCTGAGGCTGGATCAGGAATTCAGAATTTTAATTACACTCAAGGGACTCTGGTGAGCTCGAATCCCATGTCCTGATAGGAGGAGGTAGGGAACGCACCTAGAGGCAGCTGCGTGCAGCGACTGATGTGCAGATTTGAAAACTGGGAAACGTTTCCCAACAGAATTACTCTTCCCTCAATATTGCATCTTCCATTTACTAAAGCTGCTGATGTTGGAAAAAGCCTAAAGAATCAGCTCCAAAACCCATTATTCTTTCCGTTACCAGCTAATGAATTTTCCCTCTGCCCTTCTACATTAGTTTTCTTTTAGCAAGAGACTTCTTTTTTCATATTACTTTCAGCTATCTCTGGTGTTGGAGCTTTGATATCTAGTTAGTACAATCTGTAAGTATGACTTTGCAGACATCGCTCAAGGGCAGATTTTGACCCTAAGCACTCCGGCAGTTTCTTCCTTAGAAAATACATCTACAAAGAGCTGTTTAAAGAGAGCACTGCGGGCTGGTGCTCCAGCAAAGAGTTAATGTGAGAAGCGGGAAGTAGAATGTGACGGTGGCCGAGCTTATCCCTGTCACACGCAGCTGTTTTGGCATAAAAGTACTCTGTTATGACAAAGCGTTGCCAACTCTCACGGTTTTAATACGGTTCGCATGTTATATTTGTTTGGGTTTTTTCCCTGAAAGCCCTGGTTCCTGGAGTGATGCCAGTGTGAGAAATTCAGCTTCCCCCCCTTGCCCCCCCCCCAAAAAAAAGTAAGTTTCTACTTCATGATTAAGAACAAAGGCTTGAAAATATGATTTAAGTGCATTTTAAAGATGCAGAAAAGCAGAAGATAAATAACTCAACACGTATTATTTTTCTGAAAGAGAATACCTCATGTTTTTGTGAGGACTGACTCGTGACTTTTAAATGCTGAAGGTTGGCAGCACTGTTGTTATAATTTATGACTAAGTTTGTTGGGGTTTTTTGTTGTTGTCATATCTACATCTATATATTTATATACATTCCAAAAGAAATGCATGTAGCTCACATGTTTGTACTGCAGAAACTGGTTTCTAAATATCTCTATACAGATAGCTATATAGATACAGTGTTAGTCTAAAGAGTGGGGAGAAGCAGTGGGCAAGAGGTACGGATTAAATTTGAACGTGGTATCTCTGTGTAGGTGTGTAAAAAGGTGGGGAGCTTTGACCCAGAAAACATCTTCCTCCTCCCCACATCAAGCTTATCTATTTCAAACTTGCTCAGGAAGAATTGTTGGCCCTCTTCAGAGTAATTTAAAAATCGCTTTACCTCGTTTGAAGATGGAGATGTTGCTCACGCAGAACGGATGCCATCTCCAGTGGTACTTCAAGGGCTGATGAGCAGCTCTGGAAAAAGCAGACAGGGCTGCTCGCTCCCAACACCTACTTCCAAGACCGAGTCTTTTTACACTGTTTTTTTTAATGAGTTAACCTTGCACAGGCAGGTTTTATGCTGAATGAGGTGCCAGCCATCATAAGACATAAATCTTGGTATCATCTGCTGTGACCGATCTGGTGGATGCGTGGCTCTGTGCCTGCAGCTGAGCTGGGTAAAACACGTGCTGATGAGCCAGCCGGCAGCACGGGGACGCCGGGCTAGTGGAGACCATGCTCTGGTCTCAGCGTGCACGCGTCAGTGTGAATTATCTCTGCCACAGAGCTATGACTTAACCCGCGAGCTGGTAAATGCATTCATGACAGGGCTCCGCTGGCCTGCACTCGCTCCATTGCAGAGCGACAACGGTGCAGCCGTGGCGCTTCGGCCCCCTCGCTGCTTGAGGGCTGGTTGAGTTGTCGGCTCCTGGTGCCACCCTGGCAAAAGGGCATCCAGGGCGTTGGCAGGAGAGAAATAGGATTCATTGTTTGCTTTGCTTTTCACAGCTCCTCCTTCCTTCAGCTCCAGAAACCTCACTCCTCCCCATAAGAAAAAAAAACCAACAAACCAACACAAAAATCCCCAACCCCCCAAAAAAACACCCCCCCCCCCCCCGAAAACCAACCAAACAAAAAGCAAACACCTTGTAGCGCAGACATATGCATTTATTGCGGCTACTGCAAAGCCGAACATTTTATTATAAAGTACATTGCAGAAAACTGCAGCATACTGAGCAATACTTTTTCCGCAGGGTCTCTTCCATGTTGAAAATACAGGATTTCACGCGTGCGGGAATCTCTTGCTCAGTACAAAACTTAGCGAGGGTTTTTATTTCAGTAAAGCCTTGGCATTGCAGCGATGAGCAAAATCTATTCAGGAAGCACATGAAAATGTATAGAAATAGTCACAAGGAACCAATCATCTTAACCCCAAATATGCTGAACAATCACTGGGAACTTTTTGTGCATGTCCACAGGGAGAATAAAATGGATCTGTAGATACGGAAAGTGCTGTGCTGCAGTTCTGGCACTGCGGAGCAGCGCTGCCTGGTGAGGATATTTAGCTCTGCCTGTCCCAGCAGTCCCAGTATCAGATGGGACCAGGCTGGAGAACAGCCTTAGAGCATGTCTTGCTGAACTACCCTTAGTTTTTGCTATTAACCACTTGTTTTCTTTTCTAATCGCATGGTTCACAGCTACATCTTCCAATTTTAGGACTGCTTTCCAAAGCCCATGCATCAGAACTTTCCTAGCTTTCAGGTCTCCCAAAAGTCCTGGCTACCAACCCATGACCGTGGCACGTGATCCATCAGCAACTTGAACCAGCAATCAGTGCAGCTAGTTTGCTGCTGATAAACACTCTGCAAGAGCCGAGAGAGTTTGTTTCAATGCCGACAGAAAGAATACTGGAAATTTGATTTACAGGCTTCAGAGGCTCCCAAGGATTGCATCTCAAAATTAAGAAGGGAAAACTTATTTTTAACAACTTGGAGGATGAATAGAAACCAGTAACTGATTGCTTTTCTTGCTTAACTCACACTTTTGCTCCCTTTTGTCTAAACATAGTCTTGATACTTCATTATTTCAGCCTGAAAAATTCCTGAAGGTTGACTAGCTGGAAAATCTGGGGTAACATTTAATTTAAGTGTTTAGACTGAAAAGTATTTGAACTAATTTCATCCTACACAATTTACCCACTTTTTCACTGATGTTCTTTCTTTGTTTTGGGAAAACTCCACAAATCTAACTGTCTGTGTGTATACTTCTGGGCCAATAAAGAATTATTTCAATTAAATAATTTCTCCAAATAAATTTAGTTCACTTTTCATTATATATATTTGATTTTTTTCCAAGGATATATCTTTATATAAACAACTCGATTAAAAATGTTACATATTTTCAGTCCTGAAAATAAAACAGGGACCAAGATGACAGATAAGATCAAGGCAGTACCGTGCCCTGTGGAAGCAGAGCCTCTGCTCTTTAAAAATTTTATAAAGTTACAGAAACCGTGACCGAGTGAAAACAAATTCCTGCTAGTCCAGGTACCCATGAAATACTCCAGCACACAGGTAGATCCCTCCCATAAATTGAAAGTACATGAAGGAAATCATGAAAAGATTCACACAGCATAACAAGTTATCCTCAAAGGGGGAGCACGAGGCATCCCTCTGACATGCCCCTGGTGACTGTCATTTTGAAGAGAGCATCTTCCCGGCTGTTCAAAGAGTTGCAATCATCTCTGAACTTCAGCTCTCGGCGCTCGGTGAAGCGCTCTCGCTTGCCTTATCAGACTCTGTGTGGCAGACAGCACTTAGATAAAAGTTGCAGTGGGTGTAGATGAGCAGCCTCTCGTCCCTCTGTTAGCCATCACCATCTGCCTTTCAGTCTCAGAAATGGGCCGTCGAGGGGCTAGGAAAACCACCCTTCCCTGGGACGAAATATCCAGGAAAAAGGTTTTGTGAGCCAGAGGAGCAGAAGATAAGCCAGCTCTCCCCAAGCAGCGAGAAAGCCAGCTTTTTTTTTTTGTTTGATTTTTTTAAGTAAGAAAAATCTTTGTCTAGTTTTCTACAGTTCTGGCAGCAGCACCTTTCCCAAATCATATCGCACTAACAGCGGCAAATCTGCCACAATGGTTTAGCAGGATTTGAGGCATGACTGAGAAGTATGTTATCTTATTTTTTAGTTCAGAAGACCCCAGTGTATGGACACAGAATACCAAGAGGGGGTTCCTAACACATCAAACACCCAGCTGGCAACAGCCGAGGAGCTTGAAATCAAAGCACACGCTACATAACAAAAATACTTGCACTTTAGATGTTTTGTGGTTTGGGGGGTTTTTTGTTGGATTTTTTTGTTGTTTTTTTTAAATGTTAAAATTTAAGAGTCCTAAGGATTGTTGGTCTCTTGGTTATTCTGTAATAGTATAAAAAAGAGACTCAGGCCCCTCGTTTATATGATAGGATCTCTAATACACATGTGAATACCGAAGGTAAGTGACTGTGTCCAACTCCATTGGGAGACAAATTCATTGCTGCAGCAAAGGTTTTCCATCATATTGCTGTAATTTGATAATTTCAGTGCTGCCGGTAAGGCAGTCTACAGCAAAAGCTTAGAGAATTATCAGCTAATAGCTCCTGAAGGCCTGCAGCTGATATTAAACTTGAACTTTTGTGAAACTGGATTTTTCTTCTACAAAGCGGTAAAAAGCACATTGAATCTGTGCTAAACGAGAAAACATTTTCTCTGTTTGTGTGGGAAGTAGGTTATCTACATCTTCAACACTTGCCCTGCCAGACCTTTGGCTAGCAACTAGCAATATTTGGCCAATCCTTTTGGCAGAGCTACTGCTGACCTGGCTGAATAACTGCCCGCTGTGAGAAGAGGGGTGACTTCTGCCCTTGGCTTCTTACCTGCACAGATACAACTGCACCCTGTTTAGTGCTGATGGCAGGGCAGCTGAATATAAAAGGTTCTGGAAAAAATGTGACAGCCACCTGTGTTGTGGGCAAGAGTTAAAATTAGTGATAGCATACCCACAACTGCTGAGGGGGACAATAAATTCTTGCAACGCTGAGCTGTGATTCAAAGCTTGTGGATATGAACGGGAGGCTCACCTCTGATTTCAGTAGGCTCAAGTGCAGAACTTGTGATAACGAACAACTTAATAAGGAAATCTTGATTCAACAAGCCTGAGGAAATAAAGGGCATAAGGAAAAAATCAAGAACTAAAAATCTGATGGTATATAACCTGCACTGGCACATTCTTGCACTTAGCTGATGTACTGAGTAGACAGCGTTATTAGAAACAGAGTAAGATACTTCAGTCACTACCTTGTTGGATACACTTGATATTGAGACAAAGAAAGAAGTGACATTCTTGCTATCTGGTAGACAAACTAGAAAATAATGCTGATTCACTGTCTAAAAAAACCCCAAAACTGGCTGAGGAAGGCCTTTGAGAGAATACTGGATATTTTCACTGACCTTCTCTTTTAATATATCTGTGGAACATGGAAACTTGCCTTCATAGGAGCATCACACTGCAAAATTGATTATTTCAGTGCCATAGTGTGTCAGCTGGCATTTGCGTGCTACTTTTGTCACTTGCATGATGAGAATAAATCACATACCACACTACATTTTAATCACTCGCATTTTATAGAAGAGTTCTTAGCAAGCTAAATGAAGCATGGTGAATAGCCTTTTAGCTACCTATTAATACCTAAATTCTCTGTCTGGGTAAAAGTGCTTCAGTCTGCAGGCAGGTGCTTGAGCAAGAGAATTTTGATGGAGAATGAGCAAATCTGTCCAGCTGCTTGCAGCACCTGCACTTCGCCCTGGCTGAGTGAGGTCCCCACTGTGGAGGACCTGGTCCTGGCAATGGGGACTGACCCTGAGGTGCAGGCACGGCTGCTATGCAGTCTGCTCCCAGGAGGCAAGACTTCATGAGAAGACTGCAAAATATGGGGAGTCTGGTGGCTGTAATCAAGCCTCTTTTTTTTAAGAATGATCACATTTTTGTTCACTCTGTTCCAAAGACAGTTAAAAGTACAGTCAGGAAAACCCCATAATGGCATGAAGCCTACCAAGGAGACATCTGAGGATGGAGGACGCCTGTCTTGTCAGGCTCCAGAGAAAGGAGAGGGGGAGAAGACTTCCCAGGCTGCTTGTTTTGTGGAAGATTTGTCTGTGTAAGAGCGGACAAGCGTGAGTGAGGGCAAAGCTTTGTAAGCAAAGATAATGCCACCAGTTATGTTACGTACCAGTTAATATAGTTGTGGAAAAAAGCCTGGCAAAATACTACATACAAAGATTTTCAGGGTGAGGCTTTGTTCCAGGGTGCAACTGGGAGAACACTTTCACAGGGCTTCCATTATGCAACAAGCATTTTGGATGATTTCTGTCAATTTTAAAAACCTGAGTTTCACCAGAGTAGTTTGATAAAGGTCTGGTTGCAGCAATCCCGTGGTACATGTTTCTCGTGGACTACAGTTAATCTACTCATTAATCCCAGCTGGAGTAGAGAAACTAAGAAACTTTCAGTGGTGATTACAAAAACAGGAGGATATACAAAAACCAAAATCTTCTCACACTTTTTCTAGGTTTTCACTAAGTTTCCCTGAGCACTGTAGAAAAACCCCCACACCATCTAGTTTGCTTGCTTGTGCTGTTTAAAGGAGTGACGAGGTCAGGTGCGTCCGTGGGGAGGGCGCGATACAGGAGCCAGCTGTGCGGGGCTGGGGCAGGCACCTTGCAGGGTATAAGTGAGGGGAAGGAGGAAGAGGGGGAATCAGCTTCCTGGGGGGGTTGTGCTGACTCAGTTGTGGTGCAGAAAGCCCTGGGGAGCTGAAGCCAAGCCTTCAGAGGAGGACTCACCTGGGTGGACAGGGTAGGTTGGTTGAGAAAGTTGTAAAACTTCTTCAATTTCTACTTTGTCTTTGGTGTTTTGTGCTTTTGGTGTTGTAGAAAAGTTAATTAGTCTAACTTATGTTCTGCCAAAATCTGACTCTTGCAGCTCAAAAGCTGTTTTAGTCTTTTTGTGGTGGCCTGCAGTATGGGAAAGGCCTAGGCAAGTTTGCCTCAAAGCCCTCTGATTCATGATCCTGTATAGCTCACCCTACCTTTGATGCTGACTTGTGGGCTAGTACCCGGTGGTATTTGCACTTGTATGTATTTAATTTCAGCAAAAAGGAAGAATGCTGGAAGGAAATTAAGTATAAGTCTAACTTATTCCAGGTCAGCCTGGTTAATTAAAGAGAAAATCTAGCCTGCAGCAAAGTCCAGTAGGGCCTAAAGCACAGGGAACAAGTAAAGATAAAAATATATTTAAAAATAACATGCTTTTGATTACCACAGAGTTCCCATTCTTAGTCAAATCCCTCTCTGTTCCACACCATTAACAAATCCTGCTAACTTCTTTGAAAGTTCAGTTGTTTGAAGCCTGCTGTGATAGTGTTTCTTTTACTGCCTTAGTTTGTGGTGCTGGGAGATGGGGGGGGTGGGGGAGGAGGGGGTGTGTGTATTTATCTTTTTTAAATGAAGAGGAAAGCTCTCCTGGAGAAAGGAAGGCCATGCTTTGCATGGGAAGGTGGGTAGAGAAGGCCCTACAGTGGGGAGACCTGGGCACAGGGAGAGAGTGGCCTAAGGGACATGGCCAGCCCGGGGGTCTGCTGAGATGAGGCTCATCAAAGGCTTCTCCAAGAGACGTAGGGACTGTGTAGTGTTGGCAGCAACACAGAAACTTGTTAAACTGGCTTAAAAGTAAACCTGGCAAGACCTTGGGTGTATGGATATGGTGGTATAAAGCAAGCTTCTTTTAAAAACCCTGCTCTGTTCTACTGTATGCAGTTCCTCTGTCTTAAAATTGTTTGCATTTAGTGCCTGTTCAAAGAAAAAAAGTAATTTTTAAACTTCAGTGCTCTTAGGAGGTCTAGACATAGCTACCTGAAAGCTGTGGCTCACCCTGAATTCTACCATAACTATCTAGTTGGGAAGGTGATCCTGCTCCTTGTTTGCCACAATAAAATGAAAAGAATTAGTAAAAAAATTATACAAAAATGTAGAAGTTATCCTGTGAACTGATTTTCTGACTTGAGGGATTTCATCTTGTTTCGAAGTGGTGTTTTTTTTCTTTCTGATGATCTTTCTAGTAATGAGAATGCAAGTTATTCAACAGGCTTTATAAATGTTGACAGTGAATTATTATTGGTCTATTGGGTGTTTAAATTGCAAATATTATACTCAAAAGCATGCTTTACAAGGCAAGCTCTTCTTGAAAGATTTATGGCTACAGTCACATAGAGTATAGTAAATTTAGCATTGAATAAGCAGCTGTATCAGTCATGGCTTTCCTTACTGGATTAGTGTTTGCATTAGTTGTGATAGCTGCTACCTGTTCTCGAGTCTTCAGCAAATGTGTTTGAGTGCACGGCACTGGCAGGAAAAGTCCTTTCTGGAAACTGTAGAAGTCATCACCTGACATACAAGGACTGAAAAATGGTGTGTGTCTGTCTGGATCTCCCCCGCATCTACCTGGAGGGGAAGAAAAGGGGATGAAGTCAGAAGTGAGTTCCAGCCTTTAGAAATGACCCCCTTCACACATGCTTCCAGATAACCTTATGGCAGCAAACCCAAAAACTTCTAAGTAATGTGAGATCATTATTGGCTGCATGGCAGACCCTTTGGTTTTATTATGGACTGGACGTGCTTTTTGGGTATTTTCTTCAGAAGTAGGTTGAATTTGCTAATAATTCAGCACATAAAATTCATTTTAGTTCTTTTCTTGATACTGTGATGGCAGTGACTGATCAGTTGCAACAAAACAACATCCCCCGGCCCATCCAAATGACTTACTGAACTAAGCCCCGCTGCATGAATAGTGAATTTAAAATACTTTGAATGAGTTGCTTAGTAGAGGTATGTCTCTTGCCTTCCTGTGTTTGTACATACCAAAAGTAATCAGTTGCCTTTCTATTCATTTGCTTTTGTACATCAGCCTAACAGAGTATTGAGGTGTAATTTACAGCACAGCTCCTGTGCTCCGCTCCATTCTGAAATAATTAGGAGATTATTTTGGTCAATATGACTGAACTATGATTTAATGCTTTTCAATGGCTAGTTGCATTAGTGACTCTTCAAGGATTAGAAGCTTAATGAAATGCACACATCAGGGCAGTGATTTAATCTTTTTCTCATAAAAATCTTCACAACAAGATAATAAACCATAGGAGTAAAAATCGTTTTGACAAACCTGTCTAGCTTTCAGGCTGTGTGAAGTCTGAGATAATTACCTGTGGGCCACTTCGGTTATACGAGGGATTGTTGAAAGGGCAACTTTCAGTAAAGTTGTAAAGCTCCTGTGTAGGCAATTGCAGTTTTAAGCCCAGGAATGAAGAGCAAGAAATCTCCCTTCCTTGCATACCAAGAGATGTATCTTCGAACATATCAAAGTATGTGTTTGCCAACAAGTCATTTTAAATTTTCCAGTGTTTATTTTTTTCAAAAAAATTCTCAAATATTGTACTGGGAAGAATCACTCTTATGAATTAACTAGATTTCAACCAGTTTTCAAAATTTAATAGAACAGCTAAGCATCAGCAACTTGACTGGCAAGGTGGTGGGGTTTTTTGTCTTTTGAAACAGTATTGTCTCATTGCTATCAGTCAAACAAAATCTCTCTGAGTTATCAAGCTAAACCTCTCCAAGGTTGATAAAGTGGAAGGTTTAATTTCATAGCTGTCCAATGGCCTGTGGGAAACAAGCTTGGTGTCTCAGACCGGTCTGCAGTAGACAGACAGGTCTTGTGTCCTCTGTACGTGTTGTCTTCTACTTAATGCCTGTACTGGGAGCCCTTTTTTCTTCTCCTGTTGTGGCTTAACCCAGCTGGCAGCTAAAACAACCACACAGCCATTTGCTTGCTCCTGCCTCACCCAGCAGGATGGGGGAAAGAATCGAAAATAAAAAAAAACAACAAAAACCCCCAAACCACAAAATGGTAAAACTTGTGAGTTGAGATAAAGACAGTTTAATAGGATAACAAAGGAAGACAATAATACAATTGATAAATAAATGAAATTGCTCACTGCATGCAACAGAAAAATAAAACATCCCTGATGCCCAGTCTGTTTCTGAGCAGTGATCCCCGCTCCCGGCCAGCTCCCCCAGTTACACACGGCGCATGGCGTTCTACGGAGGGAATATCCCTCTGGCCAGCCTGGGTCAGCTCTCCTGGCTGTGCTCTCCAGCTTCTTCTGCACCTGGCAGGGCGTGGGAAGCTGAAAGGTCCTTGACTCAGTGTAAGCACTACAACTACCTTGCAACAACTGAAAACATCAGGGTGTAACACCATTCTTACACGAAATCCAGAACACAGCACTATACCTGCTACTAGAAAGAAAATTGACTTTATCCCAGCTGAAGTCAGGACACTCCTCATTAACTGAGGAGGACACAAATAACAGATAAAGGACAGCCCTTTTGTAACTAGTCCTGTACTGTGCAACCTGTTAAACTCATAGCACTTCTTGAAAGTAATTGACTTTTGAATGCTGCTGGAGAAGGGATTTATGCCACTAAAATAGAAATTAAAAAAATAAGTTTAGAATTACTTATAAATATAACTTTTAAATATGTTTCTAAACTTGGGCTAGAGCTTTAGAGTTGATCTAGTGCAAGATGTGCTGTCCCACTGTCTTTTTTTTTTCTTCTTCTCCCTCAGACCCCTTTTGTTAGTGTAGGTGGAGTCAGGTGTTACTAGACTTGGTCTCCTATCTCTATAGAAAGAGGTACCGCATCCCCAGACTGTCCTTCAGATAAGATAAGGAAATAAATGGAGATGTTGCATTGGAGACATAGCATATATGTATAGATGTACTTTCTCCTGGGCTTGGAAGCCTAGAAGAAAAATATATTCAAACAGAAAGGGAAATGCTACATTGTGAACAGCATGCTGGAACTTAAATGTAACAATTTTTACATTTAAAAAGAAAAAGACTTTAAAAATAGATGGAATAGAAAAATAAGCTGGCTGAAATTTGTTTCTCATTAAACCTTATTCTGGGCTTTCTGTATTGTTCCTTTCTTCCTTTGAAGACACAATTGGGTTCCTTTCTGTAGACACAATTGAATTGCTTTGTAAATGGTTGTAAAATGGAAAGTGCCCCTTAAATGATGTGGTTTTGCCAGAAATAATATGGACCAATAGTTTACGGTGAGCATAATAAGGTTTTATATCTTAATATCTTTTGGCAGGCTTTTGTTCTCTCTTTTTTTTTTTTTGTATGCAGCTCTAAAACATTAGGAAAGCTGGGGATGGAAGGGGGAGCAGCATCTTTCTTGTTAGATTTAGAGGCGTAGAACTTGCATAGGGGAAATCTCATTTATCACTGGCACTACTTCTAAACTTGGACTTCTAAGACAGATGCGAAGAGGATGAATGAGACTTCAGGGAGGTTGAAATGTATTTTCTTAGGGATAATGGCAAGACTTCCTAGAGAGCGCTCTCTTGCTTCTGTAGACTGGATGCCCTTAAGCTGCTATCCTGACACCTCTCTCCATATTTCTGTCTTCCTGGTAATCAAAGCTGAAATGATTCTCAGAATTACTGCATTTAAATGAACTGCTTCCTGATACTGTGGTTCAGTGATGATTTTTTTAGATAGTAATTTTGAGGTTGAAGTCTGTTCTGAACTTGAGTGTAATACAGAGCACACAATCTACTGGTTATCCAGGTAAACTCTTGTTCACTATTTGAGCATTTATTTGACTTTGGGATATTGTGGTTAAAAACTAAGATAGTCAGGTTTTCAAAACCAATTTAGAAAAGGCAAAATATCTTTCAGTATCATTTGAAAGCAGAGAGGATATGAATAGATGCCTTTTCTCAGGGATCTGTACCAAAGCAAAACTCAGAAGCTGGTTTTTGACTCTACTGCCATAAAAAGGAAATGCTGTTTGTTTAATCTCTTCTTTCTAATGGACTAATTGACTGAGTCCAAATGTTGTGACCTGGATCTGTGAATTGGCTTGACTTAGAATGAACTTAGTCTGACAAGCTGTACTACTGCTACCTTTTTTGTCTCTTACTTTTGAGGTGATGTGATGCTTGAAATGGCTCTCTTCATCTTTGAGATGCTACTAGCATGCTTTGCTAACTAGATTACCCAGCCACGCTGCCCCTTCCTTTGTGTTTGCTCACTGGCAGCCCTTCGAGTCTGATGTATGTTATAAAGCAGCTAATTCCAAGCAGTATTTTGAGGACAAAGTCCCGGTTTGGATGGGAATTGAAAGGTTGCATGGAGAAGATCTGAAGGATAGGCAGGGCACTTATGTGATGCCATATGGTCTGGACAGGGTAGGGAGCAGAGGAGGGGGGAATAGGATCCTGCTCACCTTCATAAAACAGGGTCTGTAGTAAAATAAATAGCCAGGTGAACCTGCTGCTAACGAGGAAAATACAGCTATGGGAAAACCATGAGCTTAATATATCTGAGGTGGAACGGTTAGCAGGAGCAGTTAATACCCTCATTCTCAAGCTTCTTGAGAAGGAAATAATGACAAACGGAAATCAATTTTTCTTCAGTATGTCTGGCAATAAAAGCTTATTCCCTCTTCAGAAGTCTAGCAACCCCAGAAATTGGGAGATGAAAGTACAGACCCGAGGAGGATCTTAAGGGAGTAGTACCTGCCACAGACAGGCTGCACAGGAAATCATTTCAAGTTTGGTAACAGGTGAGGAGGCAAGGTGGAACAGTAGCCGTGTGCATAGGAGAGTTTATTTAAAGGGAGCAGCAGCATGTAGCTCACTAAGGCATATACTGCAGGATAGACCACTTTGTGGCATCAATAATGAGAATTCACAGGTGATTGCTTGCAAAAAGCAACTTCGTATGGCTCAGAACTGCAGGAATTCATAGCAGCGTAAGCAAAAAAGTGTGAGGCTTATGCATAGACCGCAAGGATTCAATAAGTTAAATGTGCTCAAGCTTCTAAGGCTTAATTCTCATCTTTGACTTACCTGTTGAAATCGTAAGTGGCCTGGTGTTATAAATACCTCAAAAATTGGGCATTTGAAAAGACAGAGTTTTAGCTTTTACAAGCTCAGGCAAATAACTTGGAAGTGAGAAGAAAACAAAGGAGTTTGGCCTTGAGAGAGGGTAGACTCCTGTGAAATAATGGGGAGAGTTAGTCAGAAAATGTTGGCATGTGCACTTCCCTTGCTGAAATAAAGTTTTCAGCTTCGCTATTCAGCAGTGCAGAGCAAAATTAAATATCCTGGTGAATGTAGCTCTGGCCATGCATGCTAATGGAGGATAAGCCATGAGCTGGTCCTTGTCGAGAGGATATTGGAATGATGAAAAACAAATTGCTGAGTCTAATGATACTGGGCCAAAGGCAAAGTTTGGTTGCAAGAAACTAAAACTACATTTGGAGAAAGCTTTACAAATAGGTTGTAGCCAAATGCCAGGGCTCTAGGAAGACTTAACTTTCAGCCAGCCATTTATAAAGGAGGCTTACTGTATTTAGCAAACTTTGTGGTTGAGATCCATAAGGGGGGTTTCAAGCCAAAATACTAGGAAGCAGGACAACTATATATCTTCAGAGAGAATGCTAAGACTTAAACATATCTGAAAATGAGGACAGCATCTTCGCAGAACAAATTTTGGAGTGGATCAGCATAGATGATTGATAGACATGACTGTTGGCATGTGGAGATTATAGAATTATCATGAATGAAGTCTTCAATTTAGGTGGTTACTCTGTTCTGTGCACACATGACTTGCTGTTTGTGCTATGCATTAGTGTCTGTGGCTGGAGGAAGAAAACTGCTAGTTAGGTGAACACCTTGCATGTGAACTGCTGGACAAGGTATAATCAAGGTTAAATGCTATAAATAAGAAGGCTTATCCCAGGGGAAGCCTGGAGTTTTCTGAGATGAGGAAAATTTGTTGAAAGGCATGCTTTGTAGTGAGGATTGACAGGCTTTCCATATGAAAGGAATTAATCTGAACGTTTGTCAGTGTTGGAAAAGGCTTGTCAGAGATGACAACAAACATGTTTTAGTTCCTTCTTTTCTTCCTGGAGCCAGATGTGAAATACTTGAGATGGGGGGGAAAGATGCACTGGGTAGGTGAGAGCGATGCCTAGTAGTCATGTTGCTCCTGGAATGCAAATGCTCTACAGGCTTGTGAGACAAGCTATGCTACTAGTACAGCTTTCTGCTCTGTTTTTGACATGTTCAACATCCATCACCTGCTGGGAGGTGCCGTGTGCATTGAGCAAAGAGAGGGTTTTCCAAAAGCCTAAAATTCTTAAGGTCCTTGGAACTGTTTGGGTTATTTTTTTGCCAGCATCAAAATGATGCCAGCCAAGATCTCATGTGAAGCAGCTGCCTTCTTCTCTCAGAAAGTATAGGTTTTTGGCAGTCTTCTGCGTATCCATCAAGGTCACCCACCCACAGAGGAATAGGGTTTCTCCCAGCTCTAGAAATAAATCTATTTTTTCTTTCTTTTGTTTTAATTGAAATGTCAGTAATATTTGTCTGAAAAGCTTTTTATTCTTCTGACAAATCTCAAGTCCAGCTGCAGGGCTTTTAAATGAATGCAAAGGTATGAATGCTATTCTCTGCCAACAAGAGACTGCGTTTTTCCCTGTGGAGTGCGGAGACTTGAGCAAGAGTCAAACCTTTGAATTGGCTTTTACTGCAGGAAAAATGTAGGTTGGAAGGGACCTCTGAAGATAATCTGGTATAAACCCTGTTGTCTAAAACAGGGCCAGCTTTGGAGTTTGTGTGTTGCTGAGGGTCTTATTCTAGTTAAGTTTAGAAAATTGCCATGGATGGAGATCTCCTAACAGTCCTATGCCCCTCTGGCAATTTTGACTGTCCTCACTGTGAAATATAACTATGTATGTAATTTATTTTCCCTAAATTCTAATTGGATTTTTCTTTATTGCCACTTGGGTTCATGGCTTCTTGTCACTGTGTACCTTCAAACAACCTGGCTTTATATTCCCTGTGGTCTCTAGCTTTTAAAGCTCTAGCTGAGAGACTTGTTAGTTGTGGATGGAGTTTTCTTGTGCTCCTTCCCTAAGAAGGCATGAGTAGGATGAGCATTGGCAGTTGAAATCAGAGCTGAATCAATGTATTGAGTTTTTTTAAACAGACTCTTGTGACCTAACTTTTGATAGCAATTTCCAAATTAATTCAGACTAAGATGGGGAGATTCATAGCAAATAGTTGGCTCATTGGATGAGCAAACTCTCAAATATCTTGCTAAACATGGATTGCATCCTCAGAATTTCAGTACCTGTATGAGAGTGTGGCTTTTAGTATTTTTGAGGAAAAAGGGCTTCTGTAATGACAGTCATAAGACATCACCTAGATCATGCCATCTTGTGGAGAGAAGATAATCCAGGTCTAGAGTCTTTTTCCTTGGAGTGACTGAAGGAGGAGTAGAGGATGTTGTCTTTGCTGCAAGAAAGAGATTCAGAGCAATAGCAGGCCTGCAGAACAAAATTATGTCTTCCCCTTGAGGAGAGGCTGTAGCTGTGAAGAGATTTTTTTTTACAAGAAAAGGACTCCGTGTAGCTTCAAGACTGCATATGGGGTAAAAATGGCTGGGGGAGGCTGGCAGCTCTCAGAGGCTTTATGTACAGTGGGGGCTGTTTCTGTTTCATCTTTTAAGTCAATAAAAGTTTATCTTTGTTTGAGTCGAGTAAATGATGTGGAAAGCTGTAACCCAAAGACCTGAGAAGGTACTTCCCTTCCTCCATGGCCTGTCATCAGATCTTTTCCTTCAAAGCTGGAGGGGAATTTCCAGGAAGCATTTGATTATGCTACAGTACTGTTTTTGGTGGGCTTCTATTTGAAGGGGAAGGGGCTAAAGCAGTCTCATTTTGTGTTCTTTTTCTGGGTTTAGGCCCCGTCAAGACATTGGGGTATGTTGAGAATGACAACTAGACTTCCATAACTTAGCAAATCCCTGCTCAGCTGCTCTTCCTTGACAGGTGCTTCAGGGCAGTGGGGAGAAGATGCCTAGATAATAAAGATCAGCTTCAGCAAGTTAATATTTAAAAAAGTTTAAAATGTGTGAAAAATTGAAGGTTTTTTAAAAAAAGAAAAATGTCAAGATTAAAAAATGAAATGGCCTGTGAAATTAAATAAATGAGATTATAACAGCCAAGCAGTGCAAAGGCACCTGAAACTTTAAGACAGCAGCTGCAACTCTTCCAGCAAGTGCAGGGCAAGCGTTGCTACCTGCCTTGCATGGACCTGTAATGGGGACCGTCCAGCACGGGCTGAGGACTGGGAGAAACTGAGAGATGAGAAGGTGCACAAGCCGAAGAGCATAACCAAGTATAGCATATCTCAATATTTTTAATATGCTGGGTTCGGTGTTCCCACAAGAATGCCTTGCAGGAGATGTCATTCCTGGTTTTCTGTCACCCTGCTACTTGAAGCATGGTTGTGCTAGGAAGTTACGTGTTATAGTTGTGTGGAGTGTTAGTGTCCTTCATGTGGCTTTGCATTTATTCTGCGTACGCATTGTGGCACACCCTGACTTCAGAGAGCAGTTCTGAGCAAGCGAAGGCTTTCTCCTGTGCTTTACTCTTTCTTTAGCACAATGATTGAAAAAGTTTTGTGCATTGATTGATGTCTCTACTCTGAGATATTGATTGGGTTTGTTGAAAATGGTCAAATAAAATAAAGTAGCATTTGATTTGGTGCAGAATGAAAAATTCATCTTTTGCAGGCTCTTGGTGATTAGATCACACTGGGTGCTGCTTCTTTGCACATCTTTGGCTCAGTCTGGCACTAAAAGCCCTTGTGATACCTTAGCTGAAAGACGGTGGTAAATAGCTCAGCTGTGTTCCTGAGGGCCTTTAAAACAAACAAAAGAACGTCTCCCTGTGCAGCAAACAAGGACTGATACAGTGACCTGACCCTTCCTTGATCCCACCCTTAAAAGGCAAGACTGTCTATTTTTTCCTGGCAAAAGTTTTCCAGCATTCTGGATATAAATGGCTGTGAATTTTTTTGCTTTCTACAAAAAACCAAAACACCCTCCCCCACCCCAAACAACAACAAAACAAACAAAACCCCAGACACCTATATTTTTCTTTTACCTGTGAAGCTGACTGTCATCACTGGAGACTGGGGCTTTGATAAGAATTGCTGAACAGTCATCTGAATTATGTTAATAACTCTTCAATTTATTAAATCCAATTTGGTAACTTGAACACCACAAAACCCCAAGAAGTTGGTCTCCTAACACCTCCGAGGACTACAGGCATTTTAAACTCGGGCATGGCAGAATTGTTTCTTGCCCAACCCAGTTAGCAGGAAAGTGGATGTGCCTCTCTGTTGGCATCTTATATGAAGATTTAGCCTTTTTTGGACCTGAATTCTGGGGTGCGTAGCCTCCAGGAGAAGCTGGGCAGCATACACGCAACCGAGGAAAGCCAGGCTGGCAGTTTGAGACTATGCGCATGCAGCAGCAAGGTGCTCAGAATATTTGCAGAAAGCATCAGGTTAAGACTCAAGAAGTGCTTGGTTTCTGAAGGGCACTGCGGGAGTGGGGAGAAATGCAGAATAACTTTTTAGCCCATGGAGAGTTACACTGAGATGAGGTTGAGTTTGTGCTGGAGAATACTATCACCTCTCAAGGGTGAGGGGGTAGGTTTAAATAACTTTTCTTGTTAAGAGTAGCACAGTAGCCAGCTGTGACTTACTGTGCTGGATGAAGTTTTCTGTAGCAGAACATATGTAGTGCACTAAGCAGCCCTTGAACCCTGGTCTTCACCAGCTTAAAGGCTTTGGAGTGTGTATGATCCACGTTTAATGCAGTTTTACTTACAGCTGCATGTGGGAGTCCTCAATAGCCAGCACTCTTAACCTTGTGTCACCTGATAGTCGCAGGTGATGTTCCTGCAACTACAGATCTATTTCTTTTTATGCCTGCCCATTTGGAACAAAGAGTTATTGTGTAAGAAATGAATGGTTGTTCTTCTGCACTGACAGCTAAAAGACTGGATCTACGTTGCTTGTTTGCTTTGACACTCGGCTATCGTAATAGAACATTTTCGGTGGATTAAAGATTTGTTTTAAAAACAGTTGATTTGGCCTTCACTATAGCATTAAATTCTCTTATTCTGTTTTCTGTGAAACAATTTGTTTCTTCCTTTTGTTGTCTCTGAGAGAAGTATTTCAACCACTTGGCAGAAGAATAAACAGACGTAGCTTCAAAATAACTTGTTCAAAATCGCAAGAAGTCTCTTGAAAAGAGGAAAAACAGGTGTGGGGGAAGCTTATTGTTTAACACTTTTTGCTACAATAATAAATTGCCCAGTTCCAATGCTTTTTATTGCTCTGTTAATGACATAAGTTCATTTTTTGAAGTCATCAGATGAAAGGAAAATTGAGGCTGCTTGAGACTTCCACTGTAATGTCTGCTTCATACCACTTCTTAAGGAACTCTGGTTTAATATATTAGCATAGGAAAAGCTAATAGATTTGAGGCAAGGATATGTTTGATTTGGAGGTTTCTTAAGCCTGAACTTTTTTCTGTAAAATAGTTATTTCTCAGTTGTAAGCATAAATGTCAGTGTTCTGTTGTGTGGGTTAGCAGCATGTTGTGCGGCTTCAGCTCTGTTTTTCAGAAAACAGTCATTTTATTCAGCAATATTGTGCATATGCTCAAGCTCCTGTGGGTAAAAGGTGGAGGAATGTTGATGTAATCCAGATCAAGAGCTTTCTTGTTAAACATAGTTGCTTAGCTTTGCCATAACAATGGGAAAACTGGTACATGCTGGTGTCCTTGGTGCTTAGATCACTGTTCGGATTCAAGAAGCTCATGGAAAGAAAGAAAGAAAGAGTTGTTATATCAGACAGAAACATACATCAGAAAAATATCGATGCTGGTGAGAAGCCCCTGGTGATCTACTTGGTTGGATAGACTGGAAAATAGTTCCCCTCTATGCTCCATCAAGTCACAAAGGAGCATAGGGTTAACTGTGTGATCAACTGGTTATTCCCATCTCTCCAGCTTCAAACATGCCCTTATCAAAATGTTGGCTCTGAACATCCCTAAATGCTGAGATGTTTCCTGGGTAGTTGGTCCCCTCTCTATAGTCACAGTTTGATCCTCACCTGGATGAGGCATGGTGTATTAGCAGGTGTCCCCCAGTCCAGATTTGTAAACATTACCTTTGTGGTTTTTACCAAGTTTATGTCTGCAGGAACGGGACTATGATGTTGTCACAGCAGCCTATGGGTGGACTAAACCATGTTTGCAGGGTGTGCTCAGCATGCCTTTTCTCACACTAATATTTTCTAAAATTATTTATTAACATAGCTTTCATAAGGCAATATACAAGGTATATGGGTTAGTTCATACATGGGTGAAGGAACCTTGGGTTCTACAGATTTGGGCAGAACTCATGGTTGCGTTTTGGCACCTGCTGCCGCTGTTGCGTTTCCGATGTGCAAGAGGTAGGTACTGTGGTTGTGCGTAAGGAAGGCCTGTGGCAAACGCAGCTGATGGGCTCTTGAGTGCCTTAGTAACTTTATAGTGTCTGATAACCCATTTTCTCCTGAATAGTTTGCTTCATTCCAGATTGTGTAATTAAATGGATTGATGGGTGCCAACAGATTGGACTACAAAGTCTGCATGTGCTGTCTATACCTGTGTTAAAAGAAAGGGGGGGGGAGTATGGCTTCTGAAAATCTAGGTGGGAGAGCACTAAATTAGCAGTGTGAGTGCCTGTGATATACAGGGCTGTTTGAAATAAAATCGTACTTTGTGCCAGTGTATCTTGGTGTATTTTCTCATTGTAGGGCTCTTCTAAAGTATTGCTAAAGTGCTGTTTCTATGCTATAAATTCCTAGAGTTAAAACCAGAGAAGCAGGCAGAGCCACCTCTCCAACAGACCCTGTAATTACATTTTTGATGACTCAAGGATGGTGTTTGTCTTTTTGTTTGATGCTGGCAGGTAACATGTAACAAAAAGGCTTTTGAAGTTAACACCTAATTAAGATGGATGGAGAAGGTCACAGCCCTGGTAGTGCTATTGGTTCAGGCTGTCAACTGCCTCAGTGAGACTATTTACAGGGAACTGTTCTGTGCATCCAGGATGGGAAATGTTATTTAAAAATCAATCGGTAAACAAAAGTTCCGAGTTCTGCACGTGGAGATAGCTGACTGCCAAGCGTGAAAGCCAAGGTACTTAGCTTACCTTCCCACAAGAATATCCTCATCTCTGATGTTGTCCTCTGATTAAACACAAATAAGAGGGGTTACATTCACATGGGGGAACTGGAAATGGTGCTGCTACCTTCACAGGTGTGTAATGTAGATGCACCCACAGTTTGGTTATCAGACCCTATCTAGATAGGGGAGCTGAGAGCTTTGGCTGATGTACCCCACTCCCCAACTGTGTTTTGTAGCCTGTACTGTGATCTGTGCTGGTACCCATGGCAGCACAACACTGGATTGAAGTATAGGACATGAGCACCGAAATAAGGATAGGCATGCGTTCTTAAGTGTACATCTAATCTTGAGCTGATGTTAGTCTTTCAGTACAAGCTATGTATTAGTTTTAAGTGAACCCTAGACCATATGGCCCAGGAGAAAGGCAAGCACAAGGCAGAATTTTAGATAACACTAAATTAGTTAACACTTTTTAGAGCCTGTCTCTGTTCATTCTGCAGTGTGGATCTGAGATACTGAGAGATATGCTGAGCTAGAGGTCAAACAATCTATCTCGTCTGCCTGATGTTACTGTAAGACTGCTTTCTAAAGGGGTGGTGTGTTTTGTGTGCCTAAAGCAGGCACAGGCTAATGAATAACTGAGCTGTGGGAATTCCCACTGCTGTTAGATTGGATATAGAACAAGAAACTAAAATGCATAGACCGCTTTAATCCGCTATGCGTATCTATGAGTTCACGGAGAGTAAAAGTCTAACCTGCCTCCTTTCTGAAGCAAGTCCCTGCTTGCTGCTCTTTGCTCACTGCTTCTGCTCAGCTAGCTGAAAGCTTCCCAAGCCTTAGATGAGTCGTTACTGCTAAACTATAGAAATGCAGCCTCAAGGTGGAGAGCTAGAAGGTGGTGGTGTCGTCGCTGGGTACGCCATACTTGAATTCATTCACACGGGTGCCAGTAAATGTTTTGCACGGCTTCAAAATTCAGGATAACTAGTGAGAAAACACTGTTGGATAATGATGATACAGAAACTAGTTTCATCCTGGATAATCCCTTCCAGCTGAAAATGAGGTATTGTTGGTGTTTTCTGGAAAACAAAAACACTTTTCAGGAGCACGTTGGTAACCCAGGTACAAGCCTTCTTGGTGCAGGATGGCTCAGTTGTGTCGGAGGGATGTTAACGCACATCTAGGTCTAGTGATGGATAAGATGGCATGTTAGATGGAGAGAAAATCCCCTAAGTTTTCCACATAACTCAGTTTGTGTTAACTACAACCTTGTTTCTTCATGTCAGTTTGTTACTGCTGCCTCCTACGTTCCTTAGCACGTTGGCCCTGTCGTGGTCTCTCCTGCTGCTTCACATAGTTAGAAAAATATATACTCATGCCTGCAGTAAAAGTACACAGTTAAACAGGGAAACTTTGGAGGTGTATTTATGAAGATGCGGAAAGACAGGATGGCTGGTTTAGCTGTTAGTTAGGTGTGTAGGTATTATAATTGGGCTTTACACTGGCTCAGCTAGTTGAGAATGGTTGTACTCTGTAGCTATTTTCAATTAAATTTTATTCTTCCTGCTGCCTATGGAAATAGTTACTACAGCAAAATGCCAAGATTTGTTTATCATACTATATTTCTCCTTAAAAGCTAGTAAAGAAGTCCTTCAGCAGTATTAACAGGGAAAAAACTTGGAAAAAAGCAGTAATATAGGTTCAACATTGTTGTAAGTATTTCATTACTGATTTTGGAGACATTTTGGCTAGGATTACTTTAGTACCTTTGTCTCTGTCCAGCAGCATCTTGGATTAATTATAGGGAGAGAAATAGCAATTTTGCCATGTTAGAAGAGATTGCTAAATATCTAAATCAGTAGGCCGCTAGAGCAGAGATGTTGTTTTGGTTTTTTAGAGGGCCTGTTCTTTAGAGGGCCTGTTCAGGAGTGGAAGGAAAAAATCTTTGCTCTAAAGGTGTTAAAGGTTTGGTGTGTTTAAAAGTCTACAGAACAGTGGCAGTTTGTGAACAGACATTGCAAGGTAAGTATTTACAGTAGATCTGAGGACTTCCTCCTATTTAGAGACCCGAAAAGTGGTGATGAGGGTTTCTGTGTGTTCATGAATTGTTTTTACTGAGCAGTCCACCTTTTGTTTGCATCCATATTGTAGCTGAGCGGGGCAGGATATGGGTAGGGACTTAGGTAGTATATTGCCCTGTGTATTCAGAATGTGTATGTTGCTAGGAGGATGGAGGGGGAGGAGGACCTTTGGGATCATCAGCCAGAGAATGTGTTGTCTTCCTGATTGCTGTTTGGGGGATGGATCTATGTTCTGGTGGCTCCATCTGCTACAGTGATTACCCAGCTATTGCCCCATTTTTTTTTCCTTCCTTTAACCATGAGTGCTGGTGATTAATTTGAAGAAAACAGTAAACCAACAAATACATAAGCATGCAGAAAGAAGTGCCAGGAGTGCTCACACAGAGATGTACACAGGATGTTGAGTCTCCCAGGTGAAGCTGCTGCCAGCTTCAGAAGAGTGCAAGCATCTCTGGTCAGTCATCCTGCTCTTCCTTTTCCATCCTTCATGTCTTATATGTACTGCCCCTGTATAGTCACAAGTCCCTGAGGTCATTCCTTTGACCATGCATTAATTATCATGGAAAATTAATCTCAGATGAATGATGGTTAATGGAGGTGGATAATGAATGTTTGGCAATGAACTCTGAACTGCTGTAGAGAAGTGATGTCCATCAGGGTGTTGCTGTACTGCAAACTTTGCATGATGTAAATATGAGTGAATGCTGATGTGGTGGTGAGACTTGTTTATTTGGAGATGAGTCAGGGTGTGGTAGGGTCAGGCCACCAGGGTAATGTCTGGGGCTCACTGAGAACACAAAGGCAAAATAGACTGTAAAGAAGAAACAGAACAAGAGGAGGAGCTGATTTTTCAAGGGCTAAAGGACAGGAGAATTTAAGGGATAAGATAGAATGGAAGCTTAAAAGTGTGTGAGGAAGAACATTGGAGAAAGTAGAGGAAGGAGGTGTGTGTTTTGGGGGCAGGGGGAACCATTGCTAGAGAATGAAAAATAAGGTGGGTTGACTAAAGGAGTTGCTACAAAACAAAGCAGTTGTGAGACTGAGGAAGCAGTTACTATAAACCTCAAACAAAAATAAGGTCTAGCAAGGATGACTGGGGACTTAGGAAGGCATTATTTGGTAAGAATGTTAAGAAACTTTTTAATCATGTGTGTAATACTTCCCATGTGAGTGAAGGAATCTGTATGTTTCCAGGCTGATGAGTCCCTTGGGGACCTCTGCATTGCAGTCCCTGGTGAGGGACAAGGCAAAGCTCTGCATCAAGGCTCCCAAGAGCCTCGCAGTGTGTCAAAGCTGCCTGGGGAGGCCCAGGTACTGGGGAAACTGGGTTTGGGGGCAGAAGGGGCTGTGTGGTTGAGACTGCTTATGTCCTTTCCTGCTGTCAAGCACTTTGAGGCTCTGGGAGGAGAGTGCCTGAAGTTTTCAGACTGCTTTAAAAAAAAAAGTTGCATTATTTTTCAGCTGGCCCAGAGCAGTTGTTCAACACTCTTCTGTTGAGCAGTGGGACAGCATGGGTTTGGGGTCGTTATTCTTGAGATGCTAACCCTGGTCTTCAGATCTCTTCCTCTGGTTGTTCAGTTCCATTTTAAATTGCTATTAATAATAAGGTTATTCACCGAGGGCGAGGGGGAGATAGCATTTGCCACCTGTGTGTAGTCCTTTACTTAGCAGTTATTATGTATTTTAAGCAAAAATGTTGCTTCTGCGTTTGGTTAGAGGGCACCACATTGTCACTACCCTCTTCCTAACACCCTTGTAACCAAGCATAAATGAGATCTCCATCGCTAATATTTATTAGTGTGCTACACTACAAAGTACTTTATAGCCTTTCTATCATATATGTTTCAAATGATTCAACTTCAGCCAAACAAATTGTCCAGGCTTAATTTCCGAGAAATCATTGTCAAAATTGCTGAACCAGTTTAATTCTAAAGCACATATTTATACTGAGCTGCACAAATCACACCGCCAAGTGAGATTACAAATGGAAGAGAGAAAAGTTTAATCAGAAATGAGATTAAATTTGAAAACGTAGAGTGTTAGTGATTGCTGCTGAGGCTCAGACAGGGTGTAAAGTCATAGATTTTTCTTAGCGGGGCTCAGAATAGCTCACTTGAGGAAGCCGAAGAGCACATATGCCCTTGTGCTGACAGTGGGAGAGCGCGGTGGTGGCCTGAAAATGGGGAGGCTGTTATTTGTAGCAGGTTGTGCAATGTTGTGTTGTGGAATGAAGCTCAAGTGGGAGGAAGGAAATAATTCAAAAGGCGTGTCCTGGTGCCCAGCGGAGATGGGGGATGGGAAAAATGAATGGGTTTGTGCTGATGCTTTGGGAGGTCTGACCCACCTGCCCCCAGCCCCTGCAAGGTGACTGGCAAGGGCTGTTGGCTTGTTTTGAGCACTTGGGCAACCTCAGTACGTCTGAGCAGAAGGACTGCAAGCTGAAGTCAAGGAGGTTAGTAAAATGGCATTTTTTCAATGGATGCTAGTGTGTCTGCTGTGCTCTGGCAGTGAAATAACGCAGCAATGCTTACTGATACCGAGGGTCAATTTTAAATGTTGCCCTTGCCCAGCCTGATCTGAAAATTGCCTTTTTACATCATTGCTCATGTCATGACAGCTGGACCGAGTGTCCTTGTTCTTAACTGTTAATAAACAGTTGTACAAATATGTTGTATCTGTATCCATAGAGCGGTTGTATGGTGTATCTGAGCACCTGGTTACTCCGTGTGAAGGAGCATTGGTCTGATGCAGGAGGAGACAGTACTGCACAGCAGAAGGTTGTCTGAACCTGATTTTCAGTGGAAAGGTACGCTTGGCAGTGCTTCACTGTTTCTTGGATGTAGCTGTTGATAGTTTCAGCTGTAGGAGGAATTCTGAACCTTGAAATGGGATGTTATGTCTTTGAGGAAAGTGTGGTGGTTTTTTTTAATTTAAACACTTTGTTGTTGTCTTTCCAGGTCACCTCTTTACCAGTTCTTCTTTCCTATTTAGAAATGTTTAAAACCTGCTGTCATTGCTATATTCCCTAAGCTTCATGATGAACTACAGAAAGCTGCAAAAAAAATCCCCTAATTGAGAACTGGGCAGATCCCTGCCCTCAACACTTACAAAGATTATGTGCTGGCTTATAATCACTACAGGGAGAAGCAAGACATAGCAGCAGCTTCCTTTATTACAGATGAGCCAGGATGTGCTCAGTAATCTCCCAGCCCTGTATTAAATCTGGGAGACCTCCCTTCAAATTTCAGGCTGATTAGAAGTGCAGCCCAGGAACAGTGTTACTATCAGTTTGATGTGTAACATAGATTACACCAGCCACTGGTAAACTGCTTGTGTCGACTGCACTCTGAAATGCGTATCTCCTGGCCACCATGGGGGTTCTGATTCTCTTTATTTTAATTACACATCAGTGAGATAATTCCTGATTTAAGCCTTGTACTTCTCCATGACCAGTTATTTCTCAGCTCTGTTGGTGCTACCTTCTTTTCTCTCTCGCAGCTCTTTATTTTTGCCTTTCCTCCTAAAATTTGTTTACCGGGTAGTTCTTGCTGATAGGTATTTCCAGTGTACAGTAGGGTGTAAATTAGAGGTGGTATCTGGGTTTAAAAGGTCATGACCCTCATTTAAGGGATCTTCCAAGTAGCACCAAGGTACTGCCACTTCTCTTCTTGGTGCATAGTTGCTGTGAGGGTAGAATGGAGAGAGACAGGGAGGTCTTTATTCCTTGGTGGGTGATATCTGCATGGAAGGTTAACCCACAGGACAGTTACCAATTGGGACCAATATAGAAATTACATAAACCATAGAAGAGGCATTGACCACTTAGCTGGATTAATACAGCAGGTGATGACAAATGCTGGGCATCTAAATAACCCTGCAGCAGGTGGAGATGGTGAATAATCCAGTCTCAGGAAAGCCTCCTACCCTATCTGAATCTTGGCCCTCAAAGTGTTGCTGCTTCTGAATTATCTGTAAACTTGCCTGAAGATACATTGGGTAAAGGTATTTGTCCCAGGAATGGGGTGGTGGATCTGGAAAAAATGCTTTCATTCCTTTTCACATCTGTATTGGATATCTTGGGAAGAATGCAGCGTAGTTGTTAATGGTGCTGGATTTGTTACTGCAGACTGAATTTTGTGTTGAGTTAATGTGGCTGTGTTTAAAGAACCAGACAACTGTGGAGCATGGTGGCCAGGTGCTCCACAGGCCTGGCTGCTTCATGCACAAGTGAAGCTTGCAATGGTGTGCTTAATTGCTTAAGAAAAGCTCAGAGCTGTGATACAATACAATAAACTCAACCCTTACTTTGCATATAAGGTAGCACCAGTCTTTAGAAAGGTTTCTCCTTTTGCAAATATTGGGTAAGCTGATATTCATGTATTTAAACAACAACCAAAAAAACCCACTCCAACCCCCCCCCCCCAAACTTCCTGACATGCAAACACCTGATTGCCTAACTCATTTTATGTTCTGATTTTATTTAGTAGGATGCCAGTTAGCAGCTCTACAATCTAGTTTACAGCTATTAAGAGCAAGTATTGCATTTGGTCTTTGAAACACTGGACAAGCTTTAAAAAACCTTTACTGACTTTCAATATAGTAATGGTAAAATCAGGCCAAGGATTATATTGTCACTTCTACCTAATGTAGAATTATTAAAGCATATAAGGAGCAGAGCAGAACTGAAGGCCAATACATCATGCAATAGACTTTGTGTCAGGCTGCTGAGGGAACAATGCTCATGGAGGCTAGGGCAAAAGTGTTCCTTCAGAAACAAACAAATTGGACAAAGTGGCAGAAAACTGTGCAAACGTTAAACAGCAGCCTCTAATTAGGGAGGAGGAATGTCACTTCTGAGAAGAAGAGGAAGCTGGTGGTCATAGCAAAGCGTAAGCCATGGGAAGGAAGGGGTATGTTGATAAGAGGAAAAACTTGGTGCGATGGAGAAATCCAGAAGCATCCCAGAGGGGACCCATCAGACAATAAACACTGTACGTGGTCATGCACCAGAATGGTTGTGAGAAGTAGAGGATGAATAACATTTGGGCTATTAAGTTGCTTGATAGTATGCCCTTAAGTGTAATGACTGCTGCGGTGCCAAAGTGCCACACATAAAATAGGCTCTGATGTACTGGGTGTTTTTTCTCTGTAGCCCTACAGAGGTGGCATTGTCTGCGTATAACAAGAAAATGAAAATGTCAAGGAAAATCTGAAGTGCTATTGCTTCTTAGGAAAATGATTAGCTTTGCATTGACTGAAAGGAGAGCTCCTCACCCATATAAGCATGGAGCCTCTCCTTGGTTATACGTGCTGTTGCGGTGACTTCCAGAAGCTATAGCGTAGAAAGGTACAAATTAGTCTGTAACCTAAATCTGAGCTTTTACACCAGGAGTGAACCTGACTTCTAATTGTGTAGCACCAGTACAGATTGGATGGGTTTGAAATAGCTGGCCTGCATGTGGGTTAACCAAGCCATTAAAAGCATGACTTTTTGTTGTGCTGCTAGCATCCTATGAAGGACACTTATTCAATTATTTTCTTTCCCTCCACTGTCCCTAGGAGCATAGATATAAAAGGATACAAAGACTGAAGAGTGAGACAGTAATTTTGTGGCATTAGAAGGACTCTTACTTTGTTCAGTTCTTTCCTTCTTTCCCCTCAATATTTTGTTTCGCATCTACTTTTATTTCAAGTCATTGCTATAGGTCCTTCCAGAGGACACCATTGAGATGAGGTGACCTGTGTGAGTTAAGTGTGGCAATCAGCATGTAGCAAACTGTGCAAAGGCATGAAAAACCTTGCCTGTGGACACCAAGTTTATGAAATGCCTTACAAGAATAAAACAACACTCGGATCTCAAGAGCTTTATCAAGTATTGAAGAAATGATTACCCTTACTCCGTGTATCAGGGAGCTGGTAGCAGAGACAGCAACAGCCTGATAGCTGTAAGGGAGGTTGTGTGCGACCAGTCCAACCCAGTGTGGTAGCCAGGAAACCAAATATGGGGGGGTGCTCATTTGAAGACCCTAGAGGAACTCTGTTACAACTTTAGACTATAAAATGGTATGACATTTTGTTGTTCTGCCTTAAAAGGAAACAGTGCCAAGCAGATCCTGTTGAGATTGGAACTTGTAGGTCCACCAAGGCTGGCTATTTAAAAATTAGACCATTTGACCAAGCAGCTAACAGAAGGGCAGCCAACTTGGTGTGTGTGTCACCACCAGCATCCTACAAAGGATGTGCTTTTGTCATGGAAGATTCTCACTCGCTTCTGTCAGCCAGCCAGAAACAGATTATTCTGGAGGAACAAGAGACAGACCCTGGGCTTTTGTCAGCTGCAGAGCTGTTTTTCTTTGGTTGGCAGCCAGCAACTTGCTGTGCTACTATCCTGTTCTTCAGCTGGGGTTCCTCAGACAAATTTAACAGCAGTGATGATGGAGAAAGAAGTGGCAGCAACACTAGAAGATGCCCCTCAGATTCACATTCGCTTAGCGAACCAGAAGATCCTGCAGAGGCTTATGGGGATGGAAGTGGCAGTGCTTAGCTCTGCTATGACAGGAGATGTTTCTTTTCCACCCCCTTTTCTGTTATGACTAAAATGGGAACTGGGCTGTGTTCCAGACCTGTAGCCTGTGGCATTGGGCTGAAGAGATAAGAATTCACAGAAACGTAGAGCACCACAAAGTGTATGAGAAAAATTGAAATGACAAAGTTCTTAAAGTAGAACTTCCATAATTGGAAATGTTTCAAACTGTTTCATCCTTTCAGATAAACACAGTCAGCTTTCATGCTCCTTTCGTATCTTCTCCTGCCATGTATGCAATTATCAAAAATGTTTGTTTAAAAACTTCCCTTGTTTGGATTTACTGTTCTGCAGAAAATCCTTAGAGCGCAAACTGAATGTGCACACAGGTGCCACCTCCCACAGGTCTGAGCAGTGTGCTGATGTCTTTTGTCTCTGTATCTCAAAAACTAGTTGTAACTTGTATACAGTGGAGCAAGACTTGCTGTTTACGGGCACCCCCAGCCCAGGTAAGCCATGGTCATTGTGTATGCACAAAAAATACACAGTTGTTTGCACTGAAAAATAAGATATTTCTTGTTTGCAAATGGCAGATATGGAATTTTGCATATGTAAACTATTTTGCAGGCACATTATTCTACTGAAGAACTGCTTGGGTGCTGAAATACAGCCACTACTTCATTGGCGTAGCTTTTTGATATATGGGGAAAACAAAGATGAGCTGGGCAAACACCGTTATCACCTTGTTATGATCCTCCCCTGCCAAGACCCATGTTTGCTTTTCATTGAGTTGTTCTGTCTTGTAGTAGCTTGTCAGCATTTTGGGGGAAGGAAGTGGCAGTCGGCACAGAGAAGCTCCTAATCCTTCAGTGGGGCCTTTGTGACTTCAGTAGCAGTGAAGACTTTGCTGCTCCCTACTCCTGAGAGAAGGCGCTGCTTTGTGTTATGGGCGTTTGGTACTGTGGTGTTCATGTGGGTCGTGAGCCAGAACCTGGAGGTTTTTATGTCTTTTAAACTCATGGGTCGCTTTCCCTTTGCCAATGGATAAGTTATTTGACTTCTTGCACCCTTAACCTGGCCAAACATCAGAAGGGAAGAGTAAGGCATGATTTTGCCCCATTGCGATGTACCGTATATTCTTGTTCCTTCCTCCCCTTCCAGGATTCTTGTCCAAGACCAGCATTTGGGGATGCCTTGCTGGAATGTGCTCCAATTTCTATTGTGTTCCTTTTAGTACTGTTTTCTTTGCCCTTAATCCTGTGGTGTTGGGTAGGATTAGAGGCTCATTGAGAAAGGAGTTCAAGAGTAAGTGTGCCCATCTGTGTGCACGTATGTACTCCATCCCAAGTAATGTTCCTTTGCTAGCAGAAGAAAAGGGAAAGGATAATGTATAAATTTGCTAGATCAGGCTGATCTGATGAATGTCATCAGTCTGACAGAGCTCTTTATGACAATTCAATAGCTGGAATAGATTCAGTAAATTTTCCAAGCCCTGCAGCTCTGAATACATTACATACTCATCTATTGCTGGACTCCTGGCATTGTAGCTATTGACAGTTGTGTAAAGCGAGAGACCCTGTGCAGCTCTGTAATATCATTCCATGGTCGTGTGATTTACATTACCAGGTGTAAGTGGTGCTATCTGTTAGAAATACACCATTTTTTGCTTTTCTATCATAATAGGAATAAATTTAATACTTGTAAAGACTTCTTTATTACATGTGCTCTGTTTTATGTAATATATGCAGACATACTTGCGTATGCTTTCCCGTTGCACCGCAGGACTCTACGGGACTCTGCCTTATTTAAGTCTCCAGCAGTAGAAAAATCATACAACCAGGTTCATTAGGCAAGGCCATGAGTTTTTGGTGGGGGAGGGTAAAGGGAAGGAGGAGGAATGGGAGAGTGGAATAACATTGACATTTATGAGTGAATAGATGGCAATAAATGAACGTTGTAACAAGAGACACAGTGATACTTTTCTCCTTTTAGTGACATTCAGTGGTGCTTTGAAGACAGCAGGAAGCTTTGCTTTGAATCCCGAGCATATCAAAATTAGATAATTTAAAATTTTTTTTGCCTCCAAATATACCTTATCCTCAAGCAGTTTTTATTAAGGATGCTAATTGCCCAGACCCTGACTAATGCAGGCTGTACTGTGCTGCTGGATTATTCTCTTTTGCATCTTCTGAAGTCAGGCAAGGCAAAAATTAAAGCAGAAGATGTAAGTACTCCTTTAGTGCTTTAATATTGCAAATGCCATTGCAAGTGTAATTTAGCCTGAAGCCACGGCACCGATGGACAGCTTGCGTAGGTCCTGTAGCTGTATTCCCTATTAGCACATATGAACCAACAGGGTTGTGGATGTAATATCTTGCATACCAAGGAGCTGGCTACAAACTTCTTTGTTCTATATCTTTAACGTATACAGACATACACACTGAATATATGCTTGTATAGCTATATATCTGAACTGTGTCACAGTTTCCAGATGTCACTTGATATATCAACTTCAGTAGTTAAATAACTGTATAGTATACAAGTAGAATAGCCGTCCTGCAGGTGATGCCTGTGTATGCGTGCCCTTCAAACGGGGCTGCCTCTGTTCATATTCCGCAGCAAACAGCTGCTTGGCTGTGTCAGCGTGTGTGTTGCGGATAAAAGGGACTCTAAAGTATAAGTGACAGGCTGCTGCATGCTCCCCTTCTTTGTTGCTTTAAGGCAGCCTTCAGTTTTTCCTTTTAATTTTCTTGCATTACTAAATCTAATCTCTTAAAAATCAACACTTTCTAATGATTTTTTCTTTCAAATCAAGTCTTATTTCCCTATAACCTTTTAAAAATCCTCACACTTATTGGGTTTATCTGTTTCAAGTAATTCAGTGCCTCTTTAATAAAATAACTGTTTGACCATTTTCTTCTATATTACCTTCATTGGTAAGGAAAGAGACTACAGATGTTTTCAGGCGAAAATAGTCTATAGGGCAGCACTGTTTATGCTGGATAAGAGCCTGAAAATCTTAACTGCTTTCTTCACAGACTGTAAGCACAACTAACTTAATGGCTGTTTATGGATTGTATTGAGTTCTAGCTCATCTGTGTTCTGGATGCTTATTTAGATGATTTTTTTAAGGGTACAGGATGATACCATAGCATGCGCTATATATTTTCATTGTCCTTATAAATTATTTCGATCTACTTTTGCTCTTATAAACTCTGCCAGTTTAACTGGTGACTTATCTTGCTCTTCTTATATGGAGAAGAAACTAATTAAAGATACAGCAGCAATCCAGTTCATCGGCTGACGATACACGGTTGCTGGGCACCCACAGGATCTCCTCTGGATTCTGCCAGCAGTTTCTTCTCTCTGCTCCTTGGATTCACTCCAGCATTGCCATTCTTCTGCTGCACCCCTCAAAGGCACAAATCTTAGACTGCTGACTGTTTCTTTCTTAGCAGCGGGGTGACCAGGGAGAAGCAAATACTTGTGTGCAGTGCCCATTACTGGGTTTTCCAGAAGGAACAAGATCTGAGAATGAGGATCTGGAAGGTCCTTACTTGCCCTTGTCAGAAGGACTGGGTGAGTCCATCATGGCAGAGTGTGTCAGATTAGTTTCATCTCAAATGGAAGTTCAGGAAATCAGCAAAAGTTAGGGTGCCTGTGGTTTATCAAAGAATAATTGCCCATCTTATACTCATCTAATTCAATAGCCTACAGAGCATCTTTCAAGTTTCAGGATAAGATAAACTGTTTTCAAGAAGTGTTCCTCTTATTTTCTTGCCTTGGGTGTGGCTGTGGGTACAAAAAGGTTTGAAGTGCATGCTCTCATTTGAAGAGCAGCTTTTGCCCTGCGTGCAGGGAGTGGTAAATGTGTCTGAAACACAAACTCTCAGAGGAACTGGAATCAGTCATGTGCTGACCAAGGTGTAGGCTTGCTTGTAGTCTATACAAATTAGTCTTCATTTGAGCATCTTAAATGGCTAGTGCCAAGCAGAATGTCTTGTACCCCTGGTGAGGTGAGTAGCTGTCAAGAGTGGTGAAACTTTATGGAGGGCTAAAAAGAGTTTAGAAATAGCTTTTTTCTTTTGACCGTAAACTTAAGTGTATCATGTTCAAATCTGTAAGTGGCTGAGTTGCCACAAGTTCCACCAACTGGAACCTCTATACGTGCTATCCTATAGCTTCTGTTCACCACTGGTGGATTCCAGCTCCAGTGAAACCGTGTGCCTTACAGGTACAGGTTTAGGTGGTTTTACTCTGTGGTTAGAGTGCCTTCAGGCATCAGAAAAGCCTTGCAGGTCGTGCTGTGATCTACTTCTGCAGAAGTGCAAACTGTAGGATCTTGCCACTGATATTAATGATTTGCTTCTGCCTGGAACTCAGCTTGTGCACTATCACAGTTGAAGACGGAGGAAGGAATGATTGATCAAGACTAAATTCTGGCAAGATACTTTGTAGTCTACTGAAATGCATTCCTAAAATTGTTGTCATCTTCCTCAGTCCTGTTCTGAACAGAAAGAGTTTGGAGAATGAAGGTACGTGACTGGACATCTCTGGATGTGCTTAAGTGCTTGCAATTTATCTTGAGACTTTCAGATGAAAGATGCTATGAAAGAGTCAAAATACTATTTTCAAATAAAAAAGACCTTCTTGGAGGATATAGCATATGTAAATGAGCTAGACATCTGGTACATGTGCTTGGCTGAAGCCTTTGGGACAGATCCTTAGCGTACAGAAAACTGACTGGGGCTTTGGGAGAGATGGGCAAGGGGAAAGCAGAGCTCCGCAGGCACTTTGCAGTGAGCGTAGGTGAACTTTGAAGTTGAGGAGTGAGCTTTTATGTTCTGATTGCTCTTTATTATTTGTCATTTCTATTGAGTCTTCCCACTGGGTTAGTATTAGCTGTATAAAATACGTCTTCATGAAGGTGTAGAAATGTGTCATAGCCTCCTTTTTGTTTTGCTTCCTAAAAAGCACTGCATGCTGGGCAAAGTAAGACAAAGTAGTGTGTGTTTACAAACTGCAGGCAGAGAGTAGAATAATAGGATCTTTTTGAATTATTCTGTACATAGTTTTAGCTTAACTGGTTTCAAGATAAGCTTCTCTATTTTGTTCATCAAGGTGATAACACACTATCATTTTTGTGGCAGAGTTTCAGTAGATGTAAGATTGAAGCAGAAATGGGTGTCTCTATAAAGTTAGCAATATGCCATATTTAAGAGTTAAGCCATGTCAGTTTGGTCTTCAGCTACTAACTTCAGCATCCCTAATGACCATTTCACACTGCTTCACAAGCTATAATTTTTTTATTAAGGATGGTGGAGGGGGAATAACGTTGCTCAGGCTTTGTGGTTTGGCTGTTTGGTTTGGGTTGGGTTTTTTCCTTGTCTGAGGTGGCCTTTCAGATATTGCTTCTTGTTATGTCATTCTCTATTACTTTAAGAAGCTTTTTAGTAGCTGGTATCTTATCCCCAAGGACACACTGGTATTCAAGTCCCTTTCAATCTTTCTGATAAAATAAACAGACTGATCTCTCTCTTACTATCATTTATAAGCCACTTTCTTTTCTGGCCTCTGATGCTTTCCATACCATCCTTTTTCACCCAACATCATCTCTGAATGTCAACATGAGTCTTAACCATTCCAGTAACTGTCTCTGTTCTGCCATATGCAGTGTTGGGAGCAACTGCTGATTTCTAATTAATGCTAACTAACGTTTTATTAGTGGTTCTTTTACTGACCAGTGTGACCCATTAATCCCTCTTGACTCTTCCTGAACAGAATCTCACATTCTACAAGTACACACACTCTTTCTAGAAATAGCATGTAGCACAAAGTTGTACTAAAATGCTTTTTTTTTTGTGGGAGTGGATGTGTGCATGCCAAAGCTGTCCAGACCGCTGGATGTGACTGGCCTGTTCTGATCATCACTTATGAGTTCTCCAAATGCTGGTAGTTGATACGTTTAGTTTTACCCCAGTTTATTGATAAACATGATGCTGTCAAATATACTTATTGTCCCTTGCTGGACAACTCGTGACAAATCTGTCAGATTACAGCTCCTGGATGACAACCACTGTTGTGGAGCAATCAACTTCGTGCTGCTTACGCTAAGTGTTATATTTTCCTTACAGCTTATGGTATCAATTAGGGAATTGAATATTGGAGAAGGATGTGCATTGTTAAATCAAACACCTTAACACACTCAAAATATATCACAACTGTCAAGATCAATTCTATGAGTGGGAATCAGCCCAACCTTCTATAAATTCCTATCCCATAACTCTTCTGCATTTAAATAGCTGTGCCCGTTTTTCCTTTTTGCCCAAGAATTAGCCCAGAGCTAACTGGTTTTTGTGAAGCTGAGTCATTTCACTTGCCTTACTTGGATGTTGGTATGATGTTATCAGCCTTCAGAGATGTATTAAAATTAGTACCAGCATGTCAAATGTGTCCCAGGGTGTTTTCAGTAAGTTCCTGTTGTTATCCTTTCTGAGTTGCTCTTGATTGCAGCTGCGGTATGAAGTACTTCATCTTTCTCAAGTGATACAAGTGTATCCTCCTGCTTCTTTCAGAATGTAAACCAGAAATATTTATTGAACTTTTCTGTCATTATTAATACATTTTACCCTTTTTATGCAGTAATGGGCCTATGCCAAAGATAAAAATCTCATTATGCTTTAAAACAATAAGTCTTTATCATACTTAGCCCTTCTGCCATGGATTTTCCCTAGTGCCTTTTGATTCTTCTATCAGTTATTCTACACTTTATAGTCTCTCATGCATATTGACCACCCTGTATTAATTTGTAAATGTTTGTTTTTATTTTGAACTGCGCTCTCTTCAGTTTTTAGCTGAAGCAAGATGGATCTTTAGTTTTCCAGTTTCCCATTTCTTACCGAGAGGAATGTTGGCTCCATGTTAACCGTGTCGGGTGTGATAATGATAAAACTGCTCACATGGGAATGAAAGATGCCAGTTGGGCATCGGTACAATGCTATGTACAATTGACCTGTTGTATGTGATAGACAAGTGTTATCTAGCCATTAAATTCTGATGCTTAACATGTTATTTTAGAGCAAATCAACTTTTAAGAAACTTCTTTTTTTTTAATGTCACCCAAGGGAATTAATTTGAACTTTCAGGGGATTTATTGGAAGCTTAATGCTACCTTTGAGTCTCTCAACTCCCAGCCTAATTTCTTTTTTCTAAATGTCATGAATATATGCTTAAGTGCTGTTGACTTTCTAGGAGAAACTGATTCCAGCATAACTTTCAAAATCGTAACAATCCACTTTTGCAAATTGTTGCTTTTTGGTGTTGAACAGTCAATTGTATCTCGCTTAATCACGTGGAGCACAAAATGTGTGTAAGGTGGCACTGGATCATGCTTGACATTATGTGCTTCTCATTTTCAAGGGTATACTCATTTGGGATTTGGGGGGAAGAGATGCTAGATATTGCAGAGGACCACAGTTGTACCAGCTTGTGATCATTGGGAATACTTAATCTGATGTTATTACTGAGTGAACTGGATTTTTATAAACTTTGTGTTGTGGTTGTGCCCTCCAGTTCAGGGGAAATCGTGCCTGGTTATCTGCAGAGGGAAGCAGAACTGAAGACTTCTGCCTCGTATGAGCTCTGTTGCTGTTCCTGTATGACATGGACAGTGAAATGTAATCCTTGGCTTGCCTGGCCCCAAGGCTAAAAATAGTTCACCTGTCACGTAAGGGAAAGATTGGATGCTATTAACTAGTACTTTGGGAAGGCTTTGAGATAATGTAATGGGGAGTGTCATGTAGGTGAAAGTGGACTATATAACCTGTATTTTATTTGTGTGGGGTTTGGTTTTTTCCTTTCCCCAGTGGCAGGTCTGTTAAGTGGACTAAAATAGGGGGAATCCGTTTCTGCTGGCTGAAGCACTAAGAGCTAGGTGAAACACTTCCTATCTGGAAGCCACTCGGATGTGTATTACAATTAGTTAGCAAAATGTTCCCATGTGAGAGTTCTCTGATTATATAGATTTCGGAAGTTGTGCTTTTACAATTTCACTCGTCAAGGTATTGCTTTTACTGCAGACTTAACAGGTTTATTTCTGGCTCCAGCAGAAAGCAATTACTGCAGCTACCAAAATATTGAGTATCGAACTAGAGTGTTCAGCTTCAGAATTTCTGGACCATTTTCTTTTTTCTTGGTGAAGCAGAACTTGGTGGTGTTATATCAAGATGAATTTGATTTCTGGTAGTTTGATTTTTAAAACAAAAAAAACCCCAACCCTCCCAAAAGAATCCCAAATCATGGTTTGAGGCTTAATGTGTGTCAGGGTGGTTTTTTTGTTGGTATGGTATGTGGGGTGGTTTTGTTGGTATTTTTTGGTATTGTGGCTTGGTTTTTGGTGTTTTGGTATTTTGGGGGGGTTGGGTTTTCTTGAGATCTTGATTATGGTACAGCAGCATGTCTTATTTTTATTTTTTATGTATGATGGCTAGCTAGAGAGTTGGTGGTAAACTAGTTCCTCTTAAATCAAAGGTGAGAATCTCAACTGAGGATACAGTTTTCTGTATAGGTGTCCAATTTTAATTAAGCTTGTATTCACCAAAATTGATGGTAGTGCCCCTATTAGCTTCCTGGGCACACAACTTAGTGGTTTCAGCTGCACCATAGCCTACGGTTATTTACAGGAATAGAAATAGCGTGACAAACACTGGATGACTTCTCAAATCTTTCTGCCAACACTAACTTCCAACTGTGTCTGTGAAGAGTTCTTGCCTTTGTTTAGGTCATTTGTGTGACTCCTCTTTCATGAGGTTTTCATTAATTTTCTTGTATTGTGAGATGTTTAAATCGAGCCTGCCTATTTCAGCAGATATATCTGAAAGGAATAGCTACTTTAATGAAATTCTTGCGTGGTGTTAATAGAAACCAAATTTTGGCACTCCAACCTGTTACACAGTCTGACTCTGCCAGCTGCCGGCGCTGGGTGGTCTGTGTGGGTTGAAGCCAACCAACAGCAGCAGAAGGAACTCCCAAGTATCAAATCCTTGCAATGAGCCGCTTTCCAAAAGCAATGGGGCTGCAGCATGCGTTCTTTGCTCTATCAAATGACTCAAGCATGTGGGAAGTCTGTCTGCAGCTGGTTTAGACAAATAATTGAAACATTTTCATATATCTTTGCTGAAAGCTAGGCTTTTGGAAGAAAAAAAAAGGGTGAATGCTTGCTATGTTTTCAGTCCTTATTTTTTGTTTGACTACTGTGGGCCGTAAGGATACTGATAACACTGTAATAATTACAGTTTTTAATCCTAGTTCTGCTATGTACCCCCTTAGTGTGTTGTGAGAACTTGACCTCTCTCTGTCTGGCTTCCATCTGTACAATGGAGATAACGATGCATAATGATGCTACTCTGTTTGGCAGGGTTATTATAAGGGTAGGTGCTTCAATGTGTGTAAAAGGATGTTAGCTGGAAAAGAAGCTTAAAAAAAAGTGTAGGTATGCCTATGTCATGTACATAACCAGAAGAATTTGTGTTCTTACTTTAAGAGTGGGAGTATGATAGCCATACAGTCTCGTAGCGGGAGGGCTGAAAATGAGGTTACATGCTTTCAGAGAGAACTCCATAAAATTGTCTCTTCTATTAGGTGGTGAAGCTGATGCTTTTGGGTACAGAGAGCCTTGCCACGTTCCCGGTAGGGGACTGATTCTTCACATATCTCTTTGAGTGCATAGCCACTTAGTAACTTCCCAGGCTAAAATGTTTTCTTCCATCAAAAGCTTAGAGCTTTTGTGTTGCTAGTTGGTTTTGTTTTGGTTGTGTTTTTTTTTAAGAGACCCTATGTAAGTGAGCTGGAAATATCACCAGTAGCTGTGATTCAAGTGAAATTCCTGCTGCTAATTACACAGGCTTTTTGCTAAAGGTAGTAAATAGAAATCATTCATGGGTCCTTAGAGGCTTCAAAATCATTCAGTATTCATGGTAAATATATCAGGAAGCTTCATAAGAGAATCACTTTAAAACAAAGCCTGGTCAGCTGTTTAATAATTTACTGATAGTGATAGCAAGGAGAATATCTAATAACTAGCAAGATTGGCTTTCAAGTAGAAAATAAATTAGTGTTAGAGGAGTGTTTTTTCAGAGAACCATAATTACTATTAGAGAAACATTTGGTTACCATGTCAGTTCTTGATTGCTTTACAAGCACTTACTAAGGCAAAGACACTTTATTTGATTATTTGGGAGGCTGCAAAGCCAAATTTATTCATGTGAAACTTATCTGAAATGGGCAGTGTTCTTAACAGTTTTATAAAGTCCAGCCTTGAAATATAAAAATCTTTTGTTGGACTGGGTGCAATATCTGATGCCAGACCATATTTGCTGCTCTGTCATGGGAGGGGACACTCTTTGACTTTGGCCAGCTGTATACAGCTATTCAGCTTTTATTTCTAAAAGCTACATTTAGAATAGCTACAGGAATCTAATGGGACATTAAGAGAGAATTAAACAGAAAGGCCAGTCCTTGCTTTAAGATATCTTACATCTGCTGATGGTGGTCAATTTGGGAAACCCAGATTAGAGCCTGCAGAAGAACATTAAGGGGAGGGGAAAAAAAGGAAATATGAGCAGTCCTTGCCTGCATCCTTCAGGCCTTGGGTCTATTTTGGTCCAAGTGGTCAAAGTGTGTCGGCCACCGAAATGGCAAGACCCCAGGGTGTTTTGGTAAATTTAGTGGTTGTGAAGGGTTTCAGGCCCTCAGGTAAGGGAGATCAAGAACCATAATGTGGTAAATGTAGGGAGGCAGGGGCTTGCGCCACCACGCTAGTCTTGAAGGTTCATCTGCGATGGCTGGTTGTGTTCATGTAAGCAGCTTTAGATGGACTGTGCCAAGGGGTGGGATGGCCAGAGGAGGTGCTAAAGTTGAATGAATTGGTAACGGAAAGGGTGGATGGGGTATTGAGTTCCCTACAGGTTCTTTGTCTCTAGTGCCATGTTGGCATGAGGAAGAAATTGTTCCTTTGTTTCCAAGCTAATGAAGCTCTGCTGTGTGACACTGTGTTCCTGCCTCTTCTGCTAATGACTGCTAATGGCACAGTGCTGCAGCATTGAGAGGAAAATATGGCCTTAATCAATCCCAATGAATGTTTATGCCTTATAAAGGGATTAAGTGATATTTTTTGAGGGGGGCGAAGAGTGAAGATTCAGTAATTCTGATTTTTTTTATGGTGCTCTATATTTTCCAGATATTTGATAAAGTTTATGCTTGGCTGTGGTGCTGTAATAAATTTCTAACAAAAAAATATTTTCTATCATTGTTAGCTTATAAATTTCTCTATAGATCTTATTAGATGAGCTTCATGGCACTCCATTAAAAATGGGTGCCCTAGAATTTGCAAGTTTTCTGTGTAGTTTTCTGTACACTTCTATGCTTTCCTGAAGAAGTGTGTAATGGATGTGACTCTTTAGTTACAATTCACTGGCATATTGCTGGGGTTGGTGTTTAGCATGCTGTGCAGGAGGAAAGGCTTACACCTCCTGCAAATGCTCAGCTGCTTTCTTTATGTGGGCTCAAATCCCTCAGGTGCAACTCATGAGAATAAGTGAACAATTTATGGTTAACTGTGAGCTAATGCACATCATCATAAATTTTAACATAACTGGTTTACTTTAAAAATAATTTTTCCCTTTTACTAATGTTCTAGGCCTTTCTTCCTCCTAAAGAACTTCTTATATTGATTGCTTCTGTGGTACATCCACGTAGTGACAGAGGTGCTGCTTTTATCTGCAAAATGGAAGTGAAAACCTGCTGTAGGTTCATATGCATGAAGTGATGAAGGTTTCTTGCTTTTTCTGTTCTGACAAACTGTGCTTTTGTCAACTTGAGTTTGGAGCTGTTGAGAGCATTCTTCACTGACCTCCATTCTTCACTGATTAACTTAAATGACCTTTACTGATTTTTTGTTTGTTTTTTTAATCCAAGTTGGGAATTTGCAAAATGTGCCTTGTGCAATCCTAACTTTCAAATTAGAATTCTGCAGTTTCTTAGAGGGAAGACAGGGTGAGGCAGCGAGAGAACTGGCTGTGATTTGTCATACTGAGTTTGATGTACTGGGGAGGGAATGACTTTCAGGTATGCTAGCTAGAGTTAAACTTGCCATAGTTGTTAATTCTTTCTTCTACCCCTAAAAATCAAGGGGAGATAAGGCGGAAAAGATACCACTGAAGTAGAATTTGTATCAAGATAACTGGAAAATATACGGGTATGCTGAAGACTAACAATTAGTAGTCACAAGTTAAGCAGAAGTGCCTCAGAGTTTGGTGTGATGCAAAAGTCAAGTATTCTTATGATCATGCTTCATCTTTCTGCTTGAGCCTCTCTTGTTTCTTAATAATATATACAGCTTTGGCTGTAAAAGCACATAATCGATTACTTGGCTTGTAAGGAGGAGCTGTTTGGCTTTATTGGTGCAGTAGGGTGTGATTTAGAACTGCTGAAGTGACCGCTCAGTAAACTGGGCACATAGGAGATGGTGTTGGTTATGCTGCCCCGTCACCTTCCGACAGGCCTCCCTGTTTAATTATTAATCACTCTTGTTATAGTGGTTTCTGATAGTCCCATTGTGCTAGGCGTTGTATCCACAGGGCCTCTGAGCCTGACAGGTTTCCGTTCCCGGGACAGGTATGTGCCTTGGTTTAACCCAGCCTATCTCCCCGTGCCTAACGGGGATGGCATCAGGAGACTGGCGCTCCGAGGTTCACCGTGCACTTGGTGGAGACAGAGAGAGGCTCTTCCATGCAACAAATCACTTTGCTCTAAGACCAAAATCATCCCCCATGGGTATTTTTTGTTTTCACCAACTCTCCAGTTAGCACAGGGTAATGAGGGTCTTAATTTAGTAGCTTGAGCTTGGGTGAGCCTAGGTAAGAGCGAACTATGAGATGGCAGTAAGTAGTAATTATTTTTAATGGATTTTCTTGAGATAGGGAAAATAAAAAGGGGGAGGAGGCAGAAGGAAGTATATTGAAATTGTGCAGAGGAGCAAAGGAAGAGAGAAATTAAGGTAAAGGAGCAGGGATGGGAAAAAACAATCAGGTTGAAATTCTAGAAAGGGGTCCAAATACTTGGAGGTTTTTTGTTTCTGTTTTCTGAGGTACCTCACCTGACTTCTTTGGTGAATTGGAGTATTTATGGTCTCCAACAGCTGAATATCTGAACATGGTTTAATCTTTCCTTTATTTACAAGGAGAATGCTCTTTTGGCAGAGGGATGAACTCCTCCCATATTTAGATGTGAAGCTAAAGCATGAGCTCTAGGTTGAGTTCCTACTTTCCTCAAAGAAAAAGATTAATGACCAAGGGTGAATACTACTGTACTGGATTGATAAAGAGGCACTAATGGGGTCACCCTTGTTCTGTCATTTCCTTATGTTACGGCAGTAAGCGTGCTCTGTCTTTACAACTAGAGGTGGGGGAAAGCTCCCTGAAAGCTTGAAAGTCGCATTTGAAATTCTCTCGTTTTCTTGAGTTTAAGTGACCCTGAAGTACCTTGACCATAACTTTTAGAAATATTTGTTAAAGCAGAGCTCGTGCTACTGACTGCTCTAGAAACTGGACTTGGAGTAGGCTTTAATTGGAATGCAACTATTTGGCTTCCCTTCTTTGTAGCTGACAGATTTGATAGCTATTTCTGCAGATCCTAATAGATTGATATCTACAATGATAGAATATCACTGTCAGATGTTTTTCTGAGGTCTATTGCAATCAGAATCTGGGAGTTCTCTGAGGCAGATAGCAATAAATTTATGTCCCATACCTGGAGGAGCTGTTCCTATTTCTTGTGACTAATGAAAAGGAATCTGTTTCTCCATTTAATGGCAGCATCCTCTGGAAAGTTGTGTGGAACACACCTGCTGATAATCTGTATGTAATCCAGATCCTCATTTGCCCATAGTGTTAATTCAAGACAACTTTATATAGACCATGACTTGCATGGAGGCTTTTAATGGGAAAAGTGAGTAGTGGCAAGGACTAAATCTTGCAACACATCACAGTACATACCAGCAATGAAACCCAGGTAAAGCATGAGCTGTGCCTGTTCAGTCCTTTAGAAACAGCTAAAAGCTATAGAATTAGTGGGAAAATGTTCCATGCAGAGAAATATGCTGAAGGTACTACTGAGTCAGAAGGTGGCAGTAATGCCACCAACATCCCTCATCTTTGTTTTTTACCTTGAAAATAAGTTGCAGCTAGCACTGTCAGAATTGCAAACTTTCAAAACTAGCGAAAGCTCAGAGGGATCTGGAAAATATTGAATAACAATAAAAGTTTGGATAAGCAAGCCTGTTCCTTCAGGGTCAGCCTTGTCCTTCAAGTTTGCTTTTGTCAAACAACTTAGTGGCTTCCTGCAAATGCTGCAGCATCTATTCTGGGTGCTCAGGAAAAACCTCTCTTTATTCCCTCCGAGGCCTGGCTGTGTATCTGCTCCTGCTCTTCTCTGCAGCCTCCCTTTTGGCTGTGTCTCACTTTTTTTCTGTCCCTGTCATCTCCACCTGCATGTGAGGAGCTTTCTCCACTGAGCAGGTTCAGGTGTTTTCCAAAGGGAATATCCCCTCTCCCACAACAGGGTTTCTTCCACCTCGAGTCAGCAGCCAGCACAAAGAACCAGGTGCTGCCTCTTCTGCTGTTCAGCCTTTTAAAAGAAGCACAAGGTATAGTAAGCTGCAGGCAGACTAAATATTGTATATTACGGCTGTCTCTGCAGTTTCATTAATATTCTCTGTAAATTGAGCTGCAACCATGAAAAATTGTGTTTTCTTTTAGAAAGGTGCTTATCAGAGTACTCCGACCCTTATTCTATTATATAGAAAGACAAAAAGTTTAAAATGCGCTGTTAATGGAGAAGAACTGTTGGGCTGTTTGATGTTTTCAGACTGTTTCAATGTTGCCACCTTGCTGTACCTTTCTACTTGCTTGTGTCTGCCTACAGTATTAATATATTGCTTTTCCATGATACAGCATTGTGGAGATAAACTGCTAGATCCAGGGCTTTTTGGCATTTCCCGGAAAGTGTCATTGTGTTCCTGTATAAAGGTGAACTTGTATTTCTGAATAATTGATGGCTGGTAGTTAGGCTTTTTCTCTTCAGAAAGGAAGAAACTTATTAATGAGGATGATGCATAAGAGATCAATGCCAATGTGCCTGACATCGATTAATGATTTCATCATGCAACCAGATTAAAAAAAGCAGCTGGTATCTGTATTTGCACACATAGTTGTCTGCAAATGTGCTGATAACTTTGTGGAGTGAAAAACGGACAAGGTACCAGTTAAAAAGGGTACAGGCAACTGGGCAGAGGTCTTCTCCCTGAGATTAACGGAGTCGGACTGCTGTTGACTCCTCAGTATTTAAGGTGCTGCTCAGCTGTGGTACGGGTTTCCTTTTTCTGTGAGGGTGGAGTGTCTGTACGTGCATGTGTGCAAATAGGGGTGAGCCCAGATGGAGAACTGAGGCCAATGCTGGTGATGAAGTTTTAATTTTAATAGTAAAAATGGAAACTGGGGAGACAGATGGGTGAAGTTGCAAGTGATACCAGGAGAACCGCACAAGGTGTTAAGTTGCCTTTCTTTGACCTCCCTCTGCCCACCCATGACAATAAAACTCAACAGATTCTGTTCTAGACCCCAATTTATGGTGTATAATATAAGGAAGTGGAAACCTTAATTAGCCCTTTGAGCTTTACCTACAACTTTCAGCCATGAATCCTGCTGACCAATTTGTAAGGAAGATATTGCTTAATAGGGAGCTCTGTAATGAAAGCTGCAAATTGTGTGTGTGCATTTGTAAGTATATAAATACTGCCTGCCCTGGGGGAGGAAAAATAGTTTACCATATTGGATCAGATGGATCTTGATGTGTGCTGAATGCCAGAAAGATGAAGATCTCTTTATCCACCCATCAAGCCTGTGGTGCTGTGTAGATGGAACAAAGTTTCTCCTGCTTCTCCAGGAATCTGCCTGTACCCGGGTAGCTGAGTGACCTGTCTGTCACCAAAGAAACCAGTAGAACTGCAAAAAGATGCTTTTCCTATCCTTAAAAGCAGCACATGGGTTGTGGAGTATTCCTCCTCTTTTTAGGAAGAGGAACTGTGCTGCCCACAGGGAGCAGAGATAGCCTGGCCACCGTACGAGAGATGTTGTACACTCTATAGGGGTGGATGAGTTCCTCCACGTTTCTATTCTAGCCTGGTAGTAGGCTTGGATATTTATGGACTAACTTGTTTGTTAAATACTTCACAAACATACTTATTGATTCAAGCCCATGAGCTGACTTTATTCTATAGGTTTTCTTGGTTAAATGCATTTGGTGTCATAGTGTGACAGTGCCTTCAGTTGTTTAGCACTTCGTTTTCCAGGGGCAAGCCGCATTATTTGTGGGTGAGTAAAACTAAGGTTTAAACTTTCTTCTCTCATCTGACACAGTAAAGGAACAGTTTTATGGAGTCAAGAAGCCTCGAGCGACAGGCTCAAGAAAACTTCAGAACTTCTGTTAATGTTTTCTTTTTTTAAGCCACTTGAGATTCTTGCTTGAGTGTGTAAGTAGCAGCGAAATAAGCTATGATGATATACACTAACATGGGATCAGACTTAGAATTCTTCTTTTGCCATTTTTATAAAATAATATTGTGTAGGAGACATTAGCCCAGAAAGGTAGAGACACCTCACAAGACCATGTTGTAGGAGTTTTAGATCTTTGTGCTAGCTCAAAGGCCACAGGTGATACAGAAGCACGTATAGTCGTGTGTGTTATTTTTTGGTTGGTGTCAGAGTTCTGGAGCACAGCTTGTCCCTGTCTTGTCTGACGGTTTATCACTGAACCAATATTATGGCCCTGTTTGAATTTCAGGGGTTCCCTTGGCTGTAAATGAGTTATACTGATGGTATGTCTGTTTATTTTTAAATTACACATTCCTGATCTGCAGCATGTTTTCTCATTGCCCTTCTCCAGTGATGCAACTTTTTTTAATAGCTGGATTTCATCCCACTGCTATACATCCAGTCCTCAAAGATGTTGTCTGGAAGACTATTTCAATCCTCTTGTGTTACAAATATCGACTTTGTCACCAGTATATTCCGTCAGGAGCCAACCAGTGGTATTAATGTAAAAATTAAACTTTAACAAGACTTTTAAAGTACCTGACTGTTAACCTCATGTCCCTGTGATCTCTGCTTGCAGCCCAGTCTTATTGCCTTTCTCTCTTAGGGTAGTTCCTTGCTGCATGTGTTTTCCGTAGTATCGCCTGTCTTCCTATGTGCCGTTCAATTGGATGTTCTGGTAGAACATTGATAGATGTGACCTGATCATATTTACATATTTGCAAAATTACTGGTGTGTTGGTGGGGGCTTTGGTGGTGGTCGAGTTTTGGTTTTGGTTTGGTTTTTTGTTTTTTTAAAGGTTGGATCTGCCTAATTTCCATTTGAATACCTACATTGTATTTTAAACTATTTTTTGTTTTGCTCTACAACTTTATTCCTTCATAGCTTCTTCTGCCAAAGGCCTTGTGCACCGTGGGAAGATAAGTGGCTCCAGAGTTGATGCTCTGCTTGTTGTTCAGTAGTTGGAGTGTTACCAGCTCAGTGTTGTCACTAACTGAAATATTCACTTCAGGGTTTGGGGGTTTTGTGCTAATATCTGCTTAATTTTAGTTTATCCTGTCCTCACTGCAGTCACCCTGCATCTTATGCTATTCTTTGTTTTTTCTCTCTCACAAGAAAGTGTTTTTGAGTTCAGACTATCCTTTATGAGGTTTTAGCCTAATTTAGTTCAGCCAAATGTTTGGCTTTACACTATTTGATGTCTAAGACATAGTCGTCTCTTCTGCTGAGTCCTTTTTCCAGATTCTTGTAGCTTGTTTATTTCTAACATCTTTCTGCTTATCCACTTGGAGGGAAGGATCTTCTCTTCTACTCTTCTTCACCTTGTTTACAATGCAGATTTTCCTTCCTTAAGTTGACACCTTTCCTTGGAAGAAGTATTAAGCTTCTCTGCTTTCCACTCCCTAAGCTCCTTGGGCCTCAGTAAATCACTTAGTTTATCAAATTTTTGTCATTCTGAACACAAATTGCAGACTTGCTTTTATTTCTTCCCTTTTATTTAGTTTATGTGGAAACAACTGGTGATCACTTGATTTAGGGTTGGATTTTTTTACAGCTTGTTCTTTGCTGCTGTTTTCTTCACTTCTTACTAGCACCATCTCTGTGTTTTTATTGTCCAAGCAATTTACATTGATAGAGAATTATTCCCGCAGTTTCTCACTATGCCTACTGTGCTGGCTGGATCCTTTCTACTACCTAGCAGACTACTTAGAGATGCTCTCTTTCTCCTTGCTGTTCTGTTCTCTGCTTTCCCTTTATCTCTAATTTCTACACTTGTTTGTGATTGTCCTTTTGCTCAATAAAAGATAGTGGCATGCCATAATTTTTGAAGTGATGCTGACACCTACAGAAAGGGCTGCACTTCATTTATTGGAAGGCTTTTTTGGACTGGGGATGGATTTGGTTTTGAATGAGAATATTTGAATGAATATTTGGACTGTGTCTCAGACTCAGCTCTGGATAGGGATGCTGAGGGGGGAGTATCAGTAGCAAACTGATGTTTTCTCCATTATGTGAACTTTGGCTAGCAGGGTAGTGCTCTCACTTGACCAGATAAGGGCTGCAATGTGAAATTCTTCCATGATGAATTCAAAATGTCAAGCTTGGCCCTTCAGTGCTAAAACCACAAGCCTCCTCACCTGACAAACACCGCAGCTTTTTTGGTCTTTTCTACTCATTGAACATGAGCTGGTTAGGGTGGCAGCTAGACATGTGCCTTGTGCTTGCAAGCAAATACTCTGCCTCTACTCCCAGTTGTTTGCCTTCTCCCTGCTGCCTTCAGGGGGGCACGGCCTCGCTCTGCCCGTGCAGTGGCCCAGGGTGCCTGCATGGAGGCAGGAGTGTGGCAGGGTGGCTCCTGACGGCTTCCAGAGCCCTCCGAGAAAATCATCTTCATACTTTGTGTGTGACTTCTAAGTCTCCGGAGCTCTGAAATAATTCACGTGAAATGCAAACTAGTGGTTTTAAATGCAAATTGGTGTTAATGGTGTAGTTACTCTCCCGGTTTGGGCCAGGGCCAAAACAAAACAAGAATAAAAGCACAGGAGGAGAGCTCTTCCTGCTGGTGAGGAGCCTGTGCCGCCGGTCCCGGCCCCGCCAGCCGGGTCCTGCAGCCGCGCCGCGGCTCTGGGCGGCTCCGTCCGTCCCCGGGAGCGGGGGGCAGCCACAGCCGGTGCAACACCCCCCCCTACGGGCTGTCCCCGCCGCTGCCCGCCAGGGCCGGGCGGAGCGAGGGGGGGAGCTGAGCAGAGCCGCCGAGAGGGGAGGAGGGGGGTGAAGCGACTCCAGGAGCAGTATTGGATTTAATGAGGAAACGGTGCTCCATTAAATCTAAAGTACTCTGAGTAAAAGCATGCCCAGCACCGCTGGAATTTCTGCTGAAAGTTGAGTTACTGTCTAAAATAATCAACACAACAGGGGATTAAACAGGTGCTTTGTCCTGGTGGTCATTGCTTTCCTTCTCCTGTGCAAATTCGAGCTCCGGTGGTTGATCGATATTGCAATGTCTCTTATTTTGTGCCTTTTTTTTTCCTTCTGAGAGGCGTGCTTTTTTGGTAAAGAAGTTGCCTATGGAAAGCAATTTTTAGAATGTTGTTCAAGCTTGTGTCTCTGCCTGTGTATAAAGCCTAGGAGTGCAGCAGTACACGGTGTGATTAGGTATTTAGCAGTTAACTCTCGAAAGTAAAGTGAATAATGACGAAAATTACTATTTTCAGCTGCAAATGCCTGTAAGCTGTTCCTAACAGCCGCTCTAACAAAGGACCCTCTGAAACCTGCAGTTTCTCACCCGCCTGGCTCTAGCAGACGGTCGCTTCTTCCCTTCTCATCCCCGTACCGCTCTCAGCCACAATTCCTGTCCTCCGGTTAACGCGATACCCTGCATTTACTCTCCATCCCCGCTGGAAACAGGGCAGGAGCAGGAAACCTAGATTTGCTGGCAAGATGCTGTACTTCAGCCGCTACCGATAGGAGATTTTTATGTGTGCAGCTGGGCTTGAATAGGGATTAAAAAAAAACCGAAACCAACCCACAACCTAGCCACTGAGGAAGCCTTTTAATCCGTGGGAGGGGGAACCCGGGGTTGCTGCCCCTCGCCGCGGCGGGGCAGCGGGGCCGGCTCTGCGCGGGCGCGGCCGGCGCTGGGCTCGGGGGGAGCCTCCCGCCCGCCTCCCCCCCACCCCCCCGCTCCCCGCGCCTCCCGCTGCCACTTCGGCGGCTCCTCCGAGCAGCACCGCGGCTCCGGCTGCCGGGGGCCGCCGCCGCGCCCGAGCCACCAATGCGGGGGATATTTTCAGGGAGGCAGCGGCACCGCGGCAGCGGGGAGGGCAGGTGAACTCCGGGGAAGGATGACCGGCGTCGCCGCGATCGTCTTTCTCCTGCAGCTCTTGCCCAAGGCGGAGGGACAGGTCTTCGCAGGTGAGTGCCGCCCAGCCCGCCCGCAGCCCCGCCGAGGCTGCCCGCTCCCCCGAGGCGCGGCTCTCCCCGCCGGCTGCATCGCTGCCCGGCTCCCTCCGGTGCATCCCCCCGGTGCGGGGCGTGCGAGCCCCGGGGCAGGCAGCTCTTCCCGGCAGCCTGAACTCTTCGCCTCACGCCTTCCTCCAGCCCCTCGGCCTCGCAGGGAGAGCTCCCTCCGCAAGCCCCGGAGCCAGGCGGGGATGGAAACGTCTCTCAGAAGGCGGCTGGTCGGCGGGGGAAGGAGCAGGCTGATTAAAAGTCGGTTCCTCAAGCGGGGCGTGCGCGCTGCCCGAGCCCCGGCAGCGCCTCGGTGCCAGCGCCGGGTTGTGGAAGGTTTTTGCCGTGTGTGCTGGGCTGTGCGGGGGGTCCTGCCGGGGTACCAGCACTATCTGTGTTTCGGACTGGGGGAGGCTCGCTCCTCGGAAAGTTGGTGTGGTAGGAGATGAAAGCATCGCCTTTATTCGTGGATTCATGACACTTGAGTCCTTTTTGGAGTGAACAAGGCTTTCCCCAGCCCAGGGCAGGAGTTAGCTTCTGAAGGATGCGCAGCTCGGGGGGAGTCGCTGCCTTTTCTCCTCCAGCCAGGCAAAGGGGCTTGGGGCTGTTCTCGGAAGTTTAGTGGCACTTTTTTTCTCCCCTTGCATCTCACAGCTCAAGTAACTTTCTCGGGGGCCTCCGCTACTCGGACCGGCTCCTTCCCAGTTGTCGTTTTCTCTGTCATTCCTGATGTTAAGGAATACTTTGCTCCCATGGCATGTGTACATTAATAGTAGCCAGCTATTTTCCTCCTCCAAGTTCCTTTAGGCGTAGTTTGAATTACTTGGAGATGACAGGTGCTTATAGAGCTAGTTTTCTTCTCTTGTGCTAGTTTGTAGGTACACCAAAGATATGTGTGGCTTTGTTTTTTCCTTGGATCTTTTAATATGGCATTCATTTTTCTCACTGCAGTCTGTCTTTATATTAAAAAATAAACAGTTGTAACTTTCTTCTCTCCTGACTTCATGTATCTAGCTTTCTAAGTGTTAATAATTTTTAATCATTTTTTCCCTCATCTGTATATTTAAGACAAGTAAAAATTCCCTGTGCAACGTTACTTAAGGATAAATCTCAGTGCTTGAGACTTGGTTTCATACCTTCAACATGCCCAAGTTTAGTTCATCTCAAACAGTGGAAGATTTTTCTCCGTTAAGACCGAGAGCTCAAATGACTTTGGCTGCTCTAAAACAAAAATAGTGCAGAGTGTAGGAGATGCTGAGCATACAGCCAGAGCACTATATGTACCTTTAACTCATCTCTTCAGTGCAGTGTGGCTCAAAGTTTGGGGTGCGAAGGGCCAGACGGGCACAGGAGCCCCCCGGTCAGCTCGGTGAACTAGATGCTGTAATCAATCCTGCCTGGTTTGACACCCCCATGGTATCTTGTTTACATTGCTAGGCAACTGCACAGATCCTCAGATTTATTAGAAAGGCTAGGAAATCTAACCTAGTTAAATAGCTTCTTCATTGAGTAAGCAATATGTGGAGCTATTTTTTTATTATTTTTTTTCTTTTCGCTCTTACAACTGTGTTTTAATGTTCTTGACACTTGTCATATCAATTGAGATTAGATCCTCGGCTTTTGATGAATCATTTAGCCAGACGCTTAGAAAGAAGAGTGTTCTGTGAAAACGGCAAACTTTTAAGGGGGCAGAAAACACTTTATATTTGAGGGAAATAACGATATAATATGAGCTTTATGAGCTAACGCATGCATATTTAGGGGTTTGGCAGATGTTTTCATTATTTTCAGAAAGCCATGAAATATTTTGTTTGAATCATCATTTCAGTGGGAATAGCGATGGTGAGGTTTTCTAATCAGTAGTATCACCTTCCACTTGCTATTTTAGTGCCCTTCTTACCATTCAAAATAAGAGAAGCTGATTTTAATAAATAATATTTTCTGAGCTGCTTCTATTAATGAAGTTAAAAGCAAGTTTTCTACTCTTGGACTATATATCTGGTGTGAAGTGTAGTGTGGTCTGGACTCTGTTCATATAGCTGATATTTTTATGGTAAAACCCAAAGTTTTTCACATGCACTTTGTCTCCAAAATCTCGGTGAAGTTTGGAGACTCCAGTTGATGCCATCGGTGCATTTTCGCATCTTCCATCAGGTGGTGCTGTCTCCATAACTATAAGGATGCAAATACCTCCTGTCTCTTTCTGATTGAATTATTTTTCGAAGCCTAAAGCGTTTATTCAGCAGCCTTTTTGTTAAACATCTCGGAAAATCACTGTGCAAGTAGTTGCCTGGGTTTTTGATTTATTTCCTTATATGATAGTTGGGCTAAGAAGTAGGAAAGATGCAAGTCGAGACAAAATGGTACTTGATTCCTACCCAACTGGCACAGCTGCAGCTGCTGCTTCATATTATCCACAACATATAAAATTGGGAATACTACAAAGCGACAGCAGAACACTCTTCCTCCTGGAATACCTAGTTTCGTATTGAGGGAGCTGGTTAACACATTTCTTTATGTAATTTCTGTATTTGTCTATTTATAACTCTTCTCCCCAGCAATTCCTTTCAGTTGCCTGCGATCTCTGAATTTATTTATAATTGGAGGTATGCTTTTGAGGTTCTAAACTTTTTCTTAGCTCTAGGGTCAGCTAGTAATTTAATTCCTCTACTTTGCCATAGAAGAGACAGAAGTTACGTCAGGTAATTCTAGTAATTGCCGATTCTTTCAGGTTATCAGAAATTAAGGAACTTTTGCTTACGAGGAAGTTTTTTTTCCGTAAAGCACGTGTGCAGATTTTCTCCCACCAAATACACACAGCATTCTTGCAGTTGCTGTGCCCTCTGCTCCAGTCTGTTTTGCGTGCATTTTTGGCACAGCAGAGCAGAGAATAGAGAGATTAAAGTCACTTGCAGCTGTGAAAAAGCATTCGGAGGGGGAAAGTGGGACAGTGGGTTTACACTGGGACTGTTCACCTGAACACCAGATTACTTTGACACTTGTTTTTTTCTTCTGATGTCAGTGTTTGTTTTAATTTTTTCATTATCCTGCTCCTTGTTCCACTGTGGCAGAGCTCCTGAAGGGTTGGACATGTTGCTGTTTGCTTTCACTCACTGCTGCCACAACTGACACTTCATTACACATGGTCTGTCCAGGGAAGATGAAAGGGGAGGAAGGGAGCAAACTGCAAGGAATTTTTTTGGGGGAGATTAAGATTAATTCATTTACTGGGAGTTCATTTACTCACAGATTTTGCTATCGGTAAATTGGCAATGAAAAATGGATGTTTCTGAGCAAGCTATTCTGGGTGGCAATTGTTAACAGTGCAGCCATTTAACTCAATAATCACTTTTCACTCCCTCTGGGGAGCTGTTAGTGCTACGACTCAACTTTATTTTTCATTCCTGGTTGGCTTGATTTGTTTTCTAATACACAAACAATTAATATTAAAAAGGTGGTGAGGCGACACTGCCTGTTTCAGCAGTGGCGATGAAGGGTCGCTGTGTGTACAAAGGCAGTTGTGAAGCTCCGAGTGATAATCCTTCTCTTAGAAGCGCAGAGCCCTTTTCTGCCATCCACCCTCCTCAAAGTCCCTCAGCTCAGCTTTTCTTGTTTAATTGTACTTTTTTTAGTCTGTTATGGTCTATGTGCAGGCCCACGTGCTCTAGTTTTCATTAATATTATGGGAATGATTTGGGACACTTACTGTAGAATATTACAGTATTTTTTTTAGAAGGCACCATCATCTGTTACCATGGAAACTCGTATAGTGGTAAAGATGTAGGTCTGAGGCTTTGTGAACCTGAAAAGATACGGACAAGGGTTGTTTCTTATAGGAACAATGACTTTTGCATATAAAATCTAGTTAAGTGGAGAAAAGAGAGGGAAATAAATTGATCTGTTCAGCATTGCACTGACAATCCTTCTTTTGAATAACATCCTGCATAGAAGGATCAGTGTCTCTCTGATTCTCTCTCTGTGTACAGGGTGGGTTTTTTAAGCTCATTATTTGTCATAATAGTTGTTTTATGCCTCTGGTAATTTTCATTATAATTTTATAAATGAAGTAAACGAATGTGTATTGGCAGGTATTGTTCTTTGCTTGAATGGAAAGTACTGAATGTAGAATTGGAGAGGTGTGCAAAGTTAGCACTGGAGCTTAAATATTTTGGCAATGAGCAATTTGAGACTGACTTAACGTGGCCCTAATGAGAAGGAAAAAAAAAGCAGATGCCATCTGAAATCCACCTACCAAAATCTGATTGAGGTATATACAGGTTTGCTCACTGCTGTGAACAATAAGAGCAATAATACTTTTCTGTTTTGCCATAGAAATACCGAAGCCTAGTTAACATTCATAAAAACTCTGGTGATGTTTGGGTGACGAGCAGCAGGAGTGCGTGTGTGTGTATTGCTATATAAAGCATATGTCCTTTAGAGAGAGATTTCTTAATTTTTTATGGAAACTGCTTCAGTCTGTTTCCTCGGTGTCTTGTAACGCATAGATAAAATATGTAACGGAGCTCCTAAAATGTGCTTGTAGGTACCTTCACAGATGAGACTTTCCTTGCAGACAATTTGGAGAACAGCAGTGTATAGAGGTCACCTGCTGTTATAAACTGACCCGCGTCGTAGTCCAGATTTCCCGCTGCGATGTGAGAAGCCTCCTGTTGCCTCTGTACCAGAGGGCTCCACTTCCACAAAGAACAGCTTGTGGGTTGATGTTTCTTGGCTCGCTCTCATTCTTGAGACAAATGTGGTGCACTTGGCTTTTGTGGTATTTCTGAGCATTTTATGGAGTGGTATTACTTGGCTCATTGAAGCAAGTGTATTTGGCCAAGAGTCAGTTTTTGTGGTGCTATTCATATTTCCTAGTTCTCTAATTTTTCTTCTGACGGTGTGGTCCCTGTTTGTGCTGGCTAGTGCTACTTGAATATCATTTCATTTAGATGATATTTGCTTTTGGGGGGGAAATCCTACCCATCTCTGACCTATTGCCTTCCTGGCCCTGTGTTGCCTCTTACTTTGGAATGCCACTTGCCTCCCACCACCCTGCTCTTTCCAGACAAACTCAGAGGAAAAGAGCAACCCTCCGCACCCCAAAGCAGACACGCAAAGGTGGTGAATGTTGTTGATGGCATCAGTAAGGACTTCTTATAACCTACTCCTCTCTTTCTGTACGCTCGTAACTACATAACAAGCAATTGCTTCTAGTGTTCGTTATTGCAAGCTTGAAAGATCATATATCTCCATGGTGGAAGAGACAATTACTATGTCTTAATCAGACTATACATCATTTAATCAGACCCACTTGTTTTTTAATATCTGATAAATACATCCTATCTATCATAGCATGGTTCAGAGATGTCGGATGCTTTGCAAGCTGGATGGCAGGGCATTGCATGTTCCAGATGGAAATGCTGCTAAGTTAGTTAAAGAAATCAAGGACCTTTGGAGAAAGAAGACTGTAAGTGTTATTTAATGCCCCAGTTACATGTGGTGCAATTCTGGGAGCACAAGCATATCCACCTGTGAGCAAGACCTGGTAAACAGGACAGGGAACCCCAGGAAGAGTGAACCTACTTAGCGCTTGGTCTCCTTTGGCTTTCTTGTTTTCTTTTAACTAGTGCTTGTAAATCAATCCAAGGCCAGCCACTTGATTTCTTCTTTTCTCCAGCTAGGTCCCTCTGGGCCTGCAGGCTTGGGAATTCAAGCAGACTTGGTGAATTCTGCTGCAGCTTAAAGTGGTACAGCTCATGCAGTTCAAGAATGATTGAGCTGCTTGTGAATTTGGGGAGGATGGGACCTGGCTCTTGTTCCTTGATATTTTTGCGTTCATCTCTCAGGAAGGCTGTGGGGTTTGACAGCTGATGATGATGTGTGGGCACAGATCAGTGCTGCAGCCTGAGCAACCTACGGTTACACAAACCTCTTTATTCAGCTGTGCCGTTCCCTTTGTACTGGAAGCACTCACAGTATCCCCATCTCATCTCTTGTGAGCTGAAATGTCTTCAGATCCAGCATAACACAGGAAGCAGTTTACCGTGTTTTTCTCACGTAGATCCTTGTCATAATCCTTGCTTCGTTCTCAGGTAGTAGCTATGTTAAACGGCTGGGAAGCGGCTCTGGGCTGCTAATTCAGCTGTACATTGAGCAAAGCAGGGCAGTTTCACTATTTGTCCTCTGTAGTGTTGTAAAGAACAACAATATCAAGAGTATTACCACTTAATCCAGGGTTTATCCATTTTTATGTTGGGGATCAATCCTTCTCTCTTTGAATTTGAAGAAAATATCGTTACTTGCTTGAGCAGAAGTAGGGCTTCACGCTGTACTGAGGATGATATTTGTGAAAAGTTGAGCTTCTGACTCCAGTACTGCTGAATTTGGTGCTGTTACTGGAACGATGTGTGTGAATCTTCATTCCCTTAGTATCGACTCAAAGGTCAGCTCCTCAGTAACAGAGGGAGAAGTTTTTGCAAATGGCGGGGGCGGGGGGAAAGGGCCTCAGTAGGCAAACAGAGCAATTGTGTGCAGTGTGCTTTCGGGTCCTTTTTTTAAATGAAAAAATGTGGAATTGAGAATGGTATCAGTGCCACGTGGTTTTGTTTAGTTAAGAAGATAATGAAGATTGGTAAAAGTTTCTCTTGGCAGAAAAGCATGTGCGGTGGTGACCATCTAGAAGTAGGGCATGAAGATGAAGTGGGGGAGGAAGAAGGGAATTAAAGCAATTTGACTGCTATATAGATTTGTCTTTATTACTTTAGAAATACATTTATTGGAATTGCAGCAGTATTTGCTGGATAAGCGGAAGAGCACTTCTGTCAGCAGGATGGGAAGCTGCTGTGCTTGATGGTTCACTTCTCCAGAGTAGGGATTTTCTGTCAAGGTTGTACCTGTTTATGTGCTGGCAGCCCAAATCTTATTCTGCATTTCTAGGTGTGAATTCAATGCTCTAATAGAAACAGTTGTTGATGTAACTGTAAAATGTAATGCATTTCCACCACAATCAGTTGTTTCAGGGAAATATTTCATGGTTTGATTTTTTTCCCCCCAGAGGCGTGTGGCTGAAAGACGTATATTTTAAAAAACCAAAAACCCCAAAACTAAGCGGAGTGGCTGTGTATATATAACTCCACACCTGACTGCATTGGGTTGGTGTCAAAAGTTTTTACTACTTTGTTCTTTGTCCCTAAGAAGGGAAAAGCACCAATATAAATGCGCACCAACTCTTTCTAGTGTTTTCCATGCAAGGCTGCCTGTTGGCAAGAGGTGTGTGTACCCGCGTTTCTGTTCTAGTGGGGGATCCTCTTTCTCCAGCTTTTAGCTTGGCTGTGTTTGTAAGCTGGCTGAGTAGAAGAGCTTGTTGCCTTCCTTCTCATTCTGGACTTGACAGGCTGTTGTCAGTTTGTAACGCTATCAAGCCATCTCTCCCAGTGAGCATCTTTAATAGAAAGTCTCTTTTTTTTTCCTCTTTATTGTTTATTAAACCTAATGTGATTGCTTTATTGTGTAGTAACTTTGAAACATCTGAAGAGCCAACTGTGTTAAATGCTTCAGAGGCACAAATGACTCATTTTTGTACCCTGAAGAACATTTCCATCTTGCAGTTGTATGAGAGAAAGAAGAAATGGGAGCAGCGTGGCAGCTGACAAGACGCCGGCGTGTTTGGGTTGAGGGTTGGTTATGGAGAAGGTGATGGGAAGGCGAGGATGATGAGACTATAGCAGTAGGGAGAGGAAGGAAGTATGAAAAGGAACATGAAAGGTAAGAAAAGCCTGACAGGATAGAAACCAGGAGGAAGCAGACATGAAATAAAGCTTGGAAATTGGCTGCTGTTCCCGAGGCTCGCGGACTGGGAGCATGGCTGTTGCTGCCGTCATCTGTCATCTCCTTTCCTGTAAGTTAACTGTCAGCCAAAGTTATTGCTAGATAGCTCGTCGCTGCAAATTTTGGTCCTCAGGCCGAAACATGGGCCGCAGTGTCTAGTTTTTGTCTGCCCTTAATTTCATAGTGATGTTTTCTCAAACTGGCTAAGCATATCTCTTCACAACCAAGCTGATATGAATATTTTGAATTTACTAGTAAGCCATTCTAAGTTTGCTTGGAAAAGTGTTTGAGCTTTATATGTTAAATTTGCCAGTTGCTAATATTTTAAGAGCCTAAAATAAGAGAGAAGCAGTTTTCCCTATTGTTACTCTAGCTCAATTTGCTGTTTCAGAGATCTGTTCCTGCGTTCATACTACAGCTGCATGCTGTTTATGAAAAAGAATAAGCATGGAAGGGAAAGGACTTTGATGTGTTTGCCCTCTGCAAAACACCGCTATTCACTGGCTGTGCTAGAGCAGCTCATTGGGACAGCAGCTAGGCCTGGGTACCTTGGAGCATCTCTGGGCTCGGTTCCGAGCCTGCGTCCAGATGCGATGCACAGTTTTGTGCAGCAGCCAAACCGAGCTACATGTCCAGAAGTCATTATGTCCATCGGCAAGCTAAAGCCAGTTGCTCATCTTTGTGCCATCCCTTTAAAAATTTTTTTGAATGTCAACGTTGGTTTGAAGCAGACTGTTGTTGTTGTTGCATTATTGGCTCTGACTAAACAGGACGTAATCTTCTGATAAATTTGACTTTGAGATTGTTGGCTTCCAGCTCTCCGTGCTCCTGTGGTCTGGCTGTTCGTGCTAGCACTGACTCATTCCCTTTAGGGCAAATGGATCTCTCGAAGGCACCCTGCAGCGCTCCGCTTGCATCCTGCCTGCAAAAGACAGGTAAAGAGGCAGCGATGGGCGGTTTGCTTGCCAGCAATCCAGACAGTTATTTCATGGTACTCCCACATACAAACACGTGTGGATAGTTATTGCCAGCGATGCTACTGCCTACTTGAATTCGATCCACTATTTAATTTTTGTGGGGGGAAAAGTAAAAGATTTCATTAAATCTTAGGACCAGTCAAAAAGTTTCCACAAGTGTGATCTGAAAATCAATTTGTAGGAAAGCAGCTGTTCTAAAACAAGCAGCTCCTCTGCAGTTCTTGATTCAAACATTCCAGCATGAATCTGGAAAAAAAAATCCATATAATCTAGTACAAAATAATAGGTTTCAATAAATCTTGTAAGGGAGTCTTGTACTTTAAAAAGGGATTTCTATTATGAAAATGGTGGTCAAAGCATTGCTCCAGCTCACTGAATAAATTATTTTTGGTAGGAATAGGGTCTCCTAGACAAACAGTAAATATATTTTTATGATTAAAAAATGGGAGATGGTGTATGTACTAACAAATAGCAGCACGTGGAAGCAATAATCAGAGAAGCGGAAAGCTTGGAAATAAACAAACACGCTGTCTCTGTTGGCACAGGGATAACCCTGGAGACTGCCAAGGCCAGAGTCTGCAAAAATAAGAAAGTATAATTAATTGTCCTTAAATGAACCTTCCAAGCGAAAATAACCCCTTTAAGTAAACTCTCAGCTTTGCAGCTTTTATTATAAAGCTTTTCCATGTGCCAAAGTTTTTAATGTTCTATAATGTGCTTATTTATATTTCTGTGCATGTTTAGCGTAAAGAATTAGCATACGGAGTATAGCTGCGTTGGACATCTGTTTTACTCTTGCACTTTGCTTTTCTAGCAATAATACAAAATTATTTCTTGAAATGGCTGAGAAGTAATGTTTTGGAACAAAGTCTTGGTGGTGTTTGAGGGTCACTCAGCAGCTCTCTAGATTAAATCACTTCCCTGCTTTTTTTCCTGCAAGGGGCTTTCTCTTCCTTCCAGTGGTTCCTACGCCCGTGTTGGTGTAACATGGATTTTTCTTGTGGCAAGAAAGCAGAAAAGTGTTATTTTTTTCCCCCAGCCCTCCCCAAAAGCTCTGAGCTGATGAACCTGTATTGCTAAAAGAATGGTAAATAAATGTTTCATGGAAAGAAGTGCTACCCTTGTGTCAGTATAATTCCCAGTGGTTTCTGACATCAGGGTGACTTGCAGATGTCTGGGACCTGGAGCACGCGGGAAGCAACAGAAGCATTATCAATCCATGACACAAGTTTGGAGCGTATCCTGCTTGCCAAGCGTAATTCATGTCAAAATTTCGGAAGAGAGTACAGAATGAGTGTTTGGATTATATAGTTTATGTAACAATTTACCCATAAGGTGCTTTCTTATAGTACAGGGGGTGGCAGAATGATTACTCATCAGGATCAGCCTTCAGGTACAATTTCCATTAAAGTTCAGGAGAAATTTAGAAGTAGTTCTTTTGTAAGTTTTTTTTCTTAGTGAAGGTAAACTTTAAAGAACTGTAAATGGGAGAAATAATGTTGGAGTTAAGAATTGCAGGCAGAGATTTAGCCTCAATCTTGGGAAGTATTGCAATATAGATCCAGAGTAAATGTATATGAAGTTTTTTTGAGTGGATGGGAGAAATCTGGGAGTGATTAATGCTGAGATTTTGAGGACTGACAATTGACAGCATATTTGCATGCAACTGAATATGAATTTGAAAAGAAGCAAGTACACTAAAGGCAGAATGTGCCACCTGCTGTGTATGTAGCTTAAAAAAAAAAGTGTATGTCTGGGATTTTTTTTTCTGTCTGGAATATTCCCCTCAGCCCTGAACATCAACTTATTCCTGAGAGTGACAAATTAAAGTATTGAGAGTAACTACAAGTGACAGCAGTTTCTCCACTTTTGAGCAAAGATTTACAATATCTAAATACATTTAGCTTCTGGACCTGTAACTGAGAATGGAGCTGTGAAAGAGAGAGCACCTCAGAGGAAAGGACGTGTGCACCAGGAGTAACAGAATGAGATTAAACCAAAAGAATAATTTACTTTGAGCATTAGGAGAAATCTTACTGCAGACCCATGGGGTTGTGGAATTGTGTCCCAAAGGAAATGGTGGAAACTCTGTTGCCCGAGTCATTTTAATTTAGACAGGCAAAATAATTTACTATCTTCTGGGGGGGAAGTACTGCAATCTCTGAGAAAATGAATAATCCGCTGCAGGCTTTTTCCTCTAAATTTCTAACTTTCTTATAATGCTGTTGAAGTTGGAGGGAGAGGAGGAGGAGATATACTGAGGAAAAAAGAGGATGCTGTATTTAGCATGTAATAAGTGTAAGTGATGTTAACACATGCTAATGCTTCTCAACTGTTTTTCATTCATCTGATTAAATATTTGTTGCATATCTGTTAAATATCAGCAGCATTATGGTGAAGTCAAGACTGCATGACTGCACCATGTCCCCCTCTAGATTTCTCCCACTCCCCCCAATCTGTGTTCAGATTTGATCTAACCCGGGGGCAGATAGGGAGTGGTGGGGTATTTAAAACAAAGGGGGGGAAAAAACCCCAACCCTACAAGTGCCAATGTTGGAGGTGCTAAAAAAGCACATAATGTACAAGTCAGAGAGGAGGAGTGTTAAGCATCTGATGTCTTATTTCTGCATCAAAGTTCCCGAATGATTCTGGGCGAGTTGTTCAGGCTTGGCAGGGGAACACTAGTTCTTGCCCTGGATGTAACATCCCAAAGGGCTTTAGAAGTCCTGTCTCCAGCTGAAAGCAGTGCTGCAATGTTTCCTGTCTGTTGTGGGGCTGATGCAGATTCCTGAGGACCCTGAAAATTGCTGGGTGCTTCCGATGGGGAACATGGAGTTAACAAGGGTTGTCTTCCCTTACTCCCTCTCATAGTCCCTAAAATGGGGAGGCTTGAATGTGGTGCTGGGAGGTGGGGTGGTGAGCGAGTGCATCTGCAGATGTTTGTGAAGGAACAGAAATTCTATAGCTGTAGAGAAATTCAAGAGGAAATTAATAATTCTCTCTGTGGAGATCAGTTTGCATAGCATGTGGTAAATAATGTATGGGGCCACAGAGCTAACAATAAGAATAAAACAAAATATTGAATAGCTGCACATTCAGTAAGCACCATCCATCTCTTGCATGGAAGAACAAAAGGTCCCGTGGCAGAAAAGAGTATGTGATCAGGTAATTTTTTCAAGTCAAATCTACAAGAAGATTGATACAGGGTTTTGTGGACGACCTTCTGTTAGGGCAATTAATACCCTTCAGAAAGGTTGATTTTTTTTTAAATTTTTTTCATTGACATTAACAATATCACTTTTTCCTTAGCCTCCTCTTGTAATAGGGAAACCCATCACCGGTAAGAGCCACGCAGTAATTTGGGGGCTTCTCTTTTTGATTGCATAAGTGTACTGGTGTTGGCTTTTGTCTGCTGCTCTGCAATCATGAGCTGGTCCGTGTAACTGTGCGATACCCTACCTCTTTTTTGTACAATATCACCCCAGAATCAATAAAGTAGGCATATAGCAGAAGTTTGGACACTTGGGCAGAGTGAGCTGTGCAAACAACTCCTCTGCAAGGTGATCACGGAGGGCTGCGAGGAATAATATTGTGGCTTAGACTTGACCTGCAAGCAGACAGTTGGACTAGAATGAATAGGGATCTGAGGCTTTGGGATCGTTTATAAACATGTTTACTACATGATGCTTCACAGTGCGCTCATACTTCTTGTTGGAATCAAAATCAGCATAATATATGCAATTAAGGTCATCCTCTGCTTTGTTCACTTTACCTGCAATAGTAGAAAGCTGGGGGGGAAACCAGTGCTGTAGCAGTTAAATTGAATAATTGATTATTTGAATCCCATTAAAGAAAAAAGGTGAGAAAACAGACTGTGTTTTGTTTATCAGTCAACTTGAGGGAATTCATGTCTTCTGAAAACTCACCTCAATTCTATTCTTTTGTTATTGTTCTCAGTATTTACATGACTGCAGTGTTAAAGACAACAAATAATGAGTTTCTTCATGAGTTTCTTAAACTTTTTCCTTTTTCTTTATACCCTCAGGCTTCCAATTAATTTTCCTTACTCTGCTCTTTCCTTTTGCAAGCCCCGTATAGTGGCCATTCATTCCTCCTGCGTGCGTTTCCTTTAATGCCTGTCAGTGGTGTTAGGTAATGTTCTAGGAATTAATTGTGGTGCAACAGCAGGTATGTGTGCTTGTGTGCTCCCACCATATGCCTAATAAATATGCAGATCAGTTCCTGTTCTGAGGTTGTAAAGGTGAATGGATTTATTTAGGAATCCTCTTTAAATTCTTTTCTTCACTGCAACAACTCTCTGTTAAGAAGAGTAAGAAGGTAAGAAAAATTTGGTGATGAAAAATGTTTTAGCAGAGTTTTTTCTAAGAGGGTTTTTTCTTAGTCTTCTGCCTTGAAAGGTAAATGTCATACATGGTTGATAGATGGAAGATGGCGCTGTGGTGGCTATATGCCATGCTGCTGGAATGAGGAGGGAAGCCCTGGGGAAGGGGATCTTCTGGGGTCGTTGGGCTGCCACCAGCTCGTGGGTTTTCTTTCCCAAGGCTGGTACTGAAGCTCCTCCCAAGCAGCTGTGAACGCATCGCGGGCCTGCCAGCTGCTGCGTGTTGAAGCACCTTCTGCTGAGAATGCACACCGAGGGTCTTGATGTTGTGGGAGAAGTTTGTGACAGGTCACCAAAAGACTGGGAGGAGCATGGTGGGATTAATAAATTTGCTTTTTGCTGCTGTGGATCTAGTTTCTGCTGGTTTCTAATTCACGCAGGAAGGAAAAGCTGTCATTTTTCAAGGTATCTGTGTCAGAATGGCAACTTAATAGTTCAGAAATAGATGGTGTTTACTGTTCTTTTTTTAATGGGAACTCAGGACAAAACAGAAGCCTGGAAACTTAAACGGCAGTTTATTGATAGTACGTGCCCATAGGACACAGTAACGAAGTAGCACAAAGTAATGGGAGTGGGAATCACATATTCAAGCTGATATTTTTGTAGGACTTGACCATGACTCTTTCTGCTCCCTTCCTTCTACCTTAATATTTTAAAAAGAAAGGACACAAAAATGAAGAATTATTTGTTTTATTGAATACTGTTCCCCAGCATACATCTCTTCAGATAGTAACTTTGATTCTGAAGATACTGAGGAGGAGGAGGATGTTTACACTGCCATTTTATAGCAAGGCGAGCAGACTACAAGAACATTATCTGTAATATATGTATAATTACACAAGGGAAATGATTTAAAGAAAATGTATTTAAGATGAACATGAATCAAGGTCTTCCCCTCCCCCAGTCTTTTATGATACCTCACTGTTAATTAATCTTCAAGAAGTAAGTATATTGCAGCCCTCTGCACTCTCAGTTTTCCAGGAGAATCGAAGAGCTCTGACTCACCATTCTTGCATTTTGTAATCTCACAGGTGAAAATGAAACCTTGCCCTTTTTAGCTAACTTAACTTTCCTTGATGACAAAGCAGCCTATTGAATGTTGTACTGAAATCATGCAAATCATGAGAAGTATGCTCCCTTCAAAATACTTCTTATACTCACAGGAATTTCTGCATTGTGTGATACTCAGGCAGGGAATAGATGAATACTTTGTAATGCTTAGATTGGGGATTTGGAGGCTCAGGTCTTCTGTTCCAAGCTCTGTCTCCATCTTGTTTTATAACTCTGGGCAAGTTAATTTTGCCATGTCTCAATTAAGTCTATTGTAAATGGCATATATGTTTCTTTTCTATCTCACAGGAGTCTGGGGAAGCTTAATTAGCACTTGTGAAATACTTGGAGATCTCCTGGTGAAAGGCAATATGACTGCAGCGTGTTTTCAGGCTTGCTCCCAATATTATTGAATGATACCTTCTCTAGAAGGTTTGATAAGATGGCTATCATCAATGAACATGCATTGAATGAGATCAGTAGGGCTACTTATTCTTTTACCTTCCAAGAGTTTCTTATAAACACTAAGTGGTGCACAGTTTGTCTTGCAGGAAGAGATACCAGTCCTCTACTAACCAGTTGAAATGAGAACTGGTGGTCCCACCACTGTCTGTAAGAAGAATCTGTCAGAACTCATATACTGAGGCTTGTGTCTTCTAGAAAATGTGGCAGTTTTGTATCTTAAACTCTTCTGCCCTTGTTGCTTTTTGTAGCCAAAGTGTAGAGGTCAGGGTTAGAAACGAAACCATGCTTTCATCATAGAGCCCTGTGTGCAAGATAGGCAAGATAAATAATGGTTTAATTTGGGGGTGTTCGGAGAAGGTGGCTGCAATTATCTTTGGGGAGCTCCTTTGGGTTAGGGACTGTGTGCAACCTTTTTAACAAAAGAAATTGAAGAGGTTTACTGGAGGATGCGGATGTCTTGCTCCCCCAGAATGAGTTTTGTGCTTCCTCAGGCAAAAGCAAAGCCCCTGACCCAAGTGCATGCCCATCTGTATGCAGCTAGTCCGACTTGCATTATAAATGGCCCCAGGGGAGCCTTGTGTGTTGGAATAGCAATGAGCAGTGGAGTACAGTCGTGCTGCTTTTGCAAGGTAGATACCTGGAGATGTCTCCATCACACATGGATTCTGGAACTTGCCTTTTCAGAGGGTGCTCTGTGGCAGGTGATGGATGCATCGAGGCAGGGCAGGCATTGGTTTTCACACAGCTGACAAGTGTTCTTTTTAAGAAAGATGGTGTGATAGTAAATATACAAATGCTGGGAAGTGCAAGAGGTTTATTTTTTTTTCCATTTGAGAGGTTGTTAAGGATTGATTTTTGAGGTGAGACCATCTTTTTCACTTGTGACTGATTTACGTCTATGTTGTAGCAGAGAAAAAGTTTAATGCGTTTCTTCTGGGCATTGGGGGCACTTATAATGGGCCCAGGTCATTCTTTTTGATTTTGTCATACAATGACAAGCTTGTGAGGAAAGTACAAAGCTATTCAGATATTCTGTCTGGTTTTCCTCCTGAGCAAACAAAGCATTTAATCTGACTTCTGAACCTCTCTCCCCAAATCCCCCCTGTCCCTCAAATCAGCAAGAAGTAGCTCCTCTCATCTGTATCACATGTTTTATGTGAACGGTGCAGATGCCTTCAGTTTAAAATGGCCTAAAATGGTACTTTCCACATTCTTGATCTGTAGTTGCTCAAGTATCCGTAGAGAGCTATGCAAGTGTTACGTTAAATGGCATTGATATTGGAGTTGAATTTGCAGGGTGGTGGAGGTGAGGCAGGACCTCTGGAGATGGTCTAGTCCAACCCCCTGCTCAGCACAGGATCACCACCTCCAGAGCAGGTTGCTCAGGGCTGAGTCCAGGTGGATTTTTTGAATGTATCCAGGGATGGAGACTCAGAGCATCTCTAGGCAACCTGTTCCAGCGTTTGACCACCTTCACAGTAGAAAAGCTTTTATTTTCATGTTTAAGTAGAATTTTTTTGTATTTCAATGCATTCTCATTGCCTCCTGTCCTTTCATTGGATGCCACTGAGAGGAACCTGGCTCAGTCTTCTTTATTCCTGCCCATCAGACATTTATAAACATTGATAAGATCCCCAGGAGCCTTCTCAAGGCTGAGCTATCCCAGCTCTCGGCCTCTCCATGTATGTCAGGTGCTTCAATCCCTTAACCGTCCCTGTGGCCCTTTGCTGGATTTGCACCAGTACATCCATGTCTGTCTTGTGCCACTTGTATCTGTGCGTGCATATGCATGTCTTAACTCCCTGCACAGGTCAGTGCAACCCTAATGCAGTATCTGTCTGATTTACATATTTTTGCCTGCTCTGTATTTTTATACACACGTGTATATATATTTTAGGATTTTATGTGGAGATAGCTGATGTGTAGGGCAGGATTTCCCAGGTGGTTCTTGTTTGATTAAATTTCAGTGTGTGCTTCATCAAATATTTGGCTTTGCTGAATAAATTGGTATATTATGTTAGCTCATCCTGATTTACTGTTTCAGTGCTGTCCACTAGGTACAGAAAGGTAATAATCAGTATGTCAGTTGCTGTTATAGTTTCATTTAAGGAAAAACATACTAATTCTTTTTTGAAACAATATACAAGAGGAGAGAGAGATTTGTAGGTGAAATAGTGATTTATCTAGAATGTTTTCTGCTAGAAGCTGAGACTTTTTTAAGGCATCTTGAACAATTTGGGCCTTTTAGTGACCTGAAAAGGCTGCTGAGACTTGGACCTCCTCAAGGTCTGGCAGTATCCCTGCTGTCCAGGTGGCTTGGCTTTGTAGAACTGAACTTGAAGTGTGTTCAAATCCTATAAATTGGAAGAGAAAGACAATTTATTCTCTCTTATGGTATGTTGAATGAGTTGGGGCTGTTCGTGGTTTAACTTCACTAAACCTTTTTATTGGAAGTGGGGATACAAATTATTGTTGCTTATTTGATACCTCCAAGACTATAGGAAAATCCTTTTTCTGCCAGCACTGTATTGTAAACTTATTTCTGCATTTGCTCACATCTTAAAACAGCATAACAGTTTTTTGTAGAAAAGAGGAGGGCTGTTTCATTGTTGGAATTAAACATGACTACAGAAAGCTCTCTGTAGAAGAAGATTTCCATGCTGTGTTGTGGATACGGGCTGTCTGCCCAAATCCATCTCAGCTTTATCTGCCCTGTGGTTGTTCACTCCCGTATGTTCCCGCGTGGCTCCGTTGGTATGTCTAGTTCCCACTGCAGGATTGAGAGTACTGCTGCTCTGCCTGCTCGGACCAATCCTATTAAATTTAATGATTTGCGAAATATGACTTTGACTACCTGCTTGCAGTAGTCAGTAAACTGTGAGTAGTCTTGGAAACATGTTTAATAGTATCTTAAACACATGCATTAAACAGGGTAAGAGATAGCTCCTTAAGGCAGGCCAGGCCAGGCTTCTGTCTGCTCTAAGCTCCTGCTGCCTCAGTGAGGAAAGGCGTAGGCATTTATGTAGGCTTTTACATGTAACACAAGATAAATAGACTCTTCTCCTTTGAGTCTGAATTTGGTTTTGATTATTTTTGTCTGGATCAGCTGATTGTTGAGGTGTTACAGGCTCCTCTCTGGCTGTAGAGAGGCTTTGGTCGGTACCTGCATCCTCACAAGGTAACAGCCTCTACCAGACCAGAGTCAGCCTCAGTAGTGTCTTCCATCAGAGAACAGGAGACTTCTCAGATGATGGATGTTGCCCAGTCATAATGTCCCATCTTCTGCTCAGAACTGGAGAACTCCACATCATTAGCCCCAGCCCTGGGGACTTCACGCCAATCTGGGCAGAGAAGGGAACAAGTACACTGACACAGGGGAAGACATGATCCTGGCTAGCATACAGATCTATAAATGCGTACACATCTTGTTTCTTCCCCGTGGATCATCAAATCTATCTTGGGCAGCGGATAACCTATTAACACAGAGCTATAGGTGTGGATAGCAAACCTCCTGCATTAAACTCAGTTTGCTTTTATAGCCCTGATCTCTTGCAGACTCGCACAACTGAGCCTGCTTGTACTTGGAGCTGACCGTAGGGTGGTTGGGCAGGCTGCTCAGCATGGCCTTGAGCACAGGGGAGCTGGCCGTGCTGCAAAACGCTGAGCTCAGCAGTCTATTAACATAGTTGCAACACTTCAAATTTGGACTTGCAGATGGAGCAAACTGGCTTTGGTTTGAGTTGTTGACCAAGAGAGTTTCCCTCTATATCAGAACCCACGAATGCCCACGTAATGTTATCCTCACATTAAATTACCAGTAATATCGGCCGTTAGACTTGTTTAGGAGTGATAAAAGGGAAGGACAGTAGCAAAGAAGAGCAAGTTGCAAAGTGCAAGGGAACTTGAGAAGCCGAGGAGGAGGGAGGAGCGAGCAAGGCACAAGCCATGAGACAGAAATGGGCTCAGGAACTATACAAGTGGGTGTAAAAAAGGGGTCATGTGCCTCTTTATTAGAGCATCCCAGGCCATACTCTGCTCTGTGTGCCTTCCTAAAGGACCTGTTACCAGCTGGAGGAAGGTGAGGATTTCTTAATCCCTAAGAAACCATTGGAGGACCTGGGCTGCTGTTAATCTGCTTGGTGACTTGCTGTTCCACAGATGATTTAACAGCTCTCCCAGCAAAGACTTGTGCTGCAAGAAGCCTTTTTCCAGACCTGAAAGAAAACTTTTCCTCAGTGGAAGATAGGAGGGGGAAACAAAGGTAGTGCTGAGTAAGTCTCTCTTCTGAGTGCGTGTCGAAAGCTGCCCTGGGTTTGTACCTTCTGTTTTGAGCGCTGTTTTGGGTGGGAGGCAGATGTCAGTCACACTGATAAATGGCCCGATGCTGAATTACTTTGTAAAGGGAGTCCTTAGATCTGATGGTTGGTAAGAGGAAGGAGGCAGAAGGAAGATCAGGAGGTTGTAAAAATGAGAAGATAGGGCAAGAATGAGAGGAAAACACAATGTGGGGGATGTTTTGGGTCAGCTGAAAAACTGGTAACTTATTCTTGCTCTTTCTGTGATTCTGGGTATTCTGAGTTGTTATTTGGAGAAAGCCCAGTTCCCTTGGCCCTTACCCCTAGAACAAGTGCATCAGCCCTGACCATCCTAGGGCTCGCTTTCCCCTGTCCTCCAGTCCCTCCCTTACCTGAAGCTGCAACCTCCATCCTAGTTCAGAGGGATCCTGGTTGGGATGGCAAATCTGCTGGCAGAGATGCTCTTGTTTGCTCTGTCAGATGGATGCTGCCTCTTGCTCACAGTTCTCAGCCCTCGGAGGGTCCTGGAGACGTAAGAGCCGAAGCTCTGCCTGAGACACCAGCCATGCAGCTGGGTGCTTAATGTAACCTCAACCAATAGTTCTGCCCAGTGACATGCTGAAATATCATTATGATGGTATTCTTGAAAACTAAACGCTGAAAAGGAGTTGTGGTACCAGAGAATTACCAAAGGCTGTAATGTGTCTTCTCATAATTTGGTGTTGCAGAGTTCTAGTTGCAAAACCCCTTCAGATAGTTGGTTTTGGTTGTTTTTTTCTCCTGTTGTCTTAATGCAGAATAGAGAGAGGCATTGCCTTGTTTAATGTCCCTGCTATAATTCCCTACCACTGAATTTTAACTAAATCTGTTTTAAAAAATTGACTGTTAAATAAGTATAGCTGCCTTTTGTTTCTCATCTGCTCTGAAGAATCTTAACAACTGACCAGGATCTCTTGGACAGAACTGTATTCCCTTAGACATATGGTTATGGTGGCAATTTGATTAATAAACTAGACACTTTTTTGGGGGGTGGGAAGACAGGGAAAATCTGTGGTGGTTTTCACTGTATTCTTGGAGCACTCAAACTTTCCAGTTTTATATTGTAGGAGGTTGAAGTTGAAATTTAAATTGAGCTTGTTCTACTGATGACAAAAATCTTGATCAATACTCAATAAATACTTGTTGAGAAGCTTTCTTTAGCAGAGAATGTGGAAACTTTTCTGGCTTCAATTCAGAACAAAACATTACTTTGCACTGAACAATTAAAATCTATTGATTTTTAACTTGGAGGTATTAAAGTAAGGATGTTAATGTCAGCTTCTTAAATTGCTTTCTCTTAGTGCTGTTCTGTCATACAGATAAAGCCTTGCATATATAGCTGACTACTTCCCCGCCAGCACCTTCCTCCAAATGTCTTGCAATGTCTGTGCTTAGCTGTCGATACGCACAGGCTGCTGCTTGTCAGAATTACTAAGGCATGTCTGTTTGCATGAGCAGAAATATTTCTGAATTTGATAGTAAGGGAAGTGCTTTTGTGAAGCCTCTGCTGGCTTTGGGGATCCGATGAACTTTGAACGTAAGTTTTTTGTCGTGTTTCTCCATATGCATCCTATCCCTGCCCTGTGTATTTTCTATTGTGGTAAAAAATACAACATTGTAAGCTTTGTCCCAAATCAGAGGTTGAGTCAAATGATGCTCTTGGGCTTTCCCTTTGAATTAAAGGCTACTAATCTGCACAAAAACTCTCAGCACAAGCTAGTGATCCCTGCTGAGCAAACACCCCCTGCTCCCACAAAGCCATATGGCCTTCTGCAAATATGTTCTTTCACCCCCTCAAAATACATTATTTTAGTTTTAATTCAAACGGTCTGCACTCATGTATTTTGACTTTTAACACTGCAGGGTGTTCTGCTGCTTTATTTTGCAACTACAAAGCTTCAAGAGTGTGTGTGCATGTACATCTGTGCACATAGTCCAAAGCAGAAGAGAGGACAGAGGCTTCTGGGGATGTCTTGAAGAGAGTTCTTTTAATCAACTTTCCAGCTTTGTTAGAATTAGCAATCCCATAAGTAAATGCTGTGATTTTTGTTTTGAATTTCTTTGCTATTAATTATGAAAAGTAAATTACAGTCTTTCCACAGACTCTTTTTTAGCACTGTAATTTACATATATGGGCCAAAGTGTCCTTTCAGGTATGGTAATTTCCAGTAAAGTGAGAAGGATGCTTAGGAAAAGGCTTGGGTGGGGAGAGTTGGTAGATTTCCAGAATGAAAAAATCTGTGTTTCCATCCATCTTGCTTTCACTGATGGTGCTCACAGATTAAAACATAAACAGCTGAATTTTGGATATGACTACAGCCACATAGAGGAGACACGAAGGAGTTCTTTGAATTTATTTAAAGGTTTGCGTATTAACAACTGAGCAGCTGTGCTCAAGGGTCTGCTTCAAAGCCCATGAAAATATGTGGAAAAGCTCCTGTTGACTTGTTGGAGCTGACCCACAACCATTCCCTACTTGCAGCTTTGTTGAAACAGATGAGTCCCAGCAATTTTTAAGCCATCTTTCTTCTTCTGATCTTCTCTTGTGAGCATGATATCTCTGTTTGCAGACCTCAGACAGGATTATTACCGACAGTTCAGCTGATAGACCGAGCACTTCTAGGAGGTGAAGGTGCTTAGTTCAAGCTCCAACAGGGACAGAGACCTTATGCTGCTTTGATTGCGAATCCTCACACTCTGTCAATATTTGGTGGTTCTACTTCTCATCTGTTGGAATACTGCCCTTCTCAGAAAAGCAAACATTTGCTCTTCCCTCGTTTCAATATTGGGCTGTGAGAGAAAGGTGGTGATTACTGCTTCATACCAAGTGCCTGAAATGCATCTAACTCCTGCTGGTTTTTTGTTTTTGTTTTTTTTTTTAAATGCCAACTTGTTTTTCTGCTTGGATTGCTGAAAATAATGTGTGTGTGTGTAACTGCTCTGTAACATATGCAGATGGAGGCCCTGACTAACTGCGAGGTTTTGGGAGTAGCTTGGCCCAGTATTAAAAGGATTAATCATATATGTGAAGTTACGCACGTAGTTTTACTTTTGCTGAACGTAAAGCTTATCTGGCACCTACAGTGTTATGTTTGGGCTGGTGTCCAAAAATAAAAAATGGTCAATAACGATTGCCAGCTACTCTGGCAAGGACCCAGTTATCCCATTCTGTTTCCATCCCTCCGTGCACATGTCAATAAATAATCACTCAGCCATGATCCTAATCAACTCTCCCTGATTAAACATATGTGTCCTGAAAGCTTCTAAACCATAAGCGGTAGCAAACATCAAAACGCCTTCACTCATTTCTGGTTTTTTCGATCTGTTAAAATACCTATTGAGGCCTTAAGTTGTTTGACTACAATTAATGTATACTGTGGAAAATCAGTTACCCATTGCATGGACTGATCCAAATTGACACAGAAATACCCATGCACTGGACGAACAGTGCGATAGCTCTTGGAAAGTGTCTCAGTGTTGAATAATGGGATGCTGCACCACAAGTAACATGGTTCTGTCTGGTTTAGAGCTGTTCAACTCTGAAAGTTGTACAAAGTGACTTTAATTGTTCTTGTTTGGAAGAAGATTTATAATAAGCTGTTCTGCATGCAAATTAGGCATCCTCAAGACATCCTCAAGATAAATCCAAGATTAAAAGAATTACTTTAGAAACAGTACATACAGTTAGTAGTAGATGTCAATAGAGGTGAGTGATTTTTCAAGGCTGTGGGGTGGTTTTAGTGGTAGTTGTGAAGGCAGCATGTTCCCAGCCCTGCCTGTAGATTCCCTGGCCCACAACCATGCTGTGCTCAAAAATAATGATCACTTTGGTCCGTATCGGAACTACAGCAGGCAGCATCAAATTGGTTCTTGGGCTCTGGAAAAGAGAGCAGCTGTGGCTGTGTGACTTCAAAGCAAAGGTGGTACTTGTGTTTCTCATGTGCATGCCCTGTACTGCAGGGGAAAAAAGCAGTTGTAGAGGAAACTGTAGTGAGAATAGCGTGGGTGTTTCTAGGGGCCCCTTGCACTGTTAGTGCGCTCGCCGCCGGTGTAAATGTTGTGTTATGATGTCAAGTACTGTGGGATGCATCTTTAATTTTGATGACACATTTTCCTTTTGAGTGTTCAAGAGCAGACGTCCTTTTAGTCTAGGAGTTATCGTGGATGTTGGAAGAGCTGCTGGAGTAAGAGGCTGAGGCTTTGTAGGCAGAGAATGAAGTTTGCCGGAAGCACAATTTAATGTTAAATGTAAATGTAGGGCTGCAGATGGCATCCTCAGGTTTTAAGCCTGTGAATTCAAGCTGCTGTGATGGTTTTGAATTGTCTTCTAGCGTGGAAAAGCTGAAGCTGCACGAATTGGACCCTGGGTTTTTCTTTGTTTTGAGAACAGATTGCTCATTTTATAACTGACAGCATTTTGCACTAAAAAAAAACCAAACCCAAAAACAAGTTCTTGCAAAGTTACAGGTGCAAGGTGCCTGGCCTGTGACAGATTTTTCTTGTCTTACTGCTTTGTTTACCTGATTCCAGCTATGCTGTATTTCATGCATCAGTAATCATTTAATTCATAATGATCCTGCACTTCCGTGAACTTTCAGCTCCCAAAAAGAAAGTGCTGCTTTCTATTCACTTTCCCAGGAAAAAAAGAAGGGCTAAACAGTAGTGTTCTACCTATTTGCATTTAGTTCTTGCAGCTGGACATGTCTGTCTCCTTTTCAGTCCTTGCTTCAAACTGTTGCTTTGCAGTGTGACTGGTTCACCCCTGTCCCATCTGCATTTTGGTACAGTATGAGTTATCATCAATTTTGTAAACCTATCCTTGGGATGAATAAAAACATTTAAATATAAAAGTTATGGTATTTTAATTTGACAATGTCTTGAATCTAGTAAAATCCTTTCCTGTGCTGCACTGAAACCTCAGCTGTTGATGTTTATTTTGCTGTCTTTCCTGGTGCTTATGTAAATGAGGTACATCCATATAAATCAATTATTTGAGATTCTGTAATGTAGTGGTTTAAAAACAGAGGAGAAAAACAAGATAAAGTTTCTATTGCAGACTTTCTAGCCTAACACCCTTGGATCTACATTGTGCTGTTATTTTGGAGATCATTTACTCCAATATATAGTTGTGTTTAGACCCTGACCTCTATTGTAAGGTGTTTGGCTCTTAATAACATCAACCTGCTTGACTTCAATAGGAGTGAACTTGCATATATCAATTTTATGCAAAGAAAGTAATATTTATGGAACGGTTCATTCAAAGATCTTTCTGTATATAGTCGTTCCTCTGAGGCTCTCTTGGGGACTTCCCTATTTCTTTTGCTCGCAAGTCATCTGGAGCTCCTGCCTGTAGTAGAATTTGAAGTTAATTGGGCATAATCTGGCTATTTCCAGATGCTCTGCAGGCTGGTCAGATCAGTAGCTTTAACTGAGGTGCATGACTTTTTGATTGTATTAGGCACACAAAATAAGTGTTACCTAGAGCTTCTCAGATATGTTAAACACAGGGCAAAAGTGCTGTTCAAGTAGCACATCTGTGTGCAGTCAATCTAGTGTGCTTGTGATGCTTTGGACGTGCTGTTTGTGCACAACCCAGCCCAGGCCATGACATGCTTGCCCACACTTCTGTGAAGCAGCATAACATCGACTTCCATAAAACTTGCACTACTGTGCTGGGAGAGTTTTGGAAGGAACCATGTGCTGGATCCGTGTGAAAAAACCCATACTTCAGCATCTTTTTGCATCAAGGCACAGCTGAGTTCCATCAAGGAAGAAAGAATGCTTTTAAAGTATATAGTCTTTGAAAGAGTAATGTTTTCTGTGCCTGAAGTCTGAAAACTAGTGTACAAGTTTTGACTTCACAGTGCACAGCTGTTTCCCCTCTTGTAGAAGGGATGTGTAAGGGCACAGATGTCTTGTGACAAGTGTTAATTCCCTAATACACCAAGAACCTGTTTAGTTACTGCTGCATCACTTCTATAGTGAAGAACTTCTATAGAACAGAATTTGAGAAAAATAATGTGTAGAAGTAATCTTTATGGTAGAAGCTGGGGTGTGTGTTTGTGTTTAATTCCCTGAAAATAGTTTAGTAATCAAACAGGAGTTGTTTTCAACTTAAGGTTGGGTTTAGTTAAGCAAGATGTGTAAATGGTTCTTAAAGCCCTGTCTATACAAAAGCATAAAGCATCTTCATATATTGTCTTTCAGATCCTGAATTTTTCAAACCAGCTACTCTTTGACTGCTGTGTTTGGGATATTCACTGGCCATCCTATGAGTAATTCCTATGTGTGAGAGTGTGTGTGTCCAGAGGGTTATGTACAAAATATTCAGGAAACTTAACTTTTATTGCTTTGGGGCAAGTTAGTAGCAGTTGTCACTAACACTGAACATGGAAAATTGCATAATGTGAATATACTCTGTGCCAAAGGAAACTAGATGGTGCTGTAGATGACACGATCAATAGAAAAAGAAATATGAACAGATCAATAATTTCAGATGGCTCTTCTGATTCAGAGAGAGGCACAGCATTGATTTGTAAAATAAGAGTATGGATGCAGCAGTTAAAATATGCTGTGTGTACATGCATTAGATAATAAAATAATGTGAAATGCCCTCTGCCTCAATCAAAGGCAGACAGTAAATCATCAAACAGTAGCACGCATCCCCTCTGAAGCAGGAGGCTATGAAGCATGCAAATGAACACCGGAGCCATGCAGAATGAACCGTCTAGGAGAGAGAGAAAAGAAAAACCCAAAGACGTTCTGCATCAATCAGGAAGATGAACAGTCCTTGCTCCACATTGTGTAGTTGTCCTGCACGATGCCATGTGAAAATTAAAAGGACTAGAGGATCATAGCAAAGCAAAAATGCAGCACCTGACTTGGTTTGCTACTGTGGACTTCTCAAAAGCTTTAGCAAGCAAATTCAGACAACTGTTTTGGGAACTACTTCAATATATAAAATCAGGAAAACTTAGCTTTCTCTACTGATGTATCCTGCTTCTTGCCAACATACACAGAGAGAAGAGCCGACTTTAACTGGGACCCATTGATGTGCCAGATTGTTTGTTTATTTTGTTCTTAGACTTGGTTCTGTTAACAGCCTAGGTGGTGCAGCCTCTCCTAGCCTCAGTTCCCTAAATGGGTACCAGTGTTTTGGGGACAGATTTGCATATGATTCCACTGCTAGTAGTGTATGAAGTGGGGGAATCCAACAAGATTGCAGAAATTGGAAAGGTCCAAATGGCATCCCTGTAGTAAACAGCAGCAAGCCCCTCTATCTGGATGAGGAAAAAGATGTTGACATGGACCAAATGTTAGTGTTAGAATTGTATTATTAATAAAACAACCCCCCCTGCCGTGTTCTATGGCACTTCAGTGCCCCTTCCTCACATCCTTGTACCACTGTGACTTTAACCATTGCTGCCTTTCTAGATAGGCACATCAGTTTTAACCTGCCATAGGTTGTACTAGTTCAGGGTTGGGTTGGGTACATAGTAAGCTAAACTACGTGGGTTTTGTGTGTGATGTGGGTTAACATGTGCAAAGGTAAGTTCTGAACTGCCTTTATAAATTTTTTGCTCTGAACACAATTGAAATTGGGTATCTGGGGCCCACGTGATACGGCACACCGCAGAATTGCTCAAAATTGAATATTGATCTTCAGGTTTTCTGGCAGTCTTCATTTTGGTTAGGCAGTGGCAATTAATTAAGAACCATACATGTAGTTGTGATGTTTAGTATTAAAGTTCCTTTTTCATTTGTGGCTTTGGAAAGTTAAGTTTTGTAGTCTTGAATGCCTCTCTGTGTTTTGAGCTGAGTGTATTCTTCATGTGCTTTTGGGAAAATTTATATTAGCAAGAACCAAAAGCTGCAATTTGCTAGTTTTTGGACACCTTCGCTGCAGCAGTGGAGAGAATGAATGTCCTCTAAAGGGCAGATTTGGGGAGTGTTTTATTCTCTGTTGGAAAAAGTGCAAGGTGAGTCTAAGTAGTGACTGCAAGCGTGTATGTACGCTACACAGGTAGATGTTCTGTTATGGGGGAACCTCCAGATGCCAAAATCGTATGGACATAAAGTCTTTCTTGTCCAACCATGTAAGGCCAGCCCATGTTTAGGTTTAGAAGTTGTCCAAGATAAGCACTGTCATTATGGTTATAATCTAACATAAGCTAACAAGCCCCATGTTGGGCTGCTGAGCGAGCTCCTGTGTGCAGACAGAGGAGACTTGAAGGTGGTAAGCAGCCTATTGCTGCAGCCTTCCCAAAGCCAATTCCTCCGTGAAGTCCCTGAGACCTACCTGAACAGAAACTGTGCTTGAGGATTTGAAACCCTATGCTGATGTTGATATGATCGGGAAAGCTAAAACCAAAATAATCTCCCCAAAACAATGTCCAAATAAGCAGTTTTAGTTATTCAGCCTTGCTTTGCATCTAAATGATATGTTGTCAAAGATAATGTTGTAGAGAGATGTTGAAGTATTATAAAAATGTTATTGAATTAAAATGCGAGGAAGATCCAGCCCAAGCCATTCTATAAATATCTTATTATGAAAGGCTCAGAGATGTTTCTCTTAGCAAATTTAAAATAATCATTAGAATCCTTCAGCAGATTGCTGTTAATTGGATTGAGAATTAAACAGCTTTGTATGAGTGCAAAGTTAATTAATAGCTCATTACTTTTTAATAAGGCAAATTCATTTGGAAATAAGAGATGCTATAGAGTTTACTATAGATTTGATATGAGATTGGGAATATCAGCTGTTCTTTTTGTGGGAGAAAAGATTTATAATTAAGTTGCAAAGGTTGGCTGGTGGCGGGGGAAGTGGAAAGGAATGGAATTGATTTCCAAATCCTGGAAGGGCTCGAGCTGCTGAGATGCCTTGGTGTGCCTTTGCTGTCTCTCCTGACCCCCCTCTGCTGCTGGGGAGTCCAGTGCTCTAGGAAGGTGACGGGCTGCGGAGCAGTAATGGGAATCCAGTAAGCCCAAAAGCATTGGGTTGTTAAGTTAAACATTTGGAAAAAGGCATCTTTTTTCAGAAGTGCCTATGTATCAAAATATTTGTGGGGTTTTTCTGTTCCTTGATAAGTATTTACCTTGCCCAATCTCTTCACCACAAGCAGCTCACTTTCTCTACTGCTTCCTCCTTTCTCATCTCCTGCACCCTCTGCCTGCTTCCATCTGCAGATGGGCTCTTGCTTCTGGGACTTTTCCTAGTCCATTTTGTCCATGTGTCTCATGCCTCGCATGTGCCGGTTTAGCTTCATATGAGCAAACTGGGGAGAAGGGACCTGCTCCTCAATCTTTGTTGTGTCTCTAGCTGCTTTTATTTATGTCTTGTAAGCTGTACCGGGGAGAAGTTTTGTGCCAGTGATCCTGGAAAGCAGCCGGGCTGGCCCTGGTTCCTGAACACCAGAGACTGAGAGGGTGTCTTCACCCTGCGGTAGGCCCCTGGGGAGGTGGCGGTGCGGTAGGCCCCAGGGAGGTGGTGCGGAGCCAGTTTTTGCTCTGTTAGCGTGTGCTGCGTTCTTGCAGTGGGCTGGTTAATGGAGCAGCATGTCAAATCGTGCCAAGTGAAATGCCTTGTGAAAGTTTGAAGTATCTTTGTCAATACTTACTGATATTTAGTATGTTTTTATGGACGAGATCATGTTGATCTGTCAAGGCCTGTGATTTCAGTCAATGTGGGTTTATGGATGAAGTGTATTAGTTTCTTTTAATTCTTTATTAATTGAGTTCTGTATCAGCTGTTCAAGTATTTTACCTGGGATTGATGCCAAGCTGACAACTCTATAGTTGCTCGGGTCTTTTAATTTGCCCTTTAGAAGCCTATCAATAAAAAAAGCCCAAACTCCACTGCACATCTCCTCTAGGCTGTCGTAGTTTTTGCTTTTTACTCAGTAAAGTAATTCACGTAACTTCTTTACAACCTGCCCACCTCACTCCCCTGCTGTACATATAGCAGGGGCATTTCTGAGCTACTTGTGTCCTAGAGCTACATTTCTTCTCTGTGTCCCCATTTGCGGGGTGACAGTACATGGTAGGTATCTTCACGTGCAGGGAAAGAATTAAAAATTGTCACTTTTCTGTATGAATAGATCCAGGACTGTTTTCATGTTGCATTTTATTTTCTTCCTTGGCTGCAGTCGGCAAAGTGGTTTCCAGTCATATTGAAATATGATTAACACTTTGTACCATTTAGTAAACTTGCTTTTAAAAATCAAGTTTTATTCCCTTTTTTCCCCCTCCCAAGTGAAGTCAGGATATGAGCACCATCTGCTTTCCTCCCTTCCGCCCCTTTTCTCCCCTGTAAAATACAACTGATGTAAAACTTGGCCAAGTGAACAGTCTATTATGATGGCTATAAAGAAATCTTTATTGCTGCTCGATACCTTTGAAGGGAAGGAAGTCCCCTTTGAGTTACCTTGCCACAGCTGGCCCTCCTGGCTGGTGCTGAGCAGGATCTGGCCATGCAGCAAGACCAGCCAGTTGCTTAACAAGTTGCTTTTACAAGCAATAACTGGAACGAATAAAGAGTGCAAGCTCATTAATGTTATGGCTTCCTGAACTTATGACTTTTGGGAAGAGGTAGGAGATTTGAGACATGGATAAAAAAAAAGATGGTAGCAAGTCTGAAAGCTGGGGGGGGGCTCACCCAATATCTTTAGGGAGTGCTACAACTCCAGATAAAAGCTGAGCATTAGCAGTAGCTATTTTTAGAGTAAGAACAAAGAAAGTAATTTAAATATTAAGAAGCAGTTTTGTTCCTGAATCAAATAAAGCTTCACTAGAATCCCCCTGTGAATTGATGTGTCAGTTAAGGAGCTCTATGAACTGATAAATACCTGACCGTGCATTTTTGACTGCCTCCATCGTGTCTAATCCTCGGGACCCGCTGTGCCGTGGGGATATACCTTGCAGATGGACCCATCTGTGCACTGACCTCAGAGGTCTCTGGTGATCAGCGGTTTGTCATTGGAAATCTCTGCTTAAAAAATTCTCAGAGAACACTTACAGACATTTAGCATCCCACCCCTCAGTTTATCTGTTACTAATATTTTGAGAAGCATATTGAAATCACTGGGTTAGAAATGTAGTTCAGGATTTCAAATATTACCTGGAGAGAGGGGAGGGGGTAAATACCCCAAACCCCTCTAGGCTTGTTTAGAAATAATTAGGTCAGAACAAATGCCTGAACCACACAGCTGGTTTTTCAGCTGTTTCTGGGCTATGTGGACTTATTTCCAGGACGGATCACCTAGCAGTCTTCTAAACTGGTTTGGAGCACGCAGGTGAAGTGATGGTCACTGTATTGGTGATGCCAGCCAAAATTTTGTGTTATTAAATGCTTTGAATGGGGGACTTCTCTAATTGAACCTGCATTGTTGTAGGCAGCTAATCAACTTGACTTAGATGGCAGCAGGACTGGGGGGGTTGCCTTTGATATTGGGGTTTCTGGCAGCAGGACTGGGGGGGTTGCCTTTGATACTGGGGTTTCACCAGCCTGTACTTGATCTTATTTTACTCACCAGGGTAAATGCCAGGTACTTTTACTGTTTTAGCACTCTGCAGTACTCATCACTACCCACTGCATAGTCAGAAGAGTTACACTAAATCCTGATATGATAATCCACAGGTCTGTAGTTGCAGTCACTTTTTTTACCTATTAACATGTTGTTTTGCTCCAGTGGTAGGAAGAGATGGCAGTTCAAAGATGTAGGATGTACCTTCAGGTATGATTATCCAGTTAGTGCAGGAAAGAGTTGAGGGGTTGCATTTTGGGATTGAAAAAGCGAATGTGACCCTGATTAGTGCTGCAGGCAATGGAGGTGCAGCCACTGAGAAGTTGGTGAATGCAGCTCTTGCTGCTAACAAAAAAAAAAAAGATGCTGCCTGGGCATCAGTATCACTTACAGGCTTTCTGAGCATGAAACACGGACTTCTTCTACACATTTTTTTTTAATTTCAAGATAGCTGAAGATCCACTGATATTTTTGATTCAGAGATTTCATTCCAAGCTAAAAGAGCTTGAAACAAAAATGTTTGTTTGTATTCTAATATTGCAAACAAAATCACTGGATCTTTAAATGTACTGAAACAGTGGCCTTAAAGAGCCAGGAAACGTACTCAACATAAAAAAAGCTATTAAATGAAAGTCCATGAAAACTATTCATTTCTGCAGCCATTTCTTATTGCTTATTTTTGACCATTCAGAGAAAAATCTTTCTTGACCACTAAGCTATTGCAGAGATCTTGTGAATGGAAGGGCTAACAGGGTGGATGCTTCTAGTTCTTTTCTGGGTCTATATGGCTTGCATCATGGGCATTCCCAAATTTTGGCTAGTTTGTGCAGATGCAGTTTAGAGGAGAATTTTATTACTGTTAGTGTACTTTGTGCTATCTCAAGTGCTTGCTACATCTTGGCTGCTTTTTGGAGCACCTTCTCCAACAGGCATGTCTGGGGAGGGAGCAGTACTGACCTGGAGAGTGGGGCGAGGGAAGGAGGATGCTGCAGGCTTAATCTTCCTGTGGCTAAAATTTGAGGATGTTACTTCTGCTGCTCTGGGAAGTGGTCTTTAATCGAGAATCAGAAAAAAAATAATTGAAGGTCTCGGTGCTTTCTTTAAGAACGTAACAGGTTCAAGATCTTCATAAAACTGATGTTTCCTGGAGTCTGCTGGCTCCCTTGGTGCCATCGGTGGCTGCAGCTGGTGGGTCAGGCTCTGTGGGTGTCTGCTGAATGGCCCTGTGCAGCTCAGCAGGACAGTGGGTGTCTAGGTAGGACCACCAGCAGCATCCCCACCTCTAACCAGGTCAGGGTGGGAATGGGGTGGTCGTGGGGGCAAGAGTGATCCTACCTGCTGTAACAGCCCCTTTTTTGGAGAGAAGGTGGTGATGAGGGTGGCTGGTGCTTTGTTTCAGTGAGACCCAGGAGGGAAGAAGTAGAGGCAGCAAGCTGGTTTTTGCCTTAGAAAAGAATTAATAGTGTGTGATCATCAGGAGTGGTGAAGAATAAACATACAGGTGTGAAACAGTCTGCCTCTGTGAATGGTCTTTGGCAGAGCAGCTTGTGAGTAAAAAAAAAAAAATCTGGGTTACCATCCAAATCATCCCTCAGTTTAGGGGTCGACAAGATCCTTTCCTTGGTGATGTGTTTAAAAACCTGGTGAAAACCCAAATGACTAAACCAAGTTGTTTCCTCTCCTTATGTGTAGAGTATCTAGTATTTGCTGTAGGATTAGGATTTTCTTGGTTTGTTTGAAGATTTTGTTTCTTTTGTGGTTTTGTGACTTGGGATAAATGTTAAGGTGACAATAAATTGGACTTTGCGCTTCTCAACTTCTTCCTTGCAACTCCAACTAGTTATAGTAGGAACTTAATCCATATAAGTTCTCTGAAGAACTTGAATTGTATTATTGCAAACTAAACCACTTATCATCCTACAAGCAAATGAATGGAAACTGAAAATAGCTGATGTTTCTGACAAGCCTATGGAAGAAGCTGGCTGAGAGTTGTTTTGATGATATTTTTTTTGTTTAAAGCTCCTGTCATTTTTGTTACACTTTTAATACGTACACAAATGACGAGTTGTGCATGTAAAATGCATTTTGCATTGGTGTGCAGATAGCAACACTGTGTTTATTTACTTTGATTTTGGAAAATGAAATTCTCTTGAAATGTTTTTCAAGAAGAATCAGTAACAAATTTGTAATATGTTTCTCTGCCTAAAGCAAGTGTCTTTTAAGGTGATGAATAGCTGGAAAGATGAAATTTGCACCTTTTTCAGACTGTTTTCCACCACTTACCTCCAGATGTGTATAAATCTTCCAATATTCTTCTCTCCAGCATTGCTGCGAGATGTCTCAGTCTTTTATCTGGCATTTTCATTACATTTCAGGAACATTTGAGAGCAATTGTATTTTATATCGGTGAATGTTGCCAGAAGATGGGCTTGGTCACTGGTTTCCTCATAGGTTAGCCTTGGCTGCTCTGTATTTCTGATTTTATTTTTTTTAATAAAATGCTAGCTTTTATTCATTTTAGGACATTTAAGTCTGTATTAAGGAAAACCAGTTTTCACAGGTCCACAGGTCACAAATTTCTGCTTCTGTTGTATGTGGTCAGTCCTGAAGCGATACACCAGTTGCAAGACCCAGTTATCTCTGGGAGAGGCAGGTGATGTTGGATATCAGTTTGACTTGTCCATAGTTTTGGTGGGCACTGGGATGCAAAACCCACTATATGTTTCATTTCCTAGAACTTTTTTCTTTTTCAGCTTAAAGCAGCTAAAGAAGAATAATTAGTGATGAGTAATAATGATTGAAGTTGGCACTTCTATGAATTAGAAGATAGGAATTCAAAGGCATAAATGGCTCTTCTGCACTCCAGGAGCCTCACAGTCCAAGGGAAGCCAAATCTGTGGACACAAGCTGTCGTCTTCCTGTTAGAGCTGAGCAAGTGACCACAAGTGCTGTGTGGTTGGTATCCAGCTGACAGCCACTTAGAAATCCCATACTGCTTCCAGGACGGAGCCGCAAAGTGATGTGTAGGGCAAGGCTGAGGAATGGTGTAGAGTCAGAAGTTAAATGAATGCTTCTTCAGATCTGTTCTTGCTTCCTATCAAACCTCCTTTCCAAAAGGGGCAAATAAGATGAATGCGGCTTTCAAAGAGAATGATGGTACTGGGGAAGAGATGTTTTGCCTCAAGGAAATACATTTGAATAGGTAGTAGCTTAAACAACTGAATAATTTATTTAGAGAATAAGGCATAGTTTCGTGTATTCCAAGTGTATATTTTTGGTCCTTTCCTTATTTACCTGAACATTCAACACATTGCAATCTTTTTATATTGACTTAGTGGAAGTTAAACTGGGACTTGGGCATGAGACTTAAATGATATTTCCATACAATACTCTTTTTTTTTTTTAAGGAATTAAACGAAATGTTAGGTTTTTTCTATGTCAGGTAATGCAGTGCTAGCTCTGTCAAGAGGCTCAATTTATTTCTCCTATATATTTATTAGCTAAGCTTATTTTCTGACAGGGGCCTTTAAAGAAGAAAACATAGCATAGGTACCTACGTGCAATATCAGACTTCAATCCCTGATTTAACCATTTGGCCCAGCCCGTGTGGGTGGCTGAATGTTCTCCAGCTACAGGAGTACCTGAAAAATCTTTGCGGGGCTGTCCTCCGACAGGTGTCCCTGGACATCTGCTTTTTGGGGAAAAAGGCTCCGTATGTTCTTAATATTCTGACAGCAGCCTTAAGAATGCTCTTTTCTGGTTTGAGAAACTTCTGTGTCAAATATTTGTGCTTGTGTGAAAATCTTGGTATTTGCATGTTTTTGGTGTTTTAGTTTTTTGTTTGGTTTTTTTGTTTAAAGATGTGCTTTTAAATAAAGTGATTTTCCTGTATATTTTTGGTATATTTAGGAGGGGCAACGTGCAGTTCATTTGAAAGCTGTACCCAAAGCCAAAGAGAAACAGAACCCAGACAAATAAATCAGATTTAAAATTGCTGTTTCTCAAGATCAGTTCTGCTGTGCCCTGGGATTTTGGGTGCTGCATGGTCAGTGCTCGTGGTTAGCTTTTACAGGACAGGGGAGGTGTTCGAGTCCCAAGCTGAATGGCTTTACAAACTAAATTTTGGACATATAAGTGTCTTTTGCGGTGCTCATAACTGCTGCAGGTGCGTTTGGTCTCCAGCAGGAACAGAGACAGATTTGGGGGGAGAATTCTAGGTGGAAATGAACTTCAGCCTCTGCTGTGTGGCGGCCGCTTGGCTGAGTGGGGCTTCTGGAATGCGAGTCGCGCAGCCAGCAGCTGTGATACAGGGATGCTCCCGATGGCACAGCTGTTAGTTCTTTTTTATTTTGCTGGGCAGGGCAGATCGTTGGTGATTCACAGAATAGAAATGTTGCTCTGCAATTTTAAAGCAGAAATAACAGGAGTCATGGGGTTTATTAAATTTTGCACCCTAATGGAGTAGAGATGGTTTACAGGAATCATGCATAATTAAGCAGTTGCTTATAAAAAATAAGGGTTTGCATTCAAAATGTGTAAGGACAAAACAAGTCCTGTTGCCCAAGTCGTGAAGGATTACCAGTCCTTTCCTGTTGGAATGCAGTGTCCAAAAGGTGTACTGTCTGATTTAACATGTCCTTCTGTCTTTCAGTCTTGTAGTCCTCTGTAAATTTTTTTAAGGTGCATTTAGATGCTCAAAGCTGAGAAAAAACCCAGATGCTGATTTATCCCATCTCGAAGGGGAGCTGCCTCCCTCCTGCTCCTCCCTCACTGAGCTCTCCCCTCAGTGCTGTCTCCGCCTGACTGAACATGCCCATTTATACCTATTTAGCACCACTGCCGAGATACCTAACCTGCATTTGATGGATTTTTGGCACTCCCCACTCCACAGCAACTTACTACTTCTCTATTGAATCCTTTGACGCTTTAAGGATTTGATCTATCTTTTTTTTTTTTCCCACGCGGAGTAACTTTATCGCAATTCCGAGCAGGCACAGCTGATGCTCTCCGTGTTCTTGCAGATGGGAACTCTGGTGCCAAATGCCACAAATAAGCCAGCTGATGCAAGGCATGGGTGGCTGTGGTGGGTCGTAGCTGATGACAGCATCTTACAGAAACACTACTCTGTAACAGCAGCTTTGATCACCTCATAACTTTTAAACAGACCATCTTGGACGTGCTGCTGCTGCTGCGAATCCTCTTGTGTCAGCTTTGTAGCTACTTTGGGAAGGGAGGAGAATCCTTTGCTGTAACTCTTAAGCCAGACTGATCTTGCTTTGCAAACCCCCCAAATGCCTCATGTGCTGTGTGCCAGAGATCACCAAGAAAAGTTGCTGCTGGCTCCTCTCCATGTCAGTAGTGGGTGGAGGTGGTGAGACCCATGAGCTGAGCAGGACCTTCAGGAGGGAGGCTCTGGTGTTGGTGGGAGAATGGGTCAGGACAGATGGTTTCAGCTCCTCAGGAGAAAAGACTGCTCTGCTCTGCATTTTAACCTTTTATTATTCTTGGGAACAAAACAAAAGCTCTGCCGGAAGAAATGTCGCATCACCATTTGCTAGGGATAATTCAGGAAGGACTCTGCCAAATGGGCTTGTAATGTGCCTTCCCCAATGCCCTTTACTGGTTTTGCTTGCTCTTGGTAAAAGGACCATGAAAGGGTTTAACATAGAAAGCTGGTTGGTATGTGTTGGGGGTGGGGATTAAATTAATGATCCCAAATTTAAGGATGCTACTTATCTTTCTGCTTCTATTGCAGTCTTCAAATAAATGAAATTCATGAGGTTTATTGGCTTGTAGTTCTAAAGCATCAATAACGTTCCCCTTGGCAGGCTTTTGTGTGGTGTGTGTGTGTGGTGAATAGAGGGAAATGTAATCTCCAAGTTATCAAACTGTTTTACAGTGTTCTTCTGAACTGCAGAAACCCTTGGGAATATTTATGCCTCTCCCGAGTCTTATTACCACAAAAATTATATGTGTATTTTATGGCATAGGAAATATATTGTACTTCTTTCTGATAATAAACAAAGCAGAAATATGAGCTCTTACAAAAAAAAATTGTAGTGGATGCTTTTGGGCTTGTTTCAGTTGTTACATCTCTTAGTGATGTTTTCCCATTGATTCTTGACACTGCCACCCCTGAGACGGTTGTTGGGTTTGTTTGCTTTCTTCCCCTTTGGTTACATTGTGTGAGTTAGAAGCTTCTGCTCATCACAGCTCATCATCCCTTATCAGAGCTGCTCCCCGGGCTGTGCAAGGGCAGGCAGCTGCCCAGGACCCTCAAAGGAAACCCCTGGGTGAAGGGATAGACAGGGCTGAATGCTGACTTTTTTTTTTTCCTCCCCCCAAATAAATTGATACAGCACCATGAGAAGAGTCTGCAGATCACATAGACTTCACTGGGAAGTGAATAGCTTGTTGGATTGCGAGATCAAGCACTTCTGCCATGTATTTTTGCTCTGGGCTCTTCCTTGAGTTGTGTATATCCTGGCTCTGCGTATTGTTTAATGATGTGAGGCTGAACTGTGGACCAGGGATCGCTTGCCTCTTCTTCACAGACTTTCTGCCTAATCTTGGATAACCGAGGTCTCTGGGAGCTATCAGAAATGCCTGCCAAGGCCCTCTGTGTTTAGGCACCTGCTTATCCTGACAAATCTGAGCTGTGGGTCTTGTGATATATTTACAGGTCTACTATCAGAATAAAAGTTCTTTCATGTCCAAGGATCTAGGCAAATTAATAAAAAGACTTGATATGCCCAGATGCTATGGTCCTGGGGGACTACGTAATTAAGGTAGATGTAACTTACTGTTGGTAAAGTGACTATACACCAGATAGTATGTGTGTTCCCTGTGCCAGACAGTAGCCAGTCACAGAGGTGACTCTGAGGACTAGGGTTTGGAAGTTTCAATGATGCCAATATCTTTGCATTTTCCCTGTGCTGAGAGAGTTAAATCAGGTGCAAGGAATAAGGGTGGTGTGGAATAAACCTGCTCAGGTGGTTCCTCTTAATGCACTACAGGTTTTGGTAGGTGTGTGACCATAAAAAGCAGTTTGATTGCTCCACGAGTGACAAATACATGAACATGTCAAAGGAGCATTGAAAACCAGTGTTCTCTTTTGTCATTGAATTGGACATAAAGCCTGCCTTTTATAAAACTTACAGGAATGTTTTCTGTTAACTTAGGATTATACTTATCACTTGCTTTCAAGACCATTACACTCACTTGAAGGCTAGGAGGAAGAGGAAACATCCTCTACTAGACTATCTGGGAGACAGAGTTGGGGGAGTAGGAAAGGTGAGTTTTTAGGTGCATAAGCAGGGCCTCTAGTGTTTTGCTTATACATGTAATGCCTGACTTACAGAAACAAAAGTGAGAGTGCCCTGTCCTTTCTTTAAAAATGGAAAGCTGCTACATACCAGATCAGGAAACAAAGCATATTTGTCTGCTAGACATGCTGATGAGTAAGTCTTACTACTGCACCAAAGACTATACTCGCCTTGATGTTGATGGTTTTTCCAATCGATTCTTTTTAAAGTTTTTTTGTGGATGCTGAAATTAAAAGGGGAAAAAACTCAAATAAACAAAACCCAGACCATTCCTTACCAGCATACAAGAACAGCTGAGGGAATGACTTCCTAGCCTGGCCTGTGGCCCCGAGGTCCACTGGCCACACACATGTACCATTGTGTTTGCTGTAGTGATGCTGCTGGGAGTTGGGATGAGCCCCTACAGGATGAAGCAAGCTGGCTTTAGATAAACCTTTTATTAAGAACTTTCCTTAGTTTCTGCTATAATATTATGCTATCACCAGGACTTAAAGGACTGTTCTAGCAGGAGGGGCTGCTCCTTTTTTTTTCTAGCTCAGTTTCTCTATAAATATTGTTCAAAGTCCTTTCTTCCCAAGAGACCCTGATTACTTTTAGAAATTGCTCGGTCTTGTCTGCACTTCTTTTGCCATGGAAGTGCAGCTACCCGGAGAGTGAAACACGGTTCTTGCTCTCAGTATAGAGCTACTCTGCTTTTGCACTTGTTCCCACTGGTTTCATGTTTGCCAACCAGTTCTGGATTGTTACTTCTGATGTTGAAAGGTATTGTGCCAGCAATCCTAGTTAGGAGTGCCATGAACCGCAGTTAAGAACAGAGCAGCTAACCAGGACAAACAAATGTGCAAGTGACAGTATAATTGAAACTGCAGGGGTGTGTAGCAGGAAGAGTTTGCAGTGAGAAATTCAGCAAGGGCTTTGGGAAAAACTATTCCTCTTAAAATTTGCAGTAGGAGTTTTCTCAATTGACCATAGGCAGTCAGGACCTCTGCCGGGTCTTTCATCCATTTTTAATTAGCTGTTCCCTTCTGATCGATGCCTGCCTCTTGCAACCTCTTCTAACAATCTTCATCTGTCCCAGCTGCTGTGTTGGCTGAACTGAGCCTTTGGTGGCCCCAGCTGTCCCCACCGCTGCTCTTGCATAGATGCTGTTCTTGCGTCTCGTGAGCTGCGTGGCCTGTACGTAGTCGTTAGGGTGGGTGAGGTGGATGCAAGTTCTGGAATTTGGTACTAATTAAGTTCCTGGACACGAACTGCTTCACAAACTCCACTTAGAGGATTTGTCTAATTGACTGAGGAAATAGTTTGAAGTGGAAGAACATTTCTTTCCATTAATGTTCAAATGAACTGCAAATTACAGAACTTTGAAGCCTCCGTATTTCCTTAAGATAAAAGCTTTTTTAAAAATGGGAATTGAACTTTGTTTTAAATCAGAAAGAGATGCATTTATATGCGGTGGGGGGAGGGGTTTTAAGTAATTTTCTGCATGAATAATTTGAAAGCTGCTGATGACTAGTGAAGATGGGCTTTAACATTTCTCAGTCTTAGACTAGGGAATATATATAATTTTTTTTCTTTTTATAGAATGGGGACTGATGAAAGAGAGAAAAGAAATTCCCTAGGCTTAGCAAATGTCTCAGTATCTGAGATGACTCTAGTGTGGAGTTGTTCCCTTTATGCAGTTCTGGATATTAACTGTATCTAAAAATCTACCTTGCTATCATGGTATAGGAGCAGAATTGAGCTGTGGATTGCAGAACACAGATGTGTTCCTCATGGAATGAGATATCATGGTGGGCTATGTGGAGGGGGGCTACTAAGCTGAAAATGGGAAGGAAGGAGCAGGGCTACCAGAAGGGTGTCAGCTTTCCTTCTGACTCTTTGGGGAAAAGTATACAAGATCTCCAAGGGTTTTGTATGGTCTGGGCAGTTAACTCAAGGTCTGACCCCAGTTAAATTAGCATATGTTGGCTGAACTGTGGTGGTTGACTCATAGCAAATGCAGGACACTGCTGCATGTCTCTCCTGTGGTAGATCATTAAGCCATGTTCTATCAACTCCCATTCCTTGTGAGCCGAGAGCGTTTGTGCTCACATTACTGTGGGGTAGCCAGGTGAGGTAACAGCTGCCTAGAAATACATGTGGATGGTTCTTTCATCTCCTCCAAATCTTTCCCCTGCTACTGTAGGCTAATACAAAAATCAGGGAACTGACAAGTCTCCTGAATATTAATACTAGCTGTTCTGCTTTGCAGGTATGTTGTATCCACTTTGTAGTAACGGCATAGTCATGGTAAGAGGTAGTGGTCTAAACCTAGTTTGCATATTTATACCTACTTTTCCTAGGATTCTGATATTACCCATAGCTGGCTGTGGTCTACAGTGTGCATATGCCACAATATGGTTAGTAGTTATTAGGCAAGAAAATAAATATTTCACTTGATGGGTTGTCTTCTTAAATTGTGGTGTGTATTATCCTGCATATTTAATAACAATGGACCTTGTACCAATGCTCCCACTATGCTAGCTATAACAAAGAAAAAAGGGCTTTGGATTGAAGGAACTATATGAACATATAGCTGCTTGCAGTAAAAAAGTGGAGTCTGTACATTAAGGTGGTAACTTGTTTTATAGAAATATCACTTACACCAATCTTAAGCTGTTACTTAGGTTTCTGAACCTTGTCTTTTGATTTGTGCTTTTTCTGTTGCACACTGATAGAAACTAAGAGATAGTTTTAGTATTGAGAAATTTGTCAGAAGTTTCTTCTCTGTGGAAAACTAAACCTTGGTTGTAGAGGTGGTGGGATTTTTTGGCTCCTGGGGACTAGACTTTTACCAATATTGATTATGACAGTTGAGCAGTAGGACCTTTAAACAGAAAACCGAGTAAAGGTGTATGTTTTTGTGGCAGAGGAGATGCTGGATATCACCTCTTGGAGAAAACATTTCTTTAAGAGCATCTGTGATGATTAACTCATCAGATGAAAGAGATTGAAGAATGTGTGGATATCTCTCCTCCTATGATCAGTTAGGAGCTGAAGAGGAATTGATATTTCAGTTTAAGCATTTGGCATGAAAGAAGAGAGGCAGGTGGGTGCTGCAGAAGTACTGTCGTGGACTGATGCAAGAGGAGACCGCCATCAGCATGGGCTCACTCTTCTGTTCTATCACCCTGTTGCATAGTGATGGAGTATCTTAAAAAAGGCCACAAGAGATACTACTATTTTATCATTCCCTTTTCCTTTTAATTCAGCTTCGATATGGAACACTTTAAGTATAAATACTGCTGTTCTACTGTGAAGGATACTTATTAAGATCTATTCTATGTAATTTTTAAATTTCCAGAGGCTGCAGTGTACTTCAACTCGCTCCCTACTCTTGTGTAATTATATAAGGAATAGAACTGTTTCATATAGTATGAGTTTGTCCCGATAATATCCTTGTATTGGTTTTCCCCATCTGTTCTACAGCCGTTGCATTTCTGTGCAGAGTCGTATATGAGGAACAGAGTCTTTTACCTACAGCTAATGTGGGTACTCTCAGGGGATATAAATATCATGACCCTTTTTCTGGAAAGGGTAACAGATGGCACTTAGCCACATACACACTGATTTTCTGCAAGCTGCTTTGACGCTATCTCAGGGGGAAGAATAGTTTAGCGTGCAGCCATTCTTGCTACCCTCAGCAGCCAAAAGTCTTACATGAGCTGACCTCCAGTGAACAATGTCAGCGTGGTGAGCAAAGATGACGGGGAAATCTTTGCATGTGCTTGTATTTTATGGAAAGGAGATGCCCTCAGAGTTCTGGTTCTCAGATGTAAAAGGTTGATGGGTTCTTACAACTACATCGGCTCACCCACATCTTTAAAACAAAGATGAAAGATGTTTCCTAGGGACAACAATGATGCAATATTTACTCAGAAGACAGAGGCAGATAAAAGGAGCCACTTTGTTCTTTCCCTACACTGTGTGATGCTGCTTTGTCTTGAAGAATGTTAAAGGAAACTAGCTGTTCAAAACAAAGCCTAAAGAAAAAAAAAGGTAGTAGGGACTGACTGCCGTGAAGCTTATTTAGCTTCACGGCTCTGCATCTCCTGTTCACTATGGAGAAGTGATCCCTGGTTTGTATTAAACTAATGTAGATCTAGACTGTTTGCTTAATGCTAATCTATAGCATGTATCTTTATCCATCTTTCAAAGTATTTCAGGTCTCTAACTTTCAGAGACTTAGCTTTGTGATACTAGTTTGGCTTATAAATTGTTTTTAACCCTGAGCCTGGATGCAATGATCATCAATCTTTGGCCTCAGAGCGTTGCTGATGTGAGTCATCGCAGCTCTGTTGGTGTCAGCGGAATGGAATACCTGTGTACCATCGCTCAGGGAGATTATTGTGTTTACAGACAAATACAGGCTGTGAGCGTGCATTCATAAACTGTATTGCATGTATTAAAGAAAATCTGCACATACTAAAGAAATTCACTCTTCTGGAATATATCTTGAGCATTCCAAGTAATTCCAGGTAGTTGCCGTTAGTAAAGTTAATTCTCTTTTTCATAGAATCTTAAGGTTGGTTTCAGTGCCCTTTTGACCGTTTCCTACAACAAGCTCTGCCTTCATGCTCAAGACAAGTTCTGTTTGGTTACACAGCAGTTGCTTTTTTCCCAGTCTTTGCTAGACTCTGTAATTAGAACCCGGGATCTAAGAGCCACGGGAGAAGCCCATCTTCACAATAGCACACGTTTACTACAGTTAGATTTTATGTATATGGTACTTAGCAGAGGTAGTTTTAGAGGCTTTTGTCAAGGAAGAGTTAGGAAGAAAAAAAAATTAAAATGAATGGCCATTGTCAGAAATCTCTCTGGCTCTGTATAGTGAAGACGATACATGCAGCATTCCTTACCATGTAGGTTAAACACTTTCTGGAATGTTTCTCCCCAAGGCAAAAATTATCCCAGAATTATGTGGTGGTCTGAGAAGTATGTTATTGGCTGTAGTCTGTAGGGTATAAGCACGTGTGAGCATTGTCTTGTCAAACTGAGCTTCTGAATAGACCCCAAATCATACAGCAGGTCTACAGAGGAGATGCAGCCAGCTTTGGGTGCTGGGGCAGCACTTTAGTAGCATCCTCTGTGCTTTGTGTTGTGTTTCAAGTTGGTGGTTCCTTAATGCAAACTGGTCTCTAACTCTACTGCAGACTTGAATTATGATTTTTGTTTAGGGCATGCCTGAAGTTCTCTACCAATGTTGTTTCCTCTTCTCTCTGCAAGTGTGTTACTTAAAGAATGGATGGCCAGATTTTTTAGTGGTACGAGCTGGGAATGAAAACCCTTGTCTGGCTTGGATTTGGAAGAGAATTGCTGTGTAATCAGAGGGAGGAGGAAAGCAAGATCCAGGAGCAGACAGTTTCAGTTTGAGGAGGGGGTCCTGCCTCTGTGCTCTGGGATGAGTTTGAAGTAGATGTACAGCTAAAACCCTCAGTGGGGTCAGACCTGGCCCTTGCCAGAGTTGGAGAATATCCATCAGCAGGGTGAGGTGCCACAGCTCTGGCGTGGAAACTTCTCTTGAAGGCTTTTGGGCAGTTCATACAGCTCCAAAGGTTGGCCATCCAGCTGTAACGTGATGTATAGGTAGCATCCTATAGAAAATTAGTTTTCTTCATGTCTAATGTTGTCAGTTCATTCATCTGTTGAAAGGAAATGACTATTATTATAGTTCTAAATGCCTTTAAGAGACTTTTCTTGGTTCCTGTGCAGTCACACATCTCTCATTTTCCCCTCAAGGCTGCTAAGGAAAACCCTAAATGATAAATCTGTGGAGACAACTAATGGGAAATGATATTGATTGTTCTTTCAGAGTGTTAACTTTTTATGCGAACGGCCTGCATGTCAGTTGTTCACATTCAGGCTGGGGTTTTTATTTTTCATTTCTATACAAGTTCTATTACAGGGCCCTAGGGATGTTTGGAGTGACAGCAGGTGGTGCAGGGAGTTGGTAGGAGCTTGTTTTAATTGACTTTAAATTCTGTGTTTCTGAGAAATAGCAGATGATATCCAATTCCTGAGTGTGTCATTTCTATCTATTAAGTACCCTCAGTGTAAGGGCTTTTTCTAGCCTTATGAGGACAACTGTTAGCACTCCTTATTTCAGCCTTTTATGTTGATGGAAGGAATATTTTACTGATGATCACCACATAACTGTGGATGCTGTGATATCTACCCATACAGCATTACTGTGATATGGATTCTGCTGATAAAGCTGTAACTTTTTTCATGTTATTGTGTCTTTTGCATAGCATTGACTCCAGTAGGGTGGAGCCAAGTCCCTATGTGAAATTTAACCTTTGTCAATACACCACAGTCCTCAGTGTGCGTAACTGGTGTCCAGGACAATTGTAAAAGCTGGAAACTAGGCTATAATGATAGCAAATTTCTGGCTTGTTTATTTGCCAAGGAATGAAAATAAGAGCATATAATGCCTTGGGGAAAAAAACCCCAAACCACTAGATCTTGCCTAAGGATTTTCCAGCTATCACAGCCAGTTTACATTGTCATCTCCAGCAACTCTCACAAGCAGCGGGGTACGTTTCTGGTGAGATGAGCAGCTAAGCTCGACCTGAAGCCTGGCTTGTTTGCAGTAGTATTGATAAGTAAGTGCAGATGCAGCACTATTACCTTGCCCTTGCAGCCTCTCCTGAGTGTCTGTATACCAGTTAGGCATTGCCCACCTCTAAATTCATATTCAGCAGCCTTGATCATCATTGGATGCAGCCACGATACCAGTAGTAAATGACTGTCTGCTACCTTTTTGTTGCTGCCAGCGTTACCAGAAAATCCCTGATTTTCTCAGCCCTTTATCACACAGCTTTCTAAACTGTTCAAGAAAACATTGTGCTGTTGCACAATTAGCAAAAATGTTATAGGTCTCCTGGAACATAAATGCTACGTCTACTTTCAATGGAATAGAAATGATTAAGTTTGTCATGGGCTGCCCAGAAAGAATAAATCTCTTACTGGAACTCCTGAGAAGAGATCAAGTAGCACTTTTTTGTCTCCTTGAAATGTCATCTTTAAAAAATACTGTCACATAACTCTGGATGATGTGCTGTATAGCCACTAACATTGAAAAGTTGGTACTTTTTTGCAGTCTCAGATGTTTATCTAGAACATATGTTGTAAGACTGGAAGAAAAGCCATTGCAGAGAAGAAATAGTCAAGGCTGTTCTGGGTGAGCTGAAGATGTCATCTTAGTTTCACATTTTAAAATGTCGGAAGTGTTGCCTCAGTGTGGGAGAAGTCACAATATTTGGTACAGGGTTTTGAGTTTGTGGCTTTTTTTCCCTTTCAAATCTTTACTCTCTTCACCATGTGTTTTTGTGAAAGTGTCAGCTGATGTTATTACACTTGGCATTCTGAACCCTAAGGTTTCTAAAAAAGAATTTTGCTTTTCAAGTGTACAATTGCTTTCTCTTCAATAAAGCAGACCTTTTTGATGTTGTAAGATCTTTAGGGCAGGTGCAGCTATGTTTGCACGCTGCCTAGTACAGGGAGCAGGATACTCCAGCCTTTTCTCAGTCGTAGCAATATAAATATACCACCAGCAACATATTATTTTGAAGGGGGGGGGGGGAACCCAAATCAGCCTGATCTCATGGCTTCTAATGCACTTGACCTCTGCAGCAGCAGTTTAATCTCTGAGTTTCAGCTTTTTCTTACACTTTGAGATACGGACTCACAGTCTATTCTACCATACACAGCAGTCAGGGCTTGGGATTTACGTTCCCAGCAGCCCTGGGTTTCTAGACCCGGTTCTCTTGCCTCATAGGAGAGATGTTCCTTTTCTGCAGGAATAGGCTGTGGTACTCGGTGTGGGTAGTTGAGTGGGGTGGGAAAATAGCTAAATATAGTCTCATATTCTATCACCTGTACAGCTTGTGTGCATGTGTATCTCAGTCTTTGCTCGTTTACAGCAAAAACTCCTATGTAAAGGCAGAATAAGTTTCAGGGTAACAAATCAGTGAGTGTTGAATGCTTTTTTAAAAAAAAAGAAAATAAGAAAAAAATCTAATTACCTTAAAATCCAGTGTCTTGAACCCAGGAAATTAAAAGCTAAAAGGTGCCCTCAAAGACTTTTGAGGCATTGGGGACATTACAGCACGCAATTGCTGCAATCTTTAGTCTGCAGTTGTTTAGCTTGGAGTTGGGTCTCGCATCAGTATGAAGCGGGATGCAAGCCAGCATGAGAGCCCCAGTGTTCCCTCACCGCGCTGCCCGGACAGTCGCGCTGTGTTTCCAGCTCCGGCTGGTGAATGCCAGGATTGTTGCGGAGGAGCGCTGGCAGTGGCGGCTCCTGCTGCGGGGTGGCACAGGAAACCCTCCCGGGGCTGCGGGAAATACCGGGGGGCTCCTTTCAGTCCCGTGCATGCAGCTGGAGGCTATTAGGTGCTTCATGCTCTGCCCTGGGGCTCGTGTGTGCAGTTTGCACACGCAGTTATGTGTTTGTACGTATACGTACTCATTCAGATTAGATGGAACTTCTGTTTTACCAAGGTTTCAGTGTACGTTGCGTTTGCTTATGGCTGTTTGGCAGGGATTCGTTTCCTTTTATCATACCTTAAAAACCTCATAACCTTGGCTTTTTATGTTATGTAGTATCAAAAATCCTCTTTCATTCAAAACTATAAACATAATAAAGTAATTATAATCTGGTTTTTTCCCTATTATAGATTTGTGAATGTTATGGTAATGGTGCAGAATGTAATTTTAATCTCTTGTTTAAAGTTTGAGTTAATCTGTTATTTATAGATGTGTAGACTCAGAAACCCTAAACTACTTCCAAAATCACTCTCTCTATAGCAAGTAGTATTGTACGTCTTTCTGCATGCAGCGTGTGTAGCTACGTATCTATGTGATCATAACTGCAAAGCAGCTAAATTACTCAAAGGGGATTTTCTACTTCAGAAATGTGGGCTTACCTTGTGTGCTAATAAAGAGAACACCTGCCAGTCCTTTTTTTTTATGGCTTCTTTGTGTAACTGTGGTCACTGAATGAGCTAGGTGTTAGACAGTGTTGAAACTCGTGCTTTAATTGATATTTCTCCGTCTGCAAAGGACCAGATAGTGTGTGCTGTGCCCTTGGGTGAAGGGATTGTTTCAGAAGTTCGGACTTTGGAGTGCTCTTCTACCTCTGACTGTGGGATCACTGTGCCACTCTTTCAGGTGACATCTAGGAGAAACTATGTAAAATAAGAAAGGGAAAATACATTTAGAATATGCTGGGGAGGGGGAGAGACAAGGAGAGAAGCTTTGAAAGCAAGGAGAGCTCAGAGGGGAGCAGAGTCCAAAAGATTGCCTCTGAAAACTTGAAAATTAGCAGAGGAATAAGCCGTTATACAGCTGTTGTGTTTCTCGGTGAAATTCAAGAAGAATTAGTGAGCAACAAAGCTGCAGGTGGTATTTTTTAGCTGACTTGTGCAGTCACTGCTTTTATACCCAGGCAAACTTTGGAACCGTAAGAGCACTATGTGAAAGAGGAATTCATAGCAGAGACTTGTGCCCATGGATGGTTAGTCTTGTATCCTTTCAAACTTGAACTTTAAAATTGAAACAGACCACAATAATGCTGAGATTGGGCTCTGCTGAGTTTATAGCCAAAGTAACTTAATGATGTAGGCCTTTTCTGCTTCCTCACCACTACCCTCATTCCCAGAACATTACAAGTGCCTGTTTTGATTTTCTTTCAAAATCAAAGACATCCATATTGGGAGGCAGTGTGAAGTCTCCATAATAAACAACCACTAATGGGTGACATGAAGTCATTTTCTTTAGTAAGAGAAGTCAAGGTCTATAGTAACCTTGTGACAAAAGCAAATCTAGCATCAGCTATTCAATTTAGCATCAGCCAGCAAATTGGAAATGTATGACAAAAAAAGGTGACTGGCTCTGCCAGAGAGTGCAGGAGCAAAAGAATAAGTGGCGAACGTTATGAATTGCCATATCGACAAGCGTGTGATGACCTCTGTGTCCCCAGGGGACTGCTTGTGGCAGAGCAGCATGGCTTTGTCCTTGGCTTACTTTGGAAAGTGGTGTTTTCCAAAACTGACTGCTGAGCTGTCGCCGGGATTCATTCCTGGTGGGGTCACCAAATCGGAGGAGAAAAGGAGATGATAAAGGGGTATTCTGTAGAGTTGCCCAACAGAGAGAGGACTAGAGCAGTCGGGTTTTTTCCTGGTAGCTCCTGGTTGCAGTATTAGTTTGAGTGGAAGTAAATATTTCTGAACAAGAAAATCTTCCTGTCTTAGGGGAATTTATAAAGAGACTTCTCCACTGTAATCAGGTTATTAACATTCAGTGGATCCTGACACATCAAAGGGACTTGTGTGTCTGAATGCATCTTGTTGGAAAGCAAAGCCTTTCTGAGGAAAACTCAACGGAAAAGTTCTTCAAAAGGGGGAACGTAACCCCCGGTCAGCCTGTCACAAAGCAGGCGAGTGCATTACAGCTTTCCCAGTTGAGTCTTGGGCTCAAAATTGAAGACTTACATTTCTCTGCTGGTTCAATCCCCAGCAGTGTTGTCACAAGAGGATAAGTCAGTGATATTAATGATCTCTCCTTAAAAAGTGATTATTCTTCCTGCTCCCCCCTCCTCTTTTTGAGTGATTGTGTTGGTTATCTGGGGTGGCCTGTGTGGGAGCATGCCACTGACTTTCACTGTCGCTGTCTTGGTCTGGAGTCCACCCACTGCAGACTTTTCCACAAGTTATTTTGTAGGTCTGTAGTGGAACCATTGTCCAGATAAACCATTATAAGGTTTAACAAGAAGAAGAAGAGTAGGTAAATGGTCACTTTTCTGAAAGCAGCTTCTTGGCCAGCCCAGTGCTGCTGGGGAAGGCTGTTCTGGGGGAGCTTGGGAAGCTGGGTGCCAGTCTCTTGCAACAAATGATTTTCCTGTGGTGACTCTGGAGTGGGGAATTGGGGGGAACAGATGATGTTAAGAGTGGCTTTATGTTCTTTAAGATAGAAAAAAATTGGGCTGCAGTCCTTGTGTGCTGGAATGCGTGGGATTTTTTTTTTAAGACATGGCATTTCTAGAAGAGTGGTTAACAGAAGATAATTTGATCTTTCCTCTAAGCTTGAGAAATCTCATGTCCCATGCAAAATGAGGGCAAGGAGGATGGACAGAAAGATTTAGAAAAGCTTTTGTAGTATTAATGTCTGATACATCTATTTATTATGCTTATTACCCAATTTTGTCAAATGGCAAGCACTGTAAAAATTCTTTATCAAGCCCTTGCAGCACGGCATTAAGTTCTTACACCTTGTGAGTATTGTACAGCACCTATAGCAGAGGCACTCTGTAAATCACCATAAAAGGAGTACATAGTGTTGAGATGGTTAATCATGATTATTCAAATAGGAAATAACTTTGGTCAAGTAAAATGCTAACTTCCTTTTTTCTTTTAATTTAGAGAATGTTCTGTAAAATAACTTGTCTCCTGTATAAATTTAGTGCAGAAGATTATCAGTTAATTTGCCTGTGCTTTATACTCAAGTATGCAAAGCTGCTAAAGACTATTTTTGCCTTAAACATCCCTGGGCTTTTTGTCCTAATTTATTCTGTATTTCCAATTAAGCTGTATGTTGTCAAAAAAAATTACATCTTTTTGCTTTTTTTTTTCCTGAAAAATAAATTCCTCTTCTAGTTGAATAAATCCCCAGTGGAAGCCTCCTGCAGCCTTTATTAAGGCAAAATTACAACAGTTTTTCTGGAAGATCAAGATCTACTCCAGAGTAAGAAATACAAATGACCCCTGCAGAAGCTAGTCACAGATATGAATACTATAGCATTTGTACGTTGGCCTGAAAATTCAAATGCAGACCACTTAAAGGGAGGAGAGCAAAAGAAAATAGCGTATTTATGCTTTATTTAACATTTTGGGGATAATTTCACTTCAGTTAAGTGCAGCTGCATCAATGGATCCTATTATTTATTGAGTCACTGCAACCACACGGTCATGATATAGGTTTTCCTTTTGTTAGAAACCACAAAGCAGCAGCAATGCTCAGGCACCGTGAGGACAGACTGAAGGGTTGGTGCTGGCCCTCAGGTACGATGCTGCTGTGTGTTATTTAAAGATCTCAGTTAATTTGTTGTCGTGTTTTTGTGTGGGGGTTGTTTTTTTTCCTCAACCTGCCATTTGAGTCACACCTGTGGGAACTAAGAAATCGTCTTTGAAATATCTTTATTGCTCATCTCTGTAGCTGAAGTAGGTGAATGTAAGAGTTAATTACACATTTATATGATGGAGGAGAACTTTGTGGTGTTCAGGGTCAGGATCCCTAGGAGATGGCAGAGGGGGAAGGAGAAGGGACGTAGCTGTTCAAGATTCAGTTAAACACAGCACTGGGTCTCCACTGGAGGAATGCTTAAACTGAGTAGGTTTACAATATCAGATAATGATATATCAATGTTCCTCTCCAGGTATAGAGCTTCTTTGATTCTCAGTTACGGGTATTTCCCATAAACCTGTAGGTTTTGATATATAGCTAGGAATGATAAAGCCAAGAAGCCAGTCTCTTGCAAAGGAAGTAGGAAAATGGCTCTTTTAAAGGCAAATGCTGAGTTGGGGCTGTGCTGCCTGGGATGGGAGAAGGTGAGATTGAACCCTGGTACGTGAGTAAACAGGGGAGACCTTCACCCTTTGCTTCAAGGACTGTACCACAGAATATCTTCTCGCTTTGGGACGACTATGTGGTCTGTCCTGATCTCTGTGTAGCTGTGGCAGAACGCTGTATCGTTCTTGGCACGACCAGATGCACGTGGGTGTGCGTGGTGCTGCCGGGGAGCAGAGGCACAAGAGTTTCCCAAGACGACGAGTGCTTCCCTGTGCCTGAGCACTTGGGTTTTGAGACATTCAGGCTGTGACTTTTGAGGCTCTTGGCTGTGATGAGGAGTTATTGGGAATAAAGTCATGGGAAAACCAGGGCTGCAGTTTCAAGATGTTTGTCAACATTAGTAAGCTTTTTTCCTAAAGCCTAGTTCCAAGAAATATAACAAAGACATTGTATTTCTGTGTCCGTGTGACTTTAATGTTGTTTTAAGATGCTTTCAAGAGTGTGACAGTGGATATCTTTTTTTTTAACGTAGGTAGCAAGTACCTTGTGATTTACATAATACTATCAAACATCTATGCAGAGGAAAATTAATTACCGCACACAGTACTTACCAGGCAAAGGCAGGGCGCTTGCTTGATAATTACAGTATCACTGTAGAGTAAATATATCAGTCTTCAGCTGACAATATAATTAATAACATGTATTGAGTGGTTTGACTGCTGTACTTAGTTACTGTTACAAAAATGATTTTTTTCAGTGGTGCTGAGCAGCCGTGGATCCTTGTAGCTGCAACTAGAGCTGTTTGCTCAGCACCCCTGGAAATCACATCAGCAGTACCTACAGTTTATGTATTTCCCTTTCTGATTGATTGAGCTATTGAATTTGGAGACTTGGGATTAAAGTGAACTTGCTTTTTTTTGTAACCCTCCTGCTCAATCTGAGAGAAAGAGGGAGAAACCCAGAAACAGAAATCTCCAGTCTGGGCTTCTGGTGCCAGATTTTTTTGACAGTTTCATAGAATCATGAATCACGGAATACCAGGTTGGAAGGGACCTCAAGGATCATCTGTCCAACCTTTCTTGGCAAAAGCGCCACCTATACAAAAGCACCGTCTGGACAAGATGGCCTAGCATTGTCCAGCTGAATCTTAAGCGTCCAATGTTGGGGAATCCACCACTTCCCTGGGGAGATTATTCCAATGGCTGATTGTTCTCATTGGGAAAAATCTTCCTCTTGTGTCCAATCAGAATCTCCCCAGGAGTAACTTGTACCCATTACCCCTTGTCTTTTCCATGTGACTCCTCGTAAAAAGGGAGTCTCCATCTCCTTTCCAGCCACCCTTTAAGTACTGGAACATGGTGGTGAGGTCTCCCCTAAGCCTTCTTCTCTCAAGGCTGAACAAACCCAATTCTCTCAGCCTTTCCTCACGTGGCAGGCTTCCCAGTCCTTTGATCATGCTGGTGGCCCTTCTCTGGACCCTCTCCAGCCTGTCCACATCTTTTTTGTGTAGCAGGGACCAGAATGGAGCACAGTATTCCAGGTGTGGCCTGACAAGTGCTGAGTGGGATAATGACTTCTTTATCTCTGCTGGTCATGTCCTTGTTGATGCAACCCAGTGTCCTGTTGGCTTTCTTTGCCATGTTTAGTCATGGAAGTTGTAAATTTGACCATTCTGGTAAGACCTGTGTTGAGGACACACAATTTTAGCCTTTCTGTTCTGACAGGATGTGTTGTGCAGATTAAATTTTAAATGTGTCACTGAAGGAGCAAAGACTCTCTCTCCATTTTGCTTTCCCACCCTCTGTTGTCTGACTGCTGCAATATCCAGTTTTGCAGCTCCTGAAGCCTTTGCTGTCTCTGTCCTATAAGTGGTCATACTATGCCTTCGTCCATCAAAGTGATGTCAAGAGATGGCTTGCTGAGTGCTTCTGTGCTTAGAACACAAGAAAAGTGGAAGGCAAAAAAAAATTCCAAAGAAATGGGACCATAACCACTGTCTTTCCAGTGGCTCATATGTCTCTGCATTGTTGTCTTCGCTGATGAAAGCATGAGTGTGTCTTGGACAATCTGCCACATTTCATAATGGTGGTGCTTGGAGGGAGTTACTCTGGTTTTAATTTAATTCTCTGCTTTTGTATCCTCCACTTTTTTGCTCCTGTTTGTTGTCAGGTGTGTTACTTAAAAAAAACAAATAATAAAAACCCCAAAACCAAACAAGCACCCCCTCCCCAAAAATCTAAAACAACCCAAAAAACCAAACCCCAAATTATAGATTAAAAAAAAAAATCCCCAAAACAAAACCCCATGAAAAACCACAACAAAAAAAACCTGCAAAAAACCGAACAACCCAAAACACACTTTACATGCTTTGTTGGCCAGATCTGTGAAACTTTAAAGCCATGGTAGTATTAATTAATACTTCATAATTTTTAATGCTAGGCCTCAGGTAATAGTTAATGGTGCTGCAAAGTATATTAATAAAATTACTTGTAGTAATTAAGGAAGAAATGAGTATGTGAGGAGCTCAGAGTGGTATGTTGGAAAGAGATGGGGATGCAGCCCAAGGGGCTTCTGGCTGCTTGTCTCCATCCCCACCACTGCGTGTGGCTGATCATTGGTGGACATGTGGCTTCCAGAGCTGCATGAGAACATCCTCTGCCCCTCTCTCACGGTGACAGGGGACTGATAACACGCGGTTATAGCTGTCTTTGCATCATTAGCATTTACAAAAAGGCAACTGAACGATGGATTGACCTGTAAGTGTTAAGTAAGAACAGGATAGATCTCATTCTCTCTTCATTTACTCAGAAGAATTAGTCATGGATCATTTGCAGTGTTTTTGCTGCTGTAGAGAAGCAGTGTAAAGACTTGAAGATTGATTCCCACTGCCACTTTGCAGGAAGCATCTCAACTAGTTGTATTGTCAAAGTATCCTCCAGCTTTGGACAACAGCGTTATCCACAACTTCTGGTGTATGAAGTAACACAGGTATGAACTGAGACATGAGAGCAAATGAGTCTTTGATTTTGAGCAAAGCTGACTAACTCTGGTCTATTTTGCTTCCATTCTTCCTTCTGTTCATGTGGCTGAGTGCTTGTTTACAGCTGATCGTTAAAATCAAAGGGCTTTTGTTGACCTCGTAAAGATTGCCCATCTTGCCAGTCTGTCTGGATGTAATTGCTTATTGCCAAGCTGGTCAGTGTGAATGAAGTGTGGGATTTTGCAAAGTGTGGGGATCAAAGCCACATCTTCTGTCCCATCCTGCTTCCCCCTCCTAAAGCCCCAAGCATTCATCCACAATCACCTCTGCCCCTTACAAACATTACTGCATCTGACCGTGCTTTATGTCACCAACTTTAACAAGTGGCGAGAAGAAAAGGTGATTTCTGGATTTTGCTTTTCTTTGCCTGACTTCAAACTGTGGCACTAACCAAATTCCTTCAGTTAAACGTTACGGCGTAACAGCTGCCAATATTGCGTGCTAGAGCACCGTGTTTGTCAGCAGATCTTTCCTTCAAGGATAACGTATGCTCAGGGTAAGAGCATACTGTTGGGGGTGAAGAGGAAGAAGGTGGTTGCCACAAGAAGTAGGAAAGGTAAAATACTGCCTTTGGGTCTCTCCTTTGAGAGAGAGAGAGAATTGAATGGTAGTTAATGGCTCGAGGTGCTATACATCGCATTGTGCTAATTACCAAAACCTCAAGGACCGCAATATTTTATGTTCATTCTGGAAGCTTCTTCTCTAGCTCAGTTTGATCTTTCCCCCTGATTAGGAAAAGTGCATAAAAGCAGATCTCCCAGAGGTTACACGAATATCTATGCTTGCTGAATTTCCAAACCATGTTTCTCTGCTCTGACATTGCTTGTTGGTATTTGTAGCTTCCTCAAATATTTTTGCTGGCTGCTTCAGAACAGACAGGAAAGACAAAAAAAGTCAACTGGAAGATTAATGATGTTTGGAATTAATTGCTCTGGGGTGCTTGTTGGCCCATCAACCAGTACCCAGGCCTAGAGGAACATTGAGGGGAAGAGAAGCCACAACAAACAGTTCAAATAAGAGTTAAACTGTTGTTATGTAAAACTAAGGTGGGAGTTATTCATTGTAATTATTTTACTTGTAGAAAGTGCAATATCTGCAAAGTCAGTTTCTCTGTGGAAGTTTTAAGTCTAAAGTCCTGAAAACAAGCAAGCAACTCTTCCCCCATCCCCTTTAAAGAAAAGAAAAACAAGAATAGTTTTTTCACGGCCGATACAAAAACATTGGTACTTGGACCCGAGTGTCTAAACTGTCTTCCAGTGTTTTCCTATTGAATTGGAAAAATTATCCATGGTTTTATTTTGCTATGAACTCCTTACTGTCCAGGACTTGTGAAGCTGCTGAGAGCTCAGCTTACAGATGAAAGGCTTGAGCTTCGTCTCCTGCAATAATGTTCCAGGCTTCTGACCCGAGCTTCACCGGGATGCTGTACTGGGGCATCCATGAAGAGATGGTCCTGCCAGCCTGTAAGGAGATGTGAGCTCCGTGCTCTAGTAGGAAAACATTACTTAATACCAAGCTGACTTGCAGCTTTGAGAACTGAAAGAGGTGTTTCAGAAATATCAAAATGTGTCATTTTGATTAAAAAGACTATCAAAACAGGGTTTGACGCGTCCTATTTTAAAGGTTAAAAGAAATTAATCTCCTTACTCTGATTCGGGATGTAGAGAAACATTTTCATGTTTGAATTTTTCCTGGCCCAGAAATTTTGAATTTAATTCCACTTCTGTCGCCTGGCAAAAATCTCCAGTGTCTTTGATCCTTCTGTTGATTACAGAGAAATGTTAAATTAAGATGAGAATGTTTTTGGTTTATCCAAATGTGAAACTCCCCATCTAATTTGGGACTTGGCGCAAACAATCAATGTGAGTGTTTTCCAATGTAGGTCTGTTTCCTCTTCAAAATGCAGCAAGATCAAAAAAAAATCCGGATTGTGTTATCCTTTCACTGGTAGTAGCCTGAAAGAGTGTTGCCTAGTGGGCAGAAGAGCACCAGATGGAGAGGCTGTGGGCTGTGTATTCAGTTGAGTCTTCCTCCATCTTATGGCTTTTGGGCAAATCACTTCTACTTTCTTAATTTGTAAACTGCAAATAATAGTACTTAACTCCCAGGAATGTTTCATGTACTAATCTTTCTGCAGACCTTTGCTTCTATCATAGAAATAGAAGAGAGTAATGTGCAAAGCCAGATTTCATCTTGTTTTGCTTAAGCCTGTCATTTTAGGGTGGAATTTAAAAATTACTTGATGTGATCTTTAGTTTTTATTCCCTCACGTAAGCCTGTAGCAGTACTTGTGCCAGCTTCATCCCAACTGGAACTGAACTTTGCTCATTAAAAATCTCCCACTCTTAACTTTCTCTAGTTACATAAGAAAAAATAGTATTTAGCAAGTAAAAAGTAGAAATAAGTTTTCTTTCAATGTTTCTAGTAGTGTTATGTAATCATAGGTTTTAAAAAAAATTATTTCTCCAGCTTTTTGGGGCTGACCTGGGCAGCAAGTGATAGAGGAAGGGTGCTGTGAGTCAGGAGATTGCTGCCTGGGCATTTTAGCAGCTGATATAATATTCACGGCACCAGTAGCAACGTTGTACTTCCTGCAGTTACTGCAAGGTGGATGAAAAAGCTGGCCCAGGGTTTCCTGACAGTCCCTGAGTTAACAGGAATTTGTCAGGTTTGTACTTGATGAGATCAGCAGAGAGATGGATAAAATGATAGATGGAGCTTATACTGGGATGCTCTCTGCTCTGCCCGCCTCCTGTGACACTGCCACTTACTAGGTGTAATAAAGTTTGGGACGAGGCCTTTACTAGGAAGGTTAGAAAAAATGCCGATTAGCCCGGTCTCTCTGAAATGACTGCTATGGATCATAAAGGATGCAAATTAAAAGCATGCTGCTACTGTTCCTGCCACCGCAGCTGCTTTATGTGCAGCATCACTCTGGATGGGAGGGACGGGCTTTTCTCTCTTGAATTCAAAGTCACAGTTTTGATCCTAGGCTTGATTGGTAACCTCTGAAAGTCGCTGCCATCTGACAGCTCTCTTGTGACCTATGTGGAGATGATTTATCGACGCCTATATTCTGATTTAAAAATAAATGCACCTGTTTAGTGCAATGCTGTTCTGGCTTGTGTTCAGTTCAGAGCTGACCTGTGACTTTTACCCTGACGTATGGGTTCCTCGCTTTTTCAAGTATGTGTTCCACCTTAATTTTCTCTTGTTCCTGTTGCTACAGATGGATAGCCGTTTTCAGTCGTGGGCACATTATGCTTTTTTAACCTCTTGGAAGTATGTGCCTTGGGTTGCCTTCAGTGCCTGCTACACAGCAGGTGAAAGTCTATTAAAGCTCTGGCCAGGGAGTTTCAGATAACTTTTTGTTGCTGCTTTCCCTTCAGGTGAAACAAAAGCCAGCTCAAGCAGTGCAAAAGGCATTTTTCCTTGTACACGGAAACTTAATGCAAACAAGTGGCTGTGTCGTAACAGCTAGCAGAAATCATCAGTCTCAGGGAAGAGGTCATAGGCTGAATGAACCCTGTAGCTTGCACTTCGCTGTACACGTAGCTTGGATGTGGTTCGAAGTTGAAATATGCCTGCAATGCACCATAGGAAGCTTCTGGTTGTAATTTTCAATTTGTAACTTTTTCATGGATTATTTGGAAGAGAACTAGGCTGGTCACTGCTATTTGCAGCAACTTCTGAACTCTGAATTCTCCTTGGGAAGAGAGCCTGGTACAACCTTGTGCTTGCTTGACAGCACGGTCATGTGCTGAGTTCCCCACACCTCTCCATCGCTAGCATCCCACCCACTGCCATCCTGAAAATTAAACTTTAGATCCAGGGCATACCTATTCTATATTCTATTTGCAATTCTAAGAACTTGCCTTTTAATGGCCAGTGTGGGCATTATAAAATCCATATGCTGATGTAGACTGTCTAAAAGCTTTCAGAGATGTGAGGAGGCACTAGTGAGCTAAAGCTGGAGCTGTTAAACCATGGCTCTTTTCCTGAGAAAAAATTTACCTGAAACAAAAATTGTGTTTGATAAAGATGTTCATGTTTGCATTACAGCTCTCATTCTGTGGAGGGTTATTTCATTAACAAGTGACAGTCACTGTGGATTTGGAAAGGTGATATTGAAAATGGAGCTAAAGGAAAAATGAAGTTGGGTGGATATAACACTCCCGTATCTGATGGGAAGGAATTGGACATCAAAAGGATGGTGTGCTAAAAGATGGAGAGGAGCTTGGGGTTATGGTGAAAGAGAGGTAGCAGTTCGTATTTGGAGCCTCCTACATATTAAAGGTATCTTGAGTCCTTGTCTCTGATTTTGAGAGATTGAGTTGGGAGGAGCTGGTTCCTGAGGGGTCTAAGGTCCTCTTCCTTTCTTCCCAGATAGTATTGAATAACAGAATTGTTGAGTTTAGAAGGTTTCTCTAGAGATCCTTCAGTCCAACCACCTTCCTCAAAGCAGGGTCAGTTATAGCAGGTTGCTCTGGGCCTTGTCTAGTTTAAAGTATCTCCAAGGATGGAAACTCCACAGCTTTTCTGGGCAACCTGTTTTAGTGTTCAATCAAGTTTATGATAAAAATTAATATGTTTAAATGCAATTAACTCTATTTCATCTTGTTCCTATTACCTCTTGTCCTTTCACTGGACACCAGTGGGAAGAGTGCCTCCTTCATCTTTATTCCCTCCTACACACGAGTCAGCCGGAGCAGTTGTACCTGATAACTGCACAACTCTGAAGCTGCTGCTTCTAACTGTCCCTTTAGTAGAATTTCATGGTGCCTTCATCCCCTCTTGCCCTTCTGCCTACATCTGAGTTTTTCACCTATCTGTTGTCAATTTCACAGGCACTCGGGCTTCCTCTGACTGTTATTTGACCTTTGATTTATTTTACCCTGCTGTTGGCATGGGGCAGAAATGAGACTCCTGTATCTCCATCACGTACGTTTGCTTCTTTGCTCTAGGCTGTCTGAACTCTCTTAGAGAGGCAGGACCCCTTATCGCTTTGAACTGCCATGCGCGGTCTGCGGAGATGCTCTGATAGTTTGTCCGTGGGTCAGTGCAATCACCTAGTGCACTTCATAGCGCTGTGTTCTTACCGCTCGTCCCAGGTGATTATTGCCTTGCTCCTTCTCTTCATTTTCTGTCTCATGGAAGTGCTATACGAGCTGTGGTTTTTGTGAAATTGGTGGTTAAATCTGAAAATAAAGTAAATCTATGGTAATTGGCATGCTAACAAATCATAGGTATCTGAGGATCACTGTCACACCTAGATGAAAATCTTGAGCCAATTTATGGTGTGAACCAAAGGCTCTTGAAATGCTGTACCAGCGATCAGAGCGGTTGTGATCCTAAAGCTCATACTTCAGGGAGACAGGAGAAAGTCCCCACAGAACAATTGCTTTATCTTCTCCCACCTTCCCCAAGATATTTCCCAGGTTTTTTTATTAGCATTTATATAAAAAGATTAAAGTTACATTTTAAGCAATCCAAACTTAAGTCTTTATCTCCTTTAAAAGCACTGTCTAAATGAACCTGAGCATTTTAGAGCTGAGACATTACTGAGAGATTTGGATGCATTATCTTGGTAACCTTTATGAGCTGTTATTAAGAGCTGCACAGATTCCCAGAGCAGCATTTGCGGTTTGTGGGGGGGGAGGCTTAGGATGAGGACACAAAATCCAACCAAGCTAAACAAATAACAAAGCTCCATCCCCTTAGTCAAAATAGGTGGAGGTATTTAAAGAGGAATTAGTAAACAAAGCAACTGCTCAGAATTAGTAAGGGGGGGAAAGCTCTCCAATCCTATTTTCATTACAAGGGGCAAGATAGCTGTTTTCTTGCATTTCACAGCATATACAAAGCATCTGAGAAAGGTGTATTAACCGTCCCATCCCTGGCAGGTCAGAGGCTAGGATTGTCTTCTGCAGTGGGTGAGGGGAGGTTCCCAGCTCTGGCCTGCCAGATTTAACCTGAGAAAATGTCCACGAGTGACAGAAGCAGCATGCATCTTTAGATCCTTGCCCGTGCATTACATGGCTCCTTCCTGCAAAATCAGCTTCTGATCTTCTGTCCTTTGCTAGGATCAATGAGTTGGTGGTAGAGTTGTTTTTTGTGGCCAGAGGTGCACAAACAGCTGGATCTGCCTCTCGGTTGCTATGTCAATGTCTTTCCCACTGATATTTTCCCCCTTTATTTCCATGGTGGCGTATTTTTAGCTTAATTGGTGGTGGCAGTGCTAATCTGCTGCCTATTGGTTTTTCTTTTTCCTGTCTTGACATTTAGAGGCTACAGTACAGATACTGGGAAAGGAATGGGTCTCTTATCAACTTCAGTACAGTTGGCAGTATGAGAAGATAGCAACCATTTTCATGATGGCTTTAAAATGGGTATCCTCAAGAATCTCCGAATAATATGATACAAGAAAAAAAAATCCTCCAAAATAACTTTGAATGTTATATTGAAATCCAAAGAATTAGTAATCCAGGGTATATTTCCACTGCAGAAAAATATTCATATTTGATATGGCTACTAAAGAAACATTTTAACTCTGTAAATCATGCCCCTTGCCTCTCAGGGCAGTCTCTTCTTTGTATTTTCCAGGTATTGCCTCAGTTGTACATAACCTGTGCACTTCTGGAGTCAGGAATAGCAAAGTCAGCAGAGTCTAGCTTTGGTGAAAGAGGCCTAAATCAAAGACGTTGCATTTGCCATAAAGGTTTATAGCAGTTATCTGTCATCTTTAGCGTCTTATTTCTGGCTATGTCCAGCGCTTGATCCTTAAGAGAAATACAGTGCTCCTCCCCACAAACAACAAGCTAATCCTCTTGGTAAAATAATCCTATTGTGATCCATTTCCTCCAAGAGCAAACCTAAGTGTGACTCTCTACTTTCCTGTCTATATACCATAGGAAAAACCTGACGTTTATACCATCCTACTTTGTCACAGTGTTAGATGCAACCAATTATTTCAGCTGATGGATCCACTTATTCTCTAGAAGCTATAGCTAGCTCTTTGATATCTAATGAAGGTATTTGCCACTTTCAGTACTTTACATCTTCAAAGCACTGTATAAACATTCAATTTAACACAAAACCCACTAGGGATGGTAAATGAATGAAGTATGTACAAACTTGCACTTACAGGACTAAAAGGCCTTTCACAGAATTGATGGAAAGTTACGCTTGCTTTACATGGCATGTTATTTATGCCAGTGCTGACTTGTCCCTTCCAGGCAGTACGTAGGTGCATCTTCCCTGGTCAGATAAGCATAGATTAAAGCCTCTTCCCCCCTCCTTGGCATTATTTGCAGCCATTCCTTTTATCGCTGTAAAACACCAAACTTGTTCCCCTGTCAAATAAAGTGGATATTCTAGGGAGGAGGTTTGGCCCATAAACTGCCAGCTGAACCAAACAAAAGCCAGATTTTTATCTTTAAAATATTTTACTGCAGATCTTGTACCCTGTTTCAGTGTCCTGGGTGACTGTTACCGTGTTTGACAGCACCGAGGTTTCTGGCTGAAGACCTGCGTGCTTTGTTATCCTGTAGAAGGGATGGAGCGAAAAGCCTCAGGAGGAGGCTCTGACTTCATGCCAGTGGATTCCCAGTGTATGGCACGTACTTTTTCAGAGGGTCTTAGATGTGAGTGCAAGTCCAGGCATCTGTAACAATAGTTGCATCTCTCCTATGCCTGCTTGCCTCTCCTCCATGTTAAGTCAATTTTGTTACCCTTTTCTCAATGGTTGGGTCTGATCTACCCAGAAAATTATTTTTATTTTGGCTATTGCTATGCTAACTTAAGCTTCCCAGATTAATCGTTGTCATCTGCCTTGTCTGTTAGCAGCCCACAGCTGCTGCATGGGGTTTTGGTCAGAGCAGCTTAGTGTGGGATGCCCTGTGCTGCGGCAGGAGGGACCCCTGAGGGGTTGGTTATGGTCCTGCTGGGTTAATTGCCACTGATTGGAATGGTGGGTTCATCCCTTCTGCCACTGCTGCCACCCACTACTGTGCTGTGTAAAAAGGTGCCGAGTGTTTTGGTGTTACCAAAGGCATTGCAAAGCCTAATAAAGCGGAGGATGACAAGTAAGCTCAATGTGTTGCAAGTAAAACTGCTGATTTCCAGCCAGTCATGGAGACTTGGAAGTGTTTTAACTTGGAAAAGACATACCACCGACCAACTTCCAGAGAGTTTCCTTTATCTGAAACCAACTGGAAACTTGGCAAACGTGGTCTGTCCTGCAAGGCGTAGGATGTCTTTGTGCCATACTCTGCGCTGTGTTTTACAGCTGATAACTTTGTGAGCTATTTCCCTGCTATAGCTTCTGGTAAATAGATACCTCCAGAGACACAATTAGAGATGGGGCTCTATGAAGTGTGTGGTCACTGCTGGCTACCACCGCTTCAGCACAGATTTTGGTGTGAACTGGGCTGCCCAAGAAGGCACCCAGGGTCCCATGAGCTGGACCTTGGTGTCTGTGCTCCTCCATTGCTGTCAGCGCCCAAAGGCAGCGTGCTCTGCCGGCTGCAAATTCAACTCCCATCAACACACGTGTACTCTAAATCAATGAAAGGGTCAAAGCAGGCAACTCTGAGCACATGCCTAACAGACATGATACACAGTGTTACAGACTTCTTGCTTTATGACATTTGATTCTGAGAGGTGTTTGCATCCTCCTGAAGGTGTTGGGTTTGATGAGGTCTAGTAACTAATGCCCCCAAGTAGCTGTTTCCTTGCACCGTGTTTTGAATTCCTCATGGGTTTGTTAGTAAAAAAATCTAACACACATTACCATGCTAATCTATCTTTTGTAAATACCACTGTAAAAGAAACAAACTTTATATTCATACATCCTTTTGTTGTTATGGTAATTAATTTCAATTTATAACTAATTAATGCTGTTCTACATCTAACCTGCCCCTTATTAGCAGTAGCAAGTGGGAATCAGTGACTGTATGAATTGCAGATGCTGGTCTGTACGTTGACAGAAAATCTACCTGGCAGGAGCCGATCCCACACGCACTGCCACCTCGAGACTGTCACATTCCTGCCGCTGTAAGCCATGACGGATGCGTTGAGCTTTGCATCGCTGTGATGTGTGAGGAGGAAGGTGAGAAGTGGGAATGTCTCATGATTAAAAGTAATAATTTAGCTGACAGAGCAATCAGAAATACAAACCTGTCTCGTGGAGCAAAGAGGGGAGGAAGAAGTACAGTAATGCTGTGCACAGATGCTCTTTGATCTTGGCTGTAATTCAGAGCGGCACAGTCCTGCTGCAGGTGGCATTAGATAAGAGGATGTATTCCCTGGATAGATCTTGCTGGCACTCTGAAGCAATTAGCTTGTGCTTGTTTGTAAAGTGAATATAACCAGGTGCTCCCCCACTCCCCCTTCCCAAAAAAAGTGTGTTTGAGACATCCCCATCTCCTGAATGGATTAATTAGGTTTCATCTCTCTCCTTCATCGATTACAGAAGTCTATGCTACTGGGTTTGCTAAGGGGATTTCTTGTTCCCTCCCCTGAAAGGTGCTCCTGAACTGAAATATCTCTTCATTGGTGTAAAGCAAAAAGTTCAGAAGCTTTGTAACATTAAAATGAGACCAAGATAGTTTTAGTTCAAGGGCCAGAAAGTTCCTTGTTAGCATGCGTTGGCTTTTTGAAGGTGGAGGAGGAATGGGATGAGTTGCAAGAGAGAGTACCTCCGGGAGGGAGAGCTGTTCTTCAGGGTAGAGATGCTGCATGTCCTGCTTCAGTGATATACTATTATTTTCCAGACTATCTTTGTTATAGAATACAAATCTGTGTGGTTGCTTTTCTGCTTTGTCCTACCTTTGTGCTAGATGACCCTTACAAGAAATAATGATGTGCATTAGGAACTGCAGCTGGGCTCACATGGCAGCAGCCGGAGCAGAAAGCTGCTCAGGAGAGGCAGGCATGATATTGCTCTGGAAGGCAAACCTGCAGCACTACAGCCCCAGAATAAAGCCTCACCTTAACAGGTATTTTCTGGCTTGCAGGCTTATAGATGCCTGGCGCCGGAACTCGGCTGAACGCGGCCTTGGAGGTAGAGAAGAGCTGCCAGACAGGAGAGGTGTGCTGCTCTGTCAGGACGTCAGCCCTTAAAGCTGGAGGCAAGCTCCTCCTGCAGCTTATAAAACACACGTTTCAAATAAACCTCCTTTCTCCTGCAAAGAAATTCATAGGTAAAAAGACAAGATGGCTCAGGTTGTTTTCTCACCCAGTCCTTATTTTGTACCTTTTTCATCTCAAGGAAGATCCGAGCATTCTTCTGTAGCATCACCTAAGAACCATTGAGATTGCATTTTGAGCCATCGCTTACCCAAGTTCTTACCTCCAGCAATTAGTCTAACAAATCAGCTTTCTCGAGATCCTCAGCCATTTGCTGCCTCAGGGTGTAATTGTGTGTGACTGTTCCTCATTAGACAGCAATATTTACCTCTAGGGAATGGGGCTTTTCAGCCTAGGATGAATTAAGCTGAAACTTTGGCAAATGTCACTGCTTTTGTCAGGAGTGAAATAAATGAGCTGGCGTTGAGGATGTGTAGCTTTCAGCACCTGGATACTGTGTCACTCGATGCCATAAGCTAGTGGGGGACGTAGTGAAGCTTCGACAAAGCTGCTGCTCTTAAATCCTGCTTGTTTCCCATGGAGCAGGACTACAGAACTTGAGCAACGTTGGAGTGTGTTTTAGTGTGCACGTTTGGGTTGCACTGGAGAGCAATTAGCAGGGAAGCCTTATTGATACCAACGCTGCACAGGCTGCCAAACGTGTTAGCAGTTGTGTTGTAGGATCTACGTGTCTGTGATTCTGACTTGGATCCAAAGTGTTAGCTGATTTGTGTGTGAATGCAAGAGGTAAATTCCAGCTGTAAGCCTGAAGGTCGTAGTTCTCAGCTATGTTTGTGTCTGCGGGGGAGGGATGGGAATTCCCCTTCGCTTAAGGTTTTGACAGAAGGGAGCGGGGGGGGGAAGTCCTCCTATGCTTGCTTTATTGTGTATTATTTTATCATTTTATTTATCTTTTGTTGTCTTCATGCGATTCTGCTCTAGACAGTGGATTCTTATCTCCAGGGTCCAAGCACAATGAACTGTTTGAACTCCGGTAACCACTGATCTCTGTTTAAGCTGAGTAACGTGGGCTGGGGCTGTCTGTTCTCCGGTAATCAGTGCAGAGGGGACAGTGCTAGGGTGGGGGTGCTGGGAGGGAGAGGACGAATCGGTGAGTTCATGGAAGCTAACTGGCCTGAGACTTTTTTTTTCATGATTTATTTTCTTTTACCGGCATTTCATTCTTTAGGGTTACTGCCTTCCATCGAAGCAGAAAGACGTAAAAGCAGAAGGGCTCTGCGTGCCCCTGCAAAATGAATTTGTTTCCTTTGCTAGTGTATTTATGAGATGATGTTAGAATATAGTTGAGGCTGTCTGGTGACCGCCTTTATGTTTTTCCTTGAAACTCTGGGTGTGCCTCCATGGATAGCTGAAGGACCTGAGCTGCCATGCCTCAACCTGAATGCTCGCTGGCGCTTGGGCACTCCTGGGAATGTCTGGTATCTGGCAAACAGAATCACCATCTTCCTATGCTGTAACTCTTTTTCAGAGGCTATTGCAATTCTCATCTTGCTCTCTACTGTCCGCTTATCAATATTAAGCAGTATATGGATTTTGCCTCGTGGACTGTAGGTTTCCAAACATAAAATAGAGTGGACAGATGTTTTTGTTAGGATGTCAGGTGGTTCAGGCAATCCTCCCTGGTGGTAGTACTCAGCTCAATGAGAAGCACTTAATCTGGTGTGGTTATGAACTAGATTCATATGGGAGTTAGATTCTTTAGTTAAAAAACAAACGACAGAATCAAAAATGTACTGAAGCTAACGGAGTTACGTCAGTTCAGGATGGCCAAGCACAGGGAATCTGGTTGTGGAAGAACACAGCTGTTCTGAGAGTGGAGCTGGTACTTTTAATGTCTTGGCCAGATTTCAGTGGGTGGATAAGGGTACGTTGAGCTTCTGAACATGAAGGGTGAGATTCATCTTGCTTACTTTTAGATGTCTGTACTGTAGACAGCTGCACTGGAGTGAGTCTTCAGCTCCCGTTAGAGTCAGTGGAGAGGAATAGGTGGTTCTCAAGGATGATTCATCTCACCTAGACATCTACATGAGGATGAGGTGACATTCAGAATAAAAGTACCAGTTTCACTTCAGTAACTGTAAAGAGAACATAGATGATATGGGTGTCTGTTACAAACATCTAAGACTTAGATGAGTCCCACCTGACGTGCTTTCTGTTCCTCCCTGAAGTTGGTAGGATTTCAAAGCATTTGGTTTGATGCAAGGGATGTTCAACATTCACGAAATCAAGCTTGAACTGCCTGTGCGAGATGTGAAAGCCGTTCCACATTTGTCCTAAACTTCTGTGGGCGGTGAATGCGTTGCTTTTACTTGTCAGGTGGAAAAGCATTACTGTTGGGTACTATGACAGTAAGAAGAAAATGTATGTATTCTTTTGATCTCTGCAATAAAATGTAATGTGGAGATTTGGAATGAGCCACTGTCCGGTGACACTTGAGCATAGCTCAGTGTATCAGCTTAAAAGCTGAATATATTCAGATATTCAGAATTTTCAAAGATCTTACTTTTTTTATACTCATTTTAATGCTTTTCTAGGGCAAGATAGTTCATTCTCTTCCTCGCATTTCACATGCAAAACATCCAGTTTAAATACAAAGTAGTCTGAAAACAATCCTTTTTTTTTACTTTAAATGTTTAAAGCTTGGATTTAACTTTTAGGCTCATTAATATTCACAAACACTGCTTAGTTAAGCTTGCTTTAATTTCTCTGTGTGCTTTGTTAACAGGGATTATAGTGATGTTTGCATTTGCATGCGAGACTTTTACTATTGTGTAAATTTTGGTCATTATTATGGAAAAAAGAAATGAAAAAAATGTTGAAAATCTACCTCAGTCCCTCCAGTACTTTCTCTAACTCTTGTACTTCTTGATAGCTTTGTGAGGGTGTTTCTTTCCATATTTATTAGGTGGATTTTTCATCTCTCTTTGAAAGATGTTTGAGAGTCTTGGAACCCCCGAGGAGAAGGCAGGCATTTGGTCTCCAGGTATGCCTTTGGCACACGATGTCGACAAGGCAAAGTACCCCTTCGAATCTGGACAGCAAAGACAGCCTTGGAAGAGTCTCGCAGTTGTGCAGTCTTTCACTCAGTTGAGACAGTTGTAGGCATTAGTTACCAGCCTCCATTGCCCTGGCCAAATGAGCTGGAAAGCACAGCAGCATTTTCCTAATGATGTTCTGGAGCCAAGGGCTGCTCACAGAAAACACCTGTACTTGCAGCTTGTGGGTGGTGGCTGCTAGAGGCTGTGAAATGTTTACAGAAGGATAATCCATAGCTGCTTTTTTTCCGTTTAATTCTAAACGTGTTCAGTGCTCCCAAAAAGTGGCAGATTAATAATTCTGGAAGCTACAGCCTGCTCTTTGTCCTGCGAGAACATACAGCTTGGAACAGCTGCCGGGCTGGTCCTGTGCCTAACTCAGAGGCTATACTGCAGATCTGCCCTGCTGAAGATGCCGCGGCGGCTGAGGTCTTCAGCCCCTGTGTACGGAGGCAGTGAGTTGCCCAGTCAATGGGACACTGGATTGCCAGAACCAAGACTGATACTGCAAGCTTATCTTGGATGAACAGCCATTGCTGCTGTTGAGTTGGGATGGTTGGGATCACCCTCTGAAAAGTGAGAAGATTTTTTTCTTTTCCCATGAGTCATAGCTTTAATGTAGAACCTTTGGAGGATTTTTTAAGTGTATCTCAACATTTCCGAGACGGTCATGTGTATGTCATCATAGCGCTATTTCAATGCTTGGTTTTTAACTTTATTTCAATTCCCTAAGTCAAGCCTTTCCTTTTGCTAGGTGCCACTGGTACCTTTAATCTTGATGGGAAAGGCAGCTTGAAATGGCAGTTGTCTCCAAGGAATAGGATGGCAGATAAGAATTTGCAACTAAGGCAAAATCTTGAAACTTCTTGTCCACAGAGTATTTATTACATCTGCCTAGGCTGCAAGGTGTGACAACCCCATGACCTGGGAAAAACTACACCAGTTTTCCCTTGAAATTGTGTCTTTGAGAGCATTGATCAGTGAGAGAGAAGACATTATACAGAGGGTACAGAGTAATAAACAGGTTTGATCTAAAAGGCATAAACTTGCCCTTCTGAATCTTAAGAAGTTCTTTGTGTGTATTTTCTTGCATCGTAGAGCAGTGTGTATTTTTCTTCCCCCTGTCCTGTCAGCCTGACTTTCAGAACTACTGTAGCATGGCTTTCATGATAACTTCCAACCTTTATCTTGTAAAGAAGCAGTTTTTGGCAGGAGTTGTCCATAGAGACCTCTACCTCATATATTAAGGGCATAGACAACATCTTCAGTCTTTGGAGGACCTCAGGTTCTGGTTTTTTGTCCTGTATTTGTTGGCAGGTGTATCTAGGTATGGGAGTGACACATTAACGTAGGCTGCTTCTGTCTTGAGTCATACAGGAAAGCCTGTGCGGAAGCTGTGTCAGCACACCAAGGCAAAGCTTGAGCTGAGCAAACACACTATGGCTCTCAAGTGGGCTTTTTAGCTTGGACTTGGTGCATGTAGCTTTTGGCAAGCATGGAAGATGGGGGAAGGAGGAGAGAATAAATGGCCATGTCATATAGGCAACCTCCCTTGAAGATCAAGAGTGAGCAGAATACAGATCACTGCTTGATGCCTTGGATGTGCAAGAGGAACAGTTCTTCAGTGCGTGTAACTTAGGATAACTCTGCAAAGGGAGCAGAGGTCTGCTGAGGCATGCCAGGAGATAATCTTGCTTCAAACATTGCTGATGCTTGTCTGAACCCTAGAGCTCAGTGTAAGAGCTTAGAGGGAGTATTCCCTTTCTTCTCCTCTGTTCTCTCCCTCCCTAAAAACTCCCTGCTCTCAAATCAGCAGCCAAAGGAAATTTGTACATCTAGGAACTTCCCATGCAAAGGCAGAACTTCCTTTTCCCTGGCTGTTTTGAACGCATGCACCTTCCTTTGGCGTCTTTGACGTGTCCCCTGTAGTCTGTAATTTCATGCATCCCTGTAATTTATCACTCATACAGTTTTGGCTCGTGTAGTGAGAGATGCAACAGAATCTATAAATGAGATAAAATACTATTGTGCTTGCATAATAAGAAATACCTATATTTATTCCATGTTATGTCTTCATGGGTGGTTTTTTTTGGGGGTGGGGCATGTTAAGGGGAGAAAAAATGCAAAGGAATTCTCTGGCAGACCACCTTCTGCATTGGACTTGGCAGGACGTAATTCATTAATTCAGTACCTATTTCAGACCAACAGTCTGCCCAGCCCACTTTTCTTCTACAGAGCAGGTCTGTTGTGGGTAGCATCACAGGAGCATGGAGGAAAGTCATGGTGTAACTCTTAAGGATGTTCTCTTTCCTACTTCAGCTAGAAATGTGCGGAGAGTTAATATGCCTTAGGATTTGTTTGTTTGTTGACATTCAATCTGGTGGATTTAGGGTTTTCCATTATCCATGTTGATATCTAATCCTCTGTGAATCAGTAGCAGGGTGCAGTCTCCAATTTAATAAATCATGGGAAAGGTTGGGGGGGAGGGGGAAAACAGTTTCTGTATCTTTTTGCATTATTGAGTGCTTCATCCAAAGTGTCATTAAACTAATCTGTCCTGTTCAAAAAGAGGTGAGAACCTGAAGGTAGCCTTTGATAAAATCTGAAAGAAAGGAAATAATCAATCCCTTTTTTCTATGCAATACATGTATCAATTAAAACTTAGGTTGCGTGACAGTCCTGTACATCATTTTGGGGATCTTTCTGCATTTGTGAAGGAGATGTGTGTACGTTTTTCTTGCTCGTGCCTATTCAACTGCTTCATAAATTCAAATTATGATGGGTATTACTCTGGAGTGTCTTGTAAATTTGTATAGTATCTGTCCATATAAGTGAAGATTTAGGCTTGGGAAGTGTGGCTTGAAAGCAATATTCTCAGTTGTTCTCTATTAAATTTTTCACAAGGATTCACTTTTCTATTTTTATTCCATAAATTATCACTTTTTCCATTGCAGTTGCTGCTGTACCCTGACCCCCAACACTGGTCGCAGACACGTTGCGTTAGGTCTCTGGGCTTGTGCGGATGCGCCACGCGGAGTGGACTTTTGGGTTGGGGATTTGTATGTTAAAGAAAACAGTGAGATGCAAAATCTGGTTCTCTCCTTGTAGTTTAAACAATCAGAACTTTTGGGGACGGTATTACAGTAAAAATCAGTGTTGTCTTTGGTTTTCACATTAGAGGTTCTGGCTTTCTGATACTGATTCATTTTAGGGTTTTTTGTTTAGTTTTGTTATTTGAGTAGGCTCCAGCAGAGTAGTGTTTAGAGATCAGCGCTGTATGAGGTGAAACGCTTGATCCTGTCAAACACACACACACTTGAGTCCTGCTGATTCACATCAGAGTGCTTTAGATTACATAAATGAGTATCAATATCATTTGAAAGATTTGGAATGAAAATCAAGAATTTGGCATAGTTTACAGATTCTGTCACTCCAAGATAAGGTAAAACTGCCAGAAAATGATGAAATTTTGAGACTTAGTTTAAAAGTTTAGGAAAATAACATGGTTAGAACTGGAAAATCATACAGCATCACCAACATGGAAGTAATGGAAGAGGCAGAATCATTAGAAATTCTGCAATTTGCTTTGATGGGGCAAGGACTGCCTTGCTGAATCCTGCTGAAATGATGTTCTGAGAGCTGTTGAGGCTATAAAAAGACCCTCATCAGATGTGCTTCTGGTGCTTTCACTGTGCATCTATAAAAACTGTTGATATATCTTACCTAAATAGAAACTAATCATTAAATAATCGACACTATCATTTATCTAGGACCAAATACTCTTTATTGTCCGTAGTTTTTGTTGTGCTATTTCTGGGTGAATATACCACATATAGTCCAAATTTTAAGGGAATAATTACCTAAAAGTTTACTGCTACAAATAACTTCTTTGTTCTAAGTGTGTAAGTCGTATCATGGCTTCAAGGTATTATTTGCATCCGTAACATCTGAGCATGTGGATAACTTTGAGTCAGAGGCTTAAGGTGTGTTTGTACTTCTGTGTGAAGCTTAATGTGGCATCAAGGTTTAAGAATTCTTGTCTGTGTGACACTTCCACTTATTATTGTGAAAGAAAAGAAGGAATATAAGGAAAAAAAGGACATGACTAAATATCCTGTAAGAGCCATGAGAACATCCACTTGCACAGATCTGCAAACTGTAATGCTTAGCACTGGTAAAGATGAGATTATTGTTTCTGAAAGCATGCTGAAATAACGCACTCTCTGCTTTTGAGACCATAAGTCCCTTTCATGCACTTTCTCATTGTAAGAGATGAAAACTGCTAAGCAACAGAATATTTTAGCTGTGTACTAGGGAGACTTTTCTGATTACGTAGGAAGGTAATTGCAAAATCACTTTTTTGCAAGAAACAACAGTAGAACATGCTTCCAAAGCAAAACCACCATTTTCTCTACTTAAAAATAATAATAAAGTTAAAATATTTGTTGAAATAAACTTGAATTCGTTCTCTTTTTGTGTGTTTTATATCTTCAAATGTATGGTGCCCTGTGAAGGGATCAGTGTTGCCAGACACGTTCTTCTGAACATACCGTAACTGCCTACGCGTTGGTTTTCTCAAGGAAGCTGGGAAAGGTGGTAGGTTAGAAAAACAAACCTTCAAGGCTGGGTGAACTGGAAATGAGACTCTTGTCTGGCTAGTGGTGAAGTCAGGAGCTGTGAGATTGAAATGGTTCTCTTTTTTTTTTTTTTTTTGTTTCCTCCCCCTCCCATTTAGTTGAGTAAAGTTCTGACAGCTCAGGACACCTGAACCGGTGTACAGAAGACAGAACGGGTTAGCTAGTTTATTGAATCCTCTTTGCTTTCATGCTCACGCTGTAGCAGTCACTTTTATTTGAACCAAAGGACTAGTTCAAACTCAAGCTATGGCTTTATTATCGTATGATAAGAAAATGCTTGTTAAGAACAAAAGAATTATGTTATCTAAAATAAGACTATTTTAACATCCTATGGCTCTGTAGGCCTGAAGTCTCAAGTTATTGCCTTAGAATTTTCTCATAAAATCTATAAGCTTGCTAAGAAAGGGCTCTTGTTTCAGTTCTCTCAAAACCAGATGCTCTTTTTTGGTCCACTGAAGCGTGTCACCATCCTAAAGAAAACCTTGTAAAAGTATATTATGGAATATGCTATGTCCAGCCTGTAGGACCTAACGTTTCTAAGGGCTATCAATCTAGCCTTTAAATTTATGCTGTCAGGTTTGTACTTCTTGGTTTTTCTGGGGGTGGTGGTAGAGAATATTTCCAGCTTTAAGTCATTTGCACATTTCCCTTCCCCACTTGATCTTTTTTCGTGCGCGCACACATTCTTTGCCCTGGTAAGAATCCAGCACTAGAGCTAGTGTGTGAATACGAAGTCACGGTGGGCTGGCCATCTTTGGTAAGAATGTGAAAGAGTTGCTACAGCTTCATAGTTTTTATGCATGTATCTCTTAAATTACTGTAATATTTTTTTATTCTGTATTAACCTTTCCGGTCCCCACACTTCCATAAGTACACTTAAACTGTATCTAGATCACAGACCAGCGCTGGAGAGAATCCCACTGTAACACCTGACTCTTCCAGCTGGAAACTTTGCCCATACTCCAGAGGTAGAGCATCCTTTTAGTCGGCCCTTGCTATTCTTTCAAGGCTCTCTTCTTACTCTTGCAGTTCTCTTGCTGCTACTCCAATGGTACAAAGGAAGTAGCAGGAGCAACAGTGTAAGAGGTTCAATGGGGTTTTGTTTAGTTTTCTGTGGAAAAAAACCCCCAGCATGCGAGCATGTAAACAATATTAGCATATACTTTGTCTAGATGATTCCCAACAGTGGCAGTATTTATCCTCAATAGTGAGGTTATGTTTTCGGCAGCAACTTCACTAGAACAATTTTTAAGCCTGCTCGTTACATCTTTGAGGTCTCCCTTTTACCTTTTGCTTTAAATCAAAGGTTTAGTATGTGCCTTTTTTTTCCACGTAGTCATCTTCTGAACAATTACTAGTCTCTCTTGCTTCTTTCTTTTGCTCTACTGCTCGCCTCTCAATTCTCGCTGAGCTTTTGTCTTGAATTTTAAAGCTCTTCATCTAACCAATAGACTTCAGTAAATATCTTACTGTATGAGTTTTCCTAAACTTAGAGAGGCTCCCTCGTTTTTTTTTATTGAAACAGTCTTTCCCAGGCTGTTTGGATTCCCTACTGTTTTCAGCAAGACAGCAAATTTATTACTTTCCTCCAGCCTGCTACTTTTAAACTGGGGGAGTTGTTCTGATCAAGAGTAGAATCACCCAAGGACGACTTAGTCTCTGCAGCTTCTTCTTGTTCTGTTTAGGTATAGAAAGTTCAGAATTTTGCCGAATCGCGTGTGAGAACAGTCGTTAAAACTTGCAGATTCACAGGAATTTAGGCACAGGAGGGACCATCCAGTAGTACCACATCTTCTGGTAGTCAGGTTGCTCATTTTCACTTATTTTGGCTCTGAGAGAAGAAATGGACCGTAACTCTTACCCAAGACTGCCTTATATTTTGGTTTATGTTTGTCTTTCGGAACCTTTTCATGTCATAGATGGAGAGATGGAGGATACAGCCCTTCCCGGTGCAGTTTGCAATAGTGGTTAATCACCCTTACTGTTAGAAATGCGTCCTTTCCTCCTAATTTGAAATTGTCTGAAATCCCATGGAACAGCAGCTGCGAATCTGTCAGAGCAGTGTTTCACGATCTTTCCCTGAAGTGATCTAATAGTATTTAACATCTGTGGACCGCTCGGGTTGCCAAGATTTTACAAGCCTGCAGTGAGAGAGTTTGCATTATAAAGGACACCCCACTTTTGTACTGTTTTCCTACATGCAATTTTGATGACTTTTTAGAAATCAGCTAACAGCTTGGGTTTCAGGTAGGTGTGCAGTAGATTTATTGTGCTTTAGAGTGTTAGCATAAACGTGCATTTGCTGTGCTCCTCATCTTCCATCCCTCTGTCCATTCTGACTCTGTGTTCTCTGTGCTGTCCTAGAAAAAAGTATCTTGGACAGAAATAGCAATAAGATTTGGGCAAATGTTCAAGTGTTTGTCAGCCCTGGAAAAGTAAAAATTAAAACCTGGAGCATGCACTGGTTTGTGCTTGAATTCAAGGCTGGGTTAAAAAAAAAAAAACAAACCCCACAAAATAAAACACTATATTTTGTTACTCTGAAAAAAGATTTGCTTCAAGTATGTTTGTGCTGCTTTATATTGCTTTTCATAAATGAGGGTTTTTGTGGCACTCAAAGAAAGAGCTTGTTATTTACTGAGGGACAGGAATTTGGAGGCAGAACAGAAGATTTGTGCCTGAAGGTTACACGTTGTCTCTTCCTGGGTTTGTGAGATGCCCCAAAGAGCCTCTGCAGCAGCGATGCTGTGGTGCAGCAAAGCTCCTTCAAGAGGAGAGCGGCTGAGTAGCTTTGGGGGGTTAGAGAGATGTGTCTGAACTCGTCGGGAGGGAAAAAATTGTGAGCTCCAGAGGTCTGTCAGTTGTGTGACTGCTTGGGAAAAACCAGGGAGGGGAGAGCAGAAAGGTGTGGGGGGATGTGACTTGGGTACCTGTGCCTGGTGCAAGGCAAAACAGAGCTGCTCACTTGCAGTGTGCACTAACCGTTGTGGTGCTTAGTTCCACTTTTGCAAAGTATTAGATATCGGGGGGGGGTGTTTCGGATGATGGCACAGACTGCTTCAGAATACCCTAAAAGCTAGGAAAGGGTGATGTTGCACTGCCCTGTGCTCTGCCTGTCTCGAGGTGCTGGAGGCGGTGTGGTCATTCGGGTCTGTTAAAGTGTAGAAATATCCCGATAAATGGAAGTAAGAGAAGGGTCCTGGTCCCAGAATTTTACTACTTGAGAACTCAGTATCTTTGCTACTCTTATGGCTTCTACTTTCAAATTCATTTCTCCTTAAGCTAACCTCTACACACTACGCTTCTCTAGAGCTTTTGGATCAGTGGCACAGAAATGCTGAGTGTTTGTACCTAGATACCAGCGCGTGCTGAGTTCTTGAGTCAGTCTTGTCTGACTGGATGTCTAAGCTACAGTCCCGCACCCCTCATCTCTTGTCTTCTCCAGGCTTACTGGCAGAAGAACAAATGATCTGGTGGCAGGTAGATAGGAGCTGGGTGTTGGCTATCTGGATGCAGTTCTTCGATGTCCTCCAGAGATTTTGTGCAAATTTGATAAAAATTCCAAAAGTTAAGGACACAGGAGGTATATAGGAACTTAATGCCGGTTTTGGAAAGGTGTTATGTGATCAGTTCCCCTTGGTTTTCAGCGGGAGTTATATGTCTGTCTGCTGCTTTAAACCTTGCTAAATCCCATCTTATAACTTTAGGTACATTACTGCATCTAAAAGCGTGTGCTCTGGTCTTTATATGACAGTTTCTTGCTCATACAATAGGGATAATGTTTCTTCATTTCACAATAATGGAAAGGGTTAGCATATGAAAAATTGTTAGGTTCTTGAATTCTGTGGAATTGCGGACCATGCATTTAAACTAATCCTTTGAACAGCACTTGATCATAAGCAGTTCACTGCTCATAATTTTCGTTGCTGAGAAAAACCAAGCAATACCTGAAAGATTTTTGTCTTTCACTTGAAAGCTGAGTTTTTTTTGTCTGAAAAAACAAAGTTTTGTCTTTATCTTGCCTCTGGAGCAATGCCCTATGAGCATGAAATGCCGGGGCAGAGGATGTTTCGGAGAACTACAGTTGACACAGAGGGTATCGAGAGGGGAGGGGATGCTCGAATTAATTTCATCTTGTTACGGGGTACTTAACAGACTGTGTTCTGCATCACTGCAATCTCACTGTGCTCCAGGGGCTTTGGAAGGGATGGGATTAGGGGAATAGTGATTAAGATTATCCTTTCCTTTTAATGCTTGTGTTATGTCTGTATTGGAATAGTCACTGCGATTATCTGTACACCTGAGATTGATTTCTTGTTGTCCTCCTGAGATGATGGAGTAGGAGTGTGGCGCTTATGCAAACATATTGCGGGTATCGGACAAACTCAATATTGGTTATGAGCTGAGAGGAGCTTTCTTTAGGCATTTGGTGTGAGATGCAATCTTTTTGTATTTTGTTTTTACATGAAAGATCTGCCTCTGGCCTTCAAATGAAATATTTTGGTCCATTCCTGCTCTTGATCTCCTGTAACGTTTCTTGCAGCGGAATTAGTTTTCTCAGATCTGGAAGTGCTGTTTTGTTGGATACCAGTCCATAATGCATTTAACTTCAAATTATGTTGTATTAAAGTTCAGTGAAGCTGAATCTCTGTTTTTATTTCTCTGCCAGTCAAATCAATATCCTTCATCTATTTGCCAATGGGAGGCAGAAAAAAGGAATGGTTTGTGTAGGTGGCGGTGACTTGATTGGCACACGATAGGAACAAACAGGAGGAGATAAGTTGTTTTCTTTTTTTCATGTTTCTTTGTTTTTGAAGTTCCAGGTTTTCCAGCAGGGTCGTAAGCAGTTCTCAAAAGGATGCAATTTCATCTTCAGCAGAACACATGCCCTGTCGATGTATAATTTGTTGTCAGCTATGACAGGAGGCTCTTCCCTAGTGAAATCATTTAGGACCAGTTGCTACTGCAGGTGTCTGTCTTCCTCATATCATCCCAGTCAGACACAGTTGATTTCTCTGACGACACCTGGATACACACTAAAAAGATGAGGCTGCTTGGAAAGGAAAGTGTGAATATGGCCAACTACTTAAACCTATTCCTGCTCGTAAAGAATGCTAAGAAAGCCTCTTTGATTCTTAAAATGATAGAGCTGTAGGATTTTATTATTGCTCTTTTTGAGACAATTAAAGCTGAAATACCACTTTGATAGGCCGTGGAACAGAGAGGAGAAGCTAGGATAAAGCTGTAACACAAGTGGTGACTACAGTCATCGCGCCCAGTGGAAATATTAGCAGAGGTTAAGATTTTCAAAAATACACTCTGCGGTGCTCTAATTCTGCTTCTGTCAAGGTCAGTGGTGAAAGCCTCCCTGGCATTGTTTAGAGCAAATGTAAGCTAATGAGGAACGCTTTGAGAACCCCACGCTGTAAAGGTTGGCCACTGTAAAACTGCAGGCTGCTTTTTAAACCTGTCATCCTTAACGAGCTTGCGCTAAACCAGCTCTGGAGTGGCTTGGTCTTTAAATTTCCTTTTAACATTTCGGTTTCTAATTACGACTGTAAACTGGCAAACTGTAGACTTGTTTTCCTTCTCTGCCTGGTTATTTTCCCAGGTAAGATTCTCAGCGGATGCTAAATCCAGTTACAGGTTAAGTAACAGTGCTAAGACTGCAATGTAGATATAAGCACTCATTTAAACAGGTTTACAGATTAATAGGGATATGGGTTCTTGGTTTTCTATACATTTCTATCAATGGGTGAATTGTGGTGTTTTGATTAGATTGGGTTGTTACTTTTGATCTGTCTATATGTATTTGAATTGAAATTAAAATAGTGGGGGGAAAAATGATACTTCATCATAATTAGTATATTTAAGACTGGTATATGTGTCTACAAAAGAAAATAAGTCTATAAAAATGTTTTACGTTTAAAATTGATTTATTAAAATAACATAAAGTTGAATTAAATGAATATTTAATATAAGCCATGCAGAAACCTTCCGTTACTTGCCTTGAGTGTGATTCACAGGAAACGTAGGAGGTTGCTCGGTGGTTTTGCACTGTGAGTAGGGCACGAGGCACGCAGGACTGAATGAGCGGGCGACCGAGGATTCCTGCGCTGGTGACAGTCCTGCCCAAACGGGTGCGAATCAGTACTCTGAATTTGAGGAGCTTTATTGTGCTCTAAGGTCAAGGACTATTTTGCTTTCAAATTCTTTCTCAAGTTAGTAAGCTTTTTCCTAGCAAACTGTACTGCCTTCCTAGACACCTTTATAATGTTCTTTTGGATGAATCCGCACTCCAAATTTTTACTTAATTCCCACGTTTTCACTTCTGCTGGCCTCCTGATCACTGCAAATCCTCTTTATCCTAGTGAATTGTGAATATGGAAAACTTCTTTTAAATAATGCTCTGTATGAGCACAAGATAATTATGTTTATCTATTTCACACAAACCCAGCTTTCATACCACATTAAGTCTGAGAAGTCAAGCATTTAGAAAAAGCAGTATTACAGCTGAACAGCAAATCTATGTGCTGTTTTTATTGCCACTTCAGAAGTCTGCTTCTGGCAGCAATCCCTTTACCTTGTTTCTTCCTGTGGTTTTGGTCAGCTCGACTCAAAAGGCTGTCCTTGAAGACAGTATTCCTTCTATTGGAAATCTGTTTCCTCCACTTGTCCCTCCTCCAGTGCTGCGGAGGGAATTTGTAGCGCAGATGGCAATGACCTCCGTGCCGGGTTCCCATCAAGCAAAGGGAAACCGAGCGGTGGAGAGAGGAGCACTGATTTTCACAGCTTGGGGAGCCTGCACCTACGGAACTCCCTGCATCCCTGCTGGGATGAAACCTGGTGTAACTCTTTTGGAGAGCAGTACCAAAGTTGGTTTCTTTTACTTCTGTGTCCGGGAAGGTTGAAAAGTGACTCTTCACATTAGTTGTTGGATTCAGCTTTTGGGACTTTTTAAGAGCCGAGAAGCAGGGCTTGCTAGCACTTTACTTTCCAAATATGTATTTCTGTCTGACTTAGTTGAAGTTACAGTTTTTCTTTCATTCTGGATAAGCGTAGAGCTTCAGCAGCCTTTCAAATAAAAGAAAAGTCATCTCTTGGTGAACTCAGCTACTGATCAGGAACAGAATGTATGTGCGCTTTTTTCAACACAAAGACTTAAGATTGCAGCTGCCATCTCATAAATTTTAAGAAAGGCTTCTGAAGTGGATTATTTTATACTTTGTGAAACTGCATAGAATGGAAGCGCTTAACAAGACTGGGCCCCATAGACACATCTGACAGCAGCTTTAAAGGTGGTGTGCATACACTGAAGGAAAATAGTATGTAAAGGCCAGGCATGTTTTTTCAGACAGATACACTGCTATTGGTAAACCGCTATTGATTCACAAACAGGAGTACCTTCAGCTTTGAGACAAGCATCGGGCATAGGTGTAGCTGTGCCTGACAAAGAGCAGAGGAGTTTTGCCCTTTCATTGACAAATACATAGTTAATAACTCAGGCTCACTTCTGTTCCAGAAATCAATCATAAGGCTTTTACTCAGCCCTTCAGTAACATCCTACTCCTTAATAAACACGACAGCTGTTCTCTAATGCCAGGGTTCTAAATCCGGATGAGCATCCCTCTGCAACAGCGCTGGCTGTTACCTTGTTACGGTAACTCAGCGAAGTAAATTTTGGCTGTGTGCAATATGAACACGGAGTAAAGAGAGGATCTGTGCCCCACAGTGTTCAGAGCATAAATGTGAGAGGGCACGTGGATACAGAGGCTATGCAGAAGGATATCGTGAACCGCTGCTGCTTTTGTGTTATCTTGGAGGGTGGAGCGTGAGGGCAGGGGCACTGGGTTGCCAGCAACAGGGTATAAGTTTCTCCTGTCATCAAGTAAATGCTGTTCTGTGATGAAATGCCTTCAGCAAATGATACTATGGGATGCTGTGCAAGAATTCTCTAAATGGTGACTTTACTATGGACTGGGCAAAAATTTGTGCCTTCTAAAAATTTTTTTTTTCCTGTTATATAAAGATGTCCTTTAAACTGCCAGTACTTACTACTGTCAATTTTAAGATTACAATGAAAACTCCAGGGCTGCTTTTCCCGATTGAAAATGTCATTGCTTGCTGTATAGGAGAGATTTTCACTTGTTGGAACAAACCTGTACAGTATTGTACAGCTTACTGTACACAAAACCTTCAAACTTATGCTGGCAGAAGGACAGAAAACCAATTCAAAGGGAATTCTCATGCTTCCCTTAACAAAAGATCTCTTCACTGGGGAGGACAGTCTGTTTGTAACTGTGCAGCGTTTATATTCTCTGCTTTGTTGCTGCTCTGGGACCGAAATGTTAGCTCACTGCCTGACTTACTCTTTGACTCATTGTAGAAATGGCGTTATTTTTTGTCAGCTGCTTCTAGCGTATCAGGCGAAGATGACTCAAACGGTTTGGGCGGAATTGTCTCATCTATGAGCTCTCCTGGTCAGATCCATTCTTTAACCAATTTATTACGGAGTTTGAGGCATCAAGTGAAATGGTATGTTTGCATACCTAGGAAAGAATGAGTAAGAAGGTAGCCAATTAATTATATTTGGCTTTCTCAACCTTTTCCTTTTTTCTTTGTGTGTGCTCTGTTTCCCACTAATGCTTTTTAGATACAGTTGCCAGCTGAACCATTTGAAACTGATTTTAAAGTCAGTCACTGTGAAAGACTTAAACCTTTTTTTGTCAGCTCAAGTGCTGTTAGTAGCTGGGAGAAGAGAGAGACTGAGATTTGTGAGTAGCTGCCAGAAAATGCAATGTCAAGGAGTTCCATGCTAGGTGGCTGCTGCCTGGCCAGTCCGTGCGTGCCGAGCTCCAGACTAACCCCGTACGCTGTCTCGGCTGCAGGGAACAGGGCAGGAACGGGAGCTGTTGAGAGGAGGGTGGGGAGGGAAGGGGATCCAGTGAAAACCAGGTTTCGCTAGAGCCTCTGCAACTTGTTCGGTGCTGCCTTTGCACACCTTTCTCTCCCAAGTCATTGAAGCCTCAAGGTTCGCAACGCTACAAAAACATCTGTGACAAATATTTCAGGAGCTGAACAGAACTTCTTCTCATGAAATAACCAGCCAAACTTTAAAGCTAGTGCTATGGAAGAGCGGCAGCTGCTGATGCAATCCTGAGAGCGGCAACGCTGCAGCGCTGTGCTCCGTCGAGTTGGTCCGGACCGCATCAGCTGCAGCTCTACGTTCTGCTCTTTGCTCTCTAGGAGAGGAGGTGTTCAAGATGGCATTAGTTTGGTGGCTTTTGGGACTATAGGTACTAGGGAGGCAGAGGGGTTATCCAGCTGGTGTCTTGTTTTAGCAGGGGGAAAAAGATTTCTGATTATTATCAGCATGTATTGGAGCCAAATCCTGTTCTGAAATGTGTTAGTATAGATGTAGAGTCACTGCTTTAAAAAAAAAATCAATGAAGACATCTGGATTTGTGCTGCTGTAACAAAGCAGAATGTCCTCTGGGTATAGTTTCTGTGAACTGAACAGACAGAGGCTCAACCATTTTAAATAATGAATTTATTTTTTTTTTCAAGGCGCTCAATTAGCAAAAACTAACCAGGTAAATATGGAAGATAGCTACTGCCTTTTCGTTTGTCTCCAGGCGAAAGAATCCATCTTTGCGCAAGGAGAGCGAGTGCTCAACAGCTCACCTGGAGATGTAGGAGCTCTCTAACGTAGTGTGTCCCTTCCCCAGGATGGCATCACACAGCTGTGGGAAAAGGGGAAAAGACTGGCAGCATTTTTGTAACTTGTACTCTTGGAGTCCAAGGTCCAGATATTGAGAGCTGTTGGTATTACTGTAACCTGAAATCTTGCCTCGCATTTTGGTTTGATCTGATGCACTTAGTTCTCTTCTCCTCGCATATATTGCATTATCAACAAATAAGTAAAGCAGAGTTTGCATAAGTGTTCTTTGTTCATCTGCTGTTGGGTTTATTGGAATTCATAATCATAAATTGTGTATTAAAAATAATGGTAAATGTTGACATAGCATCTCCCTTTTTAATTTCCTGCCTTTTCCCAGCAACCTCAGCATCAAATAGTTGTTTTTTTAACCGCTGCTGCATTAGACTTGACCTGAAGACTATTCCAAATGATGTTCTCTCTGTTCTGCAACATCAATATTTTCTGTCTGTTCCTCTGTGCATACCCCACATTAAGTCCTTTCCTGTATTACACCTCACCGTGCCCTGCCTCCTGGGATAGGGCAAACATTTGCCTCCCTGGGATTGCAGTGAGACTCAAATACTCAGAGGCACCACCTAAGTGATTTTTCTTTGTGCATCATTAAGGTGGATATTTGTACAGGGTTTTTCCTTTTTTAAAGCAGCCTAATTATCTGTATCGTTCTGCACCACATCAGTCTTCACCTGTTTAATTGGCTCATTCCTTTGCTGTTGTAGCGGTGTCTTGTCAGTGCGCTGTTTCTGGGTCTGCTCTGTGATAGGCATTTCTTGGTTTTGCCTGAGTATTTTAGAAGTACGGCGGCTCTAGAGATAGCGCTTTGTCTCAGCTTTTAAGAGTGTACATTTTGTGTGGCATTCCCGGGGTGGATTCCTGTCCTGAAGACGCCGCACGGATCAGCCTGTTCTAGGTCTTGTGTTACTGGAAACAGAAGAGAGCAGGAAACCGGTGGAGACGTGGCTGGATAATGAAATTAATCCTCCCGATGTCCCTGGTCTGCAGTCTCACCTCTGCTTCCCAACATAAAATAGTAAGAAGGAAATTAAATACTTGATTTCTTTAAAATGTTAATGCTATTGAAATCACAGTTCTAAGATTAGAAGAGACTTAAGTGTGTCCTGTCATTTTAAGTGGCTCAGTATTAGGATGCTGAGAATAAACTTTCGTGTTCACTAGATGGTATTAGCAGCGATTGGATCGGGCACATCTTGTGTTAGGTGACCATCACCTCAAAGATCACTCAAAATAAGCCGTTGCATCTCTTACGTGTCTTGGGCATGTGATAGATTTTTCTGCTACTTTTCAAAATCTAGGTACCCTCCTGGGGACGTGCTATCTGTTTGCATCGATAGCAAAGTCTGCTTCTTCCTTTTTATTGTGGAACTCAGAGATAGTCTTTGGCTTTCTTTACCTTTCTTCCATTGTTTTCTGGATATCTGTATCTAAAAAATGAAGGGCCACTGTAATATGAAGTGATTGACTTGTCATTTCTGTCTTCATTTGTCACCTGCAACGAAGGGCCCATTGCACAGGGAAATACAAGCAGGAGCTCGGTATTCTGAGAAAACAAACACTGCTGCGTCTTGCAACATCTTTGTGATGCTGAGATGTCTGGTGGCTTTAAACTGAAGTTAATGCATCCAATTAAAAGAAAATCACTGTCCTAATTGTGAAGGACGTGGAAGACTGGTTTATGGATGATGATGTTGGCTTAGTTTTCTGCAACTAGTTATTATGTAAGCAATGTAAATTCACGGGGTGTGTTTTGTTCTGGTAAATGCAGGAGACTTTTCTGCCTTTTTGAAAATTCGAAACATCAAATCTGTGCGAACCAACTTAATGTGATACTATGTCTAGGAGTACCATAAACTTTCTTCAGTAGCTGCTGGACTATGTTTTAGGTGAAGACTTCAGCCACTTTACATGTTTGATTTGCCTTTTTTCACCCTTTGCCCAACAAAAATAACACCAGACTTTATTTCAGTTTATTTTGCCTGAAGCAGAAAAATCTACTAACTGTGACACTATCTGGAAATAGAAGCTTGAATAGTAACGTAAGCGTTTAGAAGTGCTTTGATTAATAAAGGGCGCTTTTGCAATTTGGGATAAAATAGAGAAGGAAAAAATCTAGGCCTTTTGTAATGGGAATTTTAGTTATTCCTGTATCTTTCGGGCAATAACGAATTAGAGATTTTCTCGCTGGGTCATATCCATGGGAATTCAGGAACTGTTTTGAAGGAATGCTTCGCCCCCTTTGCTATTACTGTTAAAATTTCATCTGATCATTCTTTTAAATGAACTGACGTAGAGTGAATCATAGAACGGTTTGGGTTAGAAGGGACCTTTAAAGCTTGTCTAGTCCAACCCCCCTGCCATGAGCAGGGACATCTTCAACTAGATCATGTCGCTCAGAGCTCCATCCCACCTGACCGTGAATGTTTCCAGGGATGGGGCAGCTACCACCTCTCTGGGCAACCTGCTCCAGTGTTTTACCACCCTCATCGTGTTAAAAAAAACCAAAAAAAACCAAAAAACAACTTATCTAGTCTAAATCTACCCTCTTTTAGTTTAAAATCATTACCCCCTGTCCTATTGCTACAGGCCCTACTAAAAAGGCTGTCCAAGATTCAAAGTTAAAGATGCAATATTTGATAATTGGGAATAACTATTGTGTAGCACCTTCTTGCAGAAGTAGATTCGTAGTTGAATACGTGCGCATCTTGGGCAGCAAGTTGCTTGACTCCCTGATTTCAGTGCACAGATAAGGCCATTAAAGGTGAAAATGAACTCAGGGCTATTCTTTAAAGCTTGGTATCTAAAATGGACTAAAAAGGAATGATTGTCTATGCAGGATGGGAGGACTATTCTTTATTTTTTTAAACAGAATTCCTATGATCCCTTTTGAAAAGATGGGTATAATTTGAACAGGTCAAGATTAAAATTCCAGCTGCAGAAAGACAAGGCATTCCATACGCTGTGTGTAAGGCTCTCCCTCCTGGGCTGCCTGGAGGAGCGGAAAAGGCTGCAGTCATTAAGTAAATGCTTTCATCGTATTTGATGTGTGGGTCATCAGCTGAGAGAAGTTCTGTTATATGCATAAAGTTATCACCTTATTTCATATCTCATTAGCGAAGGCTAGAACTTGGACTGTGGTTTATGTTGTATTTCTCAGCATGTTGTTATGTCTGTTGGTAAACTTAGTTTAAGTTTGTCTACTTTGATTGGAAACAATCCGGATTACAGGCCTGAAACTTCGGCAGTATCCTAAAGTACGGCTGCTCAGTGTGGATGTATGTAATCAAAGCTATATAGGATTTCCCTGGGTCTGCTGACATGGGGTCAGGCAGCCAGCTTAGAAAGGGAAAAGGATTTTTCACTAACTATTCCATTGATTTTCTGGAGACTGTTAGCACTTAAGAAAAAAAAAAAAAACTAAAGGAAATCTTAAGTGGCAGACAGGGCACCTATGACAAAATAGCACCGGTCAAGAGGAGGAAAGCAAAGTGTGTTCGTGTGGCATTGAATCAGCGCGGAGAGAAAAGAACTGCAGGGGAGTTCTGCCGTGTCTTTGTGTTACAGGGATAAGAGTCTGACAAAGGGAAGGTGGATGTGGAGAAACATAAATGAATAAAATGTCACCTATGAAAGTCATCATTGTCTTCCTTCTCTCGGTATCAAAGAACACCCAGGAGTGTTGGATGGATAGCAACACTCTCGTTAAGTGGAGTGGGGATTGGAGGGTTTGTCCTGGCCCTTTAGTTATACATAAGAGACAAAGTTGTAACGTTACCACTAACTAGAGAAGAGCTTGGTTTGTGGGGTTTGGGTTTGTTTTTTCTCCTTGTTCTTTCTCTGGTGAGATTGCACACAGCCGCAACTCACGGCTCGATTCTCTCACCTTTTGCTTTTGACTTGCAATTATCTCTTTCTTGCCTGGGCCTGTTCTTGCAATCCTTTTACTGCAAATTATTTGAATTAGATATTCTGTGAGTTTAAAACTCAGGAGACACTGTGTATTTCTTTGAGATATCCCTCCTATGTATAGTTACTGTTACTGTTTTTCCCTGGCTGGAGTCCTGGGCATTAGCTGCAGATAGCAACTCCAGCAATAGATCTTCTCCATCCTGAGCCAGTGTGGGGCTGCTCTTGGTTGACTCTTTGACACTGAGTTTTAATTAAATTGAGCAATGGGGCTTCTAAACTTTTAACTGTTTCACGTTAAAACGTGCTTTGTTCGCCGCCTTTAGCTCTCTGGCTCTTTCTTGATGCTTTACGTAAAACAAAACGCTGTCCTGCACATAACACGCTCTAAGGAGAAGATAAAAAAACAAAGCTCAAGTGACAGATGTTAATCTCAATACTTAGTGCTCTGCTGGAAACACAACACTGAGGGCTGGGTAAGAACCCACAACCGCTGATCCTCCTCTCTGCGTGCGGGGATGGAGAAGTGTGCACGGTCATTAATGTCGGCGGAGTGGCTCCAGGTTTACACCGATGTTACTGAGTGAAAAAACCCATGTCCTTGATCACATTTGAAGTTTGGCAAACTGAAAACTTTTCTTCTCACTGATTGCAGTTGCAACATTTAAAGTAAAATCTTAAAGCTTTATTGCCCCTGCTGCTCTTACTGCCCCGTCCTTTCGGGTTTCTCGGGACCTGAGGGGGCCTCTTTCATCTCCTAATTGGGGTAAAGGGGGATTCTTTTTCTGCTGAATTCTGGTTTTGCTTGCTTAAAAGCTCTTCCTTCAGGCAAAAGTCTGTGCAACATTCCATTAACACCAAGTGGCAGGGGTTTTCTCCCCCTTCACTTGGGAGAAATCACAGAAAAAAGGGAAGCAGCTTCCTCTGTAAAACTCGGGAAGTAGAGATCACTAATTTTAATCTAAGCATAGTATGCATGTATGTATTTCAGAAAAGTTGGTATTCTCTAAGTTACAGAGGATGTAACATGGGAGAAAATATTTAGAAGAGACTGAGTTAAACCAATCTTTTAAAATTTAGTGGAGTGCACCACTGAGTTTACTTTAAGTTCCTTTGCGCATCTTCCCTTTAACCTTTGGGATTTGCATACCTTGCAAAGTATGCAGAGTGCACTTAACTTCTTCTGGATAAATTTTGTTGCTCTAAAAAAGCTTTGCTGTTTGGTGCAAGGATGCTGTACTTGCACAGTTAAATTTCTGCACATTTATATTAAATGTGTCTTGTTGTCTGCATTTATGCAACCCTGGGCCATCAGCAGTTGGGGAAGAACTTGCATGCCCTTCCTCCAGAGGACTCTTCCTGCCTCGTCCAGGCAGATGGATCATCAAGGCTCAGCCTTGCAGTGTGCCGTCAGTGTAAGGAGAGTCAAGGAAAGTGAATTCTGGAGCTCGAGGCCATCCCCAGGGAGCAGGATTGCATCGTGCCCTCGCGTATCCATCTGTTTCTCACCACTGCTGTGTCTCAGGGCATTAGCAGAGAAACTAAGCAATTTTAGCTATTCCCAGGAGGTATTTCTAGTTTTCCTTTTAGCAGACAAAATGCTTCGTTCTTTCCTAAAACCCTGGAGCATTGCAGACTTTAATTTACAGAAATTAGTTTCTTAAACTGAAATTAGTTTAAATCCATGAATTTTGCAGAACTTGAGGAAGCCATAGTGCGTAAATAAACCAGCAGCACTGAGTTGAAAGAGGTTGCGTGTACAGGACCAGTGAGCAGGTTTTCTGCAGAGTTGTTTGGGGCTGGTCTTTTTCAAATGGAATAATTTAGCAGCACGTAATGGATTCATACTCAAAGTGCCTTGCACATGTTCTAAGTTACTCCCTGCCAAACCCCTTTGCATTGCTTCCGGAAAGCGCGAACAACTCTTGCGATGCTATAGATGGGGGAGTTGGGTTGCAAAGTGACTTTTTTCCAAGCAGTATGGAACATCCGTACCAAATACTAGTATTTGAAAATTCGTTGATCCTTGCTTAGATTTCCTGAAACCAAGACCAATCTGAAGAGACGCTGGGCACCCTGTCTTGAATTTTGTTGCAAATGCTATTGTTGATGTCAATGAATTTTGCATCAGGTCCAAATGATCATGTGATTGAATTTTCATTGGTTTGGGTTTTTTAAACTTACATTCCTGGAGATGCATAAGTGGTTTGCACCTGTATGCAAAGGAATTGTTCTATGTAATGTCTCTTGGAAGTTACCTCAGGTAACATTTGTATTAAGAAACAGGTTGGCTTTGCGGTGCTCATAATGAAAGCTGTCTGTGCATTTCCTATCAATTTTAAATGCCTTGAAAACTTATCAATTCTTTTTATAAAGGAAAGGAAGATAGAAACATTGTGTATGTCAAGTCTGAAGTGGTAATCAAAAAACGTATGTAGCTATCACAGGTATCACTTTCCTATTTTTGTGGTATAGCATTGGTTTGTAAATGAAGTGCCTCTTTCTAATTTATGATGTTTTACTTGTTAATTAACGCCAAGCATATAATGCATGTGCTCCCTGGCTCGTTGCTGTTGCAGTGGCATCGCTTTGGTGGGTATCACCCTGTTCCCTTACGCTCAACGGTGTGAATGTACTGCAAATAAAAACAGTGGAGTGCAGCAACAGAGATTGCCCTTTGGCTTTGCGGGAAAGGGCACTTTCTTGGGGACACCACCTCTAGTCCATCTCTTCATTCTGCCTATAAATGGCATAGATGCTACAGGAGCTTCAGTTGTAGTTCTAGTTTTCAGGGGTATCTCCTTTTCTTGGTCTTTACAGCTGAAGTTCTGGCCAATTCTTCCCCGCTGTGTGCTGTTTCTGATAAAGCTTAGCCAAAACTGCCTCCTAATTCTTTACATCAGCTTTGAAGCAGCCTCATCAAGGAAGTGAACTTAACCCTAAAATAAGCGTCCACTGTGCGGGTGTAGGATGTTTTGCCATTTCCCCTATATGTGTGTAGTAATTGTTTGGAAGATGTGCACAAGACAGCAATGGGAGACTACTCACCCTGCGATGAGCACTGCACGTCATTTAAGGCTTTAGTAGCCAGGGCATTCTCTTCTGTCTTCTGGTTACAGTGAAGCAAGCTAAATGTATATAAACATAATTAGGAAACGCAGGAGTGGGGCAGGTCGCTGACTGAGGCTGGGGTGTCAGTGCAGAGAAGATGGGATGTGTGTGGAGACATTTGACAGGCAGCAAATGGCACCGATCAGACCTCAGACATTCGTTGTAAGTTGGTTGTTTCCTATTACCTAAATGTGGGAAATAAGCCAAGGATGACTTTTTTCATGGATGATATTGTGGTGGTGAGCTTTTTCAAACTCCTGAACAATAAAAGGATCTTAGCACTCTGATCTCTTCTTATAGCACTCTTCATAACCAAACTGAAGATTTCCAGTTGTGTGCTGCAGACTGTTGTATTTGTTTACTTTTACTGCCTGTTCTGCTGTTCATCATCTTTGGATCCTGTTCCCATTCTTGGAAAAAGCTCTCTTTCATGACGTCATTTTATGAGCCAGTAGAAGCATTTGGCTCTCTTCAGCGTCACAGCTTTCCTTTGCACCGGTCTCTCTGCGTACCTCCCCTTGCTCCTTGTGTTCACCGAGCATCCTCTCTACCCTGGTTCTCCTTTCTGAACTAATTTATTCTGTGCTTTTCTCACTGTGCATTCCATTGATTAACTAATCTGGAATGAAAATACAAATCAGTAATGTTTATTTTTTGTGTATCTTGCTTATAATGCACAAAAATCCATCAGAGAGAATGCAACATCTGTGCAGTTCTTCATTAGCAGCTATTTGCCGTTCTCGTAATGCGGGAACAAAGGGACATCCAAGAAATTTGGAAGGTAGTGTATTTAAAATTGATAAAAAAGAGCACACATTTTACTTGTGCCATTGTGTCTTGAGGCATTTCAGGAAAATAACTTAGTAGGCTTGGCAAAAGATTAGACATTTACTTGAAAATCCACAGTTAAATTATGTAGGATGAAGTTCTAGAAGAGAGATAAAGCTGCCTGCTTTAGGACATCAGCCAGCCATTCATTGCCTGGGGTTAGGCACTGCCTTCCTCCCCATGAGCCTCGTTACTGCGTATAATGAGCTTGTGCTCGTTGCTTATACCTTGCTCTGTAGCCAGCTCCTGTTGGAGGCTGAGTACCGGACAAGCTGCTCCGTTGTTCTAATCCAATGTGTTACTCTCACTTTAGTTTACCTAAGTACACCAATTAATTGGTCATGAAGTTGTTCGGGCTTTTCATTAATAGGGAGCGTGAGTGATTTACAACTCACGGGAATAATATATCAGATGAACTGCGGAGCTTGGTCTAGCTTCTTTCGGAAAGGCGCTGTATGGTTATGCCGCTCGCATAGCAAAGAGCTGCGCTGCAGCCATTGGTATTCAAGGAGTGCTACCCAGAGGGAATTTTTTAAAAATAATTATGGCGTTTTATCCTTTTCTTCCCCTCTTTCCTTAGCGCTTTGCCTACAAGATGATTTTGACGGAGATGTACGCGGCACAGGGCTCCCTCCCCCTTCTCGATGTACTTAGGCTTATTGTTGCTGCAGCAAAGGGAGGCTGTTGCTGTGAAAAGGAAGAAGGTTACTAGATCACAGCCCTCATAAATATCAGATGAAACCAGCGGGAAGGAATTTAGGTTGGGAGTAAATGACACAAAGCCCTGTGTTGGTTTTACACGTGTGGGGGGGAAACCTAAACAATCAATCTTTCTGTGCTGACAATTGAATATTTCTTCCCTTTGCTTTACTACGGTATTTCTGTTTCTATGGCAACCAGGGATTTGTGCAGGCTGGCAAACTCTCCCCCAGCAAATCCCGGGAAACAGGTGTTGGCCAAGGCCTTTGGTTGTGCCAGGGATGCTCCAGCTACAGTCCCCGGAGGAGGATTTGGCCCCGGGTCTGTAGGATACGCCTTGCGAGCGAATCTCTGTCGCCGCACCCCCGGGTCGGTGCGGCTCACGGTTAGTGTGGTGTCTGTTAAGGGTTTAGGCTGAAGATTGAAATAAAGTTATCAGGACTCCAGTTCCAGAGTATAAGTTAACATACAGAAGGGCTCAGAAAGCTGTGACTTGTCTTTCGTGTGCACAGTTTGGTGGTGGTGTGGCATTCCAAGAAGCTATTGTTTCTCTTTCACATCAAGTGTGAGTCGCTGCAGTTGCAAGCTCGGTCACCTCGTTACCTTCTGTCCTCCAGAGAGTTTCATTGATCCATGTTGTTTCTAATAAGCCATACTTATATGCATTATATATACATTCTAAGTCATACCCAGCGCACGTTATCTTGGGATGCTCAGGAGTGTAAAAATTAGTTAGGCTTAATAATTTAGATCTGTGAATTGCCACTGGAATAAACAGCCTGGGCAAGTGAAGTTAGAACCGTGCCATTCTGTTTTTATATAGCCTCTGTTAAGAAAGGCAGAGAAGTGCAAGCTTTTCTTAATCCTGTCTCCATAGGCAGGCAGCGAGGTGTCTCGCTGAGGTTGTACCGAGGGGAGAGGGAAAGCTTTCCGTAAGTGTGACTTTGTCAGCGCTCGGGTGGGTGTAGCGGTCCTGGCAGCTCCGGGCTGACAGCGGGGAGACGGGCTGTCAGGTCGGGTTCCCTTTTCCATCCCACCTGGTGGTCTCAGCATCACAACCACGTCCTGCTGGTTGCTTTTACCACGAGACTGGACAAAAGGGAACGTTTTTTAGACTATAAAATCCGTTCTGTGAACTTGTATTACAAAAGGACTTTGGGGTTTCATTGTGGAGTGAAGGGCTTCCACATTGCCGCAACCCAGCAGTCGTGTATGGGTAAGGAACTACGTTGCATTTATGCTATGACCGTAACGTTCTGCTCCAGCATAATGTCCCTACTGCCTAACGTGTTGCCGAATGAGGGAAATTGGGGAAGAGAGGGTTGTCTTGCTAAGTGTGTCTCTGTTTCATTTCATTGGCAGCAAAGAATGAAGCGTAAAATAGTTTCGTACCAAACCAACTTTTTCTTTAGTGACTATGTACTCTGTTTTCTGAAATAAAACAACTAGAGATTAAAAATGGATTGCTTTCCTCCCAGCACAACATTCAGGAATATGAAGGGGTGAACTGTAAAGCGTGAGCTGGTGTCTGTGATGTTCAGGAAAAGCTGGCTACTCGACAGCAGCATGGACTTGCCTCCTCCCATATGCTATCCAGTCTAATGGGGTTTTGTAAGAGACAGGTGAAACTAAGAAATATTGATTCTTAGAGAAGAGCTCAAATTCTTAATGTGTACTCAAGCCTCTTCAGACTTGGTCTAGAAGTGTCACTGCATATCAGACTGCCACGCTGCGGCAGGATAGAAAATGCTCGGAGCAACTCTAATTGGTGAATTTGGACATACCTATTTGTGCTCCTAGGTAGATGCCAGAGGCAGAAGCCAATGTTTTTTGTGGGGTTTGTTTTTGTTTGTTTTGGGTGTTTTTTGTTTTGTTTTTTTTTTAAAAAGAAAAATTGGAGTTTTAAGATGCTTGGTAGCAGCTTAGATGCGAGTGTTCTGTGTTCATATCTGATTGACAGAAGAAGCAAAATCTCAGAGGTCTCAAACTACCCAAATGCAAATGTACTTTGCAAGCAAATGTAACTGGGGTCTTTATTCGGCCCCTTGTGGAATACTTCTATCTCTTGGTACAGTTACTGTTTGGAACAGTTTGTATGTTCTGTGGTCATACTCAGGAAAGTATCTGTCCACAAATGATTCCTTTAAAGCAGTGCATCTCTCTATTCACCGTGGTGTGGCAGCGGTATTTATTTCTGCCGGACCTGGAGGGTTCCTCTGGGTGAAGTGGCAGGGTAGAAACCACGGCGCCGGGAGCTGAGCTCTTTCCAGCAGAGATGATTTGATTATGATCCTTCTGGATGTTCTCACTCTGCCTGTGCCGTTGAGACAAGGATGAGAACTGAGGGGATGGACGTGGTACTTGTCTGAAGCAAGCTTTCAGCTAAGTCTGTGTGCTGGTTGAACAAATCAGTAGTGCTTATGATTTCTCCCTACTGAGTAGAAGAGATGGACGCAGGTACTGCGCCAGCCACTTATCCTCCCCTTCCAGTCGCAAACATAAAGAAATGTTCTTTTGCTCCCTGTACCCTGCAGAGATTAGGGAGTCCAAGAATTAACGCAGCCTGAGTGCTCAGAGTTGCAGGATTCAGCGCTTGTTTTTGCTGACAAAACCTTGAACTAATCACGTAATCACATTTAGCCATCTGTGATGGAGGTACTAGAGGTGTTACTTATTAGCACTTATAAAACATTTTCAAGTGATTGGAAGATTAAAGCTGGAAGTTCAGCATGGCATTTTGTCAGTCCCTCTCCCAACACACGATTGAGTCTGTCTAATCTTTGTAGGACCAGCCTATTCTTAAAAAAGTCTACTGCTGGCGATCCAGTAGCCTTCTAGCCTTCCCAGACAAACTGGTCCCATTGCTTGACTTTGCTTTTAACGAGAGATTTGTAAACATCTCCCCTCTGCTGTGGTCCTCCACAATGAGTTATCAAAGTGCTTCCAAAGCTTTCAGCATTGTGCTAGGCCACATTTGGCGTTGAAGTGTCTGATGTTTCGTTAGGAATTTCTGAACTGTTGTTGGGGAACTACTGTATTCCCCCCCCCCCCCCCCCCCCCCCCCCCCCCCCAAAAAAAAAAAAAGATATCTCCAAAATGAGTAAGTTTCAAACAGGGTTTAGAAGTCTGATGAGACAGTGCCGAAAGTGTCACTGGAGTCTAGATACCTAACTTCTGTTATTTCTTTATCCAACAGCCTGTTACATGGCTATGGAAAGAAATTAGATTGATCCTTGACAAGTCTGTGTTGGCTGTTACTCATCACCTTATCCAAATGCATATAGGTGGTTTGTCTACCAATACGTGTTATCACTTCGAGGAGGAATTTTAAGCCAACCGGTCTGTAACTAGCTGGATTTTTTTTTAATAGCTACTATGTTTACCTTTGTGCACCTTCTAGATTCTCATCAGTCCTCTAAGTTTTATTCAAAGAAAACAATGAAACCATCAGTTCTGAAAATTATCATGTCCAGTCAAGTTACAGACATCTGATACTTGTAGATATGTTCAACTCCCCTCCCATTTTACCAGCTATCATAATACTTACTAGCTTCTGTACAGTTACCTCTTTACTGCAGTACAGTGTTTTACTGACAGCTTTTATAGCCTTTCTTTAGTTAATTCTATGCTACTGGCCTTTCTGATTTTGGTCTTCACCTGCCCCTGCTACGTTTTTGAGCTCACTTTAGCACGGTCCAGTTTCACCTTTAGATGTGCTGCTTGCACATGAGGTCATTGAAGAATTTGTGACTCAGTTCCTCACTGTTATCCATTCTCTGTGCTGTGAAAGTTTGCTTTAAAGAACTGCAAGATTTCCAGAACTGCTGCTACCTTCTGGCTTGTTTCACGTAGCACAGTATCTGCCAGTCATCTGAACCCACCAAAATCTGCTTCTTCAAAAGTTTGTTAGTTCTGCTGTTCTTCCATGAGCTGCAAACTCTACCACTTCATGGTTGCTATTGTTCAAAATTATTTCAGTTTTCATGTTCTCAACTACTTCCGCTTTATTTGGTCAAGTTAAAGCTGAAGCGTCTCCTAGTTGCCTTTCTCCTTACGTATCAAAAAACGTTTCCCAATATATTTATTTCCAAGCCTTTTTTAACAGTTGGTGGTGGCTTATATTACTTTTCCAACAAAGTAGTGGTCCTATCACTGTAGTTATCTAAGCGTTGATTGTGGTTCTGTCATCTGGGTTAAAAATATTTCTGCATGGTTGATCTCAGTCCAAAGGTAAGAACTTGCAAAAACCAAAAAACGTTAACAGTGTGTGCTTGTACAAGAAATGTGGTTAGCAGAGCTGTAACGGGCTGTGTAATCAGGGTTGCCTACTTCTTGTCTTTCTACAGCTGTTAAAGTTGCCCAGAATAGGGAATATTTTCTGCTAAGCTGCGAAGCATCTGGATGAGGGATGATACATCATTAAGCAATGAATTTTGGGGAAACTTTCCTCCTGCAGATGAAATCCAGCACCCATTTGCCCTCCAAAGAACAAATCCCAAACAGCACCAGCATATAGAACTGGTTTCTGCTTTTGTGGTGTGGCTTGTCCATCTCTGGATTAAAATAAGAAGGTGATTTAGCTCTAAGGAGCTATAAGTGAGGATGGAATGACTGATGGGCTTTGCTCACTATTATCCAGAGCGATATTTCCAAAACAGAACAGAAGGATTCACCCAAATATGAATGAGACAGAATGCCTTGCAAATAGTGGGGGGGATTGGAAACATTTCTCCTGTTCCAGCACTAGCACAGGTTTCATGAATAAACATTTCTCTCTTACTGTTTGATCTGATTGCAATTTAATTTTTTTGGGTTCCTTCCAGAAGGAGCTTGTGCCTTCTGTCTCTGGCGCTCTCCACCTCATCCTCCCAGGAGAGGGAGCACCTAATTAAATTTCGTGTTCCAACCTAGGAACAACCTCTGGTTTTGGCTGCCACTTCACAAAACTGTAGTGAGAGGGTGAGGGGGAGATAAGAGAAAACAGTGATTCAGGCAGATGTTACAACTTTACAAAGAAGGGGAAAGAAATGAGAACTCGTTATCCTTCCCTAATTATTGCAGCATCGCTTAATATCTCACTTTCCTGGGGGGCATACAGCAAGCTAGAAGAGTACTCAGGGCTTTGATTTCAGGGTAAAGATGAACATCCTTATTCTCAAGAGCATAGGGTTCTCCTTGCCTTCTCAAGGCACAGCAGGGATAGATGCAGAAAATTTAGAGTTAAGCAAAGAATACTTCAGGCTGCTTCAGAAGATCATAGGTTTTCAGCTCTGTTTTCACCTTTTCCTTCATGTGATGGTCCTGGCGTGCTCTTTGATCCTCTGGCAGCTGGGAACTGCACCCATTGCTGCCTGTTAAAAGTGACATGTTAGTGGAATTACAGGAACTTCATTTCAATTCTTGGCTGAGAAATAATGAACAGTGTGTTTAGGGAAAACCTGACTAATAAGAGACCTTAAGCAATGTGGGTTTTTAAAGCTATGTTATGTACCTTTAATCTTCCTGAAGATTATAGGGTGACAGGATTTTCTAGAAATGGGCAGGATTGCTAAAACAGTGTGTGGAGATCAGCTGTGAAATGACTACTTTTATCATAACCCCACAAAGAGACCTCTCTTTATGCTGTTGGGAGATAAGCGTAGGTTGTACCTGGGAAGTTATAATAAATGCTAATTGTGTTTAAGAATTACTTCTAAAACTGCTGCTTTTTCTATTTCTAGGAAGGAAAGAAGGGGAAGAGGGTAGAATTGTGACTCCTTTAAATGGTGACTGAGCTAATTGACAAAACGTGTTATTAGACTGTGCATGTAAAAATAGTTTTCTGTGCTTTGTAATAGATTCCTCTAGTTTACAGAAACACGCTTTGTTTAGAAACAGCTATGGTTGCATGAGAACTTGCTTCACCCACCCACAGGGTTGAAAACACAAATACATTAAGAATGAGGAAAAATGCCACCGTTCTTCATCACTTCTAGCTGCTTTCATAATACCTGCTGAGGTACGTTTCCTTTGCTTGCAGCAGATACCAAAAAGCAAACGTGTGTCCTGCTGTCACCCAGTATGCACAGATTTTCTTGGTTATGCAGGAAGTGACACTGCTCTGGCAGTGGGATGAGATGTTTTCTCATAGCTGACAGTGCAGGTTTGCAGGTCTCTTGTGGTGGCATCTCATAATTTTCCTGATTTTTAACCTGGGTCGCGGGTAACAAACGTGACTGTTTGGGCTGATCAGTTAAGGTTTGGTGCCTCTGTAGCTTTGTCTTCCCCGTAGGTGTGATGAACGGAGTACGTAGGATATGTAACCAGCCTTTAAAAAAAGGCACTATGAAGAATAAAAGGTTGGGTCACCTTGTGGCAGAGGAGATCAAGGATTAAGAAAATGGCTTGTTCACAAATTCTCCCTGTCTGAAAGCCTTACAAGACAGCGGCCTGGCAGACTGGCCTAACTGAGCTGCTTTGTCTCAGCCTGATGTCTTGAGCTGGGCTTGCTGACACAGTCCCTTTACTCTCTAGAGAAATGTTTGCTGCTGCTCTTATCTCAGGTTCTTAGCTGTGACAGAATACATCCTCACTGAACTAGAAGCAAGGCAGGTTTACCCTTCACAATAAGTAACCGAGTCCAATATATCTTTGTGACCCTTGATGTGTGTCGTTGGAGGCATAATCTTTCTTCTGTTTTGCTTCCTGTTCCTTGTGATTAATTCTGATCATGAGATATCCAGTGCCACAACAGAGTATTCAAAGTGTAGGTTAGTATTAAGCTGTTGGGAAACTGGCATCCCTCCTCTATGCTTTTTCAGCCTGGATGGATGCGACTGCCAGGAACTCAGTGCCAATACTTCCCTTTGGATTTTGTGGCTGTCCTAGGAGCAGGTTTTGCTTCTGTTTGCGTTCTCCCATCCTGGGCAGAGGGAAGGAAACTGCGTACTCAAGCCTGCTGTTGATGAAAGGAGCAGTGTCTACAATAGGTAAATGTTCCCCATGGGCCTTTACAAATGCCAGGGAAAAAGCCTGTGTGTTTTCTTGTGAAAATTCTACTTCAAGCATGTGTGACATAAACGGTGCTCCTGCTCCCGTCCCTCCCTTGTGTCACCGTGCCATCTGAAGAGCTTAATGAGGCTCAAGTAGGCAGGAGGCTGAGAGACGTGGCTGTCAGCATCCCCATAGGTGGAGTGAGCTCTTCTGCCAGCAGTGACAGCAGGAAAGGAGAGCGTTGCCTATTTAACTACCTATTTGATGGTTTATGTGCACGTATACTGGAACCAGTAATTTTTTTTTTACTGTAAGTTGCCCGTGACACCTTTACTGCAAACATTGTGTAAATGCTGCAAACCCCTCTGTGGGTCTCAGTGTCTCTCCAGGAGCAGCATCGCCTGCTAAAGGTGAGAGCCGGTCCCTGCCTTTGACCTACTTCTGAAACTTGTGTTTATAAATCCATCCCATAGTATTCATTCCCCTGGAGCAGACTTCAAGTAGAACGTCATTGTGCATAAACCAGCTACGAGGGAAGGGAGAAAATATCGAATAGCTGATGTTAATGCGTGATGCAAAGTGCCATGTGCCACAGGAATTTAAGTATTCTGTGTGGGGACTGGACTCGGTGCTTCCAGGCAGAGCAGCAGCACCACGCAGTACTGGGCTCGGAGGAGGAGGTTAGTTTGTAAAGACTAATGCATTTGAATCTATATAGGGTGGCTGGAAACTACAAAGAAAAAGCTGATGGTGTTGCGGAGGTTACAGGCTCCTGCTAGTTGGGGAAAGCTTGAATTGTGTTTTGTTGGGAATAAAGAACTTTTTAATCAGACAACTTCATTGACTGAAAAATACAGAGGAGCAAGAGTGAAAGTCCCGGTCACTTGGGGAGGAGGGGGAACATTCAAATGGTAGGATAGATTAAAATTGTACCTTCTGAGTTTGCGTCAGATAAAAGAGGGAAAGATAGCTGACATCCTGCACCAGTAAGTATGACTACTGTTAGTCTGTATACAAGGAATGTTGCTTTGATGGGGTTCTCCTCTGGGCAGTTATACCTACTGAATGTCAGCAATGTCATCAGTTAATTACTACAGTGGTATCAAAAGGTTTTACGCTTTAAAAGCCATGAAAACCATAACTATTAAACAGTATGTGTTGCAGCTTTCAAGTTCTTTTGATCTAGGGAGATTAACCCTGCATGATCCTTTTGTTTTCTATCTTCTGTACTAAGGTCTCCATTAAAAAAAAAAAGAAAAATTTGCAGTCACATGCCACGATGATACAGCTGTGTTTAACTGTTTTTCCCACTGCAAACTGCCAAAAGGGAAAAAAAAATTAGGTTGTTCACAAGGTGTAATGAACGCTTTCTGTTGATGCACTGGCTTAGAGGTTTTTTGAGCTTTTTTAGGTCATTGCAATAGAAATCCTGATCAGCCATGTCTTTACAACAGGAAACTACTCATTACAAGCAGGAAAGTACAAATATAGAAGGTAATTTCTCTCAGGTGTTGAGAGAAAGATAACTGGCTTGCAGGGAATCAGGAGAGGGGGCAGCCTAATGGAGCTACAGGTAGGGAAATCTGGCATTCAAAACTGATCTGGTTGATTAAAGAAATATTTTCCTGTTTTTCTTTGCTCCCTGTTCATGTGAAGAAAATAATAGGGCACAATTCTTCAGATGTAATTCTAGGCGGGTGAGTACGCTCTGTTATATGGAGGACAGTAGCAACTATGGGACCAGAAACGTAGTGCTCTTTGAAGCTTATAAACCCTCCAACAGAACTGTTGGCCGCGAAAGAAAATTTGAGGCATGTACGTACTTGTATTTTGGATGCAAGCTGTAGAAATAATTTATAATTTCACACTCTAAAATTCCATACATTTCAAATGACAAGACAATGAGAACCATGCCTATATTTTGTACTTACAGTAAACACGTGTGAGCTCATATACCTGCTCTGGGGCAGGCAGAACAAGCAGAGAGCTCTGCACTGCCTTTCTGTACCTTTTCAGGTTTTAGAGAACTTAGCGCAGCTCTGCGGACGTTTTTAGCTGGCCAAGTTGGTCATCTTCTGTGACCTACTTCTCATCGAGCAAGAACAGGTTCTTATCTACGTGGGTAATAGCCTGTGATCTGCACTCATGTTTTCAATATAGCTGCTGCTGCAGCATGGCTGACAGTAATAACATAAAGCGGTTTTAGCCTGAGATTCCAAAAGTTCACTTCCATGGCAAGTTACCTTTGCCAATGTTACTCTGTCCCTTTCCCCTGATAATTTTTGAAGCAAATAACCAACTTCAGCCAAATTTCAAACAGGAGTTAGTCTTGGGTGAAATTTTGTCCAGGTGGAAGGAGACACCCTGATTAGCTGGTACTCGGTTCTGTTGGGTTCTGCTCCAGCTGGCTCGGGTCAGTGAGCTGCAGTTTTGGGAGGGGACAGGGAGGTGCTGTGATTAAGTTGTGGGAATGTAAGGAGATAACACTTCAGAAAGCTTATTTCTGCTCAATATGACATCGTGGGCTTGGTGGATGGCTGTTCCTGTTGTTGGCATGTTTTAATGATGCTATTAATTCCCTATTAATTAACTTTGCTTCAGACGATTACTTCTAACAGCCTTTTCACTGTGACCCTTTTTGAGAAGCAGTCTCCTGGTTCAGCAGCCCTAGGTTTGTGCTTTTCAATTGCTGTTCCATGATAAAAAATGGGAATGTGTTTGCAGTCTTATGTGGCAAACGCTTTTTTTGCAGCACTCCACAATAAATGTAGCTCTGAAATTACTTGTACGGTTCCTTTCAAATTAGGTCTGTATATAAGCTCCAAGTTGCACCACATTAAAGATTCAGATATTTGACTTCATCTGTGGAGAGGCTTTGAGCAGAGCATACTCCTCCTCGTGAGGACTTCCACACAACTACTCCAAAAAAGTTCATTTTGGTTGGCACACTTCAGGCTGAAATTGCTGGTAGTGAGTGTGTGGAACCAGCAATTTTTAACTGAAGGGCTTTTGAAATCTTCTCAACAGTGGAGACCTCCAGCCTGTCTCTGGCTTCCTGATGAAGTAATGTTTGTCTTGAGGTATGAGTCCTTATTTAAGGTCATCAAAGCTAATGCTATAGCTGAATCTTTCATAGCTGCTATTTCTCTGAAGTCCACTTGGCTCACATTAGGATTTGGCCTCAACCACATAGGGAGGAAAAAAGGCAATGAAGTCACTGGAGACTTCTGCTTTGGATTATGCTGTGCCATTCAACTCTGATCTTCAACCTGGTGAAGTCAGGTTGAAGTTGCTATTTTTCCACTGGCTTCAGTGAACTGTTGCAAAGGAGGATTTTCTCTCTCTCTCCCTCTTTCTCATGAGTTGAACTGCTTTTATCTGCTCTTTTAATATTTTCAGGTTTGTATTTCTTTCTTAGAATGCAGGACTGCTAATGCTACTCTGTTTCTGAGGTGGGCTAGGCATGTCTCCTTTCTGTGGAAGCCTCTATGTATGTTTAAAAACCCCAGAACCCCCACAAATCAAGCCCCCAAGGCTCTCCTCCTGTCTCCCCTCCAAAAAAACACCCCAAGAAAGAGTTCTAGGCTGAGTCCAGTGTTATCTGGGTCTCATTAGCCTTTTGCCTGTATGGTTTTTTGGGTGTCTGGTTAGAGCCATTTACACGAGCAGAGAAGAGCTCTGCTTGGACAGCCATATGCTTTGGAACAAATCTCCTTGGCTCTCTTGCCTTTTTAGCTGGTGTTGTCTACAGACATCCTAGTGCTCAGTGTTTTTCCTTCAGAATCTATATATCTGTTTCAAAGTTTGTCCTTGTTTGCAATCCTAGATTTGTACACAGTTGATAATTTCCTACCTGAATGAAAATCATCTCAGGCAGTATTACAGATGCGATTTTTATTGCAAGACAGGGTGTATCTGTAAACATATTTTCAGCGAATATTTGTACACAGCATTTAATGTTTTCTCTTTGCGAAGAGAGTGTGCCAGAAATGACTGTATTTAAGAATTGTACACCTGCTATCAGTGTGATTAGAGGCAAGATTGCTTCCCAGGTTTAGAAAGAGTTTTTGCTGTTTGCTAACTTGTTGCCATGGCGGTGCTAGTTTTGTTTCTGTACATTTAGACTGTGCGTTCTCGGTGGTTAAGGCAGTACTACACTGCCTGCTTAGAGTACAGATTGCTTGAATTCTCGTTGTTTAAATAGGCAAGTCCTGAAGATCTACATAGAGCTGGCAAATAAATGTTTAAGTGGCTTACCAGAAACCTCCTACAGCCATATCCCCCACATCCAGGAGTTTTAAGCTATTGGTTCCAAATTGCATTTGTTTTTTTATTCACTACTTTTGTGCTGAAGAACAAGCGAGGGTAACAACCAAAGGTCCTGTCATCCTCTGAAGAGCAGAGACCTGGCTGCAGTATGCTTTCTCCTTATTCTGGGCAAGCGGTAGGCATTAAAGAAAGTAAGGAAGTATTTTCTCCATCCTTTCCATGCTCGTTGTTTCAGGAGCTGCATCATTTGACTGAAATGGGGCATGTATTTCATGGAGTGAAATCATCTGGTCATAGCATGGAGGAGGTGATGGGGCAGCTGAGAAGTCTTGGATGAATTGAACAGTGTGGAATCACAGCAGTGTGAGGCAAACCTGCACGTCTCTGCTTAGCCCTCTGATAACATGTTTAGCAATTGAATTTGTGACAATGGATGAGGAATGGAAGAGTTTGACTTTGTATACATACTCCAAATTTAAGTGCTAATTTCTGCATCATTTTTGATGTGCTAATGATAACAGTGCTTTTGCTCTGTTCTGCTGTCAGTTAAGTCTGGAAATCAAGGTTATTTGGGTTATCTGTTTTTTCTGCAGAGTCGGAAAAAAAGTCTTTTCGAATTTTTTCTCCTATCTCCTGGCTGTGCCTCGGGGGTCTGTTCAGGTCTACAAAGCTTGAGGACTTGAGGTTTGGTTTGCTGTTTGCAAACCAGTTCAGGAAAACAGCTGATGATACCTACACGTGGTTGTTGCATTCTTGAATAGAAGGACTGACGTTTTCAATGAGGCCACCTCTCCTGCAGAGAATGTCTAAACAATATGGTTCACATGAAAGAGAAATTAATTTTCTTTGCTTAACTGAGGTTGTTTCTTCTCATGTTTGTCTACATGGAGAATGCTACACAGGAGAAAAGGATCCAAAGTAACAATTTAGAATTTTTTTGAGCTGCTAGAAGTACCTGGTGCTTCCAGTAAGAGCACTTTTCTTATATTAAGGCTTGCAGCACCCATTTTGTAAGCAGGAAAGGAAGGCACAGAAATCCCAAATGTCAGAAGCACCAGAACTGCTCTTTCTTTCCAAGAGTTACTCCCACAAATACATACAGTTTGCCTGGTGATTTAAGACAAACTTCAGATTTCTCACCTGAGTGTTGTAGGTTCATTGTCACTTCCATCCAGCACCTGGACCAGCTGATCCTAATTCCCTCACTGGGTTCCCAATTACTTGCAGCTGCAGGAGGTTTGAATGATGATTTTCTGAATATTGACAAATTCTGCAAGTGTTTCGGGGTACGAAAACAATAGCTTTTGTGACTATTGAGTTTAGCAAAGCTTTACTGGCTTAAAAGCTTTGTAAAAATCACTAAGAATTAGGATTTGATCTGCGCTTCCGTTTGTAGCATGCGTAGGGTCACAGCCGTGAGTACAAAATTGTCAAAGTTCAGCGTGTAAAAACCTCAGAGCATTCAGCAGCGTTATTTACTGTGTGCTGGTTGTTTCTCTCTAACACTGTTGCTGCTTTGTGTATAGTAACACGATCTCAAGTTGTACCAGGGGAGGTTTAGATTGGATATTTGGAAAAATTTCTTCACCGAAAGGGTTGTCAAGCCCTGGAACAGGCTGCCCAGGGAAGTGGTGGAGTCACCATCCCTGGGAGTATTTAAAAGACGTGTAGATGTGGTGCTTGGGGACATGGTTCAGTGGTGGGCTTGGCAGTGCTAGGGTAATGGTTGGACTTGGTGATCTTAAAGGTCTTTTCCAACCTAAACAATTCTGTGATTCTCTCTACTGCTGGCAATTCCAGCAGCTGGAGAAAGGGCTAAAATCGCAATGGTGCAAGTCAGTGGTGTGCCGGGGCGGTGTGTGCTTGGAGGCAGCTGCTCTCATGGGGTACGAATCTGTCCTGTCCTAGGACACCCTCAGCCCTGGCCCTTCATAATCTGCTAAGGGAACTGCTCCACAGTTCCCATGAAGGATATACCATACTGATATCGCAGTTTTTCTTAACCACTGGGAGAGCAAAGAAATTTCTCTGCAGAACATGTTGTGCAGCTTTGCTCAGACAATGAAGTTTCCTTAAAGTGCTCTGGCACAGGTTATCTATCTGTAAAGCAAAATTTACATATCCTAAAAACTTCAGTGAATTGACCTGGGCTCTACAAACCGGGAAAAGTAGATTTGCTGGAGATTTTGAGAGGTGGAACATAGCATTGCATTTCAAAATGATGACACTTTGATTTGTGGGAAGCATTAGAAGAATGGAGAATTTTCCATTTCCACACTATTTGTGGAATTTCTCTGTTCAGCCTGGGAAACGGTGGCTGCAGCAATCACTTTCTGTGATGTACAGCAGACACATATCTGTCTTAACCTCTGGGGGAAAGTGATGCTGTTTAATTTGAAAGACAGTTTAAAGTAACTTGTATTCCTCTAGAACAATCAAATCCTCTCTAAGGAGTTCTTGAATTACAAGATCAAGTCATTGCTTGAATGCACTGAGCACGAGGATATTCCTTGCGAAGCAGAAGCTGCTTGTATTCCTGCACTGAGTGACGGTAGAAGAAATCCTGACTCTCTCAAACGCAGCTCACATAGCGGGGGAAGATGATCCGTGTTCTGATGGCCCCAGCTTTTCTGTGCGTGTGGTGGCAGGGAAGAGCGCACCAGGCAGGAGTGGCTGTGGTTATTTCACCACATAGCTGGCTTTATCAGATGACACTCAAAGCTGCAGGTGGTGGTGGCATGTGGTAAGCTCCTCTGGAAACTGCAACAGACCAAATGAATGTTTTGCTGTCATGCTGTTTCTTTTCTTCCTGGTACCCCATGATGGTGTGTCTCCAGAGTACTTCTTGCTAACAGCAGCTGCCAGCTGAATTTTTTTATCAGATCTTTGGTATTTTAAATTCAAGAATCTTCAGATATTCAAGATCTGTTTATTAAATAAAAATAAAAAAGCACCAGATGTGTAGTGTGGGATGGGACGTGGAGAAAAGAGCATAGGAATTTTAAGTAAGCAAATGCTGTGTATTTAACAAAGGCTGGCTCCGTGTGAGATAGCAGTATGAGGCATCTTCTGGAAATTCATGTTTCGGTGTGTTACGTTCCTCTGTAGCCCCCAATGTTTCTATAGTCAGGCCTTAAATGCAGAGCAGAGAGGTCTTTGTGGAGTAACTGTGTTCCTAGTGGCTGCTTTGTATTTAAGTTACTACTAAGTAGAGTCAGTGTAAGCTTTTGTGGGCAGGTGCACAAGCAAAAACTTTTTCCAAGTCTGTTCAGGTTTTTGCACTAAAATGAGCTCTGCCATTCTAACTGTGTTTGGTGAAAGGGTACGGCTGCTCTACTGCGTGCCAGAATCACGACAGTGATAAAATGCCAGGAGATTGTGTAACACTTGCAGAACAGGATGAAACAGAGTTTGGCACTTTTGGGTTCTGTTTCATGGAGTTGGCAATTGTCCGATATCTTACTCTGCTGGAAAGCTCTTCATACTTAGTAATTTTTTTTAAAAAGTGATTTACCAAGGGATTAAGTGACATTTCTGCTTGTGAAGCTGTATTAAAGCTGGGCACTCGCAGGAACTCTTGTGGGATGCCACAACAGGTCCCAACATCTTATCTAGTCTGGTGTATGACAGTAGTTGGAACCAGGGGTCATTTTCTTACTTGGTCATGAAAACACTGTTGTTGGGCTTGTTTTTGGTTTTTTCCTCTCCAAGTTTTTATAATTTCTCAGGAAGATCCGAGCTTTGCTTGTCAAAGAAGCAATAGAAGGGAAAGATCTGCACCAAGAGCAAGCAGCAAGTTAGCTTTTTGGGTCAGCGCACGAGCCCACACAAATGCTTAAATGGAACAGCAGTGGAGGTGGGAAGGGTGTTAAAGGTGGTGAGAGCTCTGGGATGCGAGTAAGTACGAAGGGATGAAGAGGGGAAGCTCAGGCTGTAGCGTATCTTTTGCTTTTTAAATACCAGCTGTACTTTCCACAGGTCTAGAAGATTTGTCAAATCTAGAAGACTTATCAAATTAACTCGCCCCTCTCCCCATGCATGGTTTTAATATGTCCGCTTGTATTGCAGAAAAAAATGCAATTAATCCCTTGCTTTCACTAAGGTGTCTGTACAGTGAGAACGTTTGTTCATTTACAGCAGTGGCAAGGCCACTACCTGCAAACTTACTGTAATCTAATTTTTCTCAATTCCTGATTCTACAGTTGACTTTAATGGAAATTTTCAGCTCCATAAATTAAACCAGTGATTTTTGTTAATTTTTTTTCCACCTAGGATTATCAGTTAAAAGAGGAAAAGCACACACACTGCTTTCTGCTTCTGTATCTTGATTTAAATTCCGTGTGATGCTGCTAGTATTAGGAAAAAACATGGAAGAGTTTGAAAGGTGAAACTTAGAGCTGTCACTGCTGGTGATAGGTGAAAAGAGCAGAGATGATATAGGTTGTGGTCAGTATAGCAGAGAGGGAAAGGAGAGACAATATGGTCGTTTCAGTAGAAGATAATCCCTTCAAGCAGTATTAATTCAACTCAGTTTTAGAAAGTTGTATTAAAGTCATTCTTCAGAAAATCCACTATCAGAGGCCACTTCTGAAGCTAAACCATGTTTTCTTAATACACTGAGCAGTTGTCAAAGATCTTCAAACTGCCTTGTCTCTCCATGTGTATGTCCTGTTCCTAATGTCCTTGGCTATTTTTATTCAGTTATTTGCCTAGTTAACTTTTGCAGGTATGTAGTGTTAGTGCAAGCAAGCCCAAATTAAAAGTCTATCAGTATTTAAATTTCTCACAGTTAAGTGAAAAGCACTGCTTTTATTGCAGCATTATCCTTGATGCCAGATAATTCTATGAAACGGTCCAAAAAGTAACAATTAGAAGATAATCACATCTAAATTGATGGCAAATATTGACCAAAACCCATTGCCTTTTCCAGAGATAGTGTTTTTTCCCTCTGGAAGATAAATCTGTTTATTCTATTTAGAGTTCTTTTCTAAGATAGAATTTGAAGGGGAGATGACTGACGTGCTAACTGACAGATCTTATCTGTGATTGTGATGTAGTCACTTAAGGATGCATTTGAATCGCCTGTGGACACATCTATCCCAGGATTCCACCTTATGAAAGGGTTTCCAACATTGTTTACCTTTCAGGGAATTTTAAACCTAAAATGTAAGTGAAAGCTTTATACTCACAGGTGCTAAAAGTTTGCTAACTCGTGAATGCAGACATGACAGCAGAGTGCGCGTGTGCATTACAATCACGTGTCAGAAAATAAACCGCCGTGTTCTGCGCTTGTACTCTGCACAGTAAGTGTGAGCAGAGCTGCGTGTCCTACCAAACCAAAGGCTTGTTGTCATCTTGCTGCTGAGCCGTAGAGCAAGAGGAGCATCAAACAAGTTTGGTGCATTAACAGCTAGGGAGCTTCTGAGTTAGCAAAAACCCAGAAATGGACAAGGGAACACTTACAGATGGAGACCCATGCTTTCTTTTCTGGTGCAAATGAACCTGTCTGAGGTAAAAGTAAATGAATGATACAGGATCATAGCATTTGATTTACTTGAATGCAGTGTTTCATACCTTAAAGTAAAAAAAAAACCAACCAACCAAACAAAAAAAACCCCAAAAGAAACAGTAACTGTTTCCTCCAAAAGCAGTATTTGTCTTGAAAATTCCTGTTTGCTGTTGTATGGTGAACATTTGAGATCTCAGAGGAAGTTAGTGTATCTGTTATTTTCTCGTTTTCCAGGAGCGGCAGCACAGAAAGTAGGACATCACTCCTATAACCTGTCACTGTATAGATGGAAGGGTGAAGGTGGTGGTGGTGTGAACTTTCAGTCAAGCTTTTGCTAAGGTTTTGGCATCGTTGAGGCAAAGCAAGTGTGTTACTTGGGTGAGAACAATACCATGACTGTTTTGAGGAGTAATTCAAATACCTAATGATTGAAATTAGGTAAAGTCTGCATCGTTCTGTGTGGGGAAAGGAGATACACAGGTCTTAAGATTTGAAGTTACTTTTTTTTTTCTCCTAATCTGGAGTTTTTAGTGTCTACAGTCTGCTTCCCTCAGCCATGAAATGATCAAGTCAGAAGTGATCAAAGCAAACACGTGGAGCCTTGTATTTAAACTGTGACACCTTAATGAGACTGGCTTGCTGGTGGGCAGGCAAGTTTAAATTGGGAGAATCGATGGCAACTGATTTTTTTACTTCTCTAGGAAGTAGTAGGTATAAACTTGGTGGGTCAGTATACTAAAGTGGGGAATTAAGGTACCAGCTGGGGACTTTGTTGTTAGAAGTATTACCCCTCTGAATGTATTCCACCAACCTAAATATTGCACGTTGGGATTACATATTGAGATAAAACTGCAGAAAAGAGATGCTCTAGCACTTACACATAATGCCTGACTGGTTACCAGAGATCTCTTGTCCTGTGGTGCCCTACTGCTGCCTGTATCATCAGGTGCAATGTAGACCAACTTCCTGAATTTTATGGTTAGAAAAGGATCTCTTTTACTAGCTATGTGCATGAATACACTTATTTTTATATGTATTTTAAAGAAAGCAAACTTTCAAAGCTAGGGTAAGAACTAGCATGCTTTCTATGCATAGCGTGTGTCAGCAATATTGTGAAAATCTCCCAAGATTCAATGAAGGAAAAGTCTAAGCTTGTAGTAACTAGTAAAGGTATTTGAGTTAATAATTCTAGATTATTGATGCTTCATGTCAAAATAGTAACTTCAAATTTGAGAAAGTCAAAGGGAAGCTTGTTAAATGAAGGGGTTTAGAGCAAGTATGCTTGTTCTTATGTTTGTCATAGTCACTTTCCTGTCTGTTAAATACTGTATCAATTTGACAATACTGGAAATCAATTTAATCAGTTCCAGCATGCTAGGCAACACTTTTAGTATCATAAAGTGTGGAACTGGATGAATGGATGGAAAATTGGTCCAAGCGAGTACAGTTTTTTCATTCACTACTGAATCTTGCCATGTTGGTTGCTAAGACTAGAGAGGTTTAATTTAAAGTCTAGATTTTTGGAAATGCACTCATAGATCCTAAAAGACAGACTTTACAAGGGAATAAGTACTTGGATATACTATTTGACTGGATGTCGCTGAAAAACTATTTGTGGGTTCAAGATGCAGTGCTAGGGATGGACTGTGTTGGAAAAGGTAGTGTAGTAGATCTAACTCTGGTTTTACGACATTACTATAGAAGAAATGTATTAAATGGGTGAGTCTAGGACTAACCTGGGTGTTATTAGCTTTTTTTATACCTTTCTACTCTGTCAGACTGGAGGTGGGTTACTAAACTTAAAGGATAATTTGTGAGATCTAAGGGTTTTTTTCACTGATGCTCCCAGCATAAAAACAAGGAATGTGCTAATATAGGTAGTCAATCATACACAGTTGGAGGAGGATAAAATAATCAGACTGGAGGAATTAGGACTTTGAAATGTGATGAAATAAAAAAAATGGGATGTAATTTAGCATTACAGAGTGCAAGGTCATGCATCTCAGGACTAATCAGTTTTTTTACTTTAAGATTAGAAATCAGTTGGAGGTGACAAGAAGCTGTTGGAGCATTAATACTAGGAGATTGAGATGAGTCTCTGAGATTTGCTCCTGAAAAAAGAATGTTTCTGTAAGGGTGAGATGGTGAAATAAGAATGCTATTATATAGATCAAAAATGATTTCATCTGGAATATTCTGTACAACACAGGTACTCCTTCAGAAGAAAGATTAATTCAGCGCATCACAGATGCAAAGAAGGGTTATAAGGATTATTGGCAAAATTGAGAACTCTTCCTATGAGGAGGTAGAGCGTGTGGCTCGCTTAATCCAGCGGAACAGAGGCTAGGAGGTGCTCCTTATGAAAATACCTGGAGATAAGGAAAGGAAAGCACAGTGCTCCTACCACTCCTGGCTAGAAAGACTGGATTGGCCAGCCCTTCGCTGGCTGCGAAGATCCAGAAATGTCATCGTAAGACTTCTGGTTTCAGAAGAGCGAGTAACGGAGGTTCCCAGGAGCGAGAGACAATGTTTTATGTGTCTTGGCGCTTTCCGCTGGCTGAGGCAACTCTGTATTTCACTTTCATTGTGTAGGTATATGTAAACCTCATCCTTGCATCCCCAGCTCTTGCATTCAGCAGAGAACAGCCCGTTGCAGGTTTGCAAGGACCATCCTCACAACTGTGTGTTATAGATGAAATTTTTCTTTGGTGGGGGAACCTCACTCTAGGGCAGTCAAACTGTTGCTAAAGTGAAACTGTGTTTTGCACAGACTCCTTTAGAGTTGAAGTATTTTATTTTATTTTCCTAAACAGCAACAAACAGTGCTTCACTTTTACCCTATTCTGTCCTCACCATGGTGTCTTCCAGCCATCCCAAGAAAGCTATGATGAGATGATCCCTGGTGACATTGTCAAGAAAATGGCATGTTACCAAGGGATGCCGTGTCATTGGTCACAGCTCTCTTGAGTACGCTTAGCTATTTTCTTCATCATTCAATGTAGGTTAAAAAAAAATCAAATCATTTAGCTGATTAGCTGCTAATAAATGCTGTAACTTTTACTTTAGGCATACAGCTCATGCTGTCATCATGAGTACAGTGTTCCCAGTGGCTGCTGTCAACTCTAAGGAAAGAGAAGGTCACTTTTTAACAGCTCATATTTTCATTTTCTTGTTTTCAGAGTTGAGTGTTTGTGATAATAGTTCATTAAAGAAGCGTTGTGGCAATTTAGCTCGACATACATGAGAAATCTCACCATGAAAATTGCAGAGAGCTTCAGTGGTTTTGTGATGAGTGGGATCACTGAAGTGTAACTGTTTTAAAAGTTAGTAGTGTAACTAGAAGTCAGGTTACATGTGTTCAGTAAGTCAATGTTCACACCTGTCCTGCAGCTGAATGCAGATGATTTATGGATGTATAATCTCTCTTTCTCTGAGGAAAGACTGGAGAGGAAAGGGGAGAGATTTCATTAAAACAAAACCTGACCTATGCAACTCTGATATAATCTTCATATTTGAAACCAAGTCCATGGACCTTGATTCTTTTTTTAGTCTTTATGCTAATAAAATCATAGCTGCTAGTTAAATATGGCTTTTTAAAGTCCATATTAATTGTAGCCTCTCTTCTGGGAAATTCTATTAGTTTTAGCCACAGATGAGTGTTTTCAGATGTGGTTAAATAACATCTTTATTCCAGCTGGGACCTCATCGTCAAGTTTCTGTTCATTATCTAATCTTAAAATAGTCTTAAACTGCTAGAAATGCTGCAACACAGTCAAGTATCACGATTTTTTCCTCCCTGTGAGACAGTGCCTTAGAAGAAAAAAAAAAAAAAAATACTGTGGGTTGATAGCTGAGTGAGAAGGCTGTCTTGTCCCAAAGTGCAGCATGTGATTTAAAGCAGTTATGCCTCCTGGGTACAGCCTGACAGGCACTTCCATGGGAAAACAATATACTGCTGCAATCCCTTCCTCAGCACTGGAGTGCCGGTTCAGTACATGCCAAATGCTGTCTCTGCAGCCGCAGTGCCACCGTCCCGTGTTTGTATGGCCTTGCCTGAGGCAGAGGTACCCTGTGCCCTCTGTTTCCAGCTATCCCCAGGAAGCTAATAGGCAGAAGCTGTCAGAGTATGGCTAAGATGTACAAGTCATCACAGGAGGTTACAGATGCCAGAAGTGCATGTAGATTCTGAAAATGGTTGGGCAGGTTAATTGAAAAAGAGCAGTCGGTATCAATGAGGCTTGTTTGAGGCTGGGAAGGTGTTTCAGAGAAGATTCAATGTGTGCTTGTCCTGCTCTTGTGGCTTTTCTAAGTAACGTCCAGCAGATGTCTGACATGCTTCAGCCAGTCTTCTGGTTTTAAGCTGGCTCTGAAATGCTCTGTTGTCTTTTTTTTTTTTTTGCCAATCCCAGATATGTGCTAGTGAGGTGACTGTGAGAGGAGACTGGGGTAAAAAAGATGGCATAATTGTTCTAATAGGCTGCAAGTGGGGATGCCCAATTAGCTTAGTATTGTTTTTACCTTTATGCAGTGTGCTAAGGCTCACACCTGAAGGGCTAAAGATTTTTAGATTGCCTCAGTGTGAGAGGAGGACCATAGGGCAAACACCAAGAAAACATTGCTTTCACTCTGTCTCTCTTACATTCTTGGCTGCAGTGCCTTGTGTGTAGTTAACTGAAGTACCAATATAATTGCAGTATGGTACTAATTGTGTAAGCATATTTAATACCAATTCAGTTGATCAGAAACCGAATCTAATTTCTGAATTACTTAATATCATAATTATAATCTTTTTAAGCATCATATATTTAATGAATTGTATTCTTGCACAGATATCTTAAAATTACAATGACTTGTATAAAAACAGACAATGAATTTATTGGAAACTTTACACTGAGTTGAACTGCATAGCTGAAGGCTTTAGGAGGACACTTTTATTTCTAAAATCTTTGCTTCTGAGTATCTGCACTTCAACCTGGGGGCTCGGGGAATGCATTACACTATAATGAAGTTTCCTGTGCTGTTAAATACTGTATGCAGCTATACCCATAAATACCCTTTCATCTACCACAATCAAGTGGAAAGGTATTTTATAGGGCTTGACGAGGATGTGGATAAAGCAATATCATGCAGAAGGTATTGGTCTAATTTATGGAGACAGTGTCATTCAATTTCTAGTGTAAAGAGAAATCTTTTAAGCAAAGACAATTATCTTCTTAAATTGCTGGTAAGACCTTATTTCCAGAAGTAAATGTCCAGTAAATGAGCTTTTTGTGCATGTGAATTGCACTTATGAGCCTAGACTATTTCAGCATCGGAACAGCAATAGAAAGTTTGTCTATAGTACTTCCAAAGTGTCTTGTTTTTCACTTATGTAGAAGGTGTTAACACAGTCCTACTGGGTTACAAAAAGGAAACATCGATGTACTGTCAGTTAAACTATTTCAAAGCAAGTTTCAAATTTAGATTATTAGAATCTGTCCTTCACGGGGCCATCTCAGCTGCGTGTCCGTTTGGACCGCAACATGAAGTGTGGGTGTGCTTGGGGAGAAAAAGCTCAGAGTCCCTAGTTCACATGTCGCAATGATCCAAGGATTAAATGATGACTGAAACCATGGCTTATATGACAGAAAAGGGTTTCTCATTAGAATCTGGTCATTCAGTATCCTGAAATGTGATAGTGCTTAGATCCCTTTACCTTGTGCCTTTCAAGTCTTAGAAATGCTTTAAGCATTTAATACGTCCTGGCAGAGTTCAGGCTTGATGCTATTTTAAAGGAATAAGAACTGGGGAATTCAGAAAATCTTTCTTTAAAAATATTTTTCTCTTGGAAATGTATTATTCTAAGGTTCAGCCTCAAACTAGAGACTATCTATCCCAGAGACAGGAAAAAGGCCTTGGATGATGGAATAGGAAACTTTTGCTCTGTGTGTGTTACCAAGCAAGTTTTGTATAACAAGGATAGTACAGCCTGAAACTGTTTCAAAATGAAGTGCATAGTGAACATAAAATGTTGAAAATCAGTCCATTTTACAGTTTGGAATTCCTCTAAAATAAAAAACCTCAGCAGATATCAAGCTGTTCACAACCTGTTATTAGCAAATAATTTCCTCACATCAGAGGATGGAGCCAAGCTGCCTGCGGTGACTGAGTGGGGCTGCCTCAGCGAAACGTGGCCGATGGTCATTTTTTGAGATTACCTGTGGTTTGTCACTGGCTGCAGGTGGCCAAGGAGGTGTCAGAATAACACAGTGGTAAGATGTGCTGCGATGGCCTCCTTTCTAACAAAACCTGAGCTGTCTTTAGAGATAACTGCATTTGTGTTAATGTTGCCCTAAATTTTCTCTTTTCCCCTGCTGTCCCTCTTTAATAGAGAGTTTAGAACACTGCAGCTCTGCTAAATGCATGTTCTGGGTCAGATATTGTAAGTGGAAGATTCATAGCTGCAATTAGAGAGGCACTTTCGCACATACGCTTACATACCGTAGTAAGAAATTTGGTTAAACAGAAAAGGAGCTCTATATATTTTCAAGAACTCACATGTGCTATTAGGCAGAGATCTATTTATTCCTGACATGTATTGACTATGTTTTGCTCTTTGGGCAAAGAATTTACACAGAGGAGTCTGGAGGCTAAAAGCAAGCAAATCTTCCCATGTTTACAGTGTGCTGCAGAGGACAGTAGGGCTTCCAGTGCTCTGTCTGCCCCACTGTGCTGTGGTTCTGAAAAGCATCCTGGCTATTGCAATGCAAATGGTACATCCAGGAACATCAAAGGAGAAAACGTGTATGAAAAATGCAGGGAATAGAATAAATTAACTAGAAAA